>NC_134397.1:42805975-43432225 GCF_050003625.1 Haematobia irritans | reverse complement strand
CGCAAAAGTTTCTTTATGATTTATCGCTCGATATATATGTATTAGAAGTTTAGGAAAATTAGAGTAATTTTTACAACTTTTCGACTAAGCAGTGGCGATTTTACAAGGAAAATGTTGGTATTTTGACCATTTTTGTCGAAAGCCGAAAAACATATATATGGGAGCTATATCTAAATCTGAACCGATTTCAACCAAATTTGGCACGCATAGCTACAATGCTAATTCTACTCCCTGTGCAAAATTTCAACTAAACCGGAGCAAAAAATTGGCCTCTGTGGTCATATATGTGTAAATCGGGCGAAAGCTATATGGGAGCTATATCTAAATCTGAACCGATTTCAACCAAATTTGGCACGAATAGCTACAATGCTAATTCCACTCCCTGTGCAAAATTTCAATCAAATCGGAATAAAAGATTGGCCACTGTGGTCATATGAGTGTAAATCGGGCAAATGATATATAAGGGAGCTACATATATCTAAATCTAAACCGATTTCAATAAAATTTGGCACACTTGACTACACTACTAATTGTACTCCTAGTGCAAAATTTCAACCAAATTGGGGTAAAACTCTGGCTTCTGGTACCATATTAGTCCATATCGGGCGAAAGATATATATGGGAGCTATATCTATATCTGAACCGATTTCAATAAAATTTGAAAAAAAATTGTTCTTCTTGTGCAAAATTTTAAGCAAATTAGGCTAAAACTCTGTCTTCAGGGGCCATATAAGTCCATATCGGGCGAAATATATATATGGGAGCTATATCTAAATCTGAACCGATTTCTTCTTTCCAAAATCAATAGGGTTCTATTCTGAGCCAAAACACATACTTGTGCAAAATTTGAAGTCGATTGGACTACAACTGCGACCTAGACTTTGATTACAAAAATATGTTCACGGACAGACGGATAGACGGACATGGCTATATCGACTCAGGAGCCCACCCTGAGCATTTTTGCCAAAGACACCATGTGTCTATCTCGTCTCCTTCTGGGTTCTTAAAATACCCTGTTCCACAGTGTGGCGCAGGGTATAAAAATTAGAGGCAATTGTCACAGATTCGGGTTTATTTGTTCCTACAGAAATTAATTTACAATAAAAGGGAATTTCGTTTGTTTAAAATTTCGTTCATAAAGAAAGTATTTTATTAGCAAATTTCAATTAAATTTTTAATTTTTTAATTAAATGTTAATTAATTCAAATATTTTTTTGATTAAAAACGTAACCATAATTAATTTTTAATTAATTCAATTATTTTTTGATTAAAAACGAAACCATTTTTAATAACTATACTGCGAGTATGTTTCAATCACTTTCTAAAACTAGTTTTAAGCACTTTCTAGTTTGATTATTGTATAAATTTTTTAACTAAAAATTAAAAAAAAAAATCCATAATTTTTTAACTGACTTAGTCTTCCGGGTTTGATTAAAAAGTTAAAGTAACAATTATTTTTTTTTTTGAAAATTATCCGAAATTTCGCTCCGGAGGAAAGTATTTTTCCTTCCGTTGTATGGTCAGAAACGTATTCAATTACAAAATTATTTGATCCAATTAAATTTTTTATTGAAATGTCTTCAATCACGAAAATGATAGTATCAATCACAGTTTTAATTGGGCATCAAAAAAAATTTCATTGAAAAATTAATTGATTTCATTAAATTTTTAATTGGATCAATTAAATTTTTAATTGGATCAATTAATTTTTTAATTGGATCAATTAATTTTTTAATTGGGTCAATTAATTTTTTAATTGACGTTGGTGATTGGAGAAATTTTTTCTGTGATTGAAGAAATTTTAGATCAATTAATTTCGAGATTGAAAACAACAAATATTTTTTTCTGTGCATTGGTGAACTTTTCTGTTATATACCTCTGAGTTCAGTTCGAGGTTCTAGTTAGTTATTTTCATCGAAATATGTCTGTTTTGCCTTCGTTGGACTTTTTTAAATATCCCACAGAGCTCTTCCCCAAGCATTAAGAAAACCATTCTATTAAAAAAAAATCAACAATGGCCGCTTATCAATGTAATTAATCATTTTTTGACACAATTTAAAAACTATCAATGACCCCGAAATTTGTATAAAGTTACAACGAAATTTTTGGAAAATGTCAATATTTCCAATTGAATTGCCCTACTTGGATGGCGATACAGTAAAAATGAATAGATAAAGTATTTGTTTCTATTCAAGCATCCGAAGCGACAACATTTCGTTCTTTTACTTCACATGCTTATGTTTTGAAACCATAGATTGTGGAACATATTCTGAATATTTTTAGAGGGGACAAAACATATAAAATAAAAATTAAAATAAACATTCAATTTTCAGAAAAGCCTAACAAAAATCTGAGAAACCATATAAAAGCCAAACCATTCATTCCTATTTTCATATGCATTACTGAAGACTCTTTTTTTGCAGAGACACCAGCTATGTTTTTAAGTGGTGGCGCTTTTCAATTTAGTTTTTATCACAAATTTGAACAGATTTTTAGTGGGCTTTGTTTTTGTTTTACGTCATATTTGAAAATTGTTACGTTTGTTCATTGTAAAAATTGTTATTGCTGTGATAAGCGCCACTTTTAGAAGTTGTGTGTTTTCCTTTCTGTTGTTCAAGAGAAGTAGGAAGTGATGAGTAAACTTGAAAAAAATACATTGCAACTGATGAGAACGATAGGATAACGGCAGTGAATGTCCCATATTGTTGTATTACAAATCCATTTCGTTTATATTCTCCATTGTTACTGCATATTTACTAATTACACATCGGGGGAAATATTTTCAAGCTTCTATTTTATGAATGGAATGTTTACAATTTTTTCCTGCGCCCACAATTGGTTACAATATGTTACACTGAAAAAACAGTGAACCCGCCTGGAAGAATAATTTTTGTGAAACAATATTACGAAAGCTGACAGCACTCCGATATCACAAAAATTTTCTGTAGAAATAAAATGTTGACAATTTTTTTTTGTAGAAATAAAATTATGACAAAATTTTCTATAGAAATAAAATTTTGACAAAATTTTCTATAGAAATAAAATTATGACAAAATTTTCTATAAAAATAAAATTTTGACAAAATTTTCTATAGAAATAAAATTTTGACAAAATTTTCCATAAAAATAAACTTATTACAAAATTTTGTATGGAAATAAAATTTTGACAAAATTTCTATAGAAATAAAATTTTGACAAAATTTCTATAGAAATAAAATTTTGACAAAATTTTCTATAGAAATAAAATTTTGACAAAATTTTCTATAGTATAAAAATTTTGACATAATTTTTTATAGAAATAAAATTTTGACAAAATTTTCTATTGAAATTAAATTTTTCCCAAATTTTCTATTGAAATTAAAATTTTCCCAAATTTGCTATAGATATAAAATTTTGACAAAATTTTCTATAGAAATAAAATTTTGACAAAATTTCCTATAGAAATAAAATTTTGACAAAATTTTCTATAGAAATAAAATTTTGACAATATTTTCTATAGAAATAAAATTTTGACAAAATTTTCTATAGAAATAAAATTTTGACAAAATTTTCTATAGAAATAAAATTTTGACCAAATTTTTTATAAAAAAAAATTGTTGACAAAATTTTCTATAGAAATAAAATTTTGACATAATTTTTTATAGAAATAAAATTTTGACAAAATTTTCTATAGAAATAAAATTTTGACAACATTTTCTATAGAAATAAAATTTTGACAAAATTTTCTATAGAAATAAAATTTTCACAAAATTTTCTAGAGAAATAAAATTTCGACAAAAGTTTCTATAGAAATAAAATGTTCACAAAATTTTCTATAGAAATAAAATTTTCACAAAATTTTCTATAGAAATAAAATTTTGACAAAATGTTTTATAGAAATAAAATTTTGACAAAATTTTCTATAGAAATAAAATTTTGACAAAATTTTCTATAGAAATACAATTTTGACAAAATTTTCTATAGAAATACAATTTTGACAAAATTTTCTATAGAAATAAAATTTTGACAAAGTTTTCTAGAGAAATAAAATTTTGACAACATTTTCTATAGAAACAAAATTTTGACAAAATTTTCTGTAGTATAAAAATTTTTACAAAATTTTTTATAGAAATAAAATTTTTACAAAATTTTCTATAGACATACATTTTTTCTATAGAAATAATATTGCTAATAATATTTCTATAAAAATAAAATTTGCAAAATAAGATTTTTTTGTTTGGTAATTTTTCAGTAAAATTTTTGGTAGATCTGAGACCAATATTTTGATGTGTTACAAACGGAATGACAATGTTAGTATACTCCCATCCTATGGTGTAGAGTATACAAATCCGTACAAAACATCATTAACATGTCCACAAGTCGGCCACAACCACGGGATAATTCTGCCAACATTCATTATGGCTACTCCATAAGCTTTTCCGTCTAATGCTCACCCTTTGCAAACATTTTCCTTGAAAAAAAGTTTTAGCTTTCCAACATTGGTGGGTATTGTTTTTGGAACACTTTGTTTTTGTTTTGTTTACTTTTAAAAATACATTTACACTTCAAACTAATTTTTCCGAGTAGTAAGTATTTGTGGATTGGCGTAACACAAGTGGCAACATCAACCCGCCGTCTTCGTCATCAACAACTGTGGTACCATCACTACCCCCCTAAATCTGCGTTAATCTATGGCCCAGGAAAAAAAGAACGAAACGACGAAGAAGGTAGCAGAGCAAAGTACCAACCACTTTATGTTGGTTCTGTGTTTTTTTTTCTCTATGCATTTTTTAAGAGGATGCTTCGCAATAGCAGCAGCTAGAATCCAGCAGATTCTGCCTGCTTCCACATAATTAGCGTTGCTATTAGATGTTAGTTTCCTTTATTCTTCATTTTGCTCTACTGAAGGGTAATGTGATATTTTCTTGTTTTTTTTTCCAAAATTACCATTTGAATTTATGTAAAGTGGTCTTGGAATCGATTATGGATGTTTGTTTCTTTTATGGCCAAGTAGATCTTGAGATGCACGAAAGCTATTGAAGTTAAAAGAAAAATATTTACGCTCACTTATTTGAGTGTAGGTTGTTTTAATAGGTCTCACAAGAAGGTGGTGATGGTGGTGCTGTGATGGAAAACAAAGAGTTTTTTCTTGGTTATTTGAACAAGATGCTAGAAGGTAGTTACAAAAAAATGGGATAACGAAATAATATTTTGTTTCACAAATAGCGTATAAAATTTTTGGGGGATTAGCTAAACATTTTTCAGTCCAGCATTTGTTCTATGAATACAGAAATCAAACACTAGATTTTCGCGTGAAGCGACTTTTTGTTAAAAGAAAGATCGATATCAACTTTAATATTCTTCAAAAAATCTATAAAAAAAATTTATCAAGATTTATTTCTATAGAAAATTGTTTCAAAATTTTATTTCTACAGAAAATTTTGTCAAAATTTTATTTCTATAGAAAGAAAATGTTGTCAAAATTTTATTTCTATAGAAAATTGTTTCAAAATTTTTTTTTCTATAGAAAATTTTCTCAAAATTTTATTTCTATAGAAAATGTTGTCAAAATTTTATTTCTATAGAAAATTTTATCAAAATTTTATTTCTATAGAAATTTTGTCAAAATTTTATTTCTAAAGAAAATTTTGTCAATTTTATTTCTATAAAAAATTTTCTCAATATTTTATTTCTATAGAAAATTTTATCAAAATTTTATTTCTGTAGAAAATTTTATTTCTATAGAAACTTTTATAAAAATTTTATTTCTATAGAAAATTTTGTCAAAATTGTATTTCTATAGAAAATTTTATCAAAATTTTATTTCTATTGAAAATTTTGTCAAAATTTTATTTCTATAGAAAATTTTATCAAAATTTTATTTCTATAGAAAATTTTGTCAAAATTTTATTTCTATAGATAATTTTGTCAAAATTTTATTTCTATAGAAAATTTTGTCAAAATTTTATTTCTATAGAAAATGTTGTCAAAATTTTATTTCTATAGAAAATTTTGTCAAAATTTTATTTCTATACAAAATTTTGTCAAAATTTTATTTCTATACAAAATTTTGTCAAAATTTTATTTCTATAGAAAATTTTATTAAAATTTCATTTCTATAGAAAATTTTGTCAAAATTTGATTTTTATAGAAAATTTTGTCAAAATTTTATTTCTATAGAAAATTTTGTCAAAATTTTATTTCTATAGAAAATTTTGTCAAAATTTTATTTCTATAGAAAATTTTGTCAAAATTTTATTTCTATAAAAAATTTTCTCAATATTTTATTTCTATAGAAAATTTTATCAAAATTTTATTTCTGTAGAAAATTTTATTTCTATAGAAAATTTTGTCAAAATTTTATTTCTATAGATAATTTTGTCAAAATTTTATTTCTATAGAAAATTTTGTCAAAATTTTATTTCTATACAAAATTTTATTTCTATACAAAATTTTGTCAAAATTTTATTTCTATACAAAATTTTGTCGAAATTTTATTTCTATAGAAAATTTTGTCAAAATTTTATTTCTATAGAAAATTTGGTCAAAATTTTATTTCTATAGAAAATTTTGTCAAAATTTTATATCTATTTTGTCAAAATTTTATTTCTATAGAAAATTTCGTCAAAATTTTATTTCTATAGAAAATTTTGCCAAAATTGTATTTCTATAGAAAATTTTGTCAAAATTTTATTTCTACAGAAAATTTTGTCAAAATTTTATTTCTATAGAAAATTTTGTCAAAATATTATTTCTATATAAGATTTTGTGAAAATTTTATTTCTATAAAAAATTTTGTCAAAGTTTTATTTCTATAGAAAATGTTGTCAATATTTTATTTCTTTAGAAAATTTATTGAAAATTCTATTTCTATAAAAAATTTTGTAAAAATTTTTTTTTTATAGAAAATTTTGTCAACATTTTATTTTGATTAGTTTGACCATTATATTCCCATTATGACCGATCTTAACGGAATATGCAATAATAACTTGCAAACAAAAAAATAAGTGAACAAAATATGACACAAAAATTTAAAGGGCATGGAAATTAGAGGCGCAATAAAAAAAATTGCACAAAAGTATCACCTCAGGGAAAGAAAAGAAAATTGAACAAAAGTATCAACAGTGGTGAATTTCTTTTCATCAACGATATATTTTTTTAATATTGCCAATGATCGTCAAAAAAAACTAATTGCAAATATTGATGACATTACATTACATTACTTTGTAAGCTTCGTCATAACCCACCAATCTCATTCTATAAATAATACTTTTTTACACTTAACATTTCGATTTTCTTAATGAAAAAAAATACTTTTCGTTTACTAATTCAAATAGCATCAAATGTTTCCAAAAATTTTAACAGATATCCCAAGACCAAATGTTTAAATGATATCCATAGTGAGATATTAATAATACAAGGTCAGCATTGTAAAAGATTCCAAATTCTTTAACATCATTCCAACGCATCGCAATTTTTGGTATGTGTGTGTGTGTATATGTCTTTTTTTTTACTATTCGAAAATTACGATACATTGGCATATCGTTGAATAGCCAGACATACGAAGTGAAACACTACAGAACAAGTGAAATAAAAACATTTTTATAGTCATAGGTGGGGGAGTCAGTCATTCATTGGCTGCACACCATCATCATCATTTAGTCATAGTCCAACAAGCATCAATGAATATTGAATCATTCATATGGGGGCGCATTCACCATACATACATATATCTTTCATTAAAATGGTAGTTCATCGGCAACTTTATCTCATTTCAATATATGAGAAAGAGGTTTTATCTTTTTCTTGGGCTAGTTGTAATGTGCCAAAAGGGCAAGGAGTTCCTGGCTTCATCAGGACAGCTTTCCCACCCACCCGTAGCCAAAATAATAAAATACTGATTTTACTCTATCGAGTTTTGATATCAGCTTAACTTAACAATGTCGGAAGAATATTTGCAGATTGGGAAGATTTTGTTGCTGATGACGATTTTGAATGGAAAATGGTCGCTAGACACAAAGGATCAAAAAATTTATGAACATCTTTTGTATGCCGAACAAATGAATGTAATGTAAGCAAAAGATAGAAGAAGAAACCAAAATGAAAGCATTGAGAAAATTTGGCAACGACCATTGCTGTCTACGAGAAAAAAAGACAGCCAGTCGTATTCAGTAGTCTGTCTGAATGGACGGCAACTACTACCCTTCACCCTGAAGATTATACACATAAATATACAAACAAATGTACAACGTCGTAGAATGCTAGTACACAGTATCATGAAACACTCTTAAGGCGGCACATTTTAAAGAAATCTATAACTCAGTGGAAAAGTGGATTTAGTAGCCATTTGCCACGTATCTCAAATAATCCCCAAAACCCATGAAAGCCGCACTTTTATTGTCATATGCGGTATTCCGGCTCAGACATAATTCGGTGAGAATGTCACATATTTCATATCTAGGCCAGCTGGAATTGATGACAGTAAATTCTTCACAACTAGTGAATTTTGTGCTTAGATATAAATATGAAAATAAAACTTTGGCAAAAATTTCTGTAGAAAAATAGATTTTTTTCAACATATAGACAACATTTTCTATAGACAAAAAATGTCTATAGAAAAAAAAGACAAAAAAATGTTGTCGAAATTCTACTTGTCTATAGAAATTTTTTTCAAAATTTAAAAATTTCTATAGACAAGTAGAATTTCGACAACATTTTCTATTAAATTTTGACAAAAATTTAGAAATAAAATGTTGACTAAATTTTCTATAGAAATAAAATTTTGACAAAATTTTCTATAGAAATAAAATTTTGACAAAATTTTCTATAGAAATAAAATGTTGACAAAATTTTCTATAGATATCACAATTTTGACAAAATTTTCTATAGACAAATAAAATTTTTGACAAAATTTTCTATAGACAAATAAAACTTTGACAAAACTTTGTATAGAGATAAAATTTCGACGAAATTTTCTATAGAAATAAAAATATTTTGACAAAAAAATTTATTTTATTATTCAAAATTTTCTATAGATTAGTACAATTTTGCATATATTAAATTTTGACAAAATTTTCTATTAAATTTTGAAAAAATTTTCTATTAAATTTTGACAAAATTTTCTATTAAATTTTGACAAAATTTTTTTTTTTTAAATTTTGACAATATTTTCCATGGCCAATTAAAATTTTGACAAAATTTTCTATAGACATATACAATTTTGACAAAATTTTCTATAGACAAATAAAATTTTGACAAAATTGTTTATAGAAATAACATTTTGTTAAAATTTTCTATAGAAATAAAATTTTGTCAAATTTTTCTATAGAAGTCGCAATTTTGACAAAATTTTCTATAGAAATAAAGTTTTGAAAAAAATTTCTATAGAACTAAAGTTTTGACAAAATTTTCTATAGAAATAAAATTTTGACCAAATTTTTTATATAGAAATAACATTTTTTACAAATTTTGCTATACACAAATAAAATTTTGACAAAACTTTGTATAGAAATAAAATTTCGACAAAGTTTTCTATAGAAAAAAAAATTTTGAGAAAATTTTTTTTAGACAAAAAATATTTTGACAAAATTTTCTATAGAAATATTATTTTGACAAAATTGTTTATAGAAATAAAAATTTGACAAAATTTTCTATAGAAATAAAATTTTGACAAAATTTTCTATAGAAATTAAATTTTTACAAAATTTTCTATAGAAAGAAAATTTTAACAAAATTTTTTATAGAAATAAAATTTTGGCAAAATTTTTTATAGAAATAAAATTTTGACAAATTTTTCTATAGAAGTCACAATTTTGACAAAATTTTCTATAGAAATAAAATTTTGACAAAATTTTCTATAGAAATACAATTTTGACAAAAGTTTCTATAGAAATACAATTTTGGCAAAATTTTCTATAGAAATAAAATTTTGACAAAATTTTCTATAGAAATAAAATTTTGACAAAATTTTCTATAAAATTTTGACAAAATTTTCTATAGAACTAAAATTTTAACAAAATTTTCTATAGAAATAAAATTTTGACAAAATTTTCTATAGAAATAAAATTTTGACAAAATTTTCTATAGAAATAAAATTTTGACAAAATTTTCTATAGAAATAAAATTTTGACAAAATTTTCTATAGAAATAAAATTTTGACAAAATTTTCTATAGAAATAAAATTTTGACAAAATTTTCTATAGAAATAAAATTTTGACAAAATTTTCTATAGAAATAAAATTTTGACAAAATTTTGTATAGAAATAAAATATTGAGAAAATTTTTTATAGAAATAAAATTGACAAAATTTTCTATAGAAATAAAGTTTTGAAAAAAATTTCTATTGAACTAAAGTTTTGACAAAATTTTCTATAAAAATAAAATTTTGACAAAATTTTCTATAGAAATAACATTTTTTACAAATTTTTCTTTATACAAATAAAATTTTGACAAAACTTTGTATAGAAATAAAATATTGATAAAATTTTCTATAGAAATAAAATTTTGACAAAATTTTCTATACAAATAAAATTTCGACAAAATTTTCCTTAGAAATAAAGTTTTGACAAAATTTTCTATAGAAATAAAGTTTTGACAAAATTTCTATAGAAATAAAATTTTGACAAAATTTTCTATAGAAATAAAATTTTGACAAAATTTTCTATAGAAATAAAATTTTGACAAAATTTTCTATAGAAATAAAATTTTGACAAAATTTTCTATAGAAATAAAATTTTGACAAAATTTTCTATAGAAATAAAATTTTGACAAAATTTTCTATAGAAATAAAGTTTTGAAAAAATTTTCTATTGAACTAAAGTTTTGACAAAATTTTCTATAGAAATAATATTTTTTACAAATTTTTCTATATACAAATAAAATTTTGACAAAACTTTGTATAGAAATAAAATTTTGATAAAATTTCCTATGGAAATAAAATTTTCTATAGAAATAAAATTTCGACAAAATTTTCTATAGAAATAAAGTTTTGACAAAATTTTCTATAGAAATAAAGTTTTGACCAAATTTTCTATAGAAATAAAATTTTGACAAAATTTTCTATAGAAATAAAATTTTGACAAAATTTTCTATAGAAATAAAATTTTGACAAAATTTTCTATAGAAATAAAATTTTGACAAAATTTTCTTAGAAATAAAATTTTGACAAAATTTTCTATAGAAATAAAATTTTGATAATATTTTCTATAGAAATAAAATTTTGACAAAATTTTCTATAGAAATAAAATTTTGACAAAATTTCTATAGAAATAAAATTTTGACAAAATTGTCTATAGAAATAAAATTTTGACAAAATTGTCCATAGAAATAAAATTTTGACTAAATTTTCTATAGATATAAAATTTTGACTAAATTTTCTATAGATATAAAATTTTGACAAAATTGTCCATAGAAATAAAATTTTGACTAAATTTTCTATAGATATAAAATTTACAAAATTTTCTATAGAAATAAAATGTTGACAAAATTTTCTATAGAAATAAAATTTTGACAAAATTTTCTATAGAAATATTTTTTTTTACAAAGCTTTGTATAGAAATAAAATTTTGACAAAATTTTCTATAGAAATAAAATTTTGAGAAATTTTTTTTTAGACAAAAAATATTTTGACAAAAATTTCTATAAGACAATTTTGACAAATTTGTTTATAGAAATAAAAATTTGCCAAATTCTCTATAGAAATAAAATTTGACAAAATTTTCTATATATAAATAGAATTTTGACAAAACTTTGTATAGAAATAAAATTTTGACAAAATTTTCTATAGAAATAAAATTTTGAGAAATTTTTTTTATACAAAAAATATTTTGACAAAAATTTCTATAGACAATTTCTATAAGACAATTTTGACAAAATTGTTTATAGAAATAAAAATTTGCCAAATTTTCTATAGAACTAAAATGTTGACAAAATTGTTTATAGAAATAAAGTTTTAACAAAATTTTCTATAGAAATAAAATTTGACAAAATTTTCTATATATAAATAAAATTTTGACCAAACTTTGTATAGAAATAAAATTTCGACGAAATTTTCTATAGAAATAAAATTTTGAGAACATTTTTTTTAGACAAAAGTTTCTATAGCCAAATAAAATTTTGACAGAATTAATTTTTGACAACAATTTTATTTTAATAATTCAAAATTTTCAATAGATTAATACAATTTTGACAAAATTTTCCATAGACAATTATAATTTTTATTTAAAAAAAATATTTTACAAATAAAATTTGACAAAATGTTACTTTACATCGTTTTTGCAATAATTATGAATACCTCATTTGCAATTTACCTTTGTGTTTGATATCCCATAACAATCCCATAATTTCGTTTTGGTATCGTTCGAAAGAAAGAAACACATATTTATCTATGCATCTCTATAAAAGTAGCTACATATACGATATTTCAGTACCTACAAACACGTACGTATAGAGTTCAAGCACACATTTTGGCAAGTTTTCAAGAATTTCAATCTAAGTGTACTGACAACACTATTTGGTAATACCACAAACGACGATGGTCCGGCATCCGCAGTTTGTTAAAAAAAGACAAATATCGCAACTTGTAAGCCCAAAATTCACACGAACAAGATTAATGAACAAACATCTGGATGGATGAGACAAGCTTTAAATGTAGAAATATTAAAGCCAAGCGCTAATAACTACGTATAATACTACTACCTTAAACTATAGCAAACTAGCTACATTAAATCATGTAGCACATGGCGTGTCGAAGAAAATTATGTGCTAATTTTAATTTGGGCTTGTTGCGCTTTCATAATTAAAATGTATGACAGCAAAATTGTCAGCAATTCTCACCATTGTGATGATATGATAATGGCGATGATGAGATGAAACGTCATTATTTGGCTAACGACGTTTGCTACGATGAAGAAAAAAAAACCGAAAATATATATGAAATTTTTACTTCGTCTAGACTATGTGGGATGTGAATAGATTTTTTTTTACATTTTGTATAAGGAGACATCTATCGAAAGTGCACAATTTTCGTGAGACATTTGTTAGATTATCGTATTAAAATTGAACTCTCAGATTTGGAAATCTTCTAAAAGTGGACGAAATACAGGCAACGATGGGTGTTCACCTTTGTTTGGTGTCTTCGCAATTTTTACGGTTCTCCCATAAATTATTCGCCACAAAAATAGCCTTCTCGCGCAATATGAGCTTCGAGATAGCTAGAGGCATACCAATAGATTCTACTTCCCATAGAATATGTAAGCTAGATCCTGCTGCTTCTGAATCTTATCCCTAGCCCAGGTATGTTTCTGTGTAATGATATTAAGTGAATATTGAATTGCACAGCCATATCGTTGATAGATTTGATGATATGTCACTTTTCGAAATACAGAGAACAAAGATTGCAAGTTAACCATCTGAATAAATTTGTAGGAACATTATATATCAGTCAAAAAGTCAACTCTGTTATCTTTCCCACAGGGTTTTTACAAATGATGGGCGATGATTTGTTGATTATTTCTTTATTTACATATTAAAATTTATAAATTCATAAAATATGATTAAAATGCGCCAGATAACACTGATCATTTGCGCCTACTGGGTTATTGCAACAATGTTTTAAATAATGTTTGTAACGTGCCAGAATCGACTTAGTGCTTTTTACGTACAAAAGTGACTTAGTCCATTTTGCATTACATTATTAACACTAGCTACGTCACCCAACAGTCAACCAACCAACACTACACACACACACACACACATAACCCACCACTAGGTCTTAGTACGTAAGAGTGATTTTTAGTGACAAGGAATTAATTGTTTATTTCATTCAGGCAGTGACAATTCGCAGTCACTTCATTGTGTGCCCTACTTATATGGTGGCCGTTTTGCCGACCAAAGGCAGACTCGGATAGGCGAATGACTGAGACTCTGGACATCACCAGCATCTACTGTATACAGTTAGGTGCTAATCCTACGAGTGGCTCATTGCACATCGTCCCCCTCGAAGTTCGGTAATACTTTCTTTGCGTCGCCTGTGGAACTTATTCCCAGACGCGAAATATATATTACACAGAGACCTTCGGGCCTACTGCAGTGTTGCCAGGTTAGGGGTTTTCCCCCCAAATTTAGGGGGTTTTTCACGTTTAGGAGTAACATTTATTTGGGGGGATTTTTGGGGGTAAAATAATATCTTGGACCTATTAAAGTGGAGCAATTCTCAAGCAAATTCGGAACAATTTTGGCATTAATTATGAGAAAAAAGAAGCGGAAAGCCAAGAAGAAGATCCTAAATACAAAATCAAAAGGGCATTTTTAATATTTGACACAATTAAAAACAATCGTATTTGAACTTAGCAGCTGAAAGCATTTTAAGAGTAAGCCTGCTTTTTAAATTGATATACATATAGTATAATTACATCCAAATAAAAAATAATTTCCTCAGGGACGAAATTTTAAACGAACGAAAATCTCTCTTGTTATAAAGTATTTTCTTAAAGAGCAAATTTTATTTTTTATTTACTTCAAAGAAAAAAATTTTAGCATAAAAAGAAAACTTAGTTTGTCCAAAATTCAGTTTCCCAGAAAAGAAAACTCTTCTTTCAGTATATATATTTGTGTTAAATTCAATTTTTAAAGTGTATCACTACGGGATTTTTTCACGAAATTTGGGACCCCTTTTTGTACTTTTTACATTCTTAAATTTTTTGGGGGTTTTTGAAAAAAGCCTAGACCAATTTAGGGGTTTTTTTTCTTAAGATTTGGGGGGAAGAATCAAAAATCACCTGGCAACACTGGCCTACTGTTCCCCCACAGAGACCTTCGGGCCTACTGTTCCACCACAGCAGTGTTGCCAGGTTGGGGGTTTTCCCTCTAAATTTAGGGGTTTTTTACATGTTTGGTGGGATTTTTAGGGGTAATTTTTATTTGGGTGGATTTTTGGGGGTAAAAAATATCTTACGACCTTATATAGTGGAGCAATTCTAAGCCAAATTCGGAACAATTCTGTCATGAATTATGAAAAAAAGATGCGGGAACTCAACTCAAGTTCCTAAATATATGCAAGTATGCAATAGCATTATTTTCGTTTTTTTTTTTCAAACGCCTTTCAACAGGGCATTTTTAATTTAACTTAGCAGTTAAATTTTTGGTCCTATAATTTCTCGCGAATAACTATAATTTTATTTTTTATTTCCATTATTTATACTTTATAACCCGTTTTTTTAATTAGTTTGATTTAAAAGATTTATACATTGAATTATTTTGTTTTGCCTGCTTTCCTCAGGGACGAAATTTTAGAAAATACGAAATTCCCTTTTGTTATAAAGTATTTTCTTAAGGAGCAAATAAACCCGAATTTGTGACAAGTGTTGTTGGTAATGATTTCATCTAATGATTTTTGTTTACTTCAAAAGAAAATTTTTAGCATCAAAAGAAAATTTAGTTTGTCTAAAATTTCGTTTCTCAGAAAATAACCCTCTTCTTTCAGTATATATATAATTGTGGATTTTTTCACGAAATTTCGTACCCCTTATTGTACTATATACATTCTTAAATTTTTTGGGGGTTTTTGAAAAAAGTATAGACCAATTTAGGGTTTTTTTCTTAAGATTTGGGGGGAAGAATCAAACATCACCTGGCAACACTGCACCATAGAGACCTTCGGGCCTAGTGTTCCCCCACAGAGACCTTAGGGCCTACTGTTCCACCACAAAGACCTTCGGGCTTACTGTTCCACCACAGAGACCTTCGGGCCTACTGTTCCACCACAGAGACCTTCGAGCCTATTGTTCCACCACAGAGACCTTTGGGCCTACTGTTCCCCCACAGAGACCTGTTCCACCACAGAGACCTTCGGGGCTACTGTTCGCTCGTAGACTAGCTAGTAGCCTTAGTAGTTGTTTGCATGATAGTCGTCAGTACTACTAAACACCGACCCTGACCGATTACCGACCCGAAGCTGATCGCGACTATCACTCCACTGCCGACACCGAAGTTAGCCCCACAACGATCAACGGTAGCGAAGGCATCCGAAGCAGAAATCAATTCCCATCAACGAAAACCTACCACGAACAGAATCTGTCATAAACCACCGAACAGCAACAAATCAGCCAGAACGCCAGACGACCGACATCAATCATCGTCAACAGACGACGAATTAAAAATTTCAGGCAAATCAGATAAAAAACTATGGGGGATATGCCAAAAACATGGTTCTAGAATCTAGATTCAAATCGGAGGGCCGTTTTATAAGGGGGCTATATCAAAAAGTGTACACAATATATTCTGCGCACCTATTTATGATCCTAAAACACCTCTACAATTCCAATTTCAGGCAAATTTGATCAAAACTACGGTTTCTAGATTCCCAAAAAATAAACTCATTTCTATTTATAGTCCTAAAAAGCCACCTGATTTCCAATTTCGTGCAAATTCGATAAAAACTATGGGTTCTAGAAGCCCAAAAAGTAAAATTGGGTTGATATGGGGGCTATACTAAAACATGGGCCGATACTCATCATTTTCGGCGCACCTCTTTATGTTTCTAAAATACCTCTAGATTTCTCGTTTCAGGCAAATTCAATAAAAAAAACTACGGTTTCTACAAGCCCAAGAAGAGATCGGCCTATATGGGGACCGCCATTTCCGTCACACAAATTTGTGATCATAAAATACTTCTAAATTTCCAATTTTAGGCAAATTGGACGAAAAGTGCGTATTCTAGAAGCCCTAGAATTAAAATCGGGAGATCGGTCTATATGGGGGTTGTAACAAAACTCGGACCGAAACTCACCATTTTCGGCACACCTCTTTTTGGTTCTAAAATACTTCTAGATTTCAAATTTCAGTTAAATTGGATAAAAGCTACGGATTCTAGAAGCCCAAAAAGTGAAATCGGGAGATCGGTATATATGGGAGCTATACCAAAACTTGTTCCAATACTCCCATTTTCGGAACACCTCTTTATGGTCTTAAAATGCATCCAGATTACTAATTTTAGGCAAATTTGATAAAAACTACGGATTCTAGAAGGATTCTGGGTATATCAAAACCTGGACCGATATAGCTTGGAGCCAAAAAATGGGCTTGTTCAAAAATTAAGCAAGAAAGCTTTATTATTGAAGCCTATAGCGTGATTACAACAGACATCCAGACAGACGAACATCGCTATAACGTCTTAGAATTTCTCCCTGATCATCACGGGAGCCACCGTGGTGCGATGGTTAGCATGCCCGCCTTGCATACACAAGGTCGTGGGTTCGATTCCTGCTTCGACCGAACACCAAAAAGTTTTTCAGCGGTGGATTATCCCACTTCAGTAATGCTAGTGACATTTCTGAGGGTTTCAAAGCTTCTCTAAGTGGTTTCACTGCAATGTGGAACGCTGTTCGGACTCGGCTATAAAAAGGGGGTCCCTTGTCATTGAGCTTAACATTGAATCGGGTAGCACTCAGTGATAAGAGAGAAGTTCACCAATGTGGTATCACAATGGACTAAATAGTCTAAGTGAGCCTGATACATCGGGCTGCCACCTAACCTAACCTTATATAGTCGGAATTCGATATTTTGATGTGTTACAAACGGTATGACAAACTTATTATACCCCCATCACCGTTCTATGGTTATAATAACGGACTGCCACCTAACCTACCTAACAAAATATAGATATTTTTCTTGAATAGTACATCCGAACATAATACACTGCATGAATCTTTTGTTCGTCCCAAGGATATTCAACAATATACTCTCGTCTCATAACCCTTTCGATCGTCGATAATACATCATAAATAATTCATGACAAATGGCAGCCTGTTAGTCCAGGCTCATTTAGACTATTCATTACATTGTGTCGATATTGAGATTTGTGATATGGTGGTTAATGGACAATGGATTATTTTCGTTTGCAAATAGAACAAGAAAATCATTTGTCTGGCTTTAGTATAGCCAGTTATTTATTTCCTTATTGGAAAGTGTTTCCCATATACTACTCTGAAATTTGAATCAGGCCAAGAGCAAGCAGTGCAGTGAAAGATTTGAAATCATTTTGGATACTTTGTTCGTGTCTGGGGTTGAATGTGATCTTGCTAAGCACTGCATCCCGATGCTCCTACAGTTAAATAAAAAAATGACCACACTAAGCAAATAATTTCCTATTGAACATATTTGTTGAGTTAATTGTAACATCTAATGATATCTCTTCCATTCAGTATTTTGGAAAGTTTTATTAAAATCAATGACGATGCAATTTTATGTTTAATAACCTTGGTGTTTTTGCAAACATAAAACTTGAAGTTGTCCAAAAAACCAACACCAACAAATAAAACAAGAAAAACAAGAAAAACAATGTCAACAAAAACAAAGCAAAAACAAAATACACAACCAAACACAGCCAGATGCTATGGTCTTTGCTGCTACTGCAAAAAGTAATATTGAATATTGAACGAAAGGAAAATAAAAAAAGAACAATATGTGAAAATAAAACAACAATAAACAAAAACAAACTTCAACGAATAAAAGAATAACAAACGAAAGCCAATAATAATAACAACAACAACAAGACAACACACACAATTTCATCGTCGTTTATGTTTCAATGACCAAGCATCCCCACCCCACTATATATTCATTTGTTGAATGGCTGAAAAGGAGGGTGGAGAGGGAACGCTGATCATGTGCAGAATAAGGTGGGTCAGGCAGGCGGCAGGCAAAACGCAAAAAAACGGCAAGGGCGAATATCGGCGACGGCCTACCTTTCCTTGAAATAATCCAGTGTTACCGATTCCGAATCGAATTCAGAATAGTCTGGCAGGGAGTCATCATCAAAAGAGCTCATACCACTCATAATGTTGGCATTTGCAAGGGCATTATTGTTGTTGCTGTTGAGGTTGCCGCTGCCATTGCTTAATAGGGAGTGTTGTTGTTGAAATATGGGTGGGTGTTGTAAAAGTTGGGTTGGAGAAAGATGCTGCTGTGAATTGTTGCTAAGCTGGGAAATGGATTTTTCGTAAACTTTGGCCATTGTTTGTTGTGCGATGGCTGGCTGTCTGTGTACTCGTTTTTTTTCTTCTTTCTTTTTGACACTTCGTTTCTTAACACAGAAAAAGAAAAATCACATTAATTGCGAGCTGATTGGACATAGAAAACTCGTTCAAATCCACCACGTTCACTTTCTTTCAAGATTTTTGCTTCTTTTAAAAATAGAAATTATTTTTGCTATATTTTTCACGCACACACACCATACATTCACACACACACACACACAGACTGAAATTTTCTCTTCTAATATTTTTTTCTGCTAACTATTGCTTGTTGTTTTTATTCCTCTTCTTCTTCTTGGCCCAAAATGGCGTCCAAGCTGTTCTATTTTTTTTTTCTTTCGAGATTCACAAAACTTTCGTTTAAAAATAACAAGTATTTCTCTTTAATTTCAAAGTAATTGTGAGCCTTACTTCCGGTTCCCGACCAGAAATTGGGAAATTATTAGAAGAAATAAAAAACTAAAATGACCGAATCTGACCGAAGACCACTGAAAGCGAGTTGACAGATATTTTCCCGTCCGCGTGCAGTTGTTGTTCCTTGTTTCTTTTTGTAACTACTAAATTTTTCTTTTCTTTCGTTATACGCGCATCCAAATTCAAAAGCGTTCCATTGTCAAACCTCACCGTATCAACCCTAGGCTAAATGATTACGTCGGGTCAGAAAAACTTATGGTCTGAAAAACTTATCTGAACGGTGCATTAATCGGCGGAGTCGACTCGCCAAAAACCGTTGGCGGCTTCATTCTCTGAGCAATGCTGTTGATCATAATAGAGTGGCAGTATGCGCATATATATGCGCAAATTTAGCCGCAAATAAATAAAAAATATCGATATAAATCGTAAACATGTATTAATAATTGCTGTATGTTTTTCCAAATTTTTAAATCTTCCACTCAAATTCAATCAATTTCATCCTGCTATAATAATTTTGCAAACATTGTAAGATTGGTTGTACGACTAATCTCGAATAACTTTAAATTGATTTTATAATGGATAATTGCCCGCCGCCGAATGGACAAATTTATATCGACTTAGCCGTCAAGCTCTGCTGCCGTAGGCAAAAATTTAGTGACAGCCGCCATTGAGCTTAACATGGAATCGGGCAGCACTCAGTGATAAGAGAGAAGTTCACCAATGTGGTATCACAATGGACTGAATAGTCTAAGTGAGCCCGATAAATCGGGCTGCCACATAACCACATTGCAGTGAAACCACTTGGAGAAGCTTTGAAACCCTCAGAAATGTCACCAGCATTACTGAGGTGGGATAATCCACCGCTGAAAAACTTTTTGGTGTTCGGTCGAAGCAGGAATCGAACCCACGACCTTGTGTATGCAAGGCGGGCATGCTAACCATTGCACCACGGTGGCTCCCTTCTTCTCTGTATATATGATTTCTTATCGATTAAATTAAAATTAAAATTGATTAAAATTGTAATGCAATTTTAAATTTACACACTTATTGTTTTATGTATCTTTACTTAGGCTATAGTGCTATAGTCATGTTATTTGGCCGCCTCATTGGCTTTGTATTACGAAATAAATGGAAATTGAAAAAAAAAATTGAATGACATTGTTGTACAAATTTGTCTCTAATCTGAACACCCCACGATCAAATTTGCAGCTGTATAAAATCGGAGTGGTCCAAAAAGTACTATGATACGAAGCAGTTGCTGAAAAATGGCAATTGAAAAAAAAGTCTGACAACTTGAGGCGACACGACACGTAGTTATTGGTGGTTCGGTGGTATTTATTAGAATTTTAAACAGAAGCTGGATTTCTAGAAGGGTATTGAATAATGTCTAAAGACGCCAATCCCAAGGAAGCTGTTATTAAGGCAGCATATGCAGATGTAAACAAGTTTGGTCAGAATGGAGAATTTGACAAAGCAATGAAAGCCGTCAATAGAAGTGAGTTACACATGTCCTCTCATTAAAATGGGTGAAAGTACTATTTAGGCCCTGATTTTGTAATCGAAATTACCAACTCCTTTGTTAAGATACTAAAAATCATAACATTTTATTTTATTTTAGTTCTTGGCGTAGCACCGGATGATCAAACTGCCTTACATTGCAAGGTTATATGTCTTATCCAAGTCTCCAAGTTCGAAGAAGCTCTTAAATTCATAGATAAGAATAAGCTATCATCGAACTTGGTTTTCGAAAAAGCATATTGTGAATATCGTCTCAATAAACCAGAAAATGCCTTAAAGACAATCGATGATGCTCGTTTGCCGGCATTACCTCCAAATCTCAAGGAATTGCGCACCCAAGTCCTATACCGTTTGGAAAGATTTGATGAATGCTTCGAATCGTACAAGGAAATCATTAAAAATACCAACGATGATTATGAAGATGAAAGGCGTACTAATTTGAGTGCTGTTGCAGCCAACTTGGCTTTGGATGAGACCAAGGATATTCCGGACATTCCGGAGGAGACTTATGAGCAGCATTTCAATGGTTCATGTATTCTGTCGAATCGTCAGAAATTTGCGGAAGCTGAGAAAAAATTGAGAGCCAGCGAAAAGCTATGTCGTGAAACTTTGGAAGACGATGGAGCCTCCGAAGAGGAAATCCGAGAAGAATTGGATGTTGTAAGGGTGCAGATTGCCTACTGTATGCAAATGCAAGGCAAGACCAAGGAAGCAGCATCGATTTATGCCGAGGTTTTGAAAAACAAACCAAAAGATCCAGCTTTAGTGGCAGTTGCCAGCAATAACTCGGTTGCAATAAATAAGGATCAGCATGTATTTGATTCCAAGAAGAAAATACGCTCAGCTTTAGCCGATGCTTGTGAACATAAGCTCACAACGCGCCAGAAAAAGGCCATTGCTTTAAACAATTGCCTCCTAGCATTATTTACTAATGCCAGTGATCAGGTACAGCAATTCTGTACAAAGTTGGCCAATCAATATCCGGATTTGGCATTCCAAGCTGTGTTGATAAAAGCAACTCAATTGGCCAAAGATAAGAAGAACAAGGAGGCCATAGATCTATTGCAAAAGCATGCATCAACCACCCAAGATAAGGATCAAGCCTTTGCTACGAAATTTGCCATTATTCAGCTGTTGTTGTCACAAGGTGATCGCAAGGGAGCTGTTGATGTTTTCTTATCTTTGGGCGAGTCTAAATACAAGCCGGGAATAGTATCTGCTTTGGTTACCTTATATTTGGGCTTGAATAACAAACCAGCTGCTTCGGAATTGTTGAAAACCGCAGTTGATTGGTATAAAAAGAACAATGTTAGCAGTGCTGACTTGTCCGATATGTGGCGCCAAGCTGCTGAGTTCCATTTGCGTGGTGGAGCTACTGAAACTGCGGCTAGCTCTCTGGAAGAGTTGCTCAAATTGAAACCCAACGATATGAAAGTGTTGGCCCAATTGGTTATAGCCTATGCCCAATACAATCCCAAAAAAGCATTGGAAGTCAGCAAAAAATTGCCGAAATTAGAAACTCTGACCACCACATCGGAAATTGATGCTTTGGAATCGGCTAATTGGGTCATGTCAACTAAGGCAGCAAAGAAATCGGCAAACGCCAAAATTGAGATGTCACCAGGCACACCTGTTGTGGAACGAAAGAAAAATAACAAACGTAAACGTAAGGGTAAATTGCCTAAGAACTATAATGCCGAGGTGGCTCCCGATCCCGAAAGATGGTTACCTAAATATGAGCGCACCGGTTATCGCAAGAAACGTGATCGTAGAACCAAGGAAGTTATCAAAGGCTCTCAGGGCATGTCATCACAAGCTGCCGATCAATAGTAAGAAACAGAGAGTAAAAATGGAAAACTAAACATGGATATAATTTTCTCGTTTTTCTTTTTCAGTGATATGTCCAATAGGGCCAATTTGGGCAAAAACTCTCCTGCCACACCCGTATATCAGGAACCAACTCCAGGCCCACGTCAGCAACATCGCAAAGGTGGACATAAAAAGAAGAAGGGCAATCGTTTCTAAGCCTTTTCGAACATTCATTAAAGTGTTTTTTTTTTTAAATATTTTTTTGTTTGTTTTATATTTTGTTTTGCTAAATAAAAAAAGCTTTGCATATTTGAACATGGAAAAGATGAACACACTATTTATTCTTCATTATCATCATCTTTATTCGTTGTTTTACCATCATTTCCAGTTGCCTCTTCCTTTCTTGCATCATAGGAATGTAAATCTAATGTTTCCAGCCATTCCAATAGAGGTTTTTCCTCGCTTTCCGTACGATAGATATTTTCAAATATTTTTGTTTCTATAAAATTTTGAATTTCAGGTTCTTGTTTCTCCCAAGTCAAGGGATTATGTATGCCGTCTTGTCCGTAACGCTCATTGTAGCGTTCATAATGGACAGTATCTAAAACTAAACCTAAACCCGGAGCCATGGGTAAATCCAAACGTTCTTCGGTAAGGGCCCTCTCCAGGGTGGCAACATCTGTGTGGCCACGTACAATAGCTATACTAAGTCCGACCATTTTGCGTATTTGATGCAGCATAAAACTTTGTCCTTTTACTTTCACCGTAACAAATTCAATACCTTGTGGACTCAAGAATGGATCCGAACAGGTGAAGGACATTATGAAACGTTTCGCGGAAGGATCTAAAAAGTTTCTGGACAGAAAATATCCCCAAAAAGATTATTTGAATGTTTGTATATGATAAATTATTAAACTTACTTCCGACTTGTAAAATTGTGAAAATTTTTGGTGCCTTCAAACATTTCAAGAACTTCTTGGGCTTTTTTTAATCTCTCCGGAGACAATCGGAATTTTTCATATTCCGTTTTATCGTTGAACTCGGCAAATGCTATACTGGGCATAGTGTATGTATATGTCCTTGCATTACATTGATCTTTGGCATTAAAACCCTTTGTAACACGTTCGATTCCAAATAGACGTATTTGATCAGGAAGATCATCATTTAGCGCTTTTATATCCAATTCTTCAGCTGCAATTATTAATAATGTCAGAGGTGAATATAAAGTGTAAAATGAGAACAAACATATTAAAAATTGGGATTGTAATGATCAAATAATCATCACTCATTGCACTAATATTTGCCCTACCGATTGACTTTTAGTTTGAGAAAGAGAATAATTCAAACAAGAGAATAACGTGGATGCGGACACCCCCAAACCTGCGGAACTTCGAAGTTGGCCTTGTACGTAAATGTACTACACGATTGCATAAGGCAATCTGCAACACTAAATCCTATTTTCAAAAGCTGACTCCTGTATCCTCAAAAACTTATAAGAACTCGTTTAGAACTTACGCAATTTTATGGAGCACACTTGTCTTGCTGCCGAAACTCCTTTATCTGTCCTGGCTGCTCTTTGAAACATACACAGTTGGGCCTGCTCATAGCTTTCATCGGTAATCCATTTATTCTTGTGCATTGCCTTAAAAAGTTCCTCTTCAATGGTTGCCATTCCAGGATTTCTTTGCATACCAAAATATTTGGCTCCAGAATATCCCAATAAAATAGCTGTCTTTTTCCTTTTTATCCTATCTGCTGGATTGAATGGTGGCCGTTTTGCATCACTCTTTTCTTCATTCCAGTCTACCCATTTACGACGTTTAAGATTTCTTTTTAGTTTCTTCATTTCCTTAGTTGTTTCTATAGCCTCTTCCTTCTGCTGACGTCTCTCCTCCTGTTCTTGCTCTAATTTATCTAAGGCTTGCGACATTAGTGCGGCAAAACTTTGTTTTTGTCTCGATGATAGGAGGAATAGATTGACTCTTAGGCGTTCTATGAGGATAACAAATAGTTTATGTGATTAACGTGAATTAATTTCCCATCGAAATGTTTCCATATAATACCTGCCTTTAAATTTGTTAATATATTCCTAACAATTAACATAACTTTTAAAACTATTTGGAAATAAGTGTTTAAAGGCTAATAAGACCCTTTGATGGCACGTTATTTTATTAGTAACGAGTATTTGATTACAAGTACTCGTTACTGACTAAGTTTTTAAGTACTCGTAACAATTAAATGAGTACTCAATATCTTCAATACAATCCTAATAAACACAACCGCTTGAAAAATGCTACAATTCAAATGTTTTTCAAGCAACTAATTAATTAATTTCAGGTCTTAAAATTAATTAAAAAAACAATTTTTTTAATATAAAGTGACCCAAATCGTATTTAGCAGGGTTAAGTAATTTTTTTTTGAAATCTTCCAAGTTATGAGAGCAGCCCAGAAAATTATATATTTCGTCGGTTTTTTTTTAATTTTGATTTCCAACTGTAAAAAGCGAAGTTAGTTCCAGCGTACACTTATACTTATTCACAACAGTTGAAATTGGAAGACACTTTTCCCGAGAAACGTGTAAATAGTCCAATTTCATACGCAACACCTTTTGATATGGGAAAATGAATGAGGTTTAACTTTTTTCGAGTTAAGGTGAGTACTATGTTCCGTTTTCTCACCAAAACGATTATATTTTTATCAACGATTATATTTTTATCAAGTTTTGTCAAATAACGGATGGAAAAGATCCAAGGAATTATATGCAAATCATTTTATGTCTCTAAATTAAAAACTTTAAAAAAGTAACCGTGAAAACATGCTGGTTTTCAGCTTTATTTATTTCAGTATTTAATAGAATGGCACTATGTAATCTAAACTCTATGGCGCCATCTACATTTGGTTTTTAGGAAAAGAGAGAGAATATGAACAGAAGAGAATCGTATATTTGTTTTGTATGTATCAGCTGTTATCATTTTAGTGTGGCAATGCTTTTTTGACAAGATTATTTGTGGGCAATAAAAACGTAAACAATCGCACTCCAAGTAAAATCGCATTGGAAAATATGTAAATATTTTTAACAAACCACAACATTACATGATGATAAATTTATCCGCCGAAGGTGGGTATTGAGTAAACAAAATAAATTTTATTTAGCTTCTGTTGTTTCTCTGGGTATGGATAATAGTAGTAATTGCATCCTTTTCGTCTAGGAACCAATGTGGAGATACAAATGACATCAACAACTTGTCGCATTTGTCTGCATAATAACAAGACGGATAATAATATGTTTCCCATTTTTATTGGAAATGATGTTCCCCCTGTCTGTGATAAAATCAACATATGTACTGGTATAAAGGTAGTAACAAACTTAAGATAATCTAAAAGTGGAATTAGAGTAACCAAGTAAACTTAATTTTAGATTACAAATCATGAAAAACTACCGGATCTCATATGCCACAATTGTTTGGCATTTTTAAATATAGCTTTTAAATTCAGATCAATATGCCTCAATTCTCAAATGTTTCTTCAAGAATACGTTTGTGATGTTGCATTCGATAGCAATAAAGAAATCGAAGTGTCAACGCAACAAGAGAATCAAGAACATATCACACATAAAGAATACGTGGAGGATGATATCTCACATAAAGAATATGTGGTAGAGGATATCTCACATAAAGAATATGAGATGGAAGCTTCAACTTCCAATACAAGTTTTTCCCAAATCCAATTGGAAAATACGCCTAACGAATACTATGAAGAGGAATATTATGACGAGACCACGGTTACGGAAGAAGTAAATGATGATATTCCGGACCCAAATACACACATTGAAGATGTGACTAAGATTGCAACTAACAAAACTAATGACAAAGAAGCAAATGATCCCTCACCAATTTTGGCTATGAAATCAGGTGGTGGCGCTGTTACAGTAGAAACTGATGATATTTTATCAAACCGAGGAAATAAGACACCAAAAAAACCTCATGTTTGCGATATTTGTGGAAATGTCTATGATCGTCGATATTCTCTGCAAGCTCACCTAAGGCGACATCGTGCCGAGAAACCTTTTGAGTGCGAGTAAGTTTATATTAATAGTAGAAAGATGCTCAATTCGCTGTCTCTTCTCAAATCGTTCGGAGACATATTTAATTTAATCTGAGAGATGCTTCTTTGCAATGGAAAATTGGTGCACTCGATCAGCTAAGTTTATGAATTGTTCATTGGCTTTTAGTGCCGATACCAGCATTAGAACGATTCATGATTGCAAACACAATCGGTTTGCTAACTTCAAGGTTCTTGAGCTGGCAACAATACTCGGTTGCTAAATATGCGGAGGTCATGGCAGTTTGGTGACAATTCGTGTTAGCTACCCTGAAAAATTCGCTTAATATCCCTTTTTCTTTTCATTTTATTTGCCATATCCTTTTTTCTAGATTATGTGGTCAATCTTTCCATTGTAACTTTGAATTATCCCGTCATATTCGTAAACATACTGGAAGCAAACCCTATGTTTGTGAATACTGTAAAAGATCATTCGGAGATCGTTCCACACTGATGAAACATGAAAGGTAGGACTAAATATATATATTTTTTAAATATAATATTTAAATTCATTCCCATAAACTTTTTATTGCATATCATTTCTCCATAGAATTCATCGAAACGAACGACCATATTCGTGTGAAACATGTGGCAAAACTTTTACCTACTCCTCAGTTCTCAAAGTTCATAAATTAACCCATACCGGATTTAAAGCTTACGCGTAAGAAAAAAAAAAGAAATTCTTTAAAAAAAATCCTCAATTTTTAATATTGTTTTTTTTTTTTGTTATTAAAGCTGTGAGCTCTGTGGCAAACGTTTTTCGCGTTCCCATCATTTGAGAGCTCATTTGGAGACTTTGTTGCATTCGAATGATCCCAGATCAAAAACCCTATTAAAGAAAATCAGAAGAAATGAAGGAGAAGATAATATTGGCAAACAAAATACATCCGGCAAGTAAATGATGCAACAAAAAAGCTTTTAAGTGTTCATGGATTAGTGTTAAACATATTAAAATTATTACTGAATGTTTGCCTATCAAAGAAAGTGGCCCTTATTGGAAACCAGTTTTTATTGTATATTTATTATATAGTCTTAAATCGTAATAAAATGTGTAATTTAAAGAGATGTACTAACTTTTTTTTATTTTCATAGAGGCTAAAAAATTTAGTAGCAACTATACTCACCCGTTAATGTAACTATTTTCCTACACATATTATGGTTTTAGCACCATGATCACTTATGGTCCAAATGCATTTTTGGGATGTTTCGGTGTGAAATGTTTTGCAACCACATAATGCAACAAATGAATGCGAACACTAATGCATTGAATATTTCTAAAGACTCTCAACTGTCGGCTCAGGTAATTGACTGGCAAAGAAGAGTAGAGAAAAAACAAACAAATTAAAGGTTTTGAGAAGAAGATACAAAAAAACACTGCAAAAACACAGAAATAAATGGAGCCGAAGTAGTAAAAAAAAAACGTCTGAACTTGTAGGAATTGAGTTTACAGAAGCAATATAGTTCCTTTTACTGAGGAATACAAATTTAAATTGATCTCTAGAATAGAAAAATTCTAGCGTTGAGTCAGTTCATTCTCACACCTAGAAAATCCAAAATTCCATCCATATCGAAAAATTCGAAAATTTTATATGAAAAACTTCTTTTGCTCATATCTCCTAAACAATGCATCCTATAGCGAAAAGGAGCATAATTCGTGTTCACCCCTAGAAAATCCGAAATTCCACCCAAATCGACATTTTTATAAAAAAAATCTTCTTTTGCTTATATCTCCTAAACTTGTGTGCTAGAGCAAAAATGAGTTTAATTTGTGATCACCCCTAGAAAACCCAAAATTCAATCAAATACTGAAAATCGATTTTTTTGTTTAATTTTTTTACTCATATCTCCTATTTTATATGAACTACTTTTCTTTTGCTCATATCTAAACTATGTGTCCTAGAGCAAAAAGCAGCTTGATTCGTGATCACCCTAAGAAAATCCAAAATTTTATCCAAATCCCGAAAAAAATATAATTTTTTATATGAAAAACATCTTTTGATCATATCTCCTAAACTACGCACCCTACAGCGAAAAGGAGCTTAATTCGTGATCACACTTAGAAAACCCAAAATTCCAGTCATATCCTGAAAAATCGATTTTTTTTATTTAATTTTTTTTTGCTCATATCTCCTAAACTGTGTGTCCTAAAGCGAAAAGCAGTTTGCTTCATAATCACCCTTAGAAAATCCAAAATTTTATCCAAATCCCGAAAAAAATATAATTTTTTATATGAAAAAACGTCTTTGCTCATATCTCCTAAACTATGCGTGCTAGAGCGAAAAGGAGTTTATTTCGTGATCACCCCCTAGAAAACCCAAAATTCTACCCAAATCCCGAAAATACGACATTTTTATAGGAAAAGCTTCGTTTGCTCATATCCCTTAAACTATGCGTCATAGAGCGAAAAAGAGCTTAATTAGTGGTCACAGAAGCATAATTCTTGATTCCCCCTAGAAAAACCAAAATTCCAGCCAAATTCTTAAAAATCGATTTTTTATTTAATTTTTTTTCTCATATCTCCTAAACTATGCACCCTAGAGCGAAAAAAAGTTTAAATCCAAAATCCAACATTACATCCAAATCCTGAAAAATCTAATTTTTTCTATGAAATACTTCTTTTGCTCATATGTTCTAAAATATGCGTCCTAGAGAGAAAATGAGCTTAATTCGTGGTCACCCCTAGAAAATCCAAATTCCAGCTGAATCTTAAAAAATTAAATTTTTTTTAAAACTTCAGGGATTTGTAATACTTAATAATATTTTGTAATAATGTAATACTTAAAATTGCAATAATTATCTCGTTTTGTTATTAACTGTAAGCTTTAAATGTCTGAATTGTCTTCCTACGAAGAGGTGAAGGATAAATGAAAGTTTTCTTTAGAGATTACATCTTTTGAATTACAAATGGGCAACCGATGTATTTTACCATCTCAAGCGATGGTATAATCAGCTGAAACCCTCTCAAATTGTTTTAATAGAGTCTGTTGTCCCAGTAAAAAACTTTTTGGAGACTACGGCAAACAAACATTTAAATTGTTTGCCATAAAAATTGTTTAATTTAAAACGTCGTTAAAAACACTTGTAAAAAAAAATGGAAAAAAGTGAATGGATTAAATGTGGAAGTACCACACATTTTCGTTATTTTAATTAATAAAAATAAACTAAAAACCACAAATCATTAGAAAACTTTAACCGCGACTGCTAAAATTAAGGTTAAGAATTTCGAAGCAAAGTAGAAAATATTTTTAAACTGTATACATAAGGAGCTTACATTAAAGAGATTTTGAAAATTAAATACCGAAAACTGTATAAATTGTCTAAAACATATGTTTTGGGATATATTAATTTATATTTTATACAAAAATATATTTACCCAATTAAAAAAAAAAAAAAAAACACAATTTTCATATTCTCTACAATGCGAATACACATGATTTTTTGTGTAATTAAAAAAATTTGCACAGCAAAAGGTTTGTTTTCTTTAATAAATCAATGATGATGTTTGAACAACGTATTTATAAATATTAAGGATATATAAAAAATGTATTAGAATCCCAAATGCCGCCCTATATTCTTGCCATATTGAAATTTAGCTATGCGGCAGTAATATTTTTATAAAGACTACTAATCCGTATCTTAAAAAGCTTTTTTTTGTTGATAGCTCACATATGGCTTCGACCTTTATATGTAGTATATAAACGGATTGTTCTACTTTGTAAGCATGCGTATTTTATCCTTTAATAGATTCTTCAATTCTGTAATCATGAAATCATGTGATTCTCTGAATGTTGATACTACATCACCGATAAGAGTAGCTTCCACTTCGGGCGTAAGGGACATACCGGACATAAATGAAAATAGATCATTTGGCAGTGTGGGTGTATTCCAGCTCCCTATAGAAAATTGAAACAATAATTTGAATATCACTATAATGTGTAGATAACATATAACGGGGGTGTCTTACCTAAAAGTTTGTCACAACGTTGAAATTCCAATTTAAGTTGTCGCATTACTTCTATCGTTAATTGACACCGTTCCTTTTCATGCATTACTTGTTCACCTTCGGTATTGGGTTTTCGTTTTTGCTTGGTTTTCGTAGATGTTTGTAATTTTTCATAAATCGCTTGAAGTACAAAGGCATAAAGGGAGATCATCTGTTGAAGATAGAACGAGCGAAGGAGAGATTTATATTAGCAATTTTCGTAACGATCTCAAAAAGGAGCCATTGTAGTGCATGCTCTCCTTAAAAATTCATAATTTGAACCGAAATTCCCCAATAAAAGTTCTCAACAAATTGTTGACAACGCTTAATTGAAAAGATTTGAAATCGTGGGTATTAGATTTGTATGTTCGCAAAGTTTCTATAGAAATAAAATTTTAACAAAATTTTCTATAGAAATAAAATTTTAACAAAATTTTCTATAGAATTAACATTTTGACAAAACTTTCTATAGAAATAAAATTTTGAAAAAAATTTCTATAGAAATAAAATTTTGACAAAATTTTCTATAGAAATAAAATTTTGACAAAATTTTCTATAGAAATAAAATTTCTAAAAAATTATCTATAGAAATAAAATTTTATCAAAATTTTCTATAGAAATAAAATTTTAACAAAATTGTCTATAAAAATAAAATTTTGACCAAATTTTCTGTAGAAATAAAATTTGAAAAAAATTTTCTATAGAAATAAAATTGTGAAAGAATTTTCTATATAAATAAAATTTTGACAAAATTTTCGATAGAAATAAAATTTTGACAAAATTTTCTATAGAAATAAAATTTTGAAAAAATCTATAGAAATAAAATTTTGACACAGTATTCTATAGAAATAAAATTTTTACAAAATTCTCTATAGAAATAAAATTTTGACCAAATTTTCAGTAGAAATAAAATTTCTAAAAAATTATCTATAGAAATAAAATTGTGAAAGAATTTTCTATATAAATAAAATTTTGACAAAATTTTCGATAGAAATAAAATAAAATTTTGACACAGTATTCTATAGAAATAAAATTTTAACAAAATTGTCTATAAAAATAAAATTTTGACCAAATTTTCTGTAGAAATAAAATTTGAAAAAAATTTTCTATAGAAATAAAATTGTGAAAGAATTTTCTATATAAATAAAATTTTGACAAAATTTTCGATAGAAATAAAATTTTGACAAAATTTTCTATAGAAATAAAATTTTAACAAAATTGTCTATAAAAATAAAATTTTGACCAAATTTTCTGTAGAAATAAAATTTGAAAAAAATTTTCTATAGAAATAAAATTGTGAAAGAATTTTCTATATAAATAAAATTTTGACAAAATTTTCGATAGAAATAAAATTTTGACAAAATTTTCTATAGAAATAAAATTTTGAAAAAATCTATAGAAATAAAATTTTGACACAGTATTCTATAGAAATAAAATTTTTACAAAATTTTCTATAGAAATAAAATTTTGCCAAAATTTGCTATAGAAATAAAATGTTGACAAAATTTTCTATAGAAATACAATATTGAAAAAATTTTCTATAGAAATAAAATTTTAACAAAATTTTCTATACAAATAAAATTTTGACAAAATTTTCTATAGAAATAAAATTTTAACAAAATTTTCTATAGAAATAAAATTTTGACAAAATTTTCTATAGAAATAAAATTTCTAAAAAATTATCTATAGAAATAAAATTTTATCAAAATTTTCTATAGAAATAAAATTTTAACAATATTGTCTATAAAAATAAAATTTTGACCAAATTTTCTGTAGAAATAAAATTTGAACAAAATTTTCTATAGAAATAAAATTGTGAAAGAATTTTCTATAGAAATAAAATTTTCGATAGAAATAAAATTTTGACAAAATTTTCTATAGAAATAAAATTTTGAAAAATCTATAGAAATAAAATTTTGACACAGTATTCTATAGAAATAAAATTTTTACAAAATTCTCTATAGAAATAAAATTTTGACCAAATTTTCAGTAGAAATAAAATTTTGACAAAATTTTCTATAGAAATAAAATTTTGCCAAAATTTGCTATAGAAATAAAATGTTGACAAAATTGTCTATAGAAATACAATATTGAAAAAATTTTCTATAGAAATAAAATTTTAACAAAATTTTCTATACAAATAAAATTTGTACAAAATTTTGTATAGAAATAAAATGTTAACAAAATTTTCTATACAAATAAAATTTTGACAAAATTTTCTATACAAATAAAATTTTGAAAAAATTTCTATAAAATAAAATTTTGACAAAATCTCTATAAAAATAAAATTTTGACAAAATTTTCTATAGAAATAACATGAAAAAATTTTCTTTAGAAATAAAATTTTGACAAAATTGTCTATGGAAATAAAATTTTGACAAAATTTTCTATTGAAATAAAATTTTGACAAATTTTCTGTAGAAATAAAATTTTGACAAAATTGTCTATAGAAATAAAATTTTAACAAAATTTTCTATAGAAATAAATAAAATTTTGACAACATTTTCTATAGAAATAAAATTTTAAAAAATTTTCTATAGAAATAAAATTTTGAAAAAATTTTCTATACAAATAAAATTTCGACAAAATTTTCTATAGAAATAAAATTTTGACAACATTTTCTATAGAAATAAAATTTTGACAAAATTTTCTATAGAAATAAATTTTTGACAAAATTTTGTATAGAAATAAAATTTTGAAAAAGTTTTTTATAGAAATAATATTTTCTATAGAAATAAAATTTTGAAAAAAATCTATAGAAATAAAATTTTGACAAAATTTTGTATAGAAATAAAATTTTTACAAAATTCTCTATAGAAATAAAATTTTATCAAAATTTTCTATAGATATAAAATTTTAACAACATTTTCTATAAAAATAAAATTTTGACAAAATTTTCCATAGAAATAAAATTTCTACAAAATTTTCTATAGAAATAAAATTTTCTATAGAAATAAAATTTTGAAAAAACATCTATAGAAATAAAATTTTGATAAAATTTTTTATAGAAATAAAATTTTTACAAAATTCTCTATAGAAATAAAATTTTATCAAAATTTTCTATAGATATAAAATTTTAACAACATTTTCTATAAAAATAAAATTTTGACAAAATTTTCCATAGAAATAAAATTTCTACAAAATTTTCTATAGAAATAAAATTTTCTATAGAAATAAAATTTTGAAAAAACATCTATAGAAATAAAATTTTGATAAAATTTTTTATAGAAATAAAATTTTTACAAAATTCTCTATAGAAATAAAATTTTATCAAAATTTTCTATAGATATAAAATTTTAACAACATTTTCTATAAAAATAAAATTTTGACAAAATTTTCCATAGAAATAAAATTTCTACAAAATTTTCTATAGAAATAAAATTTTCTATAGAAATAAAATTTTGAAAAAACATCTATAGAAATAAAATTTTGATAAAATTTTTTATAGAAATAAAATTTTTACAAAATTCTCTATAGAAATAAAATTTTATCAAAATTTTCTATAGACCCGTGTAAAAATTGGGGGATCTGATTTGATATGGTTAGATCTGAGCCAAGATATGGTCAGATCTGAGCAGATCCGAAAAATGGTTATATCTGGTCAGATCTAAATACTATGAAATTGGATCTGATCAGATCTCAAAAATGAGACACATCTAATCAGATCTAATTTGATATAATTGTATATTATTTGATACAATTGTATCTTTCGAGATCTTTCAACACATAAAAGCCCATAATTTGTATATAAAATTAGATCAATTGTTTTATTTAATAATACAGACAAAAAGTATGTGCATAATAAATATGTTTAATTTAAATTGATCCATCAAAGCTATTTAAGAGTATTGACAGTTGAGTTAGAGTGTTGTCCAAGGGTTTTTTCGTTTGTTTCTTCTGCTTTGGACTTAGACACGCGACTAAAGTATTACAGCGTTAAGGCAATCTGCAATGAAATTAAGTAAAAAAACAATTATTAAACAAATATAGGAATAAACAAATATGGGAATATATTGAACTATGTAAGCAAGTATTAGTATTGTTTTGGATCATGTTTCTTTAAGTTGCAATAAAAATTGCCATATAATTTTATGTTGCTTTTAATACTCACATTTAAAGTGTATTCGGGATTAGGTTAGGTATAGCGATAGGCTGTTATTTTAGGCTCATACATACTATTCAGACCATCATGACATCACAGTAATCAACATCTCACTTATCACTGACTGCTGCTCGATTCAATAATTAGCTCAATAACATGGGACCTCCTTGTTATAATCGAGTCCTATCGGCATTTCACGTTGCGCTGAAACAACTTAGAGAATCTTTGAAGCAGAAATGTCACCAACATTACTGCGAGGAGATAATCCACCGCCGAAATAATTTTTTGTGTTGGTCGGAACTGGGATTGAACCCGTGACCTTTTGAATGCAAGGCGGGCATGTTAACCAGTACACCACTGAGGTTTCCTTTTTTTCCAAATCTAGAAAATAGTAAAACAATATGAAAATGACTACTAAGGAAATAACAAATACAATCTACTTACCTACATAATCTCCACAACTTTATCAAAGGAACACATTTAAAACAATTATATTAAATTTCTAAATTTTCTCTGCTAGTCTGGGGTTAAATTTGTTTAGAAGTGATGCCCCTGACGGCGTTGACATTTGACATAATGACATTGAGGTTTAGACGTGCATTTCAAAAATCTTTTTAACTTGTTCATGATTTTTTTTTATTATATTTTGGACCGTATTTAACCCCATATATAGTCAGATATGATGTTATATCTACCATATCTTATTAGATATAGTGCTATATATGGTCCTATCCAAGTATATATTATTAGATATGCCAGATATAATTAGATATTATACTATATATGATGAGATCTGCAGTTATATCTAACCAGATCTAGCACCATATATAGCATATCTGTGCATATCTAATTATGTCTGAACCAATATCTGAACAGATCCAATTTGATCCAATTTGATCCAATTTGATATTATTAGATAGGATTGGATCCTCCAATTTTTACACGGGGAAATAAAATTTTAACAAAACTGTCTAGAGAAATAAATTTTTGACCAAATTTTTTGTAGAAATAAAATTTGAACAAAATTTTCTATAGAAATAAAATTGTGAAAAAATTTTCGATAGAAATAAAATTTTATCAAAATTTTCTATAGAAACAAAATTTTAACAAAATTGTCTATAAAAATAAAATTTTGACCAAATTTTCTGTAGAAATAAAATTTGAACGAAATTTTCTATAGAAATAAAATTGTGAAAAAATTTTCTATAGAAATAAAATTTTGACAAAATTTTCTATAGAAATAAAATTTTGACAAAATTTCTTATAGAAATAAAATTTTGACAAAATTTTCCATAGAAATAAAATTTTCTATAGAAATAAAATTTTGAAAAAATTCTCTATAAAAATAAAATTTTCTATAGAAATAAAATTTTTACAAAATTTTCTATAGAAATAAAATTTTTACAAAATTCTCTATAGAAATAAAATTTTAACAAAATTTTCTATAAAAATAAAATTTTGACCAAATTTGCTGTAGAAATAAAATTTTAACAAAATTTTCTATAAAAATAAAATTGTGAAAAAATTTTCTATAGAAATAAAATTTTCTATAAATATAAAATTTTGACAAAATTTTGCAAAATAAGATATTTGGTTTGGTTGTTTTTGGTTGATTAGATTATATGGTTGGTAGATTATATTTGGCTCGATGACAATAATTAATTTTACCCAAAAATAAATTTTGGGTGTGGGCTTGATTGGTATAAATCGGACAATAAAATCGTCATATGTAAATATTCCAATTGAACTTTTTGCAAGTGGGCAAATAGGATGCCAATTGCACACAAAGATTTAAAGGCGTTTATAACAATATTGCTGAAAACCTTATTTTATAAACTATGGGTGTTTGAGCTTTAGTATAAGCGGAGGAATATATAAAGAATTTGAAACTTTGAGAACATTTTGACAACATATCAAAATTAAGATCATACACAAAATATCGAATGTTAAAAATGCATACACCACCTTACCTCTAAACAGGCACCAACTTTGCTCTGCCATTCTCTTCTCCTCCACAGTCCATCGGTTGTGGCTTCATTACTCTCCTTGATTGTAGCTTCGATTGTATTTACAACCTGTGTAACATTATCTGTGACAACTTTACATTGCAGTGGTAAATTGGTGTTGCCCACAAACATTTCAATGACCATTTGTGATAGATCACTAAAGAATTTTTCATATGGCATTTCCAGTAATAAATGCAAACGTGTTGGCAATAAATCGACTAGAAAACGATTTGGCAGCGGTTTTAAATCTTCAGCGGACCGCAAACGTTTAAACAAAGCCAACCACGAGTCTCGTAATGATTCAATAATAGCAGTTTCTTTGGCACCACCACCAGGCAAGGCATCTTTCAAATCTTGTAAATTTGGACCAGAAGCAGCAGCGGCTCTACAATATTTTACACTTAAATTTGGATGAAATAAATCAACAAAGGCGGCTATCAAACGTAACATCAAAGATCGTATCGCCAATATTTCAACCTCTTGCTTAAACGATTCACTACGTTCACGATCAGTGTCAACTAAATGAATTGGATCCCATCTAATCATGGCAGTTAAATCACGATTGTCACGTAACTCATTCCATGAGATGCGATCCTCAGCAGGATCTATGGACATAATCATATAGGTGTTAAGATTCTGTTGTACATTACCATACAATATAACCAAATCGCTTAATTGAGCCTCTACAGAAATAGCCACATAATGCAAACTGTTCGTAAGACGTTCTTTGAAGTTCATAAACTCTTCGAGTTTAGAAAAAGTGCAAAAACGATAGGCATATGCTATATACTCCAAGCGTTCTTTATAACTGTTTGTGAAAAATTTCAATGTAGTATCATAAACCGAACGAGCCATGGAGAATCGTCCAGCCAGTATCATGGGGTTACAGTGGACATAACCCATAGAGTCGAGTTGGATTTGTTTGATTTCCAAATATTCATACATTTCCTGGGCCCCCAGAAGACAACCCAACATATGGAAAATTTTAAGGCTTAAAAGTTTTACATGGAAATTACTGGTACTGTTACGCAAGACATACTGCAGTAGACAAAGAGCTCCAAAAATTCTATCGGATTTTTGTTCCTCTTGGCTAATATCATACATGACGTTAGCTAAAAAAATAAAGTGAATTAATGTAGAGAAAGTGTTTTTTATTTTTTATTTTCTTAACAAACCTGCCAACAATGCATAGGCATCCGAAGGACCCATATCTGTGGGAAGTAAATCTTTGCCAAAATTACTAAGACCATGCTCATAGCGTAATTTCAGGGATGTGAAAAAGGCTAAACGGTGATTTATGTCTTTATCCAAATGTAGACCACAAATTCGGGATACTTGTAGAGCGCAAATGTGTTTTTGCATTTGTTCTTTCTAAAATAAAATAAAATTCATTACATGTAACATTTAAATCTAATTGCACCAAATGTGTCCTACTTACATCCTTGGGTAAATTAGTAGAGGTTATACCAGTTTCAAGCAAAAGTTTATTAGCTAAATCCTTTCGTTCTTCTAAACTTATAGCCGGTAGAAAAAGCGAGATATCATGTGTACAACAGGGTTTATCGCCAAATAGACGGAAGTAATCAATTACTAAATCGCTGAATTCTCCCATAGATGTTTTAGCATCTAAATTATGCTGACGCATACGCTGATGTAATTCTAAACGTGCCAAATAGGGTCCTCTGATTTTCTTTTCTGAGGATTCGATTAACTTGAATTAAAAAAAATATATTAAAATTTTTTGTTATCACATAATGGAATGAAATGTGTCATCTTACCTCTGTTAAAAAGTGTTTACATTCTTCTATGGGATTCGTCGTATCACACTCTGTTTTATCTTTTTCTTCATCCGTTTTCTCAATATTATTTTGTAATTTATGAAGAGAGTCCAATTCAAAACATGTTGTTATGTAATCCTTATGGTAATCCCAACGATCATGACTAAAGGAAATAGAAAGATGGGCCGAATAAGTTAAAATTTAAAGAAAAACAGTTGCTAAAAAGATAAATACAGATCATAAAACTATACGCATATAGCTTATATGGTCCAAGAGGGCTTAATTGATTAAATAAATGTTTGAATTGAAATTTGTCAAAAGGACCGAATCCATATCTTGAAAATTTTGTGAATTTTTTTTTTGCTATAGAAAATTTTTCCAAAATTGATTGCTATAGAAAATTTTGTCAAAATTTTTTTGCTACAGAAAATTTTTTCAAAAATTTTATTTATCTATATAAATTTTGTCAAATAGAAAATTTTGTGAAAATTTTATTTTTGTCAAAATTTTATTTCTGTCGAAAATTTTGTCAAAATTTTATTTTTATAGAAAAATTTTGTCAAAATTTTATTTCGATAGAAAATTTTGTCAAAATTTTATTTCTATAGAAAATTTTGTCAAAATTTTATTTCTGTAGAAAATTTTGTCAAAATTTTATTTCTGTAGAAAATTTTGTCAAAATTTTATTTCTATAGAAAATTTTGGCAAAATTTTATTTCTATAGAAATTTTTTTTCAACTTTTTATTTCGATATAAAATTTTAGCAAGTTTTTATTACTACTTTTTTTTTTGACAACATTTTCTATAGAAATAAAATTTTATTTATTTTTTTGACAAAATTTTCTATAGAAAAAAATTTCGTGTTTTGTTAAAATAAAATTTTGTCAAAATTTTATTTCTATAGAAAATTTTGTCAAAATTTTATTCCTATAGAAAATTTTGTCAAAATTTATTTTCTATAGAAAATATTGTCAAAATTTAATTTCTATAGAAAATGTTGTCAAAATTTTATTTCTGTAGAAAATTTTGTCAAAATTTTTTCTATAGAAAATTTTGTCAAAATTTTATTTCTATAGAAAATTTTGCCAAAATTTTATTTCTATAGAAAATTTTGCCAAAATTTTATTTCTGTAGAAAATTTTGTCAAAATTTTATTTCTATAGAAAATTTTGGCAAAATTTTATTTCTATAGAAATTTTCTCAAAAATTTTATTTATCTATATAAATTTTGTCAAATAGAAAATTTTGTGAAAATTTTATTTCTATAGAAAATTTTGTCAAAATTTTATTTCTGTAGAAAATATTGTCAAAATTTTATTTCTATAGAAAATTTTGTCAAAATTTTATTTCTGTAGAAAATATTGTCAAAATTTTATTTCTATAGAAAAATTTTGTCAAAATTTTATTTCGAAATAAAATTTTGTCAAAATTTTATTTCGAAAGAAAATTTTGTCAAAATTTTATTTCTATAGAAAATTTTTGTCAAAATTTTATTTCTGTAGAAAATTTTGTCAAAATTTTATTTCTGTAGAAAATTTTCGCAAAATTTTATTTCTATAGAAAATTTTGGCAAAATTTTATTTCTATAGAAATTTTTTTCAACTTTTTATTTCGATATAAAATTTTAGCAAATTTTTATTACTATTTTTTTTTGACAAAATTTTCTATAGAAATAAAATTTTGACAAAATTTTCTATAGAAATAAAATTTTATTTATTTTTTTGACAAAATTTTCTATAGAAAAAATTTCGTGTTTTGTTAAAATAAAATTTTGTCAAAATTTTGTTTTTATAGAAAATTTTGTCAAAATTTTATTCCTATAGAAAATTTTGTCAAAATTTATTTTCTATAGGAAATATTGTCAAAATTTAATTTCTATAGAAAATGTTGTCAAAATTTTATTTGTGTAGAAAATTTTGTCAAAATTTTATTTCTATAAAAAACTTTGTCAAAATTTTATTTCTATCGAAAATTAAAAATGTCCTCCCAATATCTTAAGAAAATCGATACTTACTCTTCTTTCAGCAAACTTTTCAGCAATTCATTACATTCGGACCACATTTTTAGAGTTTTCAATAGATCAATTTTTAAATAGATAGGTGCACCAGGATAAACTTTTTCACACACTGGTCCATTGAGAAAATCTAAAGCCTCTTTATCTTTTTCTTGTAGTTTTAAAATATGCAAATATAAAAATGCCTCTTGTTCAGATTCTAATTTGTTCTCTTGAATCATTTTATCTACCATACGCTGGGCCAAAGATAAGTAGATTTTACGCTTTGCAGGAGTATCCTTCTCTGGACCACGTACGCCCTTTAAGACACAACAAATTAAATATTTTGTTCAAATTTTTTTAGTAAGAAACAACAACAGCAAAAATACTAACCTGTAATACTACACTCATGACGGCCCAAAAGTAGTATGCATTTTTGGGCTGAACTTTGTACATTTGCAGTGCCACAGATTGCTGAGATTTAAAATCCTCCATGCGGACATGTGATATAAAAAGATGGGCCAGTAATTCTTCATTGTTAGGTGATTGTTTAACAGCATAATTATAGATTTCCACTATTTTATCCACTGTAAAGAAGATATGAAATATAACAAAAAAAAAAAAATGTATTATTTTATTATGAATTTCTGGTCCTCACTCTTTAAGAACTTAATGCTAAATGTAAAATACTTGGGTGCAATTTACAACAATGTTAATTTAATGGGCACAACATAATTAAATTTTTTTTCTATGGCTGATCATTATTGGTCGTGACAGTGGGTATGTTATTCTCATTATGAAATATGTTCTATATTTTAATAAATTTTATAGAGACAATGAGTGTCCTTTGACTAGCCGAATCCGAAAGAACTTCCAAGTGAAACCACCCCAGAGATTGTAACGAGAATCGAAAAATACAATGAAAATTTTAAAAATTGGACTTTCGACTAATCGACTTTTGAAGATATCGATTTTTTGACTTTTTCCAAATTTGAAAAAGTCAACTTTTAACTTGAATTTTCAGCGTAAAAAGTAGCTATTTAATATTTTGCTTTCAATTAAAATTAAACTTTTCGTTTTTTTCTTAAAAGTTCGGTCGTTATAAAATATCAATTAGCAAGAAATACAAAATTAGATTCTGAACATTGCAAAAATCGACTTCAACTTTACGATTTTTGACAAAATGTCGGTTGTCGAAAAATAGATTGTTTCTCTACCCAGAAATACCAAAGAATTGGCGCTAACAGCGTTTTTTTTTTTCAATTCATTCAATTCCGAATTGGCGTCAGATTAGGAATTTATAGTCAGAATAGGAAAGACGAATTTTTGATCTTTCGAAAGTTTTTTTTTTCGGTTTTGAAAAAGACGATATGTTTAGAAAAATTGAAAAATCGTATATTCGACCCCTCGACTTTTATAAAATTTGAAAAGTCGAAGTTTCCAAAATTTGGATAAATCGACTTACAGACTTGAAGATTAAAGAAAGTCGACTTTTCGACAAAAAAAATCAATTAGTCATTAGTCGATTATTGTCTCATTACACCGGATGATCTGTATATAGCGCCTAAAAGCCAGTACTATGTTCAGTTTAACATGAAAACCGAACATAATAGGTACAAAAATTAAAAAATTATAATAATCATTTATAAATTTCAAAATCCTATTACGCTTTACAAAATGTTTGTTTGGCGCGAAGATGGTAACGTAAATGCTTCTTTTATCGTAAAAATATGGCAACCCTACTTTTATTTCTTCTTTGACAGCTAACGGTTTTATTAAATTGCTTATGTATAGGAAAGTCTACAAATAATTACGAATCGATATGGACCAATTTTTGTGTGATTGGGGAAAATTATGGACCGATGTGGACCAATTTTTGCATGGTTGTTAGAGATCATATGCTGACACCATGTACCAAATTTCAGCCGGATCGGATTCTCTTAGAGTCTCCGCAAGCCAAATCGGGGGATCGGTTTATATGTGGGCTATATATAATTATGGACCGATGTGGACCAATTTTTGCATGGTTGTTAGAGACATTATACTTACACCATACAGAATGACAAAGTTAATATACCCCCATCTTAAGGTGGAGGGTAGACCCAAAAAACATCTCAGGCTACTGATCGACACATATTAATTTCCAAAAAGGATCTTTTTAAATCTTCCAAAGTTATTGGTGCCGAAATAGCAAATGTAATCAGTGTGCCATCAGTTCGTAGAAGAATAACAAGAAAAGTTCCACTAATGCTTGAGAAGAATACGGCTATGAGACTAAATGTTGCGAATAAACTGGAGTGGTGAAGAAGGGGGAAAAAAGTGGAGAAATATCCTCTGGAGCGATGAAACGAAAATAAGTTTATTTGGAAATGACTACCAGAAAAATGTCCGACGTCCTAAGGGAAAAGAATATCACATACGATTCACTAAAAAAACTGTGAAACATGGAGATGGAAATATTATGGCTTGGGGATTATCACAATGGACTGAATAGTCTAAGTGAGCCTGAAACTTAATCGGGCTGCCACTTTAACCTAACCTATGGCTTGGGGATGTTTCTTATGGAATGGGGTAGGACCAATTTTTCGAATAGAAAATACCATGAATGCTATGGGCTACAGAGACAATCGAGGAAATGCCATTGCGTTGAGTTTTCCCACAAGATAATACCCAAAGCATACCTCAGCATTGGTCAAAAACTGGTTTACAAAATGTTTATTTATTGACCTGGCCCAGTCGATCGCCCGATTTATATCCAAAAAAAATCTTTGGAGTGAACTTAAGAGAAAGTTATCGAAAGAAATTTTTAGAAGTAAGGATGATTTGTGGTAGAAAACCAAAAAACCATGGTGTGAAATGCAACCAGAAACATGCCAAAAATTAATCTGCAGTATGCCAAACAGGATGAATAAAGTGATTCAAAATCGAGGTCGTTTACTGGTTACTAACCCTTTTTGAATACTCACAGATTGAAATATGTTAAGTCAGTAAAATGTTAAATTATCATAGAAATTTACCTATTATTATGAGCAGCCTATAATTTGCCTTTTGTTCTTAATGTTCCTTAATATTTTTTATTTACTTAATAATAATGTAAAATGTATGATTTTTGTATAAATATGATTACAAAAAAAAATGAGAAATGCACTTTTTGTTTTGCTTTATATTGTAAAATTGATCATGAGTGTAGTACCGGCCTTTAAGTAATTAGTAGACCTATAACCAAACAATGCCAATTGTTGCCATTTGTCCATTCCTTTATGTTTCGAAAAATATATTACTTTTTTCTCTTAAGGTGGGTATTAAGTTCGAGTTTAGCCGCTAAAATCGTCATTTTTTCACGATTACTTTTCTTTAATAATCCAGTTTAAGTAATAAAAATTTTGTGAAAATTTGCTTTAGGCGATTCCCCATCAAGATATAATAAAATTTGCAACAAATATGTATAGTTTTATGCCTTTTTCTTGCTGATTTAGTTTTCACTTTAGCGATTTTAGCGGCTAAACTCGAACTTAATACTCACCTTTAGAAAGCTTAGAATAAAGAAGGAAAAGATATCCTAAGATGGGTATTAAATTAGAATTCCAAAATATATATGGCAACAATTATATTTTTATCAAATCTTTTCAAATGATGGATGGAAAAGATCCAGAGGATTGATTACAAAATATTCCATTCCATTCAATCAAAAAATATCCATTGAATCAACCTTTAGTTAAAAAATAAAATAAAAAAATAAAACGTATCAATTATGCTATGGTCACACTGGGCAAATATTTGACAGAAATCGAAAAAGTATTGGTCGCCACAGCCAAACCAGCAAACAGTTTTAGCTCATATTGGATATATAAAATAATGGTAGGATTATTTGCCAAAAATCATATCCAGATATTTGGAAAATGATTCTGGAAAACTGTTTGACACTCATTTTGGTCAAATATTTGACTAGTGTGACCATAGCCTTACTCTTATATTCTAATTTTTGTGGCTATCAAGGAATGTTTATTTAGCAACATAATTTTGGCCATTAGCCAAAACATGACAAGCTAATTACTTGCAAAAGAATTTTAAAAATGTTCTCAAGGTATCCGACAAACATATTTTCAGCAATACGTATAAGGTTTAGTTCTATTCGTCATAATCTACATTTCGTTTAGGTAGGGGTAAATAGATTATGAGCCATATTCACAATCGAAATAGTTTCGAAATTATTATTTTCGTTTCGGATTTATTATGAACACCTAAGAGAAGGTCTGGAAAGTTAATTTGAGTCAATTCTTGACTATAAATAAGACTATATTGACTATACTTGACTATAAATAAGAGGGTTGTGGGAGAGGTATTTAGCGGTTTTCCAACTTGTTTGCCTCTTTAGTTGGAGCGATGAACTCCAAATTTGTGCACATCGAATGACTTTTTTATGTTTGAAAACAAAAAAGAATTCAGGGATATATCAAGACAAAGCCGAGGATGGGACCAATTTGTCCAGATTGAAAGGATTTTTTTTTTTCCAAATTACAGGACCATTTTTTCAAGTTAGCTTGGAATCGGCGCCATAATTGGACATAGTAGAATCCTGTGATCGTTGCGATCTTATAGTGGTAGTGGATGCGGATAACTCCTCGTGAAACACGGAAGCAGAAACTGTTTCGACTAAAAGAACAAAAAAAAAAGACGTAGACGGAGCATTCAACTACGAAGCATTCCACCACACCGGATAATATTCAGGTAATGAAACGACCACAATTAAACGTATATAGATTCACCAAATGGTTAAAGTTGTTACGGCTACGTACTTATCGAACCACCTTGGCACAAATGGTAATAAAAATCAACTTTTAAAACGCTTCTTCATCAAAATTGCAGTTATTCGATTTTAATTGATCTTCGAAAAAGTGTAATTTCAATTAATCAACTAATCGAACTTTTCAATTATTCGCTTAACAGCCCTAATTAATCTAATAATGACAAAGATGGTACTTATTTCTTCAATTATATTTTTGCTCTCATATTCTATCTTTATGCTCTACTGTAACAAAATGCAGGCAACAGCTGCTCGATAAGAGATGCATATCAAAATTTAATTTTGTTCACAATTTTTTTTTTGCTGTCTGAAAATTTAAAATTTTTCTGATTAATTACCCACGTACATTGCTCCAATTCTTTATAGCAAAATGACAGTACTTGTAGTGTCGCATCATTCACCGGCTTTTCATTGGCCACTGCTTGTAAAAATGCATGACTTTCCTCATAGCGTCCCAGACGTAATAGCGCCAGACCTTTGAGTGCTTTAGCGCATAATTGATTTGGATGCTTTTTTAAGACTTTGTCTGCTTCTTGTAGGGCCTTGCGATTGTTGCCAACCTCCAAGTTATCTGAAATTAGAATAAGGAAAAAAATAATATAATTTAATAGTTTCTGCAATACACATCCCAATTATATATTGTATTCATAAACAATTTTAGAATGAAATAAATATTAAATGTTCAAGTGCAAATCTCTTGCCGTATGTGATGTATCGGTCGGTGGTATACAATTAATTAGTTTATTATGTTTGCCTATAGTGATAATGAATACAACTATTTTATTTTACACAATATCACGAAAAGGGGATGATAGATATGATACATACAAAGGCATTTTTGAGTATCAGTATGAATAAAGAATAAAATGACACAGAAATTAAAATTTACTGAAAGTTCATATAAATAAGCTTCCAATTTAGGAATTTATCCCAATTAATCATGAGTTCAATTCCAGGTTGGACCAGGCTGGAGCCACCAAGCAATAGCATTGCTTGTATACAACCCCAGTGGATTGTGGTGGATTGTCCCCTCTCAGTAATTCTGGTGACATTTCTGAGTGTTAATAAAGCAACTAAAAGTAGTTCAAATTTTGCCATAAAACTGCTAAATCCATTATAGAAAAATCGATAATTTTGGAAATTATTCGAGGAAAAACGTTTCAAACAAGCGTCAGAATGCATTAAAAATCATAAAAACAATAAAAAAAATTATTTATTTGGGAAAATATCACAAAATTTTCAAATTCACATTCAAAACACTGAATTCGGATCTCACCTTAAGAAGTGATGCAAATTCATTGCAACGGCTGTTAAAACGGTGGACATTTGTCCTATGACAAGCTCATATTACATTCATTGCTTCTCCGCCAATTTTGCACCACTTCTAGACCCAAAACGAACATTTTCACTACTTTTTTGGCGACGCTTTTTCGCAGCATTATTAAGATATTAATTTATGAAAGAATAGTTTTAATATCAATATATCAATCAAAAGGTCAACCACAGCTTTATTTCATAAATATCTGACTTCAAACATTGCCATCGGCAACTGCTACCACAACCCAAGTAATTCGATTGTTCATGGAAGTCTTTAGCGGAACTTTGTGCGATTGTATATACTTGTTTAATTGTTATAAAAATTAAAAAAACTATTGACATTTATTGAAAAATGGAAAATCATAAATAGAGCTTCAAATTCTGGGGGGGCTAAAATTTTTCTGGGGGGGGTCTAAGCCCCCTCCCCAGAGGCCTTCCTACGCTTATGGCCTTACGTCGTAAACCCATAAAAACTGACCCCCAGATTTCGCTTGGAAAGGCTCTAGGAGGAACAAATTTCATCCGATCTGGTTGAAATTTGGTACGTGGTTTTAGTATATGGTCTCCAATAACAATGGCAAAATTCGTTCATATCGGACCATTATTATATATAGCCCTCCATATAAACCGATCCCAAAAATTGTCTTGCGGAGGTTCAAGTAGAAGCAAATTTCATCAGATTTGGTACGTGTTTTTAGTATATGACCTCTAACACCTATGCAAAAATTGGTTCAAATAGGTCCATAATTATATATAGCCCCCTTATAAATCGATCCCCAGACTTTACCTTCGTAGCCTCTTGGAGGAACAAATTTTGTCCGATTCTGTTAAAATTTTGTACGTTATATTAGTATATGGACTCTAACAACCATGCAAAAATTGGTCCATATTTATATACAGCCCCCATATAAGCCGATCCCCAGATTTGGCTTTCGGAGCCTCTTGGAGGAGCAAATTTCATCCGGTTCGGGTGAAATTTTCTATGTTGTGTAAGTATATGGCCATTAACAACCATGCAAAAATTTTCCATATAGGTCCATAAATATATATAGCCCCCATATAAGCCGATTCCCAGATTTTACTACTTCCTGGATAAGCAATTTCATTAGATTTTTCTAAAATTTGGTACTATTTACACAAAAATTGGACAATATAGGTTCATAATTGTATATAGCCCCCGTATAAACCAATCCCCATATTTCACTTATGCCTCTCTTTTACTGCGCAAAAATTCATACCGGTCAAGAACTGAATTATATTGGTTTTTAATCTGTCTTTTTGCCCAATATTTACTTCCAATTTAGAAGACGATATTAAGGAGTTTTAAAGTACCTTTCCATTATTACCACAAACCAAGTAATTATATTGTGGATGACAGACTTTAGTAGAAGTTTCTACACAATCCAGGGTGGAGGGTACATAAAATTCGGCCTGGCCGAACTTACGGCCATATTTACTTGTTTTTTTTTTTCTTTTTTATTTACCACAAACTATGAGTACATGTCGATTAAATAATTATTATTGTAATATTTTTGAATACACAACTTCTGTAAGTTCTCTGTAGGAATTTCGTTCTTGGCCCCCCTGTAAAAAAATTGAAGATTCATTTGGCTAAATTTCGGTCTTCACGTCAAAATACTTTAGTGATATTGACCCAATTTTCGAATTCTAATATAATATAATGAAAAGTTTATAAATAGGTAGGTAAATGTACAACAAAAAATTCATTGATTACAATAGAATCTATATAATAGGCTTGTTCATGCGGTCAAAGATTTACAATCACCAATGATTTATTACAAAAAATTAGACTTTTATTATTGTTATTATACATATCAACTATTGATAACTTGTTTGTAGTATAGTTTATTGGCCCGTTGGGCTTATTATATTACTGTGTGAAATAAATGAAATGATTTATAATTGGTAAATCGTTTGATTACTCCATAACCCATAAGACCTTCTGCGATCGAGTCAACAAATATTCAAATTTAAGCAAATCGTCTCAATCTAGAGAAATCAGTCTATGTTAGCTATATTTATGGCGACTTTTATGCACCTTACAGAGGTCTATATGCAAAACATCCAGCACAAGTTACAAGTTCTTCTTGCGCCAACTCTTTGAATTATACCGTATGTTTCGCTCATAAATAAACCCTATCGAATACACACCTTAAATCTAGGCGACACTGCCCAAAAACTAATATTAACTAATTATTCAGGTCATAAATAGTTCTAATGTCTGTCGCCAAAAAATTGTTGAACATTAAACCAATTTAGTTTAATTCAATTTTATTAACCAAAAACATCAAAACGTTTTAAGTATTAGGTTAGATTATGCTATTTTCATATACTTGTGATAATCCATTTGTACTTCGATTTAAGTAAAAATATCAAGGCATCCAAATTTTTATCAGATAAACGCGAACTTGTCATATATTCGACGGACCTTTTATCGTTGCTTTTTATTTTATGTGGTACGAATTCCATTTCACATAAACTCAAATGAATTATTTTCTTATGAGAACTTGATGGATTTTTATATTGTAAAATCTTTATAGTTTAAAGTTGTTTAGTACACCTCATGTATAATAAATTCTTACTCAAGGTGTAGCATAAATGTTTATTAACCCTCTAATGCCCCAATTTTTTTCCCGCTGATTAAATATTCAATGTTAAAGACACAAAAGCAAGAAAAGGAAACAAGAAAAATTTATGCGGTAAAATTCAGTATATGCTACAAAGCCTCTTGACCAGATTTTATTAAGTTTTCTTTTTATTTTACCCATTTTTGTTGTCTTAAGGTGTGTTTTACTAAAAGCTTCCTGATTTTACGAAGCCCGCCTAAAGGCGGGATTGGGCATTAGAGGGTTAACTCTATTTGCCAGGTATGAAATCTAAGAGCCGTTTACAATGAGTGAAGACTCCAATTTATTAATAAACAATCAATTATTTTTTCGGGATTCCGAAAATCCCGAGATTTAAAATAAAAAATCCCGGGATTTTCGGGAAGGGATTTATCCCGGGTGACAGCCCTAATATGAACCTAAGAATTATCATCACTTTATCTCCAAGTTGCTGCAAGAATTATATGTTGATTTTATTCATAATAATTTATATACTTTATAGAGCTTTCGAATATGCAAAAGTTTTTTCTGAAAAACTTTAGAGGAAATGTGCGTGAACACAGCTAATATTCTATTACACTTACCGTAAATAGGTCGAAGACGTCTTTCAGACACAGCGGGATCTTGCACGTTTTGTGCCATAATTTTTGTCTTTAGTTATGGCACTATATACTGTAACCTAGAACTATTATTATGGTGATTTAGGACAGTGGCAAATGGTTCTATCTTTTTGTTGTTTAAGTTGCTTTCGCTTTTCTTGGCGCTTTACACTGTAACCTGAAATGCAATGATCATTCATAGAGCATTAGGCATATTCACATGCATGCACACACATACAAAGAAAAAATACATCATTAACACTTTTAGATATTGGATATTCAAGAATACAACAACAAGGTGTTGTGGGTGGCTGGGTGTAAGTTTTTTTTGTAACAAAAAGTTGGCGATGGGAATGCAATACTCCAATTTTATTACTTATATTATCTTATATATTTGTCACTAAGGTAGCTATTTATTAATTAGTAAATTAAGCTATATGCGATCAAAATAGTCGGCCACTTGATTTTTATTATATACATAATTGTTGCATATATATATGTATTTAAATATATACACTGTATGTATTATTGTGTTTGTGGAGCACTTGGTTTCACAAAATATAATTATAGACTTTATTTTTCGTTGCCAGTATAATGGCAACGCGTTAAATATGTTCTATTTTATTTTTTTTTTTCACTTGTACGGCCTATCACGTTGTTCTCACACTTGGTACTTTTTATTTTATTTCCATTGAAAATGTATAATTTATAGAATCCAAAATAGTCTAAATGTATTCGGCTAGATATCTTAGAGCGGTTCCTTATATATTATAATTTATGTTATTACTCCACTGTTTAAAAATTTAGCTTTTATTTCAGATAAAAATTAACCGGCAGCAGACTTATTTATTTTTTTTTTTTTTTTTTTTCCTTTTAAGTTGCTCCCAATGCCGATGAAAAAAAACACCCTTATTGGAAGACTTATTTGGCCCGGAATCACAAAGCCAACACTAATAGACATCGCAATGCTGTGATGAAACTAAATGCATGGACCAGTCTTCTCCAAGAAATCCGCTAAAATGCTCAAACCTTCTATACCAAATTTGTCAACAAATTGTTCAATATCAAATATACCATCCAATTCGGTGAAGTGCGTTCTTTCCAAGAAAAATCTAGGGCATTCAAAAATCACATGGGATGGGGTCTCCACCCCACCACATGACTCACACTCTGGAGAATCAGCTACTCGCACCTTATAAAGTGTAGAATTGCAGAATGCATTGTCACTCAGTATTCTATTAATTGCTTTACACTGAAGAGTATTCACTGCCACATTACCGAACCACGGCTTCTTCCGCACCGTCGGAAAGATTCTGAAGTAACAGGAATTTCGTACTGACGCCTCTTGTATATATTCCGTTGACCATTTCAACCACAATTTTTCCTCTATTGTACGAATAGCATCACCTAAGGGCCATTTCAAATCTAAACGCCATCCCTCTTCAAATGCCTTTTTCGCTGCTTCATCCACTTTCTCATTGTGAGGTATTCCCATGTGCCCGGGAATGAAATGTATTTCGATGCTTCCACAGTGTTCATTTGCAAGAGCCAGAAATTGATGTGCCAAAAAATTAAGTCCTCCGTTGTTTTTAAGCGCTTGAACTCCAGCTAGACTATCCGTTAAAAATGCAATATTTGTCAGCCCGTTGTTTGTAGCAAATTCAAGAGCTTTATATAACGCAACAAGCTCCGCCGACATAGAAGACAGTCTTTTGGTGACACAGAAGGCCTGAACCAAACCAGAAGCCTGGTGGTAGAAAGCAGCCCCCGTATATTCAGCATGCACTGAGCCATCCGTGAAGATTAAATCAAACTTTCTATCTTGTAGATCCGCCTCCTTCTCCAACCTCAGACTCCTAACCAGTTCAACGCTAGCTTCAGCCTTATTTTTGACAGCTCCTTTGAAAAAGTCCTCATCAAACTTTATATTACTTGGCTTAATGATTGATTCAGAGATCTGTGCGACGTCTTCAAAAATATGCTGGAATTGATGATAGATTCTGTAGTAACTAGAATTCAATGGACGATCCCGAACAGCCATTATCTCCTTTGCCGGAAGGTTCAACGCAAAAACTTTTATTAGTTCCTTTGCCGTTGCCAATTCAAATCTCTTGTCAGGAGGCAATTCACCAGCCATATGATATATGACTGAAACAGGTGTTGTGCGTATGAGACCCAGGGCCTTTCTCAGGACATTATTAAGGCAACTTTTAATTCTGCCAGAAGCAACTTGAGACATATTTGAAAGAGCCGAGGCTCCATATTCAGCTTTCGACCTCACAAATGCTTTATAAAAAAGTAATGCCTTAATCGGATGCACTCCAAAACGACACCCATTGATAATATTCATGAAGCGGCATTTCTTTTCAATCTCCCTGATCGTAAAGTCCACATGTTCGTTCGACGAACCATTTGTCGAGATCACCACACCTAGGTATTTCATTTCCTGTACTTGATTCAGGAGTGTGTTTTCAACGCATATGTTCAAATCTCGTTGTCTTCTGTTAAAGTGAACCACACTTGTCTTGGCCATGTTGAAATTAAGACTCTTTTCATTACATCTTGCCTTAAAGTCAATAATTTTAGACTGAAGCAATGTCTTGGTACTGTTAAAATCCTTGTCATAACAGATCAAAACAAAGTCATCTGCATATTGAAATAAACGACATTGACTCGAATTGACATGATGAAGTGAAATGGTGTATAAGTTAAAAAGAATTGGACTCAGCCCACTCCCTTGAGCTAGTCCACCAAATGTCTCTTTCGACTTTGTCCCGCAAATTAATATCCTTTCTCTAAAAAATTCATAGATCCACCAAGTAATGTGACTGTTAAAGCCCAAAATTTCCATGACATCCTTCAGAACCTCTATATCTGTGCAATCATACGCTTTCTCCACATCAACACACATACCCATTACATGCATTGACCTCGACTTCAGGTCGGCCACAAAATTCACAAGGTCGTTTATGCACATGGCTGTCGAATGATGAGGTCTAAAGGCATAAGAGCGTTCAGGGAGCAGGTTAAATGATCTGATATGTTCATTAATCAGATTTTTCAGCACACCTTCTATTAATTTGACATGTACACTCAGAAGCGATATCGGTCTAAAGTTTACGATCATGGTGGCATCTTTGTTCCTCTTTGGGACCGGCGTTAAAAGAATTCTCCTCCAGGAATTAGGAAAAATACCGTCCTCGAAAAGCTTCTTCAGGATTTCGAAAAACGCAATTCTGTCTGAGTCCTTTAAATTAATAATCATTTCATAAGTTATCTTATCAGCACCAGCTGCAGATCCGGGATTTCTTGATCTAATGAACGATTCAAAATCACATACTCCGAATTGAGGTAATGGGTCTCTATTTTTAAAATCAGTTGAGAGCGGCGGCGGGATGTTAATGGGAGCAGATTCTGTGACCATATTGATAAAACACTCTTTCTGTTCCTCATTCCAGATGTTGTTTATATTTTTTTCCTTACCAAATTTCCGCACGTTCTTCACTTTATCCCAAACCTCCCTCGGAGAGCAAGCCGAAGAGACTTCAGAGAGGAAGGCTTGAAAATTCGATTTCTTTAAAGTTCCAATATAGTTCTTCAATTCATTGTCAGCCATAATCCAATCTTGACAGTTCTCATAAGTTCTGTATCGGTGATATTTCAATCTAAGAGCATTGCGCCTTCGAAATAATCTTGAGGCCTCGGGGTCCCACCATGGTTTGGGTTTATATTTGTTCCTAGAATCTATGTATTCCGAACAATTTTGAATTATAGAATCCATTTTGGAACTGAATTCCTCATATGAGGTGCCCACACTCAAACGACTAACACCGTCTAATACACGGCGATGGCACACTTTGTAGAAACCCCTTGGTGCCGGATCAATATCACAGATTTCAATTACAATGGGAAAATGATTACTGTTAGTCAGTTTTGCCTTCCGAACAGACCAACTCGGATTTCGAACAAAGTTTCTGCAGAACGTAACATCAAGAAAAGAGAATTGGCCATCACGAACAGAAAAAGTGTAGTCACCAGTGTTGAGACAGCAAAAAGAAGAACCATACATCAAATCTGCAAGAATGTCACCTCTCGTATCAGAAACTGGAGACCCCCAAAGATGCGATTTGGCATTCAAATCACCGCCAAAAATCATCGGAAGGGACATGTTCTCAACAGAGTCAATGAAACTGGAAATAATCGCCTTAAAAGCACCGTTTGAGGTATTAGGTGGTATGTAAGCCGAAACAACACAGACATTTTTCCTCAAATTATGAGTACGAATACCAACCACTTCCCCAACAGGAAATTTGTCCAAAATTGAAAATGATATATCTCTTCTAATGTAGATGCCTACACCTCCATATCCATCACTCCTGTTCTTATAAACATAATTAAAATTACAAATGCTTGTAGTCGAATTATCAGTCAACCATGTTTCAGACAGTAGTGCTATGTCTATCTTGTTAGTCTCAAGAAATAATTCCAAGACATCTTTGTTCTCTCTCTTTCTCAGGCTCTGAATATTCAGTTGTAAAATTCTCATCTTTTCTTTAACAATAATAATACAATGAAAAAAAACAAAATTACACTGAGAGGCTAGTGGCCCCCCCAGCTTTTATCAACTCGACGTCTTGCGTAGCAAAAAAGCGATTCATATCTTGATGAAGATCTTGAATGAAGTTCAAATGGTCTCCTCCGGAGCCATTTGCACCCACAACAATGTAATTATTTAATTTCTTAGCTAATTCATTTATAGCTCTCTCAAAACCAGATGTCTTCAAATTCTCCGCTGCAATAATACCTACACCGTTTGGAGCTTTATACGTCTCACCTTCTTGTAAAGCAGCCTGGTGCTCTTTTTGTGTCCTTCTTGCGTTAGCCTCCTCTCGTTCCTTATTTATATTCAGTTTGGCGACTCGCGCAAACGAAAATTGTTTATGAAGATCTTTTGCTGCATCAAGATTGTTGCTCACATTGCTGTTATTAGCGAAAGGCTTAAAGTTCGGCTTGTGCCGAATGGGGGGAAAAGCCACATCAAGATTTTGATCCAAAATATCAAACCTATTCGAAAAAATGGCAGAATATTTAGATCTTGCCTCTCGGATGGATAGATTCTCAACGACCATGATTTTTTTAATTCTAAAAGCCTTTTCCCTTGCAGGGCAGTCGCGGCTATTGGAAGGGTGCGCCAGTCCACAGTTAGAGCATGTGATCGGGTTACTGCAATTATTCGGGTCAACCACTTCGTGGCGTTGGAAGCAAATACGACAATTAGCAGGTGATTTGCAGTGATCTGCAAAATGGTTAAATCGGAAACACCGATAGCATTGACCAAAGGGGATAAAATGGTGTACCCTCAATTTTGCACCACTATAGTCAATAACCTCTGGCAATTTGCGCCCCTTGAAGATGACCTTCACTCTCCTTGTATTTATGGTCTCTCCTCTTTCTTTTCTAGTCATTCGAATAATATCCAAAATCGTTGTCTCATTGGTTTTTAAATCCTCTTTTAGCTCCTCTGTGGAAATTTCTTCCGGTACATTATAAATAACTCCTACTATAGACACGAAGTGAGCCAATATTCTGGCCTGATATCCACCTTCACTTAAACGGGCATCCTTCACGAAGTTATTTGCCGAAGCACCATCTTTGAAGACAACTTTCACTCTTCCATACCCAACTTTAACAATTTCCAGAATATTGGGTATATTTAACGTTTTGAGGAATCTAGCCGCAGCCATGGTGTTAATCGGCTTTCTTTCGTTGCCAGACGTAAAAGTTTCTAAAAACGTTAAAAAGGGGCCTTCGCTTGTTGCATCATATTCATAAACACGGCTAGAATTAGTCAGCATGGTCGATTGGTTCACCTGAGAACCTCCAGATGTTTTAACATCACGGCGACCCTCTAATCTCGGTACCTTAGTGCCTTGCTTGTCCAGACTTTCCTCTCTTCCTCCTAGTTTATTCCGGCTTCTAGATCTGCATCTTCGCCCAATGTCCGGTGGTGGTGGAATTGGCGGGACATTTGCCTCAGTCCCATTCGGCATTTTTACCGCCTATAAACAAAAATCAGCAAATACACCTTGCCAATAATAGGTAACAATTTTTCTTTTCCAAATCAAAAAGAAAAGAGAAACCAAATAGATAGAATTTCACAATCTTCTTGATTTCGAAAAACCGCAGTGATCAAGTTCCGTGAAGCTCAGCCTTGAAAAAACACAACCTTGCTTGACGAACGACGCTCACGAATGTGCAGCAGACTTATTTATGCATGTGGTGGTGGTGTATGGCCAAATACGAATGTCAGTTTGAAAGAAAAATGAAGTTACGAATGTCGTCCAAAAAGTAATTAGTAACGTGCATCTAAATCTCAACGTACGCGTAATACGCTTGACGTTGGCCATCACATTTTGAACTTCGTCATTTTTACGACGCCGGTCCCGATATATATGTCCTAAGGGTACAGGAGATGGTTGTATGGGTGGTATGCGGGGGGAATATGTACGGCGTCATTGCGCTCGACGCTCTTGACGTTATATACGTATAATGATTCACGCAGAAATTATTATTTTCAATACAAACATAAAATTAATTGATCCAATTAATTCTTTTTATTGAAATTGCTTCAATCACAATGATGGCATCAATCACAAAATTACTTGGAAATTAAAAATATTATTGACTTTAATATTAACTTTCAATTAACTTCTTAATTGAGGTAATCAAACATTTATATATTAATAATTATTTTAAAATTACAAGAAAATAATTTGTAAAATAATTTTCTTGTTGAGCATTTCTTGTTTTGTATTTTGCGATTATAATTATAATTGGTCTTTTCTGTGACTAATGTTAATTTTATTAAAAAGTTAATTGTATCAGTTAAATTTTTCATTGATTACGAGTTTAACTTCAATCATTTTTTTAATTAGAAATATTACGATGATATTGTTACGTTTTTATATTGAGGCGTTTTTAATTACCCGACAATTAAAACACAGTTCTTTTAAATAACGACAATCTACAATTTATTTACTATGACTTCACACTTTACAATTCGTTCACACTGAAGTTATTCGTTTGACGCTTTAATTAAGACTGACTCGTTAGCAGCATGTGAGCGCTTTTATATATGACGGTGTGGCAATACGAGAACATTCTGGTAGCACTACAATATTCTGGTAACGCCATAACATTCTTAGACAAGGCTAGAAGGATCTACGACCATTAAGTTATTCGTCTGGTGGCTGCCAAACACATACACACTCACATAGATATATGCTCGCATTACTACAACAACAATGACAATAGACAATGAGATGAAATGAGAAAGCAAAATAACAAAGCAAAGGGGTTGTTATTCTATGAGAGAGTAAGAACTAACATTTCGGTAAGCAAACAAAAGAACATAAAAGAAATTCAGGAAAATACTAGAAAATGAGTAGATGATTCCAAGAAGTGATAGCGAAATTTTATCGTTACAATTTGAAATTTTAAATTAACGGAAACTAATTTAAATAAACTTATGTCTATAATTATCAAATTCGTCACACTGCCTCCCGCTTAAGCCTGTTCGTCCCGAACAGGCACAGAACCTGTTCCGTAAGGAGCCAATCGTTCCAGATGTACAACTTTCATCTTTGATCTAGGGCTGTCGTCCTTCTGAATCCGGTATACAACATCATTGATCCTCTTGATGACTTTGTATGGGCCTTCCCACTGTGTTTGCAGTTTAGGACACAATCCTTTCTTTCGTTGCGGGTTAAATAGCAGAACCAATTCTTCTTCTTGGAAGCCCTTAGTATTTACAGCACGATCGTATCTCGCCTTCATTCTGTTGCTGACCATTTTTATTTTGTTGCGCACTGATTCGTGAACTTCACCGAAAGTGTTTGGGATGTCGTTTCTGTTTTCTTCCATGGCGAGCTCATTAGGTTTAGCGCCGAATATCAGATCTCCAGGCAACTTTAACTCAGTTCCGAATAGAACATTGGCCGGTGTTCGAGAGGTGGAATCATGAATGGCAGATCTATAGGACAGCAAAAACTTTGGTATATGCTCGTCCCAGTCCCTCTGGCCGTTGTCCACCACTTTTCGAAGATGTTCCTCCAGGGTGCGATTAAACCTTTCTACCATGCCATCGGATTGTGGATGTAATGGCGTAGTCCTCGTTTTCTTGATACCAAGGGATTCACACATCTCTTTGAATATGGCCGATTCAAAATTTCTTCCCTGGTCTGAGTGAATCTCGGACGGCACACCGTAGCGACATATCCAGTTTTTGTTGACCACATCCACAATCGTTTTTGCCTCTTGGTTTGGAATTGCATACACCTCCGGCCATTTGCTGAAGTAATCCATGACCACAAGGACATAACGGTTTCCAGAATCACTTACTGGGAAAGGGCCTGCCACGTCCATTGCTATTCTTTCAAACGGGGCTCCTGGTCTATACTCTTGCATAGGACCTCGACTTTTCCTTGTTGGACCTTTCGCCTTCATGCACTTCTCGCAATTGGCTACCCATTCAGCAATTGATTTCTGGCATCCAACCCAGTAGAATCGTTGCTTCACTTTCTCGGCGGTTTTGGTTATTCCCAGATGACCTCCACTGGGACCATTATGGAACTCCGCCAAAACGTCTCTTATTTTGGAATCTGGAACGATGATCAAATTTCGGCTGCTCTTGCCATCTTCGCTTTCCCATTTACGTTGCAGGGATCCATTGACCAGAACTAAACTATCCCATTGAGCCCAGTATGCTTTCATCAGTGGACTTTCGGCTGCGATGTCTTTCTTGCTGGGTTTCTTATTTTCTTGTTTTGCCGAAATAATTTTTCTCAGAATGGGATCTTTACGTTGCTCTGTTGACCAGTCTGTGCCAGATTCGATGTGTAGCTGCCTGACATTTACAACTGTCTCCTTTGGTTCAGCCTTTGAGTAGCGTCCGTTTTCTACATTGCAATGCCGTCGTGACAAGGCTTGATGAATAACTTGTTTGCCACCTTTTCTATTATCCGCAAAATTTGAATTTGAGTCGCTTGGCTTTGTGGTCGGCTTCTTCTGACTATTGTTTAATGGAGATGGCGAGATTGACCCCGACGTTTTACGCCACGCTTTACATTCCCGGGAAAGATGTCCAGCCTTATCACAGTTATAGCATTTTATTCTAGATTTATTTGCCTGCTGCTTCATTTCTTGCATTATCTGCTTTAGAGCCTCTTTTTCCAATTCAATGACCGATTTCGATTCTTCACACTCGGTCTCTACTCTGCGTACTTTGTGAATTTGAGGCCGTGCCAGCAATCTCGCAGTCTCTTGTACAAGTGCAAATGTCACTGTTTCTGTGAATGTAGCTTTTTGTGCGGCATATGTTGCACATTTTATGTCTGGGTCTCGAATGCCATTCACAAAGGTCTCAATTTTGATGCGGTCCACAAGTGGGTGACTCTCTCCTGGGTATGCCAAAAGCACCAACCGCTCAACCTCTGTTGCAAAGTCTTGTAGAGTCTCATTTGACTTCTGGACTCTTCCTCTTAATTCCATTCTGAAGATGTCCTGCTTGTGCTCTCCACCATACTTGCGTTGAAGTGCCGCTATTACTTCATTATAGTTATTTCTAGAAGCAGCGGGAATGCTTTGTATCACATCAGCAGCATTGCCCTTTAATGCCAATAGAAGTTCAATTGCTTTATCATCGTCATTCCACAAATTTCTACAAGCAACCATTTCGAATTGAAATTTGAAGACATCAAATGACGTTGAGCCATCGAAAACAGGAGTTTTGATTTTTGAGCCCTCGATGACGCGCACTGGACCACCTTTAATTTCCAGCTCTGACATTTTTTTCTCGATGTGCAGAAACTTCTCATCATGAACCATAATTTTCTCATCCACGGAAAGAACTTTCTTATCCAATTCCACAATTTGATTTTCTATATGGTCCACACGTTTCTCCATGCCTTCAGAAATTTGTTGTAATTTTTCGTTGAGAATTCTAGAATTTTCGTCGAATTTTTCTTCCAATTTTCTAGAATTTGTTTCCATTTGTAGGGCATTTTCTTTCAGCAATTTTCTAGAATTTTCTTCCATTTTTCTAGAATTCTCATCCATGATTTTTCTAGAGTTTTCTTCCATCATTTTGCTCAAAACATTGAGCATTGATGTGTAATCCACAACACTCGAAGCCACAGATGGAGTTTCTACACTGCTTGTATTGACGAGTATTGATTCATCAATGTCTTCCTTATAATCAAACTCATGCGTCGCAATGTCCATATTACGCCGTTCAAACTCTTCCAGTAGACGCTTTTGAAGCTGGGCCTTATGCGCTTTACAGACTATCAGTTATTCCGGAGGGAATGTCGGTGTTTGTAAAGAATCTTACAGTATGTCGGATCGATACGACTTGTCGGCGATGACTAAATAATCGGTAAAGGTGTTATCGATCCCCTAAACATGCAGCAGTATCGATTATGCCGTCGGACTTAACTTATAATGTGCACAATATATGGGATATGTTCGACACGAGCACTGTCGTCCGGAATAACTGATAGTCTGTAAAGCGCATTATTGCCTGTTGTCGGCAGCTCCAGTTTGCTCAATTCCTTTTTTAAGTCTTCCACACGAAGCTCATTAAACTTCATTGTAGATTTTTTTTTCCGTTATTTCACTTCCGTCACCAATTGTTACGTTTTTATATTGAGGCGTTTTTAATTACCCGACAATTAAAACACAGTTCTTTTAAATAACGACAATCTACAATTTATTTACTATGACTTCACACTTTACAATTCGTTCACACTGAAGTTATTCGTTTGACGCTTTAATTAAGACTGACTCGTTAGCAGCATGTGAGCGCTTTTATATATGACGGTGTGGCAATACGAGAACATTCTGGTAGCACTACAATATTCTGGTAACGCCATAACATTCTTAGACAAGGCTAGAAGGATCTACGACCATTAAGTTATTCGTCTGGTGGCTGCCAAACACATACACACTCACATAGATATATGCTCGCATTACTACAACAACAATGACAATAGACAATGAGATGAAATGAGAAAGCAAAATAACAAAGCAAAGGGGTTGTTATTCTATGAGAGAGTAAGAACTAACATTTCGGTAAGCAAACAAAAGAACATAAAAGAAATTCAGGAAAATACTAGAAAATGAGTAGATGATTCCAAGAAGTGATAGCGAAATTTTATCGTTACAATTTGAAATTTTAAATTAACGGAAACTAATTTAAATAAACTTATGTCTATAATTATCAAATTCGTCACAATATTTTTTCTGTGCGGTTTTTCCCAATACCATTTCTTTTGATATGAGAAAAACGACTCGTTGCTAAATGCATATGTAGGAAAATCATTTCAAAAACAAAAAAAATATGCTTGGTGTGAACGCCGTACCAGAGAGATTAAAAACACAAGAGAAGGAAACTGTGAAGCGAAACTACGTCAGTTGGTGGCAGTCATGAGAAAAATTTCTCTAATAAGCCTAGTACTAAGATCACGTTTTCGCACGAAAAACTTTTGTACTCCATATAAAAAAGTTAGCGCGGAATAAATGCGAAATCTTTGTTTTGAGCAGTTTCCAACAAATATTTATACGACCCTGGATTTTTCGCACGAAAAAATAGGCAGGCATATTATTTCGCATAAATAAGATAACATCCCTGGGTTTGAGACCCAATATCATGCAGTTTTTGTCGGCGCTTCTCTCAAACATCATACACTTTGCGTCGGCGTCACTCACTAAATCATGTTTCCATTCCAAAAATAGCGCTTCGCCCGCAACGACGGTTATACCAAAGCTGCAGGCATTGTGCGACATCTATACGGTTGACATTTGTTTTCTTTGCTGAAGAGATCGTTTCGTCCTCTTGTGTTTTCTTTCTTTCTGCACGGATGAAAAAGACTTTTTCATATGTTTGGCTATAAACATTATATGTTTGGAACACAAATTTTTAAACACAATATTTTTGAGTGCAAGCATATAATGTTCATAAACTAGCATAACATGTTTGGGACATATATGTTAATATGTTAGAACATATTATGTTTGGGACATAAAATTTTTGTAAATATAATATGCTTGGATGCAAACATATATTAATTTAGAAATAGCCTATAAACATATATGTGTTTAGTAGCTTGGAGCGCTATTTAAAAGGGGCGATATTGAATTAAGTTGGTGGTTGTTGCTTGTTATTACAAAATTAACATTTTATTTTTCCTTGGGCAATTGATCAGCTACTTCTTTGATCCTTACAAACTGTGTGGTCCGCTGTTCGAATCCCCGTCCGGCAAAAGGTAAAATTAAAATAAAAAAAAATCATAAAATTGAATAATTTCTTCTACATGTTTGTATTACAAAAAAGGTGCTAAGAACTAAAAAATCTCGTGGAAGTGAGAAAGATGTCGGGGAATATACAATTGGGCAGAAACAAAATTTTGAGCATTCAGGTCCAAAACCTATGTTGTTAGCACCTATATTACCTGTTTATTTTCATAATTCATTATGATTGTAAATATATAAATAAAATTTTGAGCACAATATTGTTTGGGAGAATTTTTTTTAAGCATATAATATTTTTGGGTGCAAAATGCTTCCAAACATATTATATGGTCACATAATAACATATTGTTTTTTGGAAGACAACATTATTGAATTTGGATGCAAAAATACAAAATGTTTGGAACTTAGACTACCCAAACATATATTGTTTAGACCAATATGCTTTCAAACATATTATATATTGGTAGAGATCAAACATATAAATGTTTGGGCAATACCCAAAAATGTATATGCTTGAAGCAAAATATGTTTGGGAGTATATGTTACAGAAGCGATTTTTTGTGAGGGTGTGGCCGTACATTGATTTCTACCATGGCTGAATAAGGAGGTTGAATCAAGATAACAAAAACAACAAATTTCAATATGTTGTTTACAATTTTAAGAAGTCAAAATCAGCAGATAAAAGAATCGTATGGCATTGGTAAAAGTGGCAATTATTTATTCTTTCAATTGTCCTGAAAAAAAAATTAAAATCCAGAGAAAAATAAAGGTTCAAATTTAATTGTGTCACCTATGAGTGATTGTGAAGTGGATAATTCATCCGAGGAACGCCGATATGAGACAAATAAGACTATAATACCCACCAAAGTTAAGAATGGAAGTCAGTCAAAAACCAGTTTATGATGCAGTTTAAAAACTGATGTGCGTGGTATTTTGGGTCTGGAATATGTTATCAAGATACTCAAGTCATCTTTGAACAATTCTCCAGCTATGAATGCGCGAGTTTGTTTGAGATGCATTTGCTATGCAGTGTCATTTGGAGAGCTGCAATCACCATAAACATATGATTTTGACATCTTAATATTTTGTCGAAATAAAAAAATTGTAATCATATGGGCCCATGATTTTACCTTCTTGTTCAGCCATGATTTCTACAATTACCTCATTATCGTATCATGTGTTTTGAAGACACATTTGTCAACAAAAATCCCATAAGCAATGAAGTTGGCAACTCTGTCTATACGTCATAATAAAAAAAGAGGACTCAATAAATTCCTCTACAGAAATTGGAAACCCGGGAGTCCATACAAGGCGACAATAAACATATCGACTAATAGTTGTAGCAAAAAGAACTTTTTTGTGTCGGAAAAACAATACTTGTCGAGTCCACGTTGTTGTTCACAAATTCTGGAATCTATTTTTGCCGATAGAATATTTTTGTTGCGTTGCCTTTCAAACTTTCTGGGTTCCTATTAAAGAGTGGAATCTGGAATTATATTCACAGATTTCTAATAAGAAAATTGTTGTTGTTCCACAGCCGTTGGATTTCGAATTCATTGGTGGTCGTTGCAATTCATTCGTAATATTATCCTGCGAGATCTTAAAACAGATACTTCTGAAATGAAATGAATGTGTCCTGGATCAATGCATTTATTGGCTCCGTTATCAACAGTACAGTGACAACTTGTGGTTTAGCCGCCACAGAAATTTACAGTGCTTATCAACAACAACGTGTGCAATTGCTTGGAAACTCATCGGGGCTTAGTGTTTTGCAGTCTACATTTGCTGCTTTACATCCCAAAGCTGTATATATACGTTTAGTAGAGAAATCGGCTGAAGCCCTGGAGCATTTCATTTACGCTGCGATTGCATACTTTCTAGTATGCTTAGCCATTTACACTTTGATCTTCCGATACAAAGGATTAAGTCAATTTCGCCTGCCATGGGGTTCAAGCACAGCCAAAAGAGTACTCTTTGTTATTTCACACCCCGATGATGAATGTATGTTCTTTGGACCATTAATATATACACTAACGCGCCAGCAAAAGTGTGAGGTCTATTTACTTTGTTTGTCGAATGGTGAGTCATTATAGCCGAAAATGAAGTAATTGTATTTGGTAACAGTTTTAAGACTTTGATTTTTTTCTTTTAAACATTCAGGCAATTTTGAAAAGAAATCTTCAAAACGACGCGAAGAACTCTGGCAAGCTTGTACCCATTTGGGATTAAATCAGGGCAACATAATACTAGTCAATGCCACCAATTTGCCTGATGATCCAAATGTAGATTGGAAAACAGATATTGTAGCAAATATCATATTAAATACCGTGGAAACGCTGAGCATACAAGCGGTTTTTACTTTCGATCGTGATGGGGTTAGCCAACATCCGAATCATTGTGCTGTATACTATGCTGCTGCATCGTTGTGTTTAACTAATTTATTACCAAAAGGTGAGTATAGAAAATATATGTAAGACCAATATATTTTCATTATGCTATCAAAGTTTGGTTTGTTGTTTTTTAACTGATTTCTATACTTGAGCACTTTTTTCTAATATGAAATGCTCAAATTTTTCGTTTCAATTTCTGGGGGATTTAACAACAATTTAAATATACTTTTTGAGGTTTTACAGTTCTCTATGAGAATTTCTAACTCTCTTAAATATTCGCTTAATCCATATAGTAATAACCAATTTTGTCCAATTTCATTCTCAACTCGTGTAACAAGTGGTGGTGTAGCAGTCCGTTCACGGTTGTCACAGTTGGTAGAGTTCAGATTGGTAGAATTCTTGATGTTTTAAAAGATTTTGCAAAATATTCCTCTCCAAGTAAGAAGTATTTCATAATTTTTCTACAGAAATAATATTTTGACAAAATTTTCTATGGAAATAAAACTTTGACAAAATTTTCTATAGAAATAAAATTTTGACAAATTTTTTATAGAAATAAAATTTTGGCAAAATTTGCTATAGAAATAAAATTTTGACAAAATTTGCTATAGAAATAAAATTTTGACAAAATTTTCTATAGAAATAAAATGTTGACAAAATTTTCTATAGAAATAAAATTTTGACAAAATTTTCTATAAGAATATTATTTTGACAAAATTTTCTATAGAACTAAAATTTTGACAAAATTTTCTATAGAACTAAAATTTTGACAAAATTTTCTATAGAAATAAAAGTTTGACAAAATTTTCTATAAAAATAAAATTTTTACAAAATGTTCTATAGAAATAAAATTCTGACAAAATTTTCTATAGAAATAAAGTTTTGACAAAATTTCCTAGAGAAATAAAATTTGGACAAAATTTTCTATAGAAATAATATTTTGACAAAATTTTCTATAGAAATAAAATTTTGACAAAATTTTCTATGGAAATAAAACTTTGACAAAATTTTCTATAGAAATAAAATTTTGACAAATCTTTTTATAGAAATAAATTTTTGGCAAAATTTGCTATAGAAATAAAATTTTGACAAAATTTTCTATAGAAATAAAATTTTGACAAAATTTCCTAGAGAAATAAAATTTGGAAAAATTTTCTGGAGAAGTAAAATTTTGATAAAATTTTGACAAAATTTTCTATAGAAGTAAAATTTTGACAAAATTTTCTATAGAAATCAAATTTTGACAAAATTTTCTATAGAAATCAAATTTTGACAAAATTTTCTATAGAAATCAAATTTTGACAAAATTTTCTATAGAAATCAAATTTTGACAAAATTTTCTGGAGAAGTAAAATTTTCTATAGAAGTAAAATTTTGATAAAATTTTCTATAGAAATCAAATTTTTACAAAATTTTCCTGAGAAATAAAATTTTCTAGAGAAAATATTTTGACAAGATTTTCTATAGAAACCAAAATTTTACAAACTCTTCTATAGAAACCAAAACTTTACAAACTATTCTATAGAAATAAAATTTTCCACAGAGATAAAATTTTGACTAAATTTTCTAGAGAAATAAAATGTTGACAAATGTTATAAAAATAAAATTTTCGTTTTGTTTTGTTATTGTTGGTTTGTACTTCAATCATATTTGTTGTTTTGATCTCAGCTTAAAAACCATTGCGTTGACTAAACTACAAGAGTAGCTTAACCAACAGAGGATAATATTGTTTGTCAAATTTATGTGGATAAAGCCCTATAGACTGCAAGATGGTTGGATGGACGCACGTTTCGGAATTAACACATTCCTCATTAGCAAAACTATCAACCAATTATCAGAACAAATTCTGGTAGTTCACCAAACCCAAAGTGAACCACACTTGAACCTTCCGAAAGAAGGTTTATGATAGTCGGCTTTTGCCGAAATAAATTTTGTACAAACATTTTGACAACATTTTCTATAGAAATAGAATTTTGACAAAATTATAGGTTTTATTCTTATTAACAAAATTTTCTGGAGAAGTAAAATTTTGACAAAATTTTCTATAGGTTTTTTTGGTAGTTTTTTGGCTCGAGTGGCAACCGTGATTGCATTTTGAAACGCTATGAAAATTGTATTTAGCTCCACTTATTGAAACAAGAATAAGTCTCATGATGTTCGTAGAAAATGTGTTAAATAACCATTATCAAAATTTTCAAAAATCGATCTCCACGTACTGAAAATTCATTGTCAGACAAAACCCTCAAATTTCTTACTCATATTTATTTTTTTTTTTTAGATTGTAAATTATATGCCTTGGACTCTATAAACATCGTTAGGAAATACTTATCAATTTTAGATATAATATGTACATGTTTTATGGCAAGACATTGGTAAGTGATAAACTAACAGAAATTATAATAATAATATTAAAATGTTCCCTACGGTTTCTCATTATTTAACAGGTGCATTTTAAGCTGGCAACAAGCTTCAGTTGTTCGCAGTGCCATGAGAAAGCATGAGTCCCAAATGAAATGGTTCCGTTGGCTTTATATATATTTTTCACGGTATATGTTCATCAATTCAATAAGGGAAGTTAATCTAACCGATGTGGAACTGGAGATGCAAATTCATGATAATTAAAAATTCTAAGCCCTAAGTGTATAGAAAATACACACAAAACTAAGGACGAGTACAACAAATATTTGCCAAGGAAAACATTAGCAATAATAAACATCGAAGATGATGATGATAATAAGGTGATTTTAGCACTGATATTGATGATATTGAAACCAAATATACAGTATACCTACAAATAGAAAATGCACCAAACGCAATAATAATAACAATACACTCAAAAAAAAGGAGACAACCAACTACCTTCAACCGTAACAACAACAAAAGATACCATAAGCAAAAAGAATATAAGATTATAGAAATCTTAGAGATGGCTATCATGAATGTTCCAAGTTTTAGATAATACTAAGAAAACCTAACAAATAATCATGACAAATTGATTGATAAGAAAGACGATGATGCAAACGTTGAGTATGAAGATGATTAAAATAATTCAAAATGGTGATTTTTTAAGGAGGCAGCAGCAACGCTTTACACGCCCCATTCATACACACACACAGACACTTAATATTTATATACTTTAAATGAAATTTGTATATAGATTTTATTAATACTATTATTTTATTTTTTTGTTATGTACACAGATGCGGTAGTAACGTAACGTGAAGAAAAAAAAGATTTATTGTTTTTTTTAAGAGACTCCTATAAAATTTGTATAAGAATAAAGATTTGTATACATATACAATATGTGTATATAAGGGCCTGAACAAAAATTTCATGCTGGTGACTTCTGAAGGTTTCAAAGCTTCTTTAAATAGTTTCACAGTAACTTCAAACACTGTTCGGAAAATAGAGTTTCCTTGTTATTGAAACAAAGAATCGGACTATATATAGATTTAAAGAAAACGGCAAACTAATTTAATTTGAAAGAAAACAAATTTACCAATATACGCTAATATTTTTTCCGAACGATACCAACGCTCACTGTATTATGTCCAAAATGCATAAAACATTATGCTTTAAGGGATTTAGTTCTGAAGCAAACAAATATCTTTTTAAATATGTAAATAATTAAAAATATTAGCCGGGTTTAATTTCAAAAGTGGGTTTTCATCTGTGCCGGCTGAGTTGATTATTTGGAATGTATCACTGCAATGAAACAGAGGTTTCAACCCAGCTGGTCCTACCGCTTCCAGAACTTCCTTAAGTTCTTCCATATTTTATCCACATTGATCTGTGGATAGTAGGCAACGCTACGCATGGAGAATACACGAATATGATTCACTCCTTTGAAAGATTCCCCCAGGGCATTGCAGCTCATCGCATGCTATGCATACACATTTTTCAGATGAATCCAACGTTGACGTGAAATATGGCAAATCACTGGGAAATACCTTCCTGGGAAGTGATTTCAGACGCATATTGTAAGATTGTAGCAACAGGTGGCCTTTAAAAAAATACATAGCATTAACATATTTATCTTCATAGGTGGTGTATTCGAGTCATAATAGCATTGTGAATAGTTTGTATAAAAATTTATTTGTTTCCATTTTAAGTATTTTGAATATTAAAAATATTCCCTTAAAATATCCCTTCCAGAGATAATCGGTGCTACACATGTTGTATGATTTGTTCGCCAGTCTATGTTCTGTTCTGTTTACAAATCGAACCAACATCGTTTTACCAATAAGAAATAATCGTAATCGGTATCTGTCACACACACACAACACAACTGTCAAAATAATTATTTTTCTACGTCGTCGTTGGTCGGTGTCTGCAAATTGCGAAAAAACAAATCGTATTTGTTTGTTAAAATTAGAAGAGATAATTAATTTCAAAACGCTATTGTATAATTTTTTTACTCGTCCAATAAAAAATCAATTGGAGTACGGCTCGGTTACGGTTAGAATCAAAACAAATTATCCAATTAGAAAGTGTCCAAACCCACAAAAATAAAGGTGTGTGTGCGAGAGAGAGAGGGCTTGAGTGATTTAATGATGATGAATACAAAAACAACAAAAAATAAAATATCCATGTTATTATTATATTGAATATTTATATTTATCCAGTGAAACAAGGCAATTTGGGTGATGTTTTTTTTTCATCTATCGTAAACCCCTCTTAGCATCTATGGAAGCAAAAAGAAACAATTTTTAAGTTGCAATTGCTTGGTATTCTTAAAAATATTCCGGAAATATCGCACAAAAGGTATGTGGTATAAATGTAATTCATGTTAATGTTTTTCATTTTGAGTTGGTTACATATTTGAATAATTAGAACAAGTTTGTGTTTCATTAATACATCCATCGTCATGTCAAAATTTTCTATTAACCCGTTTGTTACACTCACTTTAAATAAAAAAAAGAACTCCCACACTCGGAAGTGATAGCGTCAATTTGGGAGTCTATGCTGTTACGTGTTGATATTAGAGGTGTGCACGTGGGTAATATTTTAGTTCACGGTCACACACACTCTCGTGACTTATGGAAACTCTGGTAACTTCCGAAAAATCGCACCATTCAAGAAAACCTTAGTAACTCGCCAATGAGTGGTATATCAAGTTAGGTTAGGTGGCAGCTCGATATATCAGGCCCACTTAAACTATTCAGTCCATTGTGATTACACAGTGGTGAACAGCGTTGCCATTTTGGTCCGATCGGACCAAAATTGGTCCAAAAGGTTTCTAATTTTTAAATTTGGTCCGATGGTCGGACCAAACGGAATTTGGTCCGTTTTGGTCCATTTTCATAAATTTTGTCATATTTATAATTTTTTTCTAGTATTTAAAATTTTTATCACATATTCAATAGTATCTATGCACTGAAAAAATATTGTCGTGAGGCCGAATATTTCATGTTGTTAAATACGAATGCGAATTTTGCTTAGCACAGTACACTCATTTCTCTGATATAAAGTTTTTTCCTTTTCAATGAAGACGTTTTGCCTGTTTTTGTTAAACGATTCGACTTAAAATTGGGTATCCTAACATGAAAGAAAATTTCGTTTTACTTAAGTCAACTTGGCTTTAATACTTCTGAAAAAAAAATCTGCAAAATTAATGAAATCATCTATAGTATTGTTGAATTTTTGTATATTGAGTATAAAACTAAAACCATATGCAAAATAATTTATTGACAGTTTATCTAAGGAATTTATATGGTAAAAGTAGGCTAGAATTTTTCTTTAACTTTTTTGCATATGAGGGATATAATTTAACACTTTATTTTAAAGTCGTTTTTTATTTGAAACATAAAATAATTTTCCCTTGTAGTCGACAAGGACAAAGACAAAATCTATGGAACCGTGAATGTTTTTTGTTTCAGTGTGAGATTAGATACCATTTCAATCACAGAAAATCTAATGAAAATTTCGTGTTTTAGATATTGGGTCAGGTTTTATATTTTTTTGACAATTTTAACCCCAATATTCGAATGTGCACAAGAAGTGGAATATTAAGATTGAGCTATATAAGAATATGGGCCGATATGGACCACATTTTCCGCATAAAATTATGGGTGCGAAGCAACACTACAGCAAATTGAATAAAAATTCGGAAATCTATTGTATTCTCTCAAGTAGGGTCCTCATGGGTCAAAGGCAATATAAACCAAATGCGTGACTGTTGTGGTCTTTAATTTCCTCTAAGTCGGAAGTTTAAATCAACTTTTTGTAATATTGAATTTCGACTTTTGATGTCAACTAAAATTGACTTTAAAATTCGACCTTTTCAAAAAGTCTATTTTCTCAAAATTAAAAAAAAAAAAAAACGATGATAAGTCGACGTTTTGATTAATATGTCAGCCGCTAAATCATATCAGTCCTTTCTGTTTACTTTACTTTTTTTTTAATAAAAGTACTATGTACGCCAATAAAATACGTTTTAAGGCATTTTTCTTCGCAATTGGAAATTTGGTCCGCTGGAGGGAATTTGGTCCGATTTTGGAAAAAAATTTGGTCCAAAATATAATTTCGTTGTGGCAACGCTGGTGGTGAACTTCTCTCTTATCCTTAAGCGCTGCCCGTTTCCATGTTAAGCTCAATGACAAGGACCTCCTTTTTATAGCCGAGTACGAACGGCTTTTAACATTGCTGTGAAACCACTTAGAGAAGTTTTGAAACACTCAGAAATATCAAATGAGTTGTATGTTACAGGTGAAGTTTCCTTTTGAGAGTGCTTAAGGAGTTGAAATACCTTCGTCGTCCAGAATAATGTGGTATTTGTTATTGGATAAGGGAACAATCCTCCATGAGTAATTTACCTGGGCTACCTGATTGATTAAAATCAAGATCGTTGTTAAATTATTAATTGATTGATTGAACTTTTCATTTAAATTGAGCCAACGAAAAAGTTTTATTGATATAATGACAATGAAAATATTCGTTATTAGTACGACACTTTCGTTGGTGAACAGAAATTTCTTTATAATAAGAAAAACAGTAAATAAGTTATAGTAACAAATTTGTTTCATTGGCTCAATTTTACGAAGTTTAGGTGTAATTAAAATGGTAATCGAATTCAACCTGTAAGCGTTATGCCCGTGAGCGGGATTATCTTTCTTCCGAAATTCATTACTCGTACACACTCACGAAAATATTATTTTCGTGGCTGATGCTCACACACGACATTTTGATTGGTTAATCACGCACACTCACGATGTTGTCATCGGCGTGACTTACTACTCACGAGTGAGTTATGAAAAATTTTCTGAGTTACGACAATTTTGTGTCACGTATACATCTCTAGTTGATATATCTTCTTTTTTCATTTTACTTACAGTGGATAAACTCTTCAGCAAAGCAGGCTACATATTAGGCATGTAAACCTATACATAAAAAAATTCAAACCTTTTTTCAATAAATAAAATAAAGTGAATAGTAATTTCTATTCATAGAATTAATATGAATAGAAATTTATAAATTTAATTTCAGCTTCCATAGTATTTATATATAATTTCCATAAATGTTTCATATAATAAAATAAGAATGGCAAGTACATACGGCCGAAAGTTCGGCCAGGCCGAATCTTATCTACCCTCCATCATGGATTGCGGACAGTTTATATTGGGGCTATATCGAAGCATAGACCGATAAAGCTCATCTTCGAACTTGACCTGCCTGCAGACAAAAGAGAAGTTTGTGCAAAATGCCATCACAATAGCTTCATTATTGAAGGTAGCGTGATTACAAAAGACAGCTAGTTAGACGTTCGTCGTTATATAATCTTAGAATTTCTCCCTGATTAAGGATATATATACGTTATATAGGCGGAAATTAATATTTTGATGTGTTACATACGGAATGGCAAACTTATTCTACCCCCCCATCACCATCCTATGGTGAAAGCGGTACTGCAAATCGGTACATTTTTTTTCTATGAATCTGAGGTTCTATTTTATTTTCAACATATAGCGTCGTTTTTATTTTCACAAAACATAGACATCAATTGATCTTTACGTAGCACTTGGTTAATGGCCCCAATCTCAATTAGTCGTAGTCTGAATTTTATGCCAATAGCATCAATGATATGACATGGTAAGTAAATACGAGTTGGGAGGGAAAGAACGAAACGAATACCAAAACAAAAGTGATGGCCACACACAAAATTATTCGTCAGATCTAATTGAAGTATAATTTTTTGTTTTTAATTTAGCCTCTCTGTTTGCCACCATCTCGCTTGAACGCATATCTTCCATAGCCCTCGTATCTTCAATAGCCTCTCTTGTGCACTTGCTATGTGCTTTAGTTTATTTCAATTTTACTTAGACATTTCCGTTCTATAACATATGTGACCATATTGAGCGTTCGTTTATTTTTACCACATATGTGCACCTTCATTCTGTAGTATCGTAAGTCTAAAATTTTGGATCTGCAGTATTTTTGTTGATGTAGATCGAAGCCTTTATAGGGGGAGTAAATCTTAAGAGTTTGTGTCCCACTCAAAGCACCATTCATCGCGACCGTTACATCACATCATGGTAATAGCTTATTTTCCATGATTCAAGATTTCCATAAAATGCATATGCTGATGGTGGTGAGTTTATTCACAAACTAATAACGTGAAATTATATTAATATCACAATATTTAAATATTACAAAATTCTACTAATAAAATTATTCTCTTTTCTCTAAAATATTTGACCAATAGAAAGAAACTAAATTGACTTATCTTCATATGAAAATAAGGTAACGATGTGCACTTAAAAATATTATTTATAAATAGCATGCATTAAAAATAATGATGCATATTTATTTAGCTAAAATGCATAAATGGGACATATATGGAATGATGCTTTTGGAATACTAGGTGGGAGATAAATATGGATCTCTGACCAACCATAATGTTTTCAAGCCCAATAAATTTAATAGTTAAATTAACTTTTTTCTATGTCATCCAAGACACTCATTTGTTTCAGAATGTGCATTGTATGACTTCCTAGGTAGAGTTTTGTTAGCCATAACAATTTTTTAATATTTCTACAATTTTGGCAACATTTTCTATAAAAACAAAATTTTTGCAAAATTTTTCTAGATAATAATATTTTGGAAAAATAATCTAGAAAACTTTAGCAAAATTTTCTATAGAAATAAAGTTTTGGTAAAATTTTCTATAGAAATAAAATTTTGACAAAATTTTCCGTAGAAATAAAATATTGACAAAATTTTCTAGACAATAAAAATTTTGGAAAAATTTTCTAGAGAAATAAAATTTGGAAAAAATGTTCTAGTGAAATAAAATGTGGACAAAATTTTCTAAAGAAATCAAATTTTTACAAAATTTCCTAGAGAAATACAATTTTTACAAAATTTTCCGTAGAAATAAAATATTGACAAAATTTTCTAGACAATAAAAATTTTGGAAAAATTTTCTAAAGAAAGAAAATTTTTACAAAATTTTCTAGAGAAATAATATTTGGACATCATTTTCCGTAGAAATAAAATATGGCAAATTTTTCTAGATAACAAAAATTTTGGAAAAATGTTGTAGAGAAATAAAATTTTGGCAAAATTTCCTATAGAAATAAAATTTGGATAAAAATTTCTAAACAAATAAAATTTTTACAAATTTTTCATTTCATTTTCATTTCATTTGTTTTATTTATTTAATCGAGCCTATATAAATAATATGTTGACAAAATTTTCCGTAGATATAAAATATTGGCTAAATTTTCTATAGAAAAAACTTTTTGGTAGAATTTTCTATAAAAATAAAATTTGAACAAAATTTTCTATAGAAAAAAATTTGAACAAAATTTTCTAGAGAAATAAAATTTTTACAAAATTTTCTAGAGAAATACAATTTTGCCAAATTTTATAGAACAATAAAATTTTGACAAAATTCTCTATAGAAAAAAAATTGGACAATATTTTCTAGAGAAAGAAAATTTATACAAAATTTTCTAGAGAAAGAAAATTTATACAAAATTTTCTAGAGAAATAATATTTAGACATCATTTTCCGTAGAAATAAAATATGAAAAATTTTTCTATATAATACAAATTTTGGAAAATTTTTCTAGTGAAATAGAATTTTCGCAAAATTTTCTATAGAAATAAAATTTGGACAAAATTTTCTAAAGAAAGAAAATTGTTACAAAATTTTCTAGAGAAATAATATTTGGACAAAATTTTCCGTAGAAATAAAATAAGGCAAATTTTTCTAGATCATAAAAATTTTGGAAAAAAATAATAAATTTTTAGTTGCAAATAATTAAACTTATTGGTTAATAACCTGCGTTAGTAGGCATTTGAGAGTAGTAATCAATTCCTAAATTTTTATTATTATATATCAAATGGTTTTTGTAACGCAGTCTACATATAGTAGTAAGATATATACTTAGTAATAAGGTGTAATAATGTCAAGTTTTTGCAGTCCTTGATTGTAGTCCTAATTATTTTTATAAATTTTTTTAAAGTAAATTTAATGTAATTCTTTATTTTGAGTATCCCTGTAACCGTATATGGCCATTTCGGCTTGGTTGTAAAATGAGTTAAATAAATAAAAAAAAAAATAAAAAAAATTTGGACAAAATTTTCTATTGAAATAAAATTTGGACAAAATTTTCTAGAGAAATAATATTTGGACAAAATTTTCCGTAGAAATAAAATATGGCAAATTTTTCTATATAATACAAATTTTGGAAAAATGTCCTACAGAAATAAAATTTGGCAAAATTTTCTATAGAAATAAAATTTTTCAAAAAAAATTTCTATAGAAATAAAATTTTGCAAAAATTTTCTATACCAATAAAATTTTGCAAAGAAAATTCTATAGAAATAAAATTTTGCAAAGAAAAATTCTATAGAAATAAAATTTTGGTAAAATTTTCTATAGAAATAAAATTTGGACAAAATTTTCTAGAGAAATACACTTTGAACAAAATTGAATAAAATGGTGACAACATTTTCCGTAGAAATAAAATATTGGCAAAAATTTTTAGATAATAAAAATTTTGGAAAAACTTTCTAGAGAAATAAAATTTGGAAAAAATTTTCCGTAGAAATAAAATATTGACAAAATTTTTGGAAAAATTTTCTAGAAAAATAAAATTTTGGCAAAATTTTCTATAGAAATAAAATTTTGGTGAAATTTTCTAGAGAAATAAAATTAGAAAAAAATTTTCTAGAGAAATAAAATGTGGACGAAATTTTCTAAAGAAATCAAATTTTTACAAAATTTTTCGAAGAAATAAAATATGGCAAATTTTTTTAGATCATAAAAATTTTGGAAAAATGTTCTAGAAAAATAAAATTTTGGCAAAATTTTCTAAAGAAATAAAATTTGTACAAAATTTTCTATATAAATAAAATGTTGACAAAATTTTCCGAAGAAATAAAAAATGACAAAATTTTCTATAGAAATAAATTTTTGGTAGAATTTTCTACAGAAATAAAATTTGGCAAAATTTTCTATAGAAATAAAATTTGGACAAAATTTTCTGAAGAAATAAAATTTGTACAAAATTTTCTATAGAAATAAAATTTTGGTAAAATTTTCTATAGATAAAAAATTTTCTGAAGAAATAAAATTTGAACCAAATTTTCTATAGAAATAAAATTTGAACAAAATTTTCTAGAGAAAAAAAATTTTGACAAAATTTTGTAGAGAAATACAATTTTTTAAGATTTTTTAAACTTGGTAGATTTTTGGTAGAATTTTCTTCAAATTTTGTTAGATTATTTTTGGCACGAGTGGTAAAAATTCAAATTCGAATTTGAAAAAGTAAATTGGTATTTAAGGTGATGGTTTATGTCTCGGCAAAGTTTTTGCTGCAAATTTCAAATTCGAATTTTCTTCAAACACATTGAAACGATTTGACAAAAATCTTCCGACTCGCAGTAATGTTTCATTTACGAAACAGAGAGAATTATGTCCATATAAGAAATATATGGAAAATATGGGATCTAGATTTATATGTGAAATATCAAAATTTCCATTAAAAGTCAATTAGTCGATTTTTGGTCGACGTCAAAATCGATTTGAGGCGAATATAAAAAAAAAACAAAAGTGTATATGTATTTTGAAAATCATAAAGAATGTCGACTTTTCAACATGTTTGTTTTTTTTTTTTATAAAAATTTATTTAGTCGAAAAGTTGATTTTCGGGTTTTGTATGCATACTACAGATGAATATAGAAGGACTGGATGTATCATTCATATTCCAGGAGATATAAAATCTGTTTGCTTGCTTCTAGCAACATACAAACTATATGCTGATATTGTATTCCGTTCTCTTCATAATATATAAAATTAAAAATAAAAAAATAAAAAAAAAATTACAATGGTGCAATTTAAATTGTTATAGAGAGTCAATTGCATCAATTGAATTATACGTTTTTATAACCATTTTTTGTAGTGATATTTACCATTTATTTATATTTTATTGGTGCATTTAAATTATAGACTTAATAATTAGTAAAAAATATACGAAATTATTATTGGAATTTTCCAATATCGACAGCACTGGTAATTGTGTAAATGCACTTCTTTTGTAAACATATACCATGATCAAAAATTATCCACCCCCAATTATAGAACTAATGGCATTGAATGGTTTTTGTTTTGTATTTAGCACATTTAATAACATAAAAAAATTGCGCCAATAAAATGTGCGTCCAAATAGTTGCCAAAAAGGGATATCTAATTTGTACAGTGAGGGCGACAAACTATTTAGATTCATATACGCACATAGCTTTGCTATTAATTTTGAATTCGTTTGTAGAGTATACATACATACATACATATTCTTTAAAATGTAATAGTTAAATGACCTTAGTCGGCTCTGTAATGGTTATTTTAAATTAGTTTAGTGTCTGATTACGCATTTGTTGTTCAATCTTATCTATATTCATATATCGTTAACGTAAATGCAAAATGGTGTAAGAAACTTTACGTTACTTCTCTACCAACTATTGGAATTTACTACCTTGCGCTTTAATTTTTCTAGGAATAAATACAGGAATGGTTAAACCGGACAAATGGGACCTTCTGCGAATCCATACATTCATATTTTGTAGCCCTTACTATGGTCTCCCAAACTTCCAAAATAGAAAAGTACCTCAGGTTGTCATCTAACAAATTGAACAGCAACTTTTTGTATGAAATTAAGTACGTAACACTATTTGTTTTACACGTTCTTTATGCGCGAAATATTTGGGAGAAAGTAGATTCCAAAATGTTTATGTTTCATAAATCGGGTTTTTCTATGGGGCCAGACTCAATGAATAGGATTGAAAAGCGGCCACCAGAGCGAGGGAGGTAGCTCCTATTGGTGCCCGTTCGAAGGCTCGAACCTTCATGGGTCGCTGGACGAAATAAAAACGATCGATTGTGAGCTGTCGAAAAGCTCAATTGTGATTTTTTTTGTTAGAGAACATGACATTTAATTTGCTCTTTCAAATAAAAAACATTGTTTTTGATCATGTGGCTCGGAATTTCTGTTGCATCCTCCGAATTTATTTATTTACACAGCATAATTAGCAGCTGGTTACAGTAAAATAAAAAGTATGACGCTTATAATACATTAAAAATAAAATAAAATAAAATATATCTATATAATCTATTTTAGAAATTGTAGGGACAATAGAAGATTTATAGGCAGGATTGGGACTAAGAATTGGATACAAACAACAAAAAAACAAGAGAAAAAAAAGAAGAGAAAAAAACGATAAGATAAGGAACAATTTTACAACAAGAATTGGGAATATAGTGTAAAGCTGGAGTAAATTCATTGCAGAAAAAATGGGATACCAGGGATAGAATGGGTTTTGTATGAGACGAATTATGGGTCAGGAACTAAGAGAATCAGGAAATAGGATGAATCAGGAACTAGGATGAATCAGGAACATGGTGATAGCAGGAATAAGAACAGCAGGAACGGATACAGGAAATGACGCCAAAGCATAGTAGGTATGTTGAAAGGAAGAAATTTAGGCAATTACAAGTCAGGAACCAGGAAGAATCAGGAACACAGCAGTATAAGGATGAATCAGGAACTAGGGTGAATCAGGAACATGGTGATAGCAGGAATAAGAACAGCAGGAACGGATACAGGAAATGACGCCAAAGCATAGTAGGAGCATAGTAGGTATGTTGAAAGGAAGAAATTTAGGCAATTACAAGTCAGGAACCAGGAAGAATCAGGAACACAGCAGTATAAGGAAATGGAAAATAAAATCGGAGAGAATAATATCGCTTGAACGGGAGTTATTGCAGGAACATGGTGATAGCAGGAATCAGGAACACAGTGATAGCATGAATAAGGATAGCAGAAACGAACACAGGAAATTACGTTAATGGACAGGAGCATAATAGGGAGTTATTGCAGGAACAGACAGGAACAATAAAATACGATATAATTATAGTTGACAACCCATTAGAGCACAAATCTAATCCATAAGGATAGCGCGTTTCAGATTTTCAGTAATTTTATTTTATTTTTTTTACAACCACGTGGATTTAGTTGAATTCAAGTCTTCGCCAGTTGTGATTTTCCAGCAAAATATAACGCAATCTCCTACTGATAGAAAACTAATTCATACACTCACAGAAAAAAGTCTGCTAAATATTGAATTGGCTTGCGCCGCTGTTGTGATAAGACGTGTATGTGGTTGCTCTGAGAAATTTGTATTGTTTACATTAATATTATATTTTTACTAGCGTAACCCGGCCCGCTTCGCTGCGCCTTCCGAAGCGTATTTTGAGGAACATTTTGCGTTAACTTAGTCAACTATATCCTTCGTGCTGAAAACAAATTCGAAAAGATTTGAATTCCTTTAAACAAATCGGACTACTTGATTTTTCGTTTATAGGTATAAATACGGCGGGAATGCATATGTAAAACGGTTCGTCTTAAGGAGAGGGTGTACCCTTTCCTCCAAATTTGTTATATAATGTTTTGTATTCAAGTAGTTGGACAATCTTCGATATTTCTTGTGAATTTTAAGTGTGGTTTGTCAAGGAAAGGTATCCTTCTCCTCAACATATCTGAAAATTAAGCACTATATTATAATAACATACATACAAAGAATTACTGTTTCCCATCCAATAAATCGGAAAAAACAAAAGTAGTAAAAAATTTTACCACATTAACATTTGCTGAAATGTTGGAAAATGATGCACCCTCTCCGTTGGCTGCCAATTTCATGTAAATGTAAGTTCTTTACTAAAAAGAAGTCTGGCAGAAGCCTGTGCAAAAATCATACAATTATGTACCGAGTTCCCATTTACGGACAACCCTCTACTTTCAATTTAAGAAAACAAAAAAACGGACAAAAGAGAACCCTCTCCCCACCTTCGCTCCACTCCGACCTGATATCGGACTATCACGTATCCTATATTAATTTCGCAACTACTCAATGGTCCCTATAAATTCTATCGAAGTAAATCGACAAAGTTTATTTAAATTTTCCCCTTCCCCAACCACATATCGAAAAATCATATACTAATTTAAAAGTCATGTATAAATTTGATCACCTCCTCCCACGTTCCCTGTAAATTTCAAGTAGATCGGCGATGCTTAAATTTTGCTCTATTGTTTTAAAGGGACGTCATTTTCCCCGATACAGTATCGACAAACACCGTAGTGAATAGCACCCCTAACCTTCCCCGAAAAATTCTTGAAACTTTCCTTCAAGTGTGGGGCAAGGAAGGTTGCCTATTCGTTCATAACCTTCCCCCACTGCTTTTGTAAATTTCAAGAAAACTTACATTTTTTTTGCAGTTTTATAGGAGGACCTCCTCCCCGACCAAATGTCGAAAAGCACATCTTTTGTAAAGGTCCCAGAAAATGTCAAGCAAATTATAAGCCTAAAGGGGCGGCCTCTCTTCCGTCCAAATATCACAAAATCAGGTATCAACTATTACGGTTGACGGAGGTTACGATCTCTCCCCAGTCCTCTGTAAATTTCAAGTAACTCGGTAAAGTTTAATTGTTTCTCTGTATGTACTTAAGAGAAGCGGATGTCTCCCTATGCCCTTTTATTTTTATTAAAAAATCAGGAACCTGATATGAATTTCATAACCCATTGTTTCCGTAAAATTTCAGTCGGGGGAGTTTAGTTTTGTTTGAACTTTCAAAAAAAAAAAAAATCTGGCAAGGGGGTGGTCCCCCTCCCCGACCAAATATCGAAAAATAATGTAGCGGATTTTTGTCTACATGCCAACCCCAATATTCAATGAAAATTTCAAGCAAATCGCATAATTTTGTTCCAAGTTTCAAAAAGTAGGGCAAGGGGGAGGTGCCCCTCCCCATCCACATATGAAATCATCGGGTACCCCATATTAATTCCATAACCTCACCACATGTTCTCTGTAAATCTCAGATAATTTAGCGAATTTTAGTTTTTTCACTGTACTTTAAAAAAGTCGAACAAAGGGGAGGCCCCCCTCCGCCACCAAATATCGAAATAAAAAGTAGCGGATCTTTGTCTAGATGCCAACCCCAATCTTCAACGATAATTTCGACCAAATCGGTCAACTTTGGTCCAATTTTCAAAAAGTCCGACAAAGGGGAAGTCCCCCTCCGCGACCAGGTGTCAAAAAATGAGGTACCCTATTTTCACCACATGAACGCCCCCTACGATCTCTGAAAGTTTTAAGTAAATCGGTTCAGCCGTTTCGGAGCCAACTCGGAACATACAAACAAACAAATAAACAAACAGATTGAATTTTATATATATAGATACTTCAGGGCCTAGCGAATAATTGGAAATATTTTGGTGATATTTTTTCTATGAAGTTGCAATTTTCTTGGTTCTTAAAATGTTGCCCAATACGATTAGTCGATTACTGTGAAAAATCTCAGAAGTGAACACCCGTCTTAATATTGTCCACATTTTGGAAGTGTCCTCTTATGAGATGTTAATTTTAATGTGATAGTATAGCAAATATCTCACGAAAACTACCTCTTTTGAGTGGTATTAGGGTTTTCTTTTTCCGGGACTTTTTGCATTCCCGGGAAAGCGGGATTTTTTTCGAATTTGCCGGGATCCCGGGAAATCGCCTAAAGCTACGGTTATAAGGCGCTCTCTGGAAAACTAACAATATATATTATGTTGTTCTCTTACATCAGCCATAAATCATACTAAAATACGAAATATTTTGTAATACAAAACATTTTGACAATGGTTAAGGCAGTCTCTTTTGCTATAGTTTTCGGAAGAACACTATTAATATAGTGGGATTTTTTGTAACACTAAAAAACTCTTCGGAAATGAAAGAAACTTTTCACCATCTATAAACGGGGTCAATAAATGCACATGTTCAGTCAATATTCCCAAAAGGGAAACACTACCATGTAATACGACATTCACGTTAAATAAGAGCTTTAAATCCCAATTTTAATAGATTTCAAGCCTAATGTGTATAAGGTATAAATTTGAAATTAAAGTAACTATCTTAAAAAAGGTTGAAATTTTCTTATTTCATAAAAAACATCCTTGCAATAGTTATGAAATTTTGAAATTATGCAATTGCCAACGTGGTTTACATAAGGTAAAATGTCCCGTTGTTTTTAAAGGTTTACTCAGTCTATCGGAATGTCTGTTTACAGAAATATGACAATCATAAATTAGGAAATGCAAACTTCTTTTAACAATTGGGAGCCCGTTGTATTCTGGATTAGAACCCACGATTTTGTATGTTCCACAAGGCAACTACTAGGACTTTTTTTATCGAACGGTCCCATCGCCCACTCCCCCCTCCCCCTCCGACCGTGAGGGCCTCGTCCCCATGACGTAGGGACTGCGTACACACCATGATCCGGACCATGGCGGGGTGGAGGCAGAGGGATTTGACCAGCTACAGAGAAGGGCTCATTAAAACACAAGATCAAATATTAGGTTATTCAATAAAATTAATGTATTAGTTATCCAAATATGCTAAAATTCTAGTCTTCATCATATCAATAATAAGGTTAGTGTCAACTAGATGATAGATTGAATTAAAAATAATGCACGTCCTACGAATAGGCTCCACAGAAGCATAATTCGAACGTTGAAAATCAATGTAAAGAAACTGGTAATTCCTAGATGCCCTAAAAGGAACATTTATCCTAATCCTACATATCAATTCCGAGCATGGAATATCCCCACTAACTAACCTATACATCATCATGGAGCTAAACATCGTCCATCGGCTCCTAAGAGTAGGCAAATTAATCAGCCTCAATCTAGAAGTGTATGAAGGAAGAACAAAGTCACTGTTCCAATGAAGATGTCTCAAAGCGAACAACAAGAACTGCTTCTGAACCGATTCTATTCTATCAATGTAAACTTCATACTGAGGATCCCACACGATAGAACCATACCCTAGAATGGGTCTAACAAGGGCAGAAAAAGCCTCTTTGTAACATAAGGGTCCGAAAACTCTTTCACCCAACGCTTTATGAATCCTAGAACCCCATACGCCTTACTCACCATCGAATCAATATGACCATTAAAATTAAGCCTACGATCCATAACAATGCCAAGATCAACAAAAGAATCAACCTCTTCCAATAACGAGCCCCGTATGCTATACCGAACATCAATAGGCCTAGACCTAAAGAATCGCATAAACTTGCATTTCCTCAAGTTCAAATCCATCAGATTTACCCTACACCAATCATCAAAGCTATCCAAATCACCTTGTAATAAATGCACCTGATCAGAATTATCAAACAAGGAGAATAACTTAACGTCATCAGCATACATCAAAATCCTAGAGTTAACCACGGACTGAGGTAAATCGTTTATAAATAACAAAAATAAGACAGGCCCCAAATTACTACCCTGAGGCACACCTGATGGGACATCAAAGCACCTTGAATAGGAATCACCAAAAGACACAATCTGCGTACGGCAATCAAGATACGACGAAATCCAAGCCAAAAGTGCACTGGCCAATCCAATCCTATCCACCTTATATATCAAGAGCTTATGATTCAGCCTTACTAAAATCCGTATAAATAACATGAGTCTGATTCCCAACAACAAACTGATTAATAACATGAGAAGTAAATTCCACCAAGTTCGTAGTAGTCGATAGGCCCTTACCATGCTGGCAGGGATCCAGTATCGAAGAAATGCCATGCGACAAAACATCAGTTACCATCTTTTCAAAAACCTTGGGAATAGCACTCAATTTTGCTATCCCCCTATAATTACCCACATCAAAGGGGCTCCCCGACTTATGAAGTGGTACGACAAAAGATCTCCTCCATCTTAGAGGGAAATAACCGAACCTCAATGAACTATTAAATAACATCGACAATGGAGCAGAGAGACATTCGGACTTGGTACCATAGCAGTTATTCACATTACACTTCCAAAATCCACTTTAACTATATTTCAACTGCCATATAAAACCCTCTATTATACATAAAATATTGTAAAAAAAATTTCCCGGGAATTTCCGCACTTCATTCCCGGGAAAGCGGGAGCGAAAAAATAACAATTTCCCGGGATCCCGTTCCCGGGAAAAAACCCTAAGTGGTATCCACTTTTAGTTAATTTTCCTAATTATGTGAACATCATTATTGCTACTTATAAAAATAAACAATTTTCGATCATACCTTCCCATTTACATACTTACCCCGATTTTCATAAAGCTCCGTTAGTGCTCCGTTTACTAACCAACTTTTAAACTGTATTATGGATGAAGCTGTCATCTTTCATATATATTCCATATACTAGTTAGGAACTTAACTGACGAAAATTTTTCAGTTAAAGTTAACTGGAGAGAAGATATTTGCAATTTACTTTCTGTTAACTGACAGTTAAAGCCTAACGGAGTAACATGAAAATAAAATTATTATTAATATAAATAAAATTATTACTAATATATCTTTCTTGTTTACAGATTGCTATGGCAACCTCACCACGTTCTGCTGATACAATATCACTATGTTCCACTGTCTCTAGCTGTCCAGATCGCAATGGATTCTATGGTGGATTTCAGCGCACAGATAAACCCAAAGAACCCCTATCGAAAGCACAAATTATAGCAAGAGAAAAGAAATGGTTATATATGATTGATAACTGGTCACTATATATGTCTAAAAATTACAAAAAGGTATGAACGGAGAATTTCCCAAAAGTATCATTGAAATAAATGTGTAATAATTTGTTTGCCATTTTAGATAAGAGATCGATGTCGCAAAGGTATTCCAAAATCGATAAGACCCAGAGCTTGGTTTTTTCTTTCTGGTGCTTATTTGTTGAAGAAAAAAAATCCAGATTTATATAAGGAATTATTGGATAAACCTGGTAATCCTCATGTCATCGAAGAAATCAAGAAGGATAAACATAGACAATTTCCATTTCATGAAATGTTTTTGGATGAGGATAAAGTTGGCCAAATTGAATTGTTTAATGTTTTAAAGGCGTATTCAATATATAATCCAAAAGTTGGTTTTTGTCAAGCACAAGCACCTATAGCAGCTTTCCTTCTAATGCATTTGCCAGCAGAGGATGCATTTTGGGTCTTTGTAAGCGTATGTGATGTGTAAGTAGATTAAAAAAAACATTATTATTTTATTTAATTATTATAATTAATTAGTTCATTTATTAATTGAGAGCTTGTAATTCTAAGCCTTTTAGGCGAAATAATTAAATTTTTTTTTACATGGATGAGCGACTTACTCATTTAATCTTTATAAATCTCCCAGTGTCTCATGTTCTAATGAGAGCGATGTGAAAATTCTTAGATTCACCGCCTTATGCAAGATCATCACAAGATCAAATAACTATCGTAGAATAAATTCTCGAAAACGGCTATTGCCGAAATTTTAGCCAGATGGGAAACGAATTTTGGACTTCAACTCATGTTGAAGCGAGAGATTCCACGGATTCTATAAAATTGTAAAAAGAAAGATAATTCGAGCAGCGTCATCAAAGAGCAATTGAATACTGTATATAATGATTTTCTAATTCGTTGTTTGCCATCTAAGAGTGGTTTAACGAGTTTCAAGGAGTAAGAATTTCAAAAGATATCGTGGGTCATATCTTCCATGAAATCTGTAGCGTGATGTACCGTGGTCAGCACGTTTGTTCCGAATACGAAGAAATAGGCAGTGAAAATTGTCCTGAATACGGCGAAACGGCATAATTAGGTTTTTTGGGATCACATCGACAATATAGAGACTACATTGCCGACATGACAGATAGGTTTAAGGAGTGTGTTGTTAAAGGTTTATCGATACATGAAAGATGTATATAAATGTGGTGCGATTTCTTTTATTTTATATTCCAAGATAAGACCTTTCGGTTTTCTGAGAGGGCAATTCTTTAATTGGATCAGTTAGAAAGATTTTACTTGCGAAGGAGACAAAGAACATATTTTCTGGTGGTGGGAACAGGACTTATGATATAGATTCATATGATAGTTTTTTCTTTGAATGTAATGAATTGTTCAGCTTTTCAAATAATGGAAATGTTTCTAAAAAAGAGTAAAATATTAAATAATGTGATGAATAGGTTGATTGCTTCATTTGACATCACAACCACGGTTACCACAGTTGGTATAATTCTACCAAAAATTGTAGTTTTTTTTTGAAAAAAAAAAAATTATAAAATAAAATTTTGACAAAATTTTCTATAGAAATAACATTTTTTTTCAATTTCAATTTATTTCAAACATCACTACATAGGAAGCCTAATAAGGCCTATAACGACTAAGTTGTAGTATAACTAATTTAATGGTAAATTTCTTATCAATGATAAATACATTACAATTAAAACTTGGTCCCCCAACCACAAAGTATTGCAAAATTAAATAATATAAAAACCCAATAACCAGCACATTTATTAAGAAAATGGTAACTCATTAAGAATGTGTGTCATTTACATGATCCAATATTACTCTTGTATGATTGGTAAGAAAAGGAAAAATTTCTTAGTAAATTAGGCAAATGATTCCAAAAGCGAAGAACTCGAATCAAAAAAGACTTTTCATATATCGAGGAATGTATCATAGGGACATCAATTTGAACATTACGCGTTGAATTTATAAATGAGAATTTATTTACAAGAACTTCTGGTTTTCTAGATTGCATAATCTTAAAAAAATGAAGAACAGTACGCACGCAGATTCAAGTAATTTCGAAAAGTGCAACCAAGAAAATCAGAAGTACATGCATGAATACGATCATGATCATACCATTTAACATCATATATATAGCGGACAATTCTGTGGACAATTCTCTCTAGCCTATCTAAATTGTAAGACCATGTTCCAGAAAATATTTCAATGCCATAGTTACAAGAGACATAAGTAAAGCCTGGGCCATTTTTTTACGATTATATCTCGGAGTATAAGCCCTCAATTGGTATAACTTTCTTAAAGTGAGGCAAATTCGATTTGACAAATAATTTAAATGAACATCAAAATTTAGATTCGAGTCAAGCATAGACCCAAGACATTTAAGAGAATCCACGTAATCAACTATCTGATTATTGATAATAATTTGAGGGCATAAAGCATTGCGAGTTCTTGTGTGGAAATGCATAGCTTTAGATTTAGCATTTTGAGAAAAATTTTCTATAGAAACAAAATTTTAATAGAATTCTTGATGTTTTGGTAGATTTTGCAAAATATTCCTCTCCAGCTAAGGGGTACTTCAATTTTCTATAGAAAAATACAAAACTTTGACAAGATTTCCCATAGAAATAAAATGTCGACAAAATTTTCTATAGAAATAAAATTTTTACAAAATTTTCTATAGAAATAAAATTTTGACAAAATTCCCTATAGAAATAAAATTTTGAGAAAAAATTTTATAGAAATAAAATTTTTACAAAATTGTCTATAGAAATAAAATGTCGACAAAATTTTCTATAGAAATAAAATTTTTACAAAATTGTCTATAGAAATAAAATTTTGACAAAATTTTCTATAGAAATAAAATTTTTACAAAATTTTCTATATAAATAAAATTTTGACAAAATTCTCTATATAAATCAAATTTTGACAAAATTTTCTATAGAAATTAAATTTTGAAAAAATTTTCTATAGAAATAAAATTTTGAAAAAATTTATATAGAAATAAAATTTTGACAAAATTTTCTATAGCAATAAAATTTTGAGAAAATTTTCAATAGAAACTAAATTATAAGAATATTTTTATTAAATTCAATATCTTTACAAATTTTAATTTTTGTACTAATCAAAAAAAAAATTGATCAAAAACTTCAAAATAATAATTTTTTTTTAAATTTGGAATATTTTTGGTAAAATTTTATTCACATTTTGGTAGGTTATGGTATTTTTTACACGACTAGAGGGTTCTTCAATTTTCTATAGAAAAATATAAAATTTTGACAAAATTTTCTATAGAAATAAAATTTTGACAAAATTTTCTATAGAAATAAAATTTTGACAAAATTTTCTATAGAAATAAAATTTTGACAAAATTTTCTATAGAAATAAAATTTTGACAAAATTTTCTATAGAAATAAAATTTTGACAAAATTTTCTATAGAAATAAAATTTTGAGAAAATTTTCTATAGAAATAAAATTTTGTATAGAAATAAAATTTTGCGGAAATTTTCTATAGAAATAAAAAATGTTTAATAAATTCAATATCTTTAAAAATTTTAATTTTCGTACTAACCACAAAAAATTAATCAAAAACTTCAAAACAATAATTTTTAGATTTGGTAGATTATTTTTTGCACGAGTGGCAACCGTGATCACAACACATTGTTTGTCTATGGTAGGTTGAGTCTGGTACTCAACCCAATATAAACAAGTGCTGTTTTTGATCTTAAGGTTGATACTATGTTCGGTTTCCGCACCTAAATCGAACTTGTACGGTTACTTTTTTGAAACAAATTTTAAAAGACAAAATATTACGCAATCCAAGTATTTCCATCCATGATGTGTTTTGGTAGAAAACCCGAGTATAGTACCCACCATTAGGAAATAGCCACCGCTTATGATCAGTAATCTATTTATAATTTTTTCAAACGAAAACTATTAATTAAATTAGTAACGACGATATTGTTATTCTTACTTTTACAGCTATTTAGAAGACTACTTTATGACTGGCTTAGAAGTTTTACAAAACGATGCTGGCATTTTAGAAGGTCTATTAAAGAAAACCTGTCCACCCGTCTACCGTCATTTACAGAAACATCGTGTCGAACCATTACTATATATGACCGATTGGTTTTTATGTGCCATGACACGAACTCTGCCATGGGAAACACTTTTAAGAGTTTGGGATTGTTTTCTGGCCGAGGGAATACGTGTCATATTTAAAGTAGCTTTGGTAATTCTAGGTGCTTCCCTTAATAGTCACAAAGTTCGAAAACAGTGCAATGGTTTATGTGAAACCCTTGAAGTACTAAGAAATCCGCCCGATAATGTGCTAGATGAAGATTTTATCATCAATCATATGCAAAGATTGAATTTGCGTGTCGAAGACTTTCAAATTGAGCACACACGTCAAAAGGCACGTCGGGCAAAACAGAAAGCTTTACAAGAAGCAGCAGCAGCGGTATCCACTGCTACAGCAACCACATCGGCAACATCGATGGCGACAATAAATACAATACCATCATCCTCCTCTGCAGCAGCAACGAACTCTCAAAATAATACATTTACACGAAGTCGTACCACTAGTCCTACAAATATAACAAGTGGTAGTGTTACAGTGGTGAATATTAGAGGTGATGATATTGCTGAGAATACAATAGGATTGAGTAACAGTAGTAGTACTGGAAATGGTATTAGTGTTAACTCTAATAATTATCATACATAATTTTAAGTTTTTTTTTTGTGTTTTGCTAAACGCTGAGCGTTGAAAAAAACAACTTCAAATAATTGCTAAAGTATTTTTATGAAATTTATGAATATTTTCTAAGTTTATTTCTTCATTATTATATTCTATTTTGAAGTTTAGAAAATGCAATAACATTTCGTAGAAACCTAAAACAGTTAATATATTTTGTTTTCAATGATTTTTCCTATTGATGAAGAAATCGAATCTAAAAGTGTCACCAATGAAGATTTGCAACGACAATGGATGACATATATTTTGTGGGCAACATAAAGTCAATTTTTTTAAAGTAATTTTAAGCCAATTTTCAAAATCATTTAGAATCAACATCTACACTTCATGACTTTTTAAATTCAGAATAATGTGAATATTTGTTTTTTTGTCAACATAAAGTCAATTTTTATGGAAAGTCATTTTGAGTCAATTTTCAAAATCATTTGGAATCAACATATCCACCTCTTGACTTTTTAAATTCAGAATAATGTGATTTTGAGTCAATTTTCAAAATCATTTGGAATCAACATATCCACTTCTTGACTTTTTAAATTCAGAATAATGTGAGCATAATGTGATTTTGAGTCAATTTTCAAAATCATTTGGAAGCAACATATCCACTTCTTGACTTTTTAAATTCAGGATAATGTGAGCAAAATGTGAGCAATAATGTGTAAGCAAAATTTTTTTATGGTATACTCAGATAGTATGGTATCGATTTGAAAGTTCAACGAAGTTCAATGGCTTTCATAAAAATGAAAAAAAAAGAGATCCTGGATTGTTGGTCCAAAATTTTTATGAATTGTTCACTATAAGGTAAACTTTTGATTCATCATTAAATTGGCTGAAGGATATTTTAATTTGTTTGGGGAAATATTTTTTCGATTAAGCAATTTTCAAATATAAGGAAATATTGAAAATATTTTTGATTATTTTATCTCTCGAAAAAAAAAATAATAAACAAACACTTTTTTAGTATAGACAATTATAAAATTATTAACTTGTACATAAGTCGAATAACTTTTTTATTACTGTTAATATTGAACCAGAGGTATTAGGATAGTATTGAAATTGGAATTGAGAACAAAGGAATTATAATTAAATAGAGAAAAGCCCACTTTTCGATTCTTTCGAAATATATCAAGTTTTTTTCGGTGTGGCATCAATTTTTCTTTATAATAGAGCCACAAAATCAAGCTAAAAAGCTTTTAAATTTTAAAAAGGTGATTTTTTTAAAGATTAAATAGAATCGATTTAGAAAATAAAGAGAAGCTGGTTCTTAAGATAATAAAAAATGGTGTAAAAATAAAAATTTACTCGAAAGATCACCAGTGTCTAAAGTAAGAGATAGGCGCATAATTTGTTCAATTTCAATTTTGATACATATCGATTTTCACTACACCTCTAAGAATTAAAAAAAAAAAAAATAAAAATTTAAATAAAAGCAAAAAGGAATTAAAATATTGCAATATTAGGTAATATTATATTTGTATTAATATTTTTACACACACCTATATATATGTATAGGTATGCCTTATAAAATTTAGATAATTTCAAAACCCAATTTTTAACTGTTTATTTAACATTCTTTCCGAAAAAAAATTCAATAAGTTTTTATTCGAATCCGTCCGTCTCCCTAAATCTAAATATATTAATTCTTCTTCTAAAAAGTTCATTATTTTCTTTAACATTTCGTTAATTTTAACTTTTTGTAAATTCGGAATTTTTTCTTGTATTTCATGCCAATTGCCTCTAGGCTAAGATTTTAGTAGAAAGGTGAATCCCCATGTTTGCCAATATTGCAATGGCTTTATAATGACTTTTATTAATGTTTAACTTTGTTTTACTCTATTTTATTTATGTGGATCAAAAATGAAGCTAATATCCAATTATTCTGGTTAAAATGGAAAAGGCATATTTTTACAAATACTTACAAATAAATTTACGAAATCTATAATTTTTGTTAATTTGTCTATTGAAATAAAAATATTTTTCCTTCCATTATATAATGTGTATAAAAATATTCTTATTATATATATTTTATAAAATTTATTTAATTTCTTATAACTACCTATACCATATAATTTGTCATTCCATTATATTTATAATTGAATCAAAGAAAAAAAAAACAAAAAACCGCAATATATTTATCTACTTGTTAACCATATACACCATGTTTTCTTTTAAGTCTATTTTTGAAAAGTGCAATTTATTCTGTAAAGAAAATTTTGTTTTATCGTTTGTTTTCTGAATTCTTGGTGTAATGAATGCACAAAAAATATTATTTATATTGATTGTATTATAATTTATTAACTACATATACATATATATCCAACTGAATTATTTTAATTGTTGCTTTTGGATTTGTCTCGTAACAAATTTAATTTGATATAATATAAATATATAGTAATTTGTATTAAAAAAACCAATCTGAGGCACAAATAAATATATATTATTTAATAATAATAATAATAAACAACCATATTTTCCAAAAAATGAAATCACACATCTGTCAATTTTCTGTTATATGTCTTTGATTTTTTTTTTAAATCCCACTTATTAATTCATTTTAAAATTAAAATATATATATATATATATATGTATGGTTATATTTCTTTAACTTATTTTATAGAAATTTTATAATAATACTTATGAAATGCAATATTTAATAAATGCACATAACCATATGCCAATGTCATGTGGATATTATAAATGAAGAAGAGCAGTCTCAGTATCATACATAGGTATTTTTTCTCTGTAATAATTTTTCCCTACTTCCCCATCAATGTATATTAAGGAAGGTACTTTCAGTACTCAGTTTTGCCCCCCATTGTACCTTGTACCCCATGTTCCAATATTTGGAATCGCATAATTTTCATTTGGCGCTATTTTCTTAAATGGTAACATAGTTCTTTTTAATGAGAAGTTCAAATTGAAATTGGATTGAAGACCGAGAGCATCTAATTTTTTTCGTTATAAGAAAAATATTAAATATTTATGGTTATTAAATACTTTAATAATCATAAAATTAAAAAGAAATTTATTTAAGTCAAAATATCAGTGTGTTTCATTATTAAAAAAAAACTAAAGTAGAGAGACTCGTAAACCAACTTTACTGAATTTACCGTGTCTTGTGGCACTTGATTACAGATGGGACACTCGTCAGCTACGCTTCTATCAATGACTGATAGCTAGGAATTGAAGCGGCTGCACTTGCCTGATCTTAATTGGGTCAAAACTATTCTGTCGTGGAAGGTTTGTTTCTTTCCTGTTATATTTTTGTAATTCATGCAAATCGGATTAAACTTTGAACTTATTTTGAAGACTTTTAAAATATTAGCTACGAACTTTTGCTAAATCGGACTAAAAGTGTGTCATATACGTCGTGAAGAAGTCCAATCGTGAGATCGGTCTATATGGGGGCTATTGCAGAATTGAATTTTACCTACCAACAGCAAAGACAATAGATAGAAGAAGATGGCAGATTGGCTGCTGAGAACATCAAACCATTTACGGTGATAGGTCCATACTTTTCGTTTATCGTACCAAACGCGTATACGACATAGCATTAAAATGCAAATAAAAAGAAATTAAGTGCAGGAAATAAATTTTCATAAACGGGAAAATGTATTTTTTTGTTGTTGCCTAAAATTTAACATTGTTTCATTAAGAAAATTAAGTTTTTCATTTTAAAAATAAAAAACAAATAAAAAAAATTACAAACTTGTAGGAACTGGCCAACGGCCAATTTCCCATCTTCTTATCTCTATTGTTTTTGACCTACAAAAAAACACATCTAAATATACCAAAGGGCAAAAATGAAAGCTTTCCTCAGCTTTTACCAATTACACATCTGCGGCTCTAGTGGAGAATAGTTGCGAAACTCACCCAACATTTATTCGCGGGCGTTTCGGTTCACGGTTGCCAATCGAGCCAAAAATAATCTACCAAAATTTGGAGAAAATTTTACCAATGAACTACCAACCAAAAAAACTTATTGTGTCAAAATTTTATTTCTATAGAAACTTTTCTCAAAATTTTATTTCTATAGAAAATTTTGACAAAATTTTATTTCTATAGAAAATTTTATCAAAATTTTATTTCTATAGAAAATTTTGATAAAATTTTATTTCTTTAGAATTTTTGCAAAATTTTATTTCTATACAAATGTTTGCAAAATTTTATTTCTATACAAATGTTTGCAAAATTTTATTTCTATAGAAAATTTTTGAAAATGTTATTTCTATAGAACATTTTGTCAAAATTTTATTTCTATAGAAAATTTTGTCAAAATTTTATTTCCATAGAAAATTTTGCCAAAATTTTATTCCTATAGAAAATGTTGTCAAAATTTTATTTCTCTTGAAAATTTTGTCAACATAGTATTTCTCTAGAAAATTTTGTCAAAATTTTATTTCTATAGATATTTTTTTTGTCAAAAGTTTATTTCTATAGAAAATATAAAATTTTGTTAAAATTTTATTTCTATAGAAAATTTTGTCAAAATTTTATTTCTATAGAAAATTTTGTCAAAATTCTATTTCCATAGAAAATTTTGTCAAAATTTTAATTCTATAGAAAATTTTGTCAACATTTTATTTCTCTAGAAAATTTTGTCAAAATTTTATTTCTATAGAATATTGTCAAAATTTTATTTCTATAGAAAATTTTGTCAAAATTTTATTTCTATAGAAAATTTTTGCAAAATTTTATTTCTATAGAAATGTTTGCAAAATTTTATTTCTATAGAAAATTTTGTCAAAATGTTATTCCTATACAAAATTTTGACAAAATTTTATTTCTATAGAAAATTTTATCAAAATTTTATTTTATAGAAAATTTTGTCAAAATTTTATTTCTATAGAAAATTTTGTCAAAATTTTATTTCTATAGAAAATTTTGCTAAAATTTTATTTCTATATAAACTTTTGTCAATATTTTATTTCTAAAGAAAATTTTGCTAAAATTGTATTTCTTTAGAAAAATTTGTCAAAATTTTATTTCTATAGAACATTTTGTCAAAATTTTATTTCTATAGAAAATTTTGTCAACATTTTATTTCTATAGAAAATGTTGACAAAATTTTATTTCTATAGAAAATTTTGTCAAAATTTTATTTCTATAGAAAATTTTGTCAAAATTTTATTTCTATAGAAAATTTTGTCAAAGTTTTATTTCTATAATTTTTTCATATTCATACTTTATTTGTAATTTCCAAGCCCCATGGCCAATTATAACAAAAGCACACAGACTACATTTCAGTCTACTAAAAAATACATAAATTCAAAACAGAAATTTGTCAAAATTTTATTTCTATAGCAAATTTTATCAAAAATTTATTTCTATAGAGAATTTTGTCAAAGTTTTATTTTTATAGAAAATTTTGTCAAAATTTTATTTCTATAGGAGTCTACCAAAACATCAAGAATTCTACCAATTTTCGGCATTAACTAAAATCGACTTTTAAAAGTCGAATTTGAATTGAAAGGGGAATGGATGCTGACACATGTTTCAAAGTCGACTCTTTTAATATTGTTATCGTTTCTTTAAACTTTGGAAAATATTAAAAAAAGGAGACTTTTTCACTAGTCCCTATACTGAGTGAAAGTACACCACTTAATATGAACTTAGTAGTATTGTATTTCCATTAAGGTGCAATGTTTTTTGCATACATAAAATGTATTCTGATAGTTTCTTTATTAATCATTTTCGGAAAAGTAAAATGACAAAATAATGGTACAATTTTTTTACATGAAAATGCATTCTTCATCTCGCCTATACTAATACTGTGCCACGAACAAAACATTTGAAATTTATCTCGTTAAAGTCATGGGAGAAAAAAATGCATACAAAGACAACTCCATAATGGAAAACGATAGTTTTCATTCTACTAGTATACTACATAAAATAATTTGTATATTAAAATTCATGTGTTAAGCATTTTATTTGATGGATATAGTTCGTTTCAATACAAAAAAAAAAACAACAGGCAATATATTGTTTTCTGCAGTCCCACAATATGTACAAAAACTCGTTTCAGGAATAAATGGCCGATATATATAGAAGAAGATATATTTCAACAAATATAGTATTCACACAATATCTTCACTTTCGTAGCCCAGTGTAATTTGATATCTACTACCATCATTATTCATTGTTTTCCTTGGCTAAATCCGAGAAAAAATCGGAAGCATTTGAGAATTTAGACGATGGTAAATTGTGTCGTTTCTCCTTGAAACTGTTGTGTTTCTCATTGTACTTGATATCACCGAATTCCTCGAAATATTTTACATTCCAAAAACGTACATCATTATTATGCGATGATGATGCTATTAATTCACCTGTGCTGCTTACATCCAGTGATTCAATTGGCATATTATGTTGGCCTACAACACCTAAAATCTTAAATGGAGCAATGTGAACGGCACGTATAATACCCTCTTCGCCAGCAACACATGCTATCCGATCAGTAATGGGTATCATTTCTGATATAGGTGTTTTTATGGATGGAAATTTATCCGAATGATATCCGAATTGACCCCAATTGAATGTGTAGAGATTGCCCTTGGATGTGCCAACCACCAGTTTTGAATCACCTCTGTATGTGCCCATACACGTTAGTTCCTCTTCATATGGTTCTGATTGGACATATAACTTTCGGGCTCCTATATTTAAGGTCGTCAAATAGCCATCACCGCTGGTAACAAGCAAAAGTTTACCCGATTCATTTGTTGTGATTTGTGTAATATAGTCTTCAACCTCTTTCAATGCGAATACTTCATTCTTCGTTCTCAAATCCCATAATTTTACCATTCCACTGTCGTCTCCAGTGGCAAAAAGATTCTCATCTATGACATGCAGCTTATTAATTGGCTCATCGTGGGCGCTTTCGTAGAATTTCTTAAGTTTTTCCGTTTCCATGTCACTGACCATTATCGATTTATCTTTGGAACAAGTCAGTAAATTAATACCATCTTTTGAGAATTCGACATCACGACAAGCTTTCGCATGAACTTCGATAGTTCGCAAATGTGTATTACCATCATTGGAGAATTTGTAAAGAGCCACATCGCCGGTGATAGTTGCCAGAGCAATGATATCCTTTTCTGGATGAAAACATATATCTGTGACAAAGTCTTCAAGTTTAATTTCAGGAGGAGATGAACGGGGTTTCTTAATAGCTGCAATAATGGCCTTAACAGTTTCATCATCTTCTTCGTTTTCGTCTAAGTCTAAAACAGATGACTTGGGACCATCTCCATCGGTTCCCCTGCCGCCACCACCACCACCTTCATCATCGTTATTTTTGGATCCTTTACTTGTTCCAGCTTCTCCAGTATTTTGTTTAGATTTAGCATTTTCCTGCGTATCACTATCACTCATTGAATCATCTGAATCTGTAGCCATTGGATCAAAGTCATCTGAACTATCATCGTCCGAGTCGTCACCAATTCCAGCTGGCCATCCATCGGGAGCTGCTACGTCCTCATCGACATCGTCTTCACTCCAATCCCCACGTGCATTAATCATTATCTCTTCATCATCCTCTAGCTCTGCGTCTCCCAATTCATCGATATCCGACCCATCCGGATCGTCTGGATTTTTAAAATAACTGCGCCTGAAAAATACCATTTAATAGAAAAATTAAATATAAAATGTGGATCGGAAATAATGATCTTGCAGATCTCTGGATTAATTATATAAATATATGTTATTTTACTCACATACGCATCGTCTAAATAAAAGTAATACGTTTTATTAAACCAACTAAGAGATATCTTTAGCGTAATTTGTATCCGAGAGGAACACACATGTTTTGTTTTCAATACAAAAGGGTATGTTCAATGTGGGCGCCTATTCATTGGCTAATGGATTTCATAATGGTGGCCTAGGTGTCGTTCAGAGTACGCTTTTACAAAATATCTGTGTGCTGAAGAAAATAAAGGGTGATTCTTTTGAGGTTAGGATTTTCATGCATTAGTATTTGACAGATCACGTGGGATTTCAGACATGGTGTCAAAGAGAAAGGTGCTCAGTATGCTTTGACATTTCATCATGAATAGACTTACGATCTGCCACAACGTCGAATTTTCAGTGAATGGGCCCTAGAAAAGTTGGCAGAAAATCCGCTTTTTTATCGACAAATTTTGTTCAGCGATGAGGCTCATTTCTGGTTGAATGGCTACGTAAATAAGCAAAATTGCCGCATTTGGAGTGAAGAGCAACCAGAAGCCGTTCAAGAACTGCCCATGCATCCCGAAAAATGCACTGTTTGGTGTGGTTTGTACGCTGGTGGAATCATTGGACCGTATTTTTTCAAAGATGCTGTTGGACGCAACGTTACGGTGAATGGCGATCGCTATCTTTCGATGCTAACAAACTTTTTGTTGCCAAAAATGGAAGAACTGAACTTGGTTGACATGTGGTTTCAACAAGATGGCGCTACATGCCACACAGCTCGCGATTCTATGGCCATTTTGAGGGAAAACTTCGGAGAACAATTCATCTCAAGAAATGGACCGGTAAGTTGGCCACCAAGATCATGCGATTTGACGCCTTTAGACTATTTTTTGTGGGGCTACGTCAAGTCTAAAGTCTACAGAATTAAGCCAGCAACTATTCCAGCTTTGGAAGACAACATTTCCGAAGAAATTCGGGCTATTCCGGCCGAAATGCTCGAAAAAGTTGCCCAAAATTGGACTTTCCGAATGGACCACCTAAGACGCAGCCGCGGTCAACATTTAAATGAAATTATCTTCAAAAAGTAAATGTCATGGACCAATCTAACGTTTCAAATAAAGAACCGATGAGATTTTGCAAATTTTATGCGTTTTTTTTAAAAAAAAAATTATCAAGCTCTAAACAAATCACCCTTTATATCTATGTAATAATTGCCATTACACTCACAATGTGAATAGAATGCTCTATCTATTCTGATGTCGAGCATAAATTAAGAGAGGACAATATTTAAGATTTGTATAGATGGTATCTGCTTCTAATGTTAAACTTTGCTTAGAATCACTTGTTGGAGATTTTACATAAAAGCTGAATAATGTCAATTGATTCAAACTAGCGCTGCCATGTGTTTTGTATAAAACCCCCCAAATGTCGTTAACATAAAAGAATAGTGTGAACGTCATATTGAACACTGGCATGTTATCCGTCGTTCACATTATAATTTTATTCAAATAATAATGTCGCTATCCAACTCAATTATTGGACACACAAGTGTTATCACAATGGACTGAATAGTCTAAATGAGCCTGAATCTTAATAGGGCTGCCACTTTAACCTTTTAATACTTCGCAAACAATTTTTAGACGATTGATCACACTGTTAGATTTTTTCAAATAGAGATTTGGTAGCTATAAACGGATGACATGAACGACACCATATATTTGTATACTAATAACGCCGACGTTTGTATTGTGTTTGTTTTAACTCATCTCTATCTAATACATTTGTATGGGTTTCTTCTGCCACCCACTCTCGTATGAAAACAAATATACAAAATAACTTTGAGAAAGTGTCATCAAATCAACTAAATTTCTTGTATTTACTTCCAAACCAACATTGACCTAATGGATTTGGGCGAATCTGTCGAAGATGAACAAAAATTTTTAATTTACAAACAAGAAGAATTGTTTAAAGAAAGTTTTCCAATATTCAAAGAAATTCGACGAATTGGTAAATTATGCGATGTAACACTAAAGGTAAGTAAGGCAATAATGGAGAGCTAATTTAATTGTTGGATTTCACTTTCATTTTTTGTTTTCCTCGCTGCTTAGGTGGAAGATCAAACGTTTTCGGCCCATCGCATAGTACTGGCGGCCACGATTCCTTATTTCTATGCAATGTTCACAAATAATATGGCTGAAAGTCGTATTAAGGAAATAACGATGAAAGAAATAGAACCATCAGCTTTGGAAGCTTTGATCAACTTTGCGTACAGCGGTCAAGTACGCATTGATAATCAAAATGTCCAAAGCCTAATGATGGGAGCGTCTTTCCTGCAACTATTAAAGGTGCGAAAGGCGTGTGCTGAATTCCTTATTTCACGTTTTCATCCACATAATGTTCTTGGAATACGACACTTTGCGGACTCCATGAGTTGCTCGCATTTAGTTAAGGCTGCTGATATATACATCGAACAAAACTTTGAAAAAGTTGTCTCACAGTCTGAAGAATTTTTAACTTTGGACTTTGAAGAACTAATTGAACTGATTAAAAGTGATTACTTAAATGTTAAATCGGAAGAGATTGTTTTTGAGGCATGTATGAAATGGGTGAAATATTGTGAACCAAAACGAGCGGAATTATTTCCTCAGGTTTTGGCTCAAGTGCGTTTGCCATTACTTTCACCACAATTCTTAGCGGATCGCGTTGCACGTGAGGAAATGATACGTTCTTCGCATAAGTGCCGTGATCTCTTAGATGAAGCCAAGGATTTCCATTTGATGCCAGAGCGACGAGGACTTCTACAGAGTTTCAGGTGATTAATTAGACATATATATTTATATTTTTTTAATACCGTCGCTTTATAAAGATTGATTTAATACAAGGTGCTCTCAGGTTATCTTATACTTTACGGAATTTACTTCATTAGCTTTCTGTGTTATAATTTGTTCTTTAAAATCTAAAGTAAAAGTGTTTTATCTATATTGATTCACAATCTGTATTTGAAGAGCGTCTTTATTATCCGATGCGCTTGAAATAGGGTTTTTGAACATGTTCTTTAAAGGTCCCTAATGTGGAGAGACTTCCTTATTTAGCTCGAGGGATTTTCCATCCAATTTTAATAATAGATATTGTCAACTATAAATGGAAACCATGCAGTACAAGTGCTAATAGGCAACCAAAATTAAAAAAGAAACTGGGAATTTAGAAAAGAAGTTATCTTTTTTAGCAACATTTCTCAAATAAGATTGTATATTAATTGGTTCGACTTGGTTAAGGAATATATAGCCGATCCCGACCGAGAATATATTTAATTTTTGCTATGTATGCAAACGTACTTCAATGACCCGAATTTATATTTTTTAGAACTCGTCATCGTGGAGAATTTATATCGGGGCAAATTTATGCGGTAGGTGGTTTAGCAAGTAATGGAGAATCTGTGAGTACTGTTGAAATCTACGATCCTATAACACAAAAATGGCGAATGGGAGAACAAATGTCCATGATGAGGTAACCAATGCCTAGTAATAACTATTTAGTTAGGAATTCCGAGTTTTTGTTTTTTTATCTATTAAGATCTCGTGTTGGCGTTGCTGTTATGAATGGACAATTGTATGCATTTGGAGGTTTTAATGGAACTGAACGTCTATCAACTGTAGAAGTTTATGATCCAGCACAAAATAAATGGTCTCAAGGAAATGCCATGAATTGCAAAAGAAGGTTATATGATCACAGTATTAACGTGGAATGTGAAATATATTTTTTTTACTGTTTTCTAGTGCTGTTGGTGTAGCTGCGCTAAATGATTGCATATATGTATGCGGTGGTTATGATGGTGTAACCTCTTTGAACACTGTAGAGTGTTATTGTCCTAAAACTAATTTGTGGAAGATTGTAAGGAATCTTTTAGAATATAAAGAGTGTCTATTTAGTCTTTTAACACATATATATGTAGGTGGCTCCTATGATGAAATATCGTTCGGCTGGTGGTGTTGCTGCTTTGGACAAATATGTTTATGCTTTGGGTGGACATGATGGACTTTCTATATTTGATTCTGTTGAACGTTATGATCCTGCCAATGATGTTTGGCATAAAATGAAACCAATGTTAAATCGTCGTTGTCGCCTGGGTGTTGCTGCTTTAAATGGTAAACTTTATGCTTGCGGGGGATACGATGGAAATTCGTTTTTGCGCTCCGTAGAAGTCTATGATCCAATCAAAGACTCTTGGTCTCTTGTAACATCTATGAATTGTAAACGTAGTCGTGTTGCTTTAGCAGCAAATATGGGAAAATTATGGGCAATTGGTGGTTATGATGGTGAAACTAATCTTTCCACAGTTGAGGTGTATGATCCGGATACAGATGAATGGTCGTTTGTTCCATCTATGTGTGCCCACAGTGGTGGAGTAGGTGCTGGCGTTATACGCAACGAGTAGTAAATTGTTATTTAATTTACATGCAAACACTCACTTAGGTTTTATTTTAAAAATTTTGCTATGTAGTTATTTAATAATTTTTAATAATCTATCCTTGACAATTCTACCAAATCGAACAACAAAAATTTGTTCCATAATATCTCATTTGTGCAATTGCATCATTCCAAAATTATCGAACAATTTACTTTTCGAGGTAAAATAAATTTCTTTACTCCCTATCTTTTCACATGTATTTTAATGCCAAAAAGTAAAATAATTACCTTACATCACAAAATACTCCCTTTATTCTATGGTCTAGATTCGATATCATATACAACTTGAATGTAATAATTAAACAAATAAAATGCAATTTATCCTCTTGGATTTAAATAGATATATAAAAATGCATTGTTTTATGTTATATTGGAGAGAAAAAAACGTAGTCGTAAAGTCGAGTGTCAAGATAATAGAAAAACAAAGCGATTATAAAAAAACATCAAAATTGTAGTAAGTCTGTTGTGCATGAACAGCTCAAGTCGATTTTTTAGTTCTGCAAAAGCCGACTTTTCGATTTTTACAAAGATTGTTTACGACGTGGTGCAATGGTTAGCATTTCCGCCTTGCATACACAAGGTCGTGGGTTCGATTCCAGTCCGGACACCAAAAAGTTTTTCAGCGGTGGACTATCCCACCTCAGTAATGCTGGTGACATTTCTGAGGGTTTCAAAGCTTCTCTTAAGTGGTTTCACGGCAATGTGGAACGCCGTTAGGACTCGGCTATAAAAAGGAGGTCCCTTGTCATTGAGCTTATCATGGAATCGGGCAGCACTCATTGATAAGAGAGAAGTTCACCAATGTGGTATCACAATGGACTGAATAGTCTAAGTGAGCCTGATACATCGGGCTGCCACCTAACCTAACTAACCTATTGAAAAGACGAACTTTGGAGTCGTGGCTTTCGACTTTTTAATGAAAAATCTACATCACATTCTCCTTCCCATTCAATACAGCTCTATTTCAGCTCTATTTCATTGTTAAAAGTTTATTTTTCTCACTATTAAAAGTCGAGTTTGGCCTAATCTCGGTTTGACTGGATTCGTTGCGGAAACTGAGCCTAATACCAACCTTTATTGTGGAGTGTTTAAAAAGAAAACCATATAATATTAAATTGTATGCAGTGTAAAATAGATTTTATTTGTACGTTTCACAAAACTTATTACATATGTAAGTACTTCAACATATTTGAGTCAGAAACGAGTAAATATTTTTACAATAAATTAAAAGTATTTTAAAACGACAAACATTTAAATAAAATAAGTACACATATATTGTTATGGGTTCGGAATTTCACAGTTTTTGTCGCTTACTATTTGATTTGAAATCATGGTATAGGATATATACATATATTCAGCTAAAAGCATTTCAGACTTTAATGAGTCTTTTTTTTAATAACTAAGTAAATATGCGCAAGTAATTTAAAAGAAGGAGAAATGGAAAGAAAACCTTGACATATTTTACACAAAACAGGATGTTCTCACTAATGACTAACGACCATTTTCATGTAGCTTCTTTAGGCTTTGTCAGTTAGCAGAAATTAAATTGCAGATATCTTTTGCAGCAATTATATTCCTGAATATATGGATAACAGACCAATGCCCATAGTACGGTTTAGAAGTTTATTGCCTAACGTAGAACTATCGTAACTGCATGAAAATGGGTATAAAAATGCAAAATATTGTCGAACTATAGTTAAAATATGTATCACTAGTCATCAACAAATGAAAATACGCCCATTGACCATATCAAAGCTGAATTTGTTTCTATTTCAACTTCTGTTGAAGAATATGTATTCGAGGAGCTTACCATTCCACCAAAATATAAAGAACTATGGTCTAGAAAGATAAAAGAAATAATTTAAAGATGACTAATTAGAATCTTTTGTTATCATTATAGCAATAATAATGGCAATAAGCGATAGATTTTGTAATATTAAAATTGTTTTTCGGAATTGATCCACTTAATTTTTTAATTGAAAAGTCTTCAATCACGAAAATCTATCACAGAATTAAAAAGAAATAAAATATTAATTGATTTCTTCTGGGACATTCACTCAATTTTTTAATGGGTTCAATTAAAAAAAATTTAATTTGGTCGCAAAACTCAATTTTTTAATTGATTATTTTAATAATTTTTTTTTAATTTTATAGAAGTTTCTTTGGATTTCTCATTAATGAACCCATGAATAGTATACAAATAGAAATTAAATATTCCCGAACAAATTCTTTTAAACTTAAATTAAATTTTTTATTGTATATACATTCCTATTCAATTAAAATGTTAATTGGGATAATTTATTTTCAATTCAAAACATTTATTTAATCAATTAAGCCCTCTTGGACCATACATATTTTAATTTCATTAATAATTATTTGTATCAATTAAATTTTTAATTTATTACGATTTCAACTTCAATCATTTTTTTAAATGGAAATATATTTGTTTTTGCATAGAAATGTCTGCTAAAAACAGCAGTCGGTGTCTGCTGTCATGTTTTTTACTTCATAGCAAAAATAGCAGATATTGTTTGATGTTTCAGCAAACACTTATTGCTTTCCCCTTTTCAAAAGTTTTTATACCTTCCACCATAGGATGTCATTCCGTTTGCAGCACATCGATATATTGGTCTAAGACCCCACAAAAGTGTATATATTTTGGTTCGTGGCGAAATTCTTAGTCGATCTAGCGATGTCCGTCCGTCTGTGGAAATCACGCTAACTTGCGAACGAAACAAGCTATCGACTTGAATCTTGGCACAAGTAGTTGTTATTGATGTAGGTCGTATGGTATTGCAAATGGGCCATATCAGATCACTTTTACGTATAGCCCCCATATAAATGGACCCCCAGATTTGGTTTGCGGATCCTGTTGGAGGAGAAAATTTCATCCGATCCGGTTGAAATTCGGTACGATCGATCCCCAGATTTGATCTCAAATTTCATACGATCCGATTGAAATTGTTTATATATGGCCTCTAACATCCGTGCAAAAATTGGTCCAAATCGGTCCATTATTATATATAGGCCCCCCATATAAACCGATACCCAGATTTGACCTCCGGAGCAAATTTCATTCGATTCGGTTGGAATTTGGTGCTTTGTGCAAGGATATGGGGAGCCACTTTAATATTGCAGGAATAATATTAGAAATGTATATAGAATAATTTGAGTACTTGACTTATAAATATAATAATAATTACTCAGGATTTGTCATAAGTAATATAAATTAATTGGCCTTATAGGCTTTGTATTACGAAAAATTTTGAAATAAATAAATAAAAAAAAAAAAAAAAAAATATGGCCGATTAGAACCATTGTTACATATGGGTATCTAGTTATATATAACCCCCAGATAAAACGACCCCCCAATAAAACAAAAATGGGCCCATATCAGTTCATACTTGTATATAGCCCCCATATAATCCGATCCCAAGATTTTGTTTGCGGAGTCTCTTGGAGAGCCAAACTTTTTTCATATCGATCCCATCACACAAAAATTGGTCCATATCGGTTCATAATTGTATATAGCCCCCATATAAAGAAGCCCCAATATTTCACTTCTGGCTCTCTAATTACCATGCAACAGTTCATATCGGTTCGTAATTATTTAGAGACTCTCTTATATATACCGATCATGAACTGAATTATATACGTATTTAAGTGTCTTTTTTTTTTGTTTAGGTTAGGTTAGGTTATGTGGCAGCCCGATGTATCAGGCTCACTTAGACTATTCAGTCCATTGTGATACCACAGTGGTTTGTTTGTTTAATATATTTTAAGATACCTCGCCTTCGGTAATCTTAATCATAATAATCTTAAGTAGAACTTTCTACGCCATCTATGGTGGAGGCAGATAAGATTCGGCCTGGCCGAACTTACTGCCGTATATAATTACTTGTTTTTTTCTGTTTTAGCAGACTTTTCCCATGTGACCACTAACAAATTTCTTTGGGTGTATGAAATATGGAGTGTGATTACAAAGAAAAAATACTAATTAATTTATTGAAGACATTTCAATTAATATTTTAATTGAAATTTCTTCGATCACAGAAATGATAAATCAATTAAAAAATTAATTGAAAGTCAATTAAAAATATAAAAAAATACTATTTAATTTATTGAAGACATTTCAATTAATATTTTAATTTAAATGTCTTCGATCACAGAAATGATAAATCAATTAAAAAATTAATTGAAAGTAAATTAAAAAATTAATTGATACTATTAATTTTTGTGATTGATTTTTGTTTCAATTAAAAAAATTGTTGAATCAATTAAATTTTTAATTGAATATTTTTTAGAACTCAATTAAGACTTTAATTGGAAAAATTTTGGTGAAATTTTTTTCTGTGTACTCTTTGCATATGAGTTCTACTTACTTAGATTCCATTTTAAACCAGATGTCGTAACATTTGTAGCTTCGTGTCCAATTGGTATTAGAGAGCACCATCTTTTTTCGTTAACCAAATATGAAGGTATAGAAATGGAATGTTTACCCGGTTTAAGCAACCATGACAAAGCACAACTGCCAAGCAAATATATTCGACAGTACTCATCATAACGGGTAAATAAAGTATTTACATTGGCCATGATTTGATCGAAACGTCCAGATGTGTCATGGAAAACAATTATATCTTGTATCTACAATATACAAAATAAAATTAGAACAAAAATACAAGAGATGTATGACATAAAACCTTTTTATTCTTAAGTAAGGGTTTTATAATGTCCACAGCCTTGCTAAAATCTGTATGGTTTTGGTCAGGTGTATGAATCCTCTTAACGTTCATCTTGTTAAAGTAATCACTTGTATCGGCAGTTATTGAATCAAAATCGCCAGTTATAAAATCTGGTAGTTGGAGATTGTATTCTTTATTGGACTCTGATCTTAGAAAATGAAGCCATCGATTTGCCCCTCCATCAACGCAGCATCTTAGCGAGGCTACACAAAGATAAAAATTATTTATATAATGTTCGTAATTGAAGTTTTCTTGATTAATTTTAATTGAAGTGTTTACCATTTTCCCACAAAGCCCTCACCACATGTGGTGGTATTTTTATTTCGCGATTTAATACAATACAACCATGACTTCGATCTGCATTAAAGGGCTCATTAAATATATTTCCGGGATGCCAAATGTAATTCATTTCCAATGGGACATTATCTCCACCGTTTGCGTCCACCATTCCAAGATAACGTCGTTGTACAACTATTGTTGTTATTAATGAATGAAACCAGCCAATATAATAGATATGTTGTTGTTGTGACGTTATTGTAGCGAACAGCTGTTTCATTGGTAAGAACACAATGAAGATATTTGCGATTCTATCCGTTATAATTATTGGGACGTTTTTCGGTTATTGTAAAATTTACATGACTTTTAAATTCAAGCTGAAACAAATTTAATTACTTGATAAAATAAGGAGATTCGGTTTACATGCACAGAAAGGTCTGCAAACAATTATAGCAAACTCAAACTGCTATTTAAACAATGTAGCAGCAATACACTTGCAATTATACAACAGCGTACTCTTTTATGATAGCTAATACCTATTAGGTGTGTTCGTGTTATCGCTAGAAAATCGCGATTTTTTAACGGTTACCTCGTACAATAGTCAATTCTATAAAAGAACATGTTGAATTGATGTATATGATCAATGCCCTGTTCCTGTATATCGAACGAAAACCCATTCGAAAGAAAGGCAGTCACTCGAATTCGAATGAATTTGAGTTTTTATATTTTTGAAAGTTCATTTCGGTTGTATGAGAAGACTTTGAATATCAAAAATGAGTATTTTCAAATGTTTGGCCTGAGAATTCATTTAAATGTTAACAATGTTTTTACTTTTTTCTTTACACTTATTGTATATGTTCGTTTATTGCTCGACAACAAAATATGAAGTGACTTGCCTTTCGAAATAGAAGAACAAAAATCAATTTTCTTTCGTTTGGAATACGAAAGAAAGCTTTCGTTCGATATACAGGAACAGGCCACAAATATAAGGCCGTTGCAGTGAAAATAAAGTTTTTTTGTTTTTATTTTTTATAGATACTTCCATTTTTATTTAAAAAAATATATATGTATATATAAGCCAGGCAAAAGAACAGCAACAATTTTTGGACACTTTCTGATCACGCGAAAGCAATCACCTATGGGAATTAAACTCATTTTTATTAATTTTTTTTCGAAAAGCGCCGGATGATAATAATGTCTTCTCATTGTGAATATCCCAATTTGGTTCATTAATAGAATTTGGCAGCGCTCTTAGATATAAAACGAATTCCTCAGTAGTATGGCAATGGACTGAGCTATATCAAGATGCTGAACTACATACAATTGCATAGGTTTCTACGAATTTTATTCGTAATCATTGAATATAAGACTTTCTCAGTATACAATTTGATTTTTTTCAACAATGTGAATAAACAACTACAACTATGTTTTATGAAAAAATATAATATAATAAATGCACTTTTCTCAAGAAAATGGTTGAAATATTAGTCATCCAGTGTGTGGCACATGTATCTATTCTCCCTTGTATACAGGTTTGCGTTTCTCAGCAAAGGCCTTCAAACCTACAAAACAAAAAATTAATTTAAATTAACTTAGAAAATCAACCGTAACGTTAAAATGCTTCAAACCTTCCATACGATCTTTGGTGGGTATGACTTGGGCATAGCAGACTTCCTCAATTGAGTAGCCAGTGCTCAAATCCACCTGCATTCCCTTGTCTATAGCCAACTTAGCCATGCGAACTCCAACAGGTCCATTGGGCAAAATTTCCTCTGCTATTGTTAAGGCCTTGCGATATGCAGCGTCTTTGGTTTCATTCTGTGGGACGACATGGTTAACAATTCCCATCTCTTTTGCCTCTTCACCATTGAACACCCTTGCGGTAAAGATTAATTCTTTGGCCAGTGATGGTGATAGAATACGTGGTAAACGCTGCGTTCCACCAGCCCCCGGAATAATAGCTAGTTTTGTTTCAACTAATCCCATTTTTGTGTTTTGGGCGGCCGTGCGCATATCACACGCTAATGCCATTTCCAAGCCACCACCAAGAGCGGCGCCATCTAAAGCCGCTATTACAGGCATTGGCAATTGTTCAATTGATATTAACAATTGACGCAATCCAGTAACAAAATCCTTGACTTCATCTTCTGACATGCCCTTACGTTCCTTCAAATCTGCTCCCGCACAAAATATACCGGGAGTCAGACTTCTTAATATTACCACACGTGAAGCATTATCTCGTTTTATTTCATTAAGAATATTGCTAAAGGTTTCCACTAATCCACGACTGAAGGCATTCTTTGCTTCCGGACGATTTAATCCCAAGACAGTGACACCTTTCTGCTCACCTTGCAAGCGTTCCACCACAACTTCCTGACCTGTTGCTGCTACCGAATAGTTATGCTTAACTAAGCACTGTGTATGTCTAAATAGAGTTGACGATAAATTCAATCTGGATACAAAAAGGGTCATTTTTGTCAATTATGTCAGGAGAATATAAAACTATTAAAAATTAGACGTCGTTGGTTATAAAACAGCCAACATTTAAAAGATATCAAACAGCTGACTTTCATAATGGGATGCCATACAAAGTAATTGTGTGCGACAGCCAAAGAACTTTTAGTTATTAGTGTGGTAACCATAACCATAGCGGTAGGCGGTAAACATGTGTGTAAACATAGCCATAGCGATAGGCGAAAACTTGTTTACGTGTATATCTAATATGCGCTTTACAGACTATCAGTTATTCCGGACGACAGTGCTCGTGTCGAACATATCCCATATATTGTGCACACTATATGTTAAGTCCGAAGGAGTAATCGATACTGCTGCATGTTTATGGGATCGATAACACATTTACCGATTATTTAGTCATCGCCGACAAGTCGTATCGATCCGGCACACTGTAAGATTCCTTACAAACACCGACATTCCGTCCGGAATAACTGATAGTCTGTAAAGCACAATAGGAAGCTAAAAATACGTAATGTGGTTTATAGACTATCAGTTTTTCCGGACGACAGTGCTCGTGTAGAACATATCCCATATATTGTGCACATTATAAGTAAAGTCCGAAGGCATAATCAATACTGCTGCATGTTTATGGGATCGATAACACATTTACCGATTATTTAGTCATCGCCGACAAGTCGTATCGATCCGACACACTGTAAGATTCTTTACAAACACCAACATTCCGTCCGGAATAACTGATAGTCTGTAAAGCGCATAACAGAATACCGTTATGGCTGGCTGCTTGTCGGAAAATTAAAATCTATTTAAATTCTTTGGCTGAAATTGCTTACAAAATTTTTAGATCACCACTAGACATTATTGTTACCTAGTCATGTGCAAACTCATTTATCTTCAAATAACTCAGTAAATATTATGACACAACGCGTTTTTATCCAGCTGCAATATTAAATATGTAAAAAGCATCTTATATTGGCATCATAAACATGAGGAAACTGGAAAAAAGGAAATTTTCGTCGAAAAAGTCATTGTATCCGTTTGCGGCGGAAAATGTTTCGCCTACCGTATATCGTTATCGTTATGTGCACAAACACTAACAGCAAAGTTTAAAAGGCGCATAAAAGCAATTGTAAGATTTGAAATATTGGCATCCCTATATGATCTGTCAATGGGGTTGTAAAGTGCTAGTGAATTGTATTGTTTTGGGAAATCAAATAATTTCTGCGAATTTAAACATAAAAGTAATATAGGAGTAGATATAACAATTTATTATAGGAATAGTAATAATTCGAGTGCATAACATACCACTTAATGTGTAAATATATATGTATGTAATTTAAACGTCGCAATGTCACGAAAATTATCCTCCCAAAAAATGCCCGCGTCAAAAAGCAAACAAATGTCTTTATCTTCCTTTCTGGGATGCTCACAACAGAAGGCAAAGAGTAAGTGACTAACATATCCCAGGATTTTTTTAATTAATTAAATATTACCCATAGCTTCAAATGACGAGAAACTCAAGCCTAAAAAACAAATCAATCCCATATATATTGATTCGGAAACAGAAGATGAAGATGATACTGATGTTAAACCTAAAGAAATTGAACCCAGTAGCAATCGACAGAAAACAAATGTTCTCATTAAGAAATATCTATTTGATGATGACTCCAAATCACCTTTAGCTCCAATCAAAGGTAGTGAACCCAGCATCAATCGTGAGAAAACAAATGTTCTCATTGATAAATATTTAGATCATCCAGCAAAAGTAAAAAATGTTACTAACAAAAAAACGGAACAAATGAGTGCTTCAACATCCCACAGAGTGAAGAGTCCATCCCCATTAAAAATAAATTTAGATGATATAGAAATAAAATATCAAAATGCCATGAAGGATCTTAACGAACGTGTAGATAAAGTAACTAAGGAACGCAGTAAATACTCATTAACCCCAGTTAAAAATCCTTCAAATTCTTCACCCACTACGAATAAAGATGTCACTCCAAAACTCGTTTTGAATAGTGGTGAAGATAAGATTATTAAATCAATAAAAGAGAGCAGGTCCCCTCTTGGCTCAAAAGTAACACAAAATTCCACAATCAATTTACGAAATTATACGCCACTAAAAGAATTAAATAATACCAATGATAGTATTGATGATATGCTTAATCAAACAATAGAATTTAAAGTGAAACAAAAAGATTTATTAAAATTGAATGATGAAAGTGAAGATAAGATCGTAAAATCAATAAAAGAGAGCAGGTCTCCTCTTCGGTCAAAGGTGACAGTAAATTCCAAATCAAAGGATTTGAATAATACCAATGATAGTATTGATGATATGGTTAATCAAACAGTTAAGTTTAAAGAGAAACAAAAAGATTTATTAACATTGAATGAGGAGAAGTTCAATTCCCAACAATCAATTGCATCCAACATTAGTAATGAAAAGATGGATCAGCCTGATAACCTTCCTTCAAAATCAGATGATAAGAAACCTAAAGGATTTGATGTCAGTGTGGTATTTGAACACGGACTTAACGAATATTTGTGCGATTTAACTGAAAGTCATCACTTCAGAACCAACAATAATGAGGTACGTTTTATATAATGTGGAAAGGTTTGATTTAAAATAATTACTTCTTTTCAGGACAATATCTATGTTCTTAAATCAAGTTTGGCATTTTTCAAAAACAATTATCTGGAGTTAATGGAGAAATATTGCAACATTGTTGATCAAATTCCAGCCTATTACTTCAATAATATATCAGGATTTGAAACTGGGACATTTTTAAAACTTAAATGCATGCGACAAAAATTCAAAGCTAAAACAAAACGTTTGCAAAGCTCTTTGGACAAATTACAGTTCAACACGTCCGACTATAAAAAAGCTGCAACATCTGCTGAGGGTTCTGGTGGCAATATGATGGCCACAAATGAAAAATTGAAAGAGGAAACTTCACGACGTGTTAATATAAAGGACTTATTATCAAAGTCGCTTGGAGAGGAACCAGGTTATAATATCGATGAAATGGAAGAGGAAGAGAGACAAATTAAGGCAGATGAGAAAAAAATTGATAGCTTTAAACTAGAAAGCAAATCAAACATTTTTTCTAATAGTCCATCATACATGGATGATGTGGAAGGAGAGGAAAAAGGTAATAAACTACAAAATAAGCCTAACATAACAAACACAAAGTTCGAATCGTCCACAACGAGACCTCCAAATAACCGTCCTCCTATCACCTACGATTATGAGCCAGATTTTGATATTGATGATATGGAAGAGGAAGAGAGACAAATAAGACTTGAGCAACAAAGTTCAAATGCTCAAATAAGAAAAGTCTTAGAGACTAATAACAATAGTAATCAATTTCCAGATGATGAGGACGATTTAGTACCACAAAAACAAAATAATTCAAAGCCCATGTCGTCGAAAGGAGAATTAATGAGAATGCAACAAGAACTTATACATGATTTGTGTGATGACGAAGATGATGAAAACGTAGATGAGGAATATATTCAAGCAAAATATTTGCAGGAGACAATATATTTGGACGATCATGATGACAGTATTGTAAATCAGTCTTCAGTTACGAGTAAAAAGAATGATATGGAAGATGATTGCGAACTAGATGATTTGCTAAATGATATCAAAGAACAAGATGCCGAAATGAAAGGAAGAAAGTCAACATTCAATGAATATGCTTATGGAGATTTTGATAATCGAAAGCAAATAGTAAAGGAAACTACCTCAGCCCAGCGTATAACATTTCCCGTTGAATCAAACAATAAAATGCCCACTGTAGAATTGGACGAAGATGGATTCGAGGTAATGATGCTAAAATCACAAGATAGGATTCTAATCAGGCTCACAAAAAGATTACTTTTTGTGTTTTTGCTTGAATTAAAAATCTACCAACGATTAGTTGACAATTTTGGAACAATATTTGACAAATGATTTTTATATTAATTTTATTTTTTTTTTTTTACTATTTTGAATGAATTTGAAGCCCAAAGCCTTATTCAAAGTTAACTTATCGTTTTTCGATCCTTTGTTATCATTGAAAAATCTAGATTGTTCTATTTCGACCTTTAATTTTTTGCAAAAAATAGATTTTTATAATTTATCTTAAATTTTTAATTTTTGATTCTCTTAAAATTCTACTTATACGAAGTTATATTAAAATGTAAAAAAATTAATTAGTACTTTTTCAACTAAAAATAGGTAAAAATGAAAACCCTTAAATCAAATAATTTAAGTTGCTATAATACACATTTTTAAGTCGAAAATGCTGTGGTAATTTGGCAAACGAGACAGCTTTTCTTTTTTCAACCTCAAAAAACTGATGGAGCAACAAACTTTTTTGCTATTATTCCTGACTTGTGATATGTTTCGTTCGTTCGTTTTTCTTTTTTACCAAAATTATAATTGCAAAAAAAATATATATATAGTACCTATTATATTTTTTTAAAACCTTAACAAACCTTGAAAAGATTCCCTGGCATTGATGGCGTAACATTTTGCCTATTGAATTTCATGCATTCAAAAAAGGTAGCCATGGAAAACATTGGTTTCCGACACGGAAACTGAAAATGTTTTTCATCTTTATATAACTAAATAACCACTTCATGACTTAATTCGTTATTTCTACTATACCAGGTCTACGATCCAGACTTATTTGAAATTAAACACTCGCAAGCTGCTGCCGCCCTCAATACATCACGAACTAATAATTCGACCATTATTATCGATGATTATGATACACCAAGCACAAGTCGGGCCTCTTATATAAATGATATGCTTAAAACACCAACCTCCAGGACGAGTGCATTAGACAAACGTACAACAAACTTAACGGCCTCAGCCCAAAAAATTGCTGGCAATTTTCATTCTAATGTTCAAAATGATGGTATTACCGGAGAATTTGATGGATCCAATTATCCACATTCTAAACGTCTAATGGAAGCTTTACGTGTTAATTTCGGCCTAAAGAGTTTTCGTACCAATCAATTGCAGGTAATCAATGCTGCTCTGACGGGTCACGATTGTTTTGTGTTGATGCCCACAGGTGGCGGCAAATCATTGTGTTATCAATTACCAGCTATATTAACAGAGGGTGTGACCATTGTTATAAGTCCATTAAAATCTTTGATATCAGATCAAGTGAATAAAATGGCTTCATTAGATGTATGTATAGTAGTAGTAAAAGTGATTTTATTTTTATTTTAATTTTCAAACCTTTTTCAAGATATATGCAAAAAATTTTTCCGGTGATCAATCGTTGCAAGAACAGAGGGCTATTTATTGTGATTTGGAAACAACACCACCTCGTATAAAAATTTTATATGTAACACCAGAAAAAATATCCAGCTCAGCGAAATTTCAAGATCTTCTAGATACCCTATATGCCAATAATTGTATAGCACGTTTTGTCATTGATGAAGCCCATTGTGTATCACAATGGGGACATGATTTTCGGCCAGACTATAAACGTTTAGGTATTCTTAGAAAACGTTTTCCCAAAGTTCCTACAATGGCTTTAACTGCTACTGCCACACCACGAGTAAGAATGGATATATTAAAACAATTAAATCTTCAAAATCCCAAATGGTTTTTGTCCAGTTTCAATCGCAGTAATCTCAAATATACAGTTCTGCCCAAAAAAGGCTCTACAACTGTGGAGGATATCAAAAACTTTATACTTTCACGTCCAGCCACAGATAGTGGTATTATATATTGTCTATCGCGCAAAGAGTGTGATGATGTAGCCCAACGTATGTGTAAATCGGGAATAAAATCGTGCTCCTATCATGCTGGTCTCTCGGATAGTGTTCGAGAGTCACGACAAAAAGACTGGATTACCAATAAATATCGGGTTATTTGTGCCACCATAGCCTTTGGCATGGGTATTGATAAGCCCGATGTACGTTTTGTATTACATTATTCTTTGCCAAAATCAATAGAGGGCTACTATCAGGAAGCAGGTAGAGCAGGACGTGATGGTGACACAGCCCATTGTATTTTGTATTACAATTACAGTGATATGATGCGGTATCGTAAAATGATGGATAGTAAGTTTAAATGTTTTTTTTTTTTTTTTTGTTAGAAATAGGAAAATATATATTTTTGAATTTATTATTAGTGGACAAATCGATTGCTGCGAATGTGAAAAATATTCACATTGAGAATTTAAACCGAATTGTTGGTTATTGTGAAAATGTTGCCGATTGTCGTCGTGCTCAACAATTGGATTACTTTGGTGAACATTTCACCAGAGAGGAATGTTTAAAGAATCGCACAACGGCCTGTGATAATTGCCTAAAACAACAACAATATACGGTATATTGAAATCTTAATAACATATGCCCTATAAGAGCTCGAATTATTTAATAATTATTTTTTTAGTTAATTAATCCATTGGAGCACTGTCGAAAGGTTGCCCATTGTGTCAAAGAAATATGTAGTGGTCGGGCTCGGTTTACGTTATTGCACATTGGTAAGTAGAAGGATTTGAAAAAAAATGTCAAAGCCAACTCAGAATTGTAATTAAAGTCTGCTAAACAACAACAACTTATAAAATGTGTAGTTTTAAAATGTAAAGAAGAATTAAAAAAAAGCTTTCCAAGGCGATAAGTTGTTTAGAGCCGATCATGAAAAGTCGATTATTCGAGTTCGCATCTATAATTGTTTACTTAGACTCCTAGATCTCTTGTACCAAAATAAGTATGACTTTGATTTTTTCAGCCGATGTCCTTAAAGGATCAAATATTAAGAAAATTATTGATTTCAATCATAACAAAACACGATACCATGGCATGTTCAAAGACTGGGACAAGGCTGATATACAGCGATTGATGCGCATTATGGTTACCAAGGAATATCTACGAGAAGATCTTATATTTGCAAATGATATACCACAGGCGTATGTATATTTGGGACCTAAAGTGGAAAAATTAATGAAGGAAACGCCCACAATGGAATTTGCAGTAACGCGTAAACAAGGTAGAGGGACAAAAGGTGCCGCAAGTACAACTGAAGAAAGTAGTTCGACGAGCAACAATGCATCCAAAGGAAGTGAACAACTCAAAGATATTTATCATCGTTGTTATTCGGATCTATTGGATTTGTGTCGCACCATTGCCGCACAAAGAAATGTTACTATGGCCAGTATTATGAATATACAAGCCATAAAAGCTATGGCTGAACAATTGCCTGAAACCGAAGCTGAAATGTGTTCTATTCCTCATGTAACCAAAGCGAATTTCGATAAATATGGTGCAAAACTCTTGGAGATCACACGGAATTATGCTGCTGAAAAGTTGTGCATTCTAATGGATCTGGAAGATATGCAAGAAAAAGCCCAGCCTAGTACTAGTGTTGTAGATGATGGCGGTGAAAGTGATGATTTTGATGATGAAGGCGGAGACGGAGATTGGAGTAGAGCGGCCGCATCTCAAGGTAGTTCGAGTGGCGGAGGTGCTAGTTATCGTGGGGGTAAACGAAAACGTACTTGGCGTGCTAGAGGTGGAAGTGCCAAAAAATCACGTAAAGCATCTGGCGGTAGTGGTTGGGGTGGCGGAAGTGGTACAATTAGCCCTTCCAAAAAGTATGGAAGTAAAAAGGTATTTGGTTCATCACCAAGTCGAGGAAAACGCAGTTCAGGTCGTGGTAGAGGTGGATCTGGAGGAACACGCGGTGGAGGTGGCACATGGATATCGAAGAAAACTGGTGAGTTACATACTGTGTCGAGTTGGGGATTTCTTTTAATTCTTCATTGTATTTTTGCAGGATCAAGTGGAGGTTTTCAATTGATGCCAATACCTACTTCGAAATAGTATTTTGTTTCTTATTCATTCGTTAAAATTGATTATCTATGTTATGTTTGTAATAATACTTCGTTTTCATGCTATTTTAATGTGTTAAGATGTGTACCAAAAGCATTTGATAAATGTAAACATAAGTTTTCTATGAAAAAAAAACTGCCCGGAAATAATAAAATACAAATATAAAAGTGTCTTTTTTAAACTTTATTTTGAATTTCAACAATTTATTTATTTTATATCATTTTATTGTAATCTGCGCTCGGAATCAACACGTTGTCGTTGCTGAAATAGCAAAAGTGTTCAAAGAAAAGTAATAAATATGCTGTTTTAGCAATCGAGAATGTTTGCTCTTTTTTCAGCAGATAAAAATGCTTGTTTGCGCCATGAAGTCCAGCATTTAAACCGCAAACCCTAATTATTTTGAAGTTCAGATTTATAATATCATTTAAGGCGGATTAAGAAGTCTAAATAGCACGAAATATTCATCTAGAAAAGTTTTGTATGGGCGTATTAGTTAGAAAAGTTGAACGTGTTTTTGACTCATTTTATTCTTCGCAATCACGCCAAAAATAACATTTTATAACATGTTATTACTTAATTTTTCTTTTGAGTGTATCTAATTCGCCGTCCCGACTATACGTTTGTCCGGACGACATTTGGGACGCTCAGACACACATATTTGTGTGATTTTATATAAACCCTTTTTTTTCCTTTTTTTTCCTTTTTTTTGGAAGTTTTAAATTATTTCGTAGCTTTGTTTCAAAAGATATACATATATCCATAATGTTTTCGAAATTTTTCATTTGAATTTCGTTCGTTAATTTATTCATTTATTTGATCAACCAACGTTGGTGATAGAATTTACTAGAGTTGTGTAGTTCCGGAGCGAACTATCTATTTGGAACTATTCCGTGGCTGGAACTAAATGAACTGGATCCGATACCTTTACTCTTTCAGCTCCTCAGTTCCTTATATTCATTTCATTGTGTACTCATTCCATTTCTTTCGCTCTTTATGACAACAACAGCTCTCACTTAAATTGAAGTTGCTAGATCCTTAATGAAGATATCGAAACTGTTTCAACCTAAATATCAATACCAACATGCTTTACAAAAATTGTGTAAATCAGCAAACCCTGAGTACAATGCGGAATAATATTTTACGCAATAGAAACAAATCATAAACGAAAGGCGAACTCTTTTGGTCTAAAGTCGGCAAAATAATTTTTTTCATAGTAACTTTTGATTTTCTCTATGAAAAAATTTAAACACAATATTTCTAAAATAAATGTAAATCTTTGTATTAGTATTGATCTCTGAAAAATTTTTACAGAGTTATACCATTATCTAATTTTAGTCCCAAAATCTTTATTATACAAATTAATGTTCAAGAAATTTGATTAAATTCTTGTGATATTTTATGTTTTACTTAAATTTAGTATTCATGCGTTTTATTTACTTGCTAAACTAAAAGAAAATGTCAATATATGGGATTCTTTAAGCACTTTCCTTATCCGGATCCAAGAGGAACTTTGGAACTAAATGATGGAACTAGTCTCTTTTTAGGAGCGGATCTGAAAAGACCGTGAGCCGAGATCGCCCAACTCTTGAATTTACTACAATTCAGCAAAAATTGCCCAAAAGTTGTGAAGATGTTTGCTTAAAGGTGTATATATCAAACAGGTGTGAATTCAAACAATTTTCAAGCGTTTGTTTACATCAGCTATCCCTGATTCACAACCTTCATTTGTTTTGCTATTGATTACACGCTAAACGTTTTCATTTAGATGAGTATAATGTTTGCGAATAAAAATCGAGCAAAAAAGAGCTTGTGTGGGAAAGAGAGAGGAATCATTAGAGCAATGGAACAATAATTTCTTTTGCTTATTTCGGCAGATGCCAATAAAGTTGTTAATTTTATTGTGCAAAATAATTGAAAATATAATAAAAGTTCAAATTTCTATTAAATATATTGGAATTAAAAATATTTTATTAAAAATAACAAACAATTTGTTGGGAAAGTGTAATCGAAACAGATAGATGGCCCAGACCAAAAGCATAAAGATATAAAGAAGAACATAAAAAGAAGAACAAGAAAAAGCAGTAAAAGGTCGGAAAGGAGAACTGAACTCAACTATTAATGAGAATTAAATCGCTTTAGTGGTAGCATAAAATATCAAGAAACCAAGTGAACTCAAATGGATGAATTAGAACCATGGAATATGTTCACTACTGATGATGGTAATCCAGACGATGCCGTGGGCGAAGAGTATGGCGGAGGAGATATGGCAGAAGATGGGGGAGCTAATGAGCACAATGGTGAGAGCGAAGACAACGAACCTTTTGCAATACCATCACCAGTGCAGGATATGCAGGTAAAAGAAGAACCCCAGGATCCCGAGTTAATACCACAGGAGGATGATATATATGATGATCCCAGTGGTTTTGGTTTTCATTCAATATTGGGTGGTGGCAGAGATATCACGGAGGACGATTCTTTATTTGATTTCAATACTGAAAATTCAAACTCGTCCCGCCCTAGTACTACTACAAGTAAACCTACACAACTTAGTGAACTTCCACCTCTCTCGGCGGAGGACGAATATTTCAATAGATTAGTTAAATATGAGGATGCAATTGCTTACATTTGCCCATCATGTGGCATGGACTTTCGTTCCCAAGAATCTTGGAAATCGCACATGAATACGGTACACATGTTCAATTCTAGACGCGGTCTAAATTTCATTCAACTTGACAAACTGTATCACGAATGCTTGGAATGCCACAAAAAAATTGCTATGCATTCAATGGAAAATTTGCTAAAACATAAATTCACCCATTTGCCATACCGTTGCTGTAAATGTTTCATATGTAAGCGCCAATATAAATATCGCCAAGATCTAATGGTTCATTTGAAATTGGCCCATAGAGACGAGTTAATAGCGATTGCAAAAGAAGAACATAAGAATAGACCTACTACTAAATCCGCACAAAATCCCACCATTCGTTCAATTCTGAATAAGCCCAGTGGCATGAATGCCTCACCAACTTCCAGAGCAAATGTCTCAATTGGCCAAATTAAAGATAGCGCCACCGATTTGTTCGAAAATGATAATATTGAAGTTCGCAATGAGGTAATAGAGGATGAGGACGATGGTGATAACTCCCTGCCAGGAATGCCCCCAGCAAAAAGAATTGCTAAAGATTTGCCATCGTTTGCCGACGATGGTTCTACAAATGGATCGGCCCAAGATCAGCGACTGTCGTCGAATGGAAGAATTTTGGATGACATTGATGAGTCATTAGAGGAATACATTTTGTTTTTGTGTCCTCAGTGTGGATCTGAATGTGATACAATAGATCAGTGGCGGAAACATATAGAATTTTCACATGATTTGGCTTCGAGAAATGGTCTAAATATGAAAGATATTAACCAGGGACAAGCGCAGTGTAATGAATGCAGTCAGGTAAGTTTGCTTTTCTGAAGATTATGGCTCAATTAATTGCAATGATTATACAAAAACGTTCTTAAAATTATATTACGAGAAGTTTTTACCGGAAAGAAGACTCGATTTGTTGAAAAGACGAAAATTTAATCTGTAAGTCGCCCAGTGCGTATAAAGATTTGGCTCCGCCAAAATCCATAATCGGTGTTTTGCATGGTAGGGCCTGTGTATGAAAAATGTTGAAATTGTGTATAAAATATGAAAATTGTAAAAACGAATATCAAAAAGAATTTGGAATCCCCCCTATTTTTTTCGTTTATTCTTCATTTTGGGAACTGTCAAAACTTGTTTGACATCGATGGGCCATCTATTACTTTGTTATCTATGCTAAAATTTAACAACATTAATTTTTAGAAGAAAAGCCTTTGTTTGAAGCATACAAATGCTCTTGGTGCGCATTTACCTTCCAAAATGTGTATCTGAATTTATTCGGAGGCACCTCAAAACTGGGATTTTAGAACATAGGTTGGTATAGTGGGGCAGCCCGTTATTTTGGGACTATTCAGTCCCAACGGCACATTAATGTGAAACCACTTAGAGAAGCTTACAAAAAACACTCGGAAATGTCAACAGCATTAGCATTGAGAGGGGTCGAATCCCGGGGGCCCCTTTGTGTACAAGGCGGATATGCCAACCATAGCACCACCTTGAGTTTGGTCGAATATGGGATTGAACCCACGACCTTTTTTATTCAAGGCGGGTATGCTAACCATTGCCCCCAATATTGGTTCAAGACCCCATACAATATATACCGATCCACTCAGTATCACCTCTGAGTCGATCTAGGTCTTTGTGCCCAACAAGAATAAGATAATAAGATTGCGCATAGGTGTCGGTGAATCATTAATGATGAACTTGTTATACAATGTCATGATTCTAAAATTTATTTATTTTATTCAAAAATTCAGTAATACAAGGCCAATAGAGAACTATAAAAAAATATATATTATATCATATTACAAATACTGAGTAGAAATTTTTAGGATAAATCTGTTTTTTTTTTTCGAAAATTATAAAATTACCTTGAAGAAATCCTAGGAGCTATATGACAGCATTTTCAAAGCTATGACGCATTGGTATATATTACGTTCTTCGTAGACATCCGATAGAAGCATTTGTTAAAAGGTTTCTTGAATGTTCCTTTGGAAACTCTGTCGCTTTTCGGAAAATTTATTGGCCTTGTAGGCTTACGTGTTACTAATTAATGAAAAAAAAAAACTAAATAAAAATAAATAAATAAATAAAAACTTTATTTTTTTAGAATAAACTTCCCACCGAAACTATTTTCATCATCTGAGTTATTTTAATTTTATTTCGAAAATTTTCAAAACATATCGTTGAATCATATCTTATGGAAAATATAACATTTTCTGCTATAGAACCAATTGGAATATCTTTTAACTAATCCATAAACTTACCTTATTACTCGACCTTATTACAGACCATAACTGGTAATACTATACGAAATCTTCAGCTTCATAAATTTACACATTTATCCCATAGTAAATGGATGAATTGTAAATTATGCTTTAATCCATTTGATGCCACCAAGGAAATAATCAAGCATTTGGCTGACAAACATCATCTAACACCGGAGAATAATTTGGACAACGATGATGATAGCCAAGACCCCATGGGTTTCGGAGGTGAGGACTTCGATGATGATTTGGATCTAGGCGATACGAAAAAATCCCTCCGATGGGATCGTGATCCCTATGAAAAGCATATTGATTATATATGTCCACAATGTGGTAAAGAGTTTGGCGACAAGAAGCTGTGGCGCAAACATCTCGTTGATATGCATCAATTTGGTGATTTGGAAAAGCTAAATTTTGAATATATAAGCAGCCGCCAGTTTAAATGCAAGGAATGCGATAAAATTATAACTGGCGCCTATGGAATACAAAATGCACAACAACATCGCATTTCGCACATGCAATTCAAGTCATTTGCAAAATGTCGTATATGCCGAAAAAAATATACAGACCGCAAGGGACTAACGAAACATTTGAGGACTGCACATGGTATGGGGACGAACAGCAGTATGGGTGGAGCTGCATCACCAATTCCAAATTTTGGTGGCTCATCTACGAAACTAAGTAATCCATATGCCTTAAAAACGAATGCTAATGCTCAAAAAAGAGAAATCGTAAGACACAATCACTTTACCTATGAGATTTGCTATTTGGATGAGGATGATGAAAACCAAGTTTACGAAAGTAGTTCTGCAGCTAGTAGGCCAGTTAGCAGCAGTGGCACATCAACATATGATTTCGCTAAAGGGGATGCTCACTTGTATCGCCGACCACCGTATCAAGCTCCATCCAGACCTGGTTTTGAACCAATAATGTCTCGCCACAGATGTGTGGATTGTGGCTCCAGTTTTCCATCACATCAATCATTGCTAAATCATATTCAATCTGAACATGAATTTGTCAATAACTCTTACCAAAAGACATCAAAGAATGATATGAGCAATAATGAAGAACAATCAAATGATGCTGACGATTTGTTGGTGCCAAGCAATCGGAAAATTGAGATTATAAGGCCACTCGAACCCACCACAACAGAGTGCAATTTCATATACATATGTCCACAATGCGGTGTCGAGTTCCGGCTTAGACATTTATGGCGTCGTCATATTAATGCCGAGCATAATTTCGATAAACGTGAATCTTTGGATTTCCGTATATTGGATAAATTCCGATTCCAATGCAAAACCTGTCATGAAGTGGTTCAGAGTTCAAAACTGAAGGGCTTGCAGGATCACAAATTTCGCCATTGTCCCTTTAGACAATATCTGAAATGTTTGATATGTGGTCAAGCCTATAATCATAAACCAAATATGATAAGTCATCTTCGGCAGCGTCATAACATAGTTGATGCGGAACCTAATCAACCACATGCGAATATGATCATAGATGGCAACTCAAGGGGTAGTCAATCGAGTTTCCAAAAAGCTGGTCCTTCGACGGCAACGCCGAAAAGTTCATTGGATTGTAATCCAGCTAATGCGAATCCAAGTCGTCCACCTGGTTTAAAGACTGTGGAAGATGTCATTTCCTATCACAATGCCGTTGATCATGAATCTATCACTTACCATTGCCCCTCATGTGCAGAAACGTTTGAGTCGCACGTCTATTGGCGCAAGCACATTGTGGATGAACACAACTTGAATAGCAGAGAAGGCTTGAACTTTCGCCAGCTCGATGATCACCATTATATTTGTTTGCAATGCTACAAAAGGGTCACTGTTACCCATACAAAGGGAGCAATTGGACAATTACAATCACATAAATTCAGACATTTACCCTATAAGTCATTTCGTTGTACTGCATGTAAGGGTGAATTTGTGAGAAAACAAATGTTCTTCAAGCATTTGGATAAAGTCACAAATAAATGTAATGGCATGTATGCAGACAACAATTTTGACCGTACTGAACAGGAGGAGGACCCTTCATTCAAAACTACCGATAGTGGTAATAGTACATTACCCGAAAAGGATAAATCTGCACAGTCTTCGACAAAAGCTATATGGCCTACACGTGCCTCGCTGCCGGCACAACCCACGATTTCCGAATCAATATCAGAAAATCAAGGCTGTTATACATTAAGCTGTCCCCAGTGTGGCATTGAATATGATTCGACTCGTGCTTGGCGAGAACACATTAACATCGAGCACAACCTGAATAGTCGTTCGGTATTGAATTTCAAGAAAATCAATTCAAAATTGCATTTGTGTTTAGAATGTAACGAACATGTAAATGGACGTAAACTAAGAGATTTACAAGTACATAAGTTTAAGCATTTGCCATATGGAGCATATCTGCATTGTCGCTACTGTACAATGAATTATTTCCACATTAGCAATATGCAGGAACATTTGAAAAACAAACATCCACAAATGATTCAAAAATTGAAATTTGATAAATATGAAGATGATACGGCCACCTTTGATGTGGAGGAAGAGGAGGATGCCAATAACTTTGCTGGTGGTGATTATGATGAGAACATGACTTCAGCATCTAGGGATGTGGGTGATGATGCAGAGGCTGACGAAGATGGTAGTCCTTGTCTGGATAATGTTGTTGACATTGATTTGTTAGAGGCCGAAGCCGAAATTGAAGAAGTTGATCCCGATAATATTGAATCCGATGATCAATATCTTTTGGGTTAAAATGTGGCCATCCTTTCAGCAATCATATAACAGCATTAAAAAACTACTAGATGTTAAAAAAAAAATATTAAACTAAGCTCCTCTCGAACAAATAAATACAATAAAAAAATATATATTCATTTGAAATATGCATAATAATGCTCGTTTGCTATTTCCATATCCATTATTTCATTGTTTCATCTCCTTCACTCTCATATATGTCATTTGTATGCTGTCTTAGTATTATTTATCTTAACGATTGTATTTTAGTTATACATTAATGAACAATGTGTTTTTTTAATTCCCTCAAAAATCCCTAAATTTTATTTATATACACATACAAATATCTATTTGTTTCTCATCCTTACAACTTAGCTTATTTAACGGTAATCTCACATTAAAAATTTGTATTTTATCCCAATCCTTAGTCTATATGCTTATTTTTTTTTAACAAAAATTAAGTCCATATTTTTATTCATTATCCCTTCCACAAACATTCAAATAAATTGTTTAAAACAAATATAAAGTTTAGAAATTATTGATTCTAACAATCTACCAGAAAGAAATTACGATTATAATAAAGTTTCGATTGTATAATTAACAAAAATTAGTTTTATTTTTTAAAATACTTTATTAAATGTAGAATGGTGACCTAGATGACCTAGAAGAAAAATATGGGAAAATATAGGCGAGCATTCAGAAGGACTTAACACAATTCTCTGGACTGATTGTAATCTATACCACCGTAAAAAAATTATATTTGCAACGTGTAAATTTATGTTCTAGTCTTATAAAGAACTTTTATTGAAAACATTTTTTTATTATTTTATTTACACTTTTGTACGTTACTAAAATACATAAACTAAATCTTTACTTAACGTTTGCTTTGACAGAAAATACATACATACTTAAATTTTTAGTCATAGAAAATATTTATATGTGCAAAATTATATTTTAGCTATATGTCAAAATAAAATTAATATAGTTTCTGATAAACTAATACGGTATAGTATTGCCCTTGTTTATTAGAATTTGCAGTAATCGGTCAGGCATAGAACATACCAAGTTTTTCAGAGTTTTCATTTTGATTTTTTCCCCATTCTGCCGTAATTGTATACTTCAGTTCTTTGGGTCTTGTATATTGCTTGAACTTCGCAAATACCTTAGCGGATAATATGCCCCAGAGATCTTCTATAGGATTTCGATCGCGATTTAGCGCTGGCCACTCCAGTAAAGGTATATCACGAGACTTAAAAAGGTTTTTTGTGAGGCATGCAACATGGATGGGAGCATTATCTTGTTGGAAAGTCCAAACTTCACCACATAACTCATCTGCAAAATCTATTGAATTGTTCTCCAATATATCGACATATATCTCTGCGTTCATTTTAGTGGGGACAAAATATATTTTTGATTTTCCTCGTGCTCCTAAATCTGCCCACACATTAAGAGATCCACCCCCGTGGGTGTGTTTATAGCAAGTTTGACGAGGGTACCGAGAATCTCGCCAATATTTGTGATGGCCATCAGGACCATCAAAATAGAATTTCTTTTCGTCGCTAAATATAACCGTTTCGAACTCTTCGTCCAAAAAACTTGTATTTTTCAGCAAAAGAAATACGAGCATTTTTATGGTGTTGTGTTAACCGTCCTATATCGTGCTTGATAATTTGCTGAATTCGTTGTCTAGTCACATTCAGACCCAATTCTACTTTTATTTCTCTGCAGCTCATATTTTCATTGGCAGCAAGTTGGCGAATACATCGCTTTGTCCTTTGGTCAACGGTTGGAATGCGCCCACTGCGTTTAGCACAACCATAGTTTGTAGGATTTTTAAAAAATTGCTAATCGTATTGCGGTGTCGATTTGTCGCCGATGCAATTTCTCCATTTTTTTTTTTTTGCCAGCTAGGTCCATTCCGATAATTTTTCCGCGTTCTTCCTCTGAAAGTTCATTTCCTCGAGGCATTTTTCACAAAGATTAAAAATTTGCACTAAATATCTTCTGAATACATAAAAAGAACATAAATGTAACTCACTCACAATCTACAGTTATTATTCACAACGAAACTGTAATGAGCCTGTGCATTCTTCAGCGTAAAAAATGCACAATGCTCATATAACTATTTTCTATTGAACTTTTAACTTTCATTACAAATTTCATATAACGGAACATCAAATTGGTGTCTAGCGACAAAATCGCTAATGATAATCATAGCATAGAGTCACCCAAACATCGTTAAAAAGGAAAATTTTAAGTGCCGTTATTTTCGTACAAAAGAGAAAAACAATTTTTGTACATATATTTATTTTACAGAGGTAGTAGATCGCTGGGTATTGCAAATTGGCAGATCCCCTGATTTGACTACTCGAATGCTTATTTTTCACCCGATCGCCATGAAATTCGGTGACATTGGAAATTGTTGCATATCAGTTTCCTAGATTTGAGCTTCCTGAAGGCTTATTTATGAACCGATCCATCTGAAATTCGGTTTGCGATAAAATATAGCCCCCATATAAAACGTCAACCAGCAATCATATAAAATTTTGTCCATAATTAGATATAGTCCCAATATAGAAAATCTCCAGAATGGACTTCTTGGAAGTGTGACCGGTTGTAAATGTAAAGGGTGATTCTTTTGAGGTTAGGATTTTCATGCATTAGTATTTGACAGATCACGTGGGATTTCAGACATGGTGTCAAAGAGAAAGATGCTCAGTATGCTTTGACATTTCATCATGAATAGACTTACTAACGAGCCACAACGTCGAATTTTCAGTGAATGGGCCCTAGAAAAGTTGGCAGAAAATCCGCTTTTTTATCGACAAATTTTGTTCAGCGATGAGGCTCATTTCTGGTTGAATGGCTACGTAAATAAGCAAAATTGGCGCATTTGGAGTGAAGAGCAACCAGAAGCCGTTCAAGAACTGCCCATGCATCCCGAAAAATGCACTGTTTGGTGTGGTTTGTACGCTGGTGGAATCATTGGACCGTATTTTTTCAAAGATGCTGTTGGACGCAACGTTACGGTGAATGGCGATCGCTATCGTTCGATGCTAACAAACTTTTTGTTGCCAAAAATGGAAGAACTGAACTTGGTTGACATGTGGTTTCAACAAGATGGCGCTACATGCCACACAGCTCGCGATTCTATGGCCATTTTGAGGGAAAACTTCGGAGAACAATTCATCTCAAGAAATGGACCGGTAAGTTGGCCACCAAGATCATGCGATTTGACGCCTTTAGACTATTTTTTGTGGGGCTACGTCAAGTCTAAAGTCTACAGAAATAAGCCAGCAACTATTCCAGCTTTGGAAGACAAAATTTCCGAAGAAATTCGGGCTACTCCGGCCGAAATGCTCGAAAAAGTTGCCCAAAATTGGACTTTCCGAATGGACCACCTAAGACGCAGCCGCGGTCAACATTTAAATGAAATTATCTTCAAAAAGTAAATGTCATGGACCAATCTAACGTTTCAAATAAAGAACCGATGAGATTTTGCAAATTTTATGCGTTTTTTTTAAAAAAAAAATTATCAAGCTCTTAACAAATCACCCTTTATTTCGAACTCAATAAATTTTTGCCATTTTTACCCCCGCCGTCAGTGTTGCCAGTATTGGGGATATTTTTTCGTGAGTGGGGTCGAAATTTCTGAGTTGGGGGCTTGGGGATTTGGTGGAGAATTTCCATAGATTTGTGGGGATTTTTTTCCGAGAAATCTGATTTATCTATTTTGTCCAAATTTTATTTCTATAGAAAATTTCGTCAAAATTTTATTTCTATATAAAATTTCATCAAAATTTTATTTCTATAGAAAATTTTGTCAAAATTTTATTTCTATAGAAAATTTCGTCAAAATTTTATTTCTAACAGGTTGGCTGATAAGTCCCCGGTCTGACACATAGATGGCGTCGCTAGTATTAAATGCATATTATTTTTATATAGTACCAACCTTCAAATGATTCGTGTCAAAATTTGACGTCTGTAAGTCAATTAGTTTGAGAGATAATTGAAAAAAATTGTAAAAAAGGAGTTTTGTGTTTTGATAAAATACTGTTTTCTGAAGGGAAAAAATACGGTGGAAGCAAAAATTTGGCTTGATAATGAGTTTCCGGACCCTGCCCCAGGGAAATCAACAATAATTGATTGGTATGCAAAATTCAAGCGTGGTGAGGGAATTTTTCCAAATTTTATTTTTATAGAAAATTTTGTCAAAAATTTATTTCTATAGAAAATTTTGTAAAAATGTTATTTCTATAGAAATTTTTGTCAAAATTTTATTTTCATAGAAAATTTTGTCAAATTTTTACTTTTATAGAACATTTTGTCAAAATTTTATTTTTATAGAGAATTTTGTCAAAATTTTATTTCTATAGAAAATTTTGTCAAAATTTTATTTCTATAGAAAATTTTGTCAACATTTTATTTCTATAGAAAATTTTGTCAACATTTTATTTCTATAGAAAATTTTGTCAAAATTTTATTTCTATAGAAAATTTTGTCAAAATTTTATTTCTATAGAATATTTTGTCAAAATTTTATTTCTATAGAAAATTTTGTCAAAATTTTATTTCCATAGAATATTTTGTCAAAATTTTATTTCTATAGAAAAATTTGTCAAAATTTTATTTCTATAGAAAATTTTGTCAAAATTTTATTTCTATAGAAAATTTTGTCAAAATTTTATTTTTATAGAGAATTTTCTCAAAATTTTATTTCTATAGAAAATTTTCTCAAATTTTATTTCTATAGAAAATTTTGTCAACATTTTATTTCTATAGAAAATTTGTCATCATTTTATTTCTATAGAAAATTTTGTCAAAATTTTATTTCTATAGAACATTTTGTCAAAAATTTATTTATTTATTTTAAAATTTCGTCAAAATTTTATTTCTATAGAAAAATTTGTCAACATTTTATATCTATAGAACATTTTGTCAAAATTTTATTTTTATAGAACATTTTGTCAAAATTTTATTGCTATAGAAAATTTTGTCAAAAATTTATTTCTATAGAAAATTTTGTCAAAATTTTATTTCTATAGAAAGTTTTGTCAATATTTTATTTCTATAGAAAATTTTGTCAAAATTTTATTTCTATAGATAATTTTGTCACAATTGTATTTCTATAGAAAATTTTGTCAAAATTTTATTTCTATAGAAAATTTTGTCAAAATTTTATTTCTATGGATAATTTCTATTTTTATAGAAAATGTTGTCAAAATTTTATTTTTATAGAACATTTTGTCAAAATTTTATTTTTATAGAGAATTTTCTCAAAATTTTATTTCTATAGAAAATTTTGTCAAAAATAAATTTATTTCTATAGAAAATTTTGTCAAAATTTGTTTTCTATAGAAAATTTTGTCAAAATTTGTTTTCTATAGAAAATTTTGTCAAAATTTTATTTCTGTAGAAAATTTTGTCAAAATTTTATTTCCATAGAAAATTTTATCAAAATTTTATTTCTATAGAAAATTTTGTCAAAATTTTATTTCTATATAAAATTTCATCAAAATTTTATTTCCATAGAAAATTTTGTCAAAATTTTATTTTTATAGAAAATTTTGTCAAAATTTTATTTCTATAGAAAATTTTGTCAAAATTTTATTTTTATAGAAAATTTTGTCAAAATTTTATATCTATAGAAAATTTTGTCAAAATTTTATTTCTATAAAAAATTTTGTCAAAATTTTATTTCTATAGAAAATTTTTTCAAAAATTTATTTCTATAGAAAATTTTGTCAAAATTTTATTTCTATAGAAAATGTTGTCAAAATTTTATTTCTATAGAAAATTTTGCAAAAATTTTTTTCTATAGAAAATATTGTCAAAATTTTATTTCTATAGAAAAATTTGTCTATAGAAAATTTTTTCAAAATTTTGTTTCTATAGATAATTTTGTTAAAATTTTATTTCTATAGAAAATTTTGTAAAAATTTTATTTCTATAGAAAATGTTAAGATTTTATTCCGATAGTCTACCACCCAATTTTGCTACTTGAATATTTAGAAGTAAATTTTCGTTCATAAATACAAGGTGACCGAACTCCTATTTTCATATCTCCAGAATTTGGAAGACGATCCACCAGTCTCTTGGTGTTGTGGTTCGAATCTTGATCTTAATACACCTTACTGGATTTGATAAAATTTTAATTTTTAAATTATTACTGATTTTCTACAGCAGAGCTTTTTGCTTTATTTTTTTTTTTTTAACTTGTCAAAAATGTATTGGGGAGTTTTGTGAGGAATTTAAATTTAAATTGGGGATTTTTGGGGACGAAAAGATCATAATTTGGGGACAAGAGACAGAAAAATACTGGCAACACTGCCGGCCGTGAATCGAACCGGCACCTCCGTCATGTAAGATTCCGCCCTCGTTGCAGTCGGGTCTATGGCCTGGGGCGAACACAGGGGTTTCAAGTCTGTCCAAGGATTGTAACCCCCAAAAGTACTGAAAATGTTCTTGGATCCAGAAGTGGTGCACAATTGACGAAGAAGCAAAGAATTTAACATGGGCTTGCCGTAGGACGGATGTCCACCAATTCAGCAGCCGTTGTTCTGAGCCTGCATCACTTCTTAAGAAGTAATCCGAATTCAGTGTTTTGGAAGTGAATTAAAAAAATTTGTGATATTTTCACAAATAAACGGTTGCCTGAAACGTTTAACCTTAAATATTTTCAAAAACTCACAAAATTTTATTAAATTGTACCATTGTTTTAATTCTTACTCTGTTTTTAACCTATTTGAAAAAAAGTTAAAATTTACCATTAAAAATATGAAAAAAGCGAGTTATAAAAAAATTAATTAAACCTGATTGGCTAGATCTATAAAGCTAATGATGTGGTGACCTAAAGGCCATCACTTGAGCAACCATGATTTTTAGGCGTATTTGTAATCTCAAGCCTAGGTCAAGTGCAGATTCCCTAAAGGTGGCTATTAAGTTCGAGTTTAGCCCCTAAAATCGTCATTTTTTCACGATTACTTTTCTTTAATAATCCATTTTAAGGTATACAAACTTTGTGAAAATTTGCTTTGGGCTATTCCCCATAGTAAAATTTGCGACAAATATGTATAATTTTATGCCTTTTTACTGATTTAGTTTTCACTTTAGCGGCAAAACTCGAACTTAGTACTAACCTTAATGCCTAACACCTACTGCTTCTAATTTTGAATATAGAGCAATTGGCATACACCTCCATCCCTAAAACTAGATCAAAACGAAAGAAATATGAATAAATAATTTTAATATCGCAGTGCAACACAAAAATTCCAAACAAAAAAAAATCACCCCAGTCGAAAGTACTCGATGAAAGGATAAAAGTAATTTTTGGATTTTGCCGTTCGTTTTTTATGAGGCTCTAAAAGTTTTTTTCTTCAATTCGGTTGCAGAGAAGTACTTCCCTCATAGGAAGCAAGACATCGATTTAATACCAGTCATTTACCAAATTTGAATTAAATTATCTCCAAGGTTATGAGGTCTTGCTGGTGAAATGAACCTTTGAAAATAAGCAAATGTTTCCTGAATATTTTCCAAGAAAAACCAAACTCCCAAACAAAAAAAAAAAATGCTTTCCACAACTGAAAATGAGCACCACCCATACCCAAAAGGAAGTCAAATGTTTTGAGTAATTTTTATTTAATAGTTTTTTTTTATATATATTTCCAGTTAATTTACTTGTGGTATTTTTCTTTAATGCATTTAAGATTTTGTAAACAATTAAAAATAATTAAAGTCAAACATACAATAGTTTCCTATAGTTAGTTTTTTTCCGTTGAATTTCTTTTTTGATTTGTTTCAGAGATATGAATGCGAATAAAAAAAACAGTTCAGAAATAAAATGTACAAAAATATATACGTATTCATAATTGAAATTACACGAATATAATTACAATGCAACAAGAAATAATTTATTAAAATATCAAAAATTAAGGAAATTTAAATAAATTATGCACTCACAAAAAAGCGGGAAACGATTATTTTTCCCCGCAAAATTAAAAATGGAATATAATAGTAATCAAATAGTAATTTTAAATACATTGATTATTGGCTTTAGAAATCGAGTTAAATATTCTTTAGTGAATTGTGGAAATGTGACGATAAAATAATAAAAAAAAATGAGACAAAATTCGTTATATTTATTCGTATTTTTATCGTTTATTGTGGTTTATAATTAAAAATGTTTACTATATATTTTTGGGGCGAGTTCATATTTGTGTCTCTGTGAATTAATTTTGTTTTCAATTTTTTTTTCGTTTGGAGGGGGGATGGGAGGACACGATCTCCGAATAAAAGTAATAATCATTATATTTTTTTATATATATATTCGTGTATATATATTTATGTATGGTTAAGTATATTGTATATACTGTGTTCATCATATTATATATATGTATTATCGTTTATATATAATGCAAATAAGAAAAAAAAGCAAATTTCTTTATATATTAATATACGAATTTTTCTGTGTGTTGGTGGTGTGGTGATATATTCTTTGTTTTTGTTTTTTTTTTCTTTTACTTCAAAAAATTTTTTAAATTTTCTTGTGGAGGGGAAGAAACTATTTGCGATTATAACTTTAGATAGTTGTGTTTAGCCTTGCGCTGAGGCTAAAGCCAATTCCCGAAAGGCTTCTTGTAGGGCATGTTGCATTTCTGGTGTAAGTTGGCTTGCACATGCTTGGAAGACTTCGGGATTCGATTCAACTTGTTTCACTATACCCAACATACGTGAACCCACATCACTGACCGGCACCACCACTTTATTCAAAAACGCTTGGGCTATAATTGAGACAATGCGTGGTAGATTGCAGTTATTTGCACCCAAAATAATGGGATGATTGCCTTGTATTAAATCACACAAATAACCATAAATATGTGTGGCTTCATCGGTGTCTTCTGTAACAGGCAACCATGAGAACCTATAAAATAAAATAAAAACAGCCATTATAATAAAAATTTTGCAATTCCATTTCTTTTTTGGTCATGAATCACTTACCAAACATTAATGATTTCATCGACATTTTGTAGAGCAGATTTGTTGTATTTCAGAATTTTAGTCACTGCTGATATGGCATTTTCTGTGGGATTTATATTCTCTGGTTCGCGACTCTTGGGATCGTTAACCACTTGTACCAACAATGGAATGATTTGTGCACAGGTTACTGCAAATTGTTCACCACCAAATTGGCCTAATACACCACAACCATAGGTGGCTGCCTGGCGTACTTCTGGTGATTTATCGGTAACATATTGCAGCAGGGCAGGTGTGAAGAATTGTTGATAAGCAGCACTGGCCGGACCGCAAAATTCTATTAAAGAAAAAATAAACACAACATTAACACTATTTGAATGTAGGCCCACAAATCACAAACCCTCCTACCTATTACATCGTCAAATGCACATAAAGCCCATTGCCTATCAGACCATGAACGTGCTGGATCCAAAAGTTTTACAAAGTTTTTAGCTATTTGATCAAAGTGAGGCAAAAACTGAACTTTGTTTGTTAGGAATAGAGCATGTAAGATATCAACCACTTTGGACAAAATATATGTGTCTGTGTCATCTTGTTCAGCCAATTCTTCTTCAACACCATCATCATAATCTTCCTCATTGCGTGCCTGTAAACGTTTATCTGCCCGTTCGAAATGTTCATCCATATATTTGGAAATAATTTCCAAAACTTGTTTCATGGCATCATCGTTCAAACAATTTGGACCCAAAGTCTCAATACACTTGGCCAATGAATTCAATAGCTCAGCTTGTACATCAGCCTCCGGTTCAGATCCAATTACCTTCAACAATTCTGGACAAATATAAAGCCACATACCCTCGAGGTATTGGGGACCCTTGATTTTAGCACATTCCAATAGGCACGGTAGAGATTCGGCTGCCGCCGTACGGACACCATCATGGAAATAGAATTTCAACATTGGTACCATCAAGCGTACTACCTCTTCGGCGTAGTCGGCAAATCCGTCTTTCAACTCACGAGCATAACAAACCAACATTTCACAAGCAGATGCCTTATCCTCCATACCGGCTGTGCGTATAGCAAAGTTTTGTTGTTCACCCAGATTGATGAAGGACCAATCGACATCACCTTCGATATCTTCGACTTCATCGTTATCCAATATAGCTACTTCGGGTTTCATGGCTGCAGTGCGCATAACAGGACCCATAACCAAGGGCAAATATTGTTCGAATTGTTTACCCAAAATTTTACACATGCGGGCCCAAGCTGTAATCAAATAGGACGTTTGTGGATCGTCATCTGATAAATCACCTTCAGAATGGGTTTTCAATAACATATCCATAACCTCGCCAGCATCAGTGATGAATTTCTCTCTACCCACAGCTAAGCCAATAAGACTGACACATTCAATGGTCTTGCCACGCAACATACGCAAATCTTCCGAGTTGGCATTTTGAATGATAAACTTGAGGCACGGCATTAATCGATCATAGTAAGCAACGAACTCCTTCTCACAAGTATCAGCCACTGAGGCAATGGTGGTCACAATTTGCTCCAATACCAATTTATTACCCTTTTCAACCAGTTCTTTGAATTTCGAATTCAATACAGCTTCCAATTTGCCCATTATGCCATCCAAATAACGTGTCAGAATATTCTTGGGACAATCTTCTGAGAAATTTACAAGAGCAGCACCAGCATGAGCCTGCACGCGTGGGTTCTGCACGTCGTCCAACAACGACAAGAGACCGGGTACAACTTGTTCGTGGAATTTCTTCTCAAATGTGGGGGCAAAATCCGTAGACATTTGACCAATGGCATTGCAAGCTGCATAGCGAACCCGTGGATGGGGATCACGCAAGAAATTTAAAACTCCAGCCATAACCTGCTCCAACATAGCTTCCATTTGTTTATGGCAACCTTCACCAATGGCTGAGATGGCCATAAGGGCAGCATACCTTTGTTTCCAATCGCTGTGGCTTAACATAGCGGGCAAGGCATTCATTACGTGAGGTAATACAGATTTACCACCCAAGCCGCATGCTAAACGATCCAATGAGGATTCGGCAATAACATTATTATCGCTGTTATCATCATCGGTTACAGAATCCGAAGTGGCCCAGTCTTCATCATCATCCATATCAGTCATCATTTGTAGTACCAAGGGAATGAGAGCAATTACATATTTTTCGGCGCGCTTCCTGACCATGGCAGGAGCATTTTCGGATAAAGACACCATTACTTCAAGAACCAAATGACGCCAACTATCTTCAACATCTTGAGAACTGAAAACCTATTAAAGGAAACATAAAAAAGATAATAACCCTATTCTTATAGCTAGGACGCCAATTTCATCAACTTACCTTCATGCAAATTTCAAAAATTATTTCCAATTGCGGACGCAAAAACTTTGGACATGTCTCAGTCATATCAATCAAGAGCTTCAACAATGATTGATCATCTTGTGCTTCAATACTTTCGGCGGTAATCATAATCATACGTGGCAATAAATCAGCAAACTGTTTATAAATAACAGCCTCTTTCTCTTTATCGTGACGCAGGATGAAAGCACCCACAGCGCGTACAGCTTGGAAACGAACCTCCACATCAGCGCTAGGCTCCATGCTCTTGGTCAGCATTTGTTTAATCAAATCCATGTACTGGGCCTCCTCATTGCCAAAAATCGATGGAACACTGGCAAAAATACGCAAGGCGGATTCTTGCAATTGGGCCGATGGTGAATTGGCACACTGGAAGAGGAATTGCAAAAAATCTGGCCATTGATTATTGCCATCATCGTCGATTAGATTACGTGCCGCTTCTGCGACAACTTCACAAATTTTCCGGCGCAAATTTGGCGTTACATCTTGTTGGACGGCTAATAGAATCTGCTGCAACAGTTGACCTTGTGCCTCTTGCGGCAGCTGGAAAAGAATAATAAAAGTTGTTTTGTTTTTGTTATAGTAGTCAGTCAACATGTGAACTAAATTAAAATATAACTTCCGGCTTTGAAAATGAATGAATGACTTTATGTACCTACATCTAAATCAGAATGTCGTCATTCAATCGGTATTCTTAGAGAAATTGAGTACGCGAGAAATGTTCATGGTGATATGTGTTAACATATACTATGTGGGCATGTACTTGGAATACATGTTATATTAATTAATAGCATTGTTCATTTCCTATCGTTGAGTTAAATTTTAGTCTCAATAATTTTCATAGGTTTTCTCTAATAATAAAAAAATTATGCTTATAATTGTATATGTTTGAGGTGACATTCTTCCTTTCGACATCCTAGCATATCGAATAAAAGCATATCCGACTGTCAATTTCTACTGGATTTGACAATAAGTTCGGACTCGTCTGAAAATATAATCGGCCTAAATCCATTGAGATCAAAGAAGTGTCCATTTTAAACTAATGAGATATTCGTCAAATAGTAGCAAAACTGGATATTTTCTATAGAGTATCGCAAAATAAGGAACAACGGATTAAATTGATTTCATCCTAAATGCGAACGTCTATTAGGTTTACAAAATTCCAAAATCAACTTTTTGTCCACAAAGAAAAGAAGTTCGAAAAGTGGCAATCGACTAATTTTCTTTTAATCGTAAGCAAAAAAACTAATCAAGTTTTAACAAAAAAAAATGTAAATGTTAAATTTGTATTGAATGGAAACGTGTATAGATCTGTTTATGTTGAGAATTCAGAAAAAAAAGTCGGAAGTTTCTACACAGAAAAAATGTTTACTAAAATATTTCCAATTAAAACCTTAATTAAATATTCAAAAATATTCAAATAAAAATTTAATTGATTCAACAAATCCTTGAATTAAAACAAAAATTAATAGTATCAATTAATTTTTTAATTGAATCAATTTTTAATTGGATCGATTAAGTTTTTAATTGACTTCGGTGAATGAAGATATTTCAATTAAAAATTAATTGGATTAATTAATTTCGTGATTGAATCCAAAAGTTATTTTTTGTGTGTGCGTCCAAAATAGTAAATATAGCAAATATATCAAAAATAGCATTTTTAAATTTGTGAAAAAAGTTTGAAATTGACTTTTGCAAAACTCGATAAAAGTTCGTGAGTTGCAATTATTATTGTCATCCGGGTAATTTTCTTGAGGCCAAACATGACGTCCAAAGTTTAAAAGCCAAAAATTGAACGAAAATGCATAAAATGGTATAAAAGCCATTAAACCTTATAAAATAATATGCAAATTATCGATTTCCGTCATCCACCATCAAATATAGAGCTGTCGTCCGTTGTCAAATTTTGTATAGATTCATGTTATATTTGGAAATATATCGAGTTAGAAAATTGATATATTTTGGTATATTTTTAGTATAAAATTAAATTAAAATAAAATTATCTGGTGATGCTTAAACCCTCAAAACGATATGCTACAGAATAGTCGACTTTTTGATTCTCATTAAAATCCTATAAAAAAAAACCGGACATAATCCGAAAATGACAAGATATAACATACTGGTATTAATTACAAATATTAAGATATTTATTCAGATCAGATCGGATGTAAATATATAAATAAAATATAATAGGATCTAAAAATAGATTTCGTGTTGTTTTATTAGTGCAGTAACAAAATGAAGTAAATATATGAATAAGGGATTTATAGTTATATAAGGAAAATATGCACCGTGGGAGTAGAGATGATTCGATTTGTAAAGGTTAGCTCATAGGGCCCCCCAATTGAGCTGTCTACACCAACTAGGTCTATACTGAAGGCTATGGAAAGGTCCATTAGACCGGACTGAAACACTGTGTTGTGAGACGTGTATAGATTTGTATCTGGCGTTTTCTGTGGCTTACCCCTTTAATGGGCAAGAGCACCTTTTCCTCCAAAAAATATAATATTCAAAATGGTAAAAAGAGTCTGCATAAAACATTTTTTCAAAAAATGTTTGTGTCTTTTTGCAAAATAATGATTGTATATTAAAAGATACAGTACTCATTAAACTTTTTTGGCTAATTTGATAACCTGCAATGAAAACACTTCCAAATATATATAACGTACATTTGAATTGAAAACAATTTTAATAAATTATCAAATTACACTAGTTTACAAAAAAAAAATCATTTACACTTAATGAGAGGCAACTTTTCTTATGTATATTGATCTGCTGAATTCTACCAACAAGAACATAATATGACATTTTTAACTCGAGATATAATTTGTTTATTAAAAAAAAAGAGCGAAGAACTAAAAATAACGGGATATCTCAAAAACTTTTCCATAAAAAATTTTAAACATTTTTTTTCGAATTAAGCAGGTCAAAATACATAAGAAAAGTCGGCTCTCATCAAGTGTACATTTTCAGTGTAAACTAGTGTTATTTTTTGTTGTTGATTTTTGTGTGACAATAAATCTAGAATTTCCTTTGAAAATTACGCGTTTTTATGAAAACCGGTTGTGCCGCTTAACCCGGTCTTTTGATCACTCTAAAACTTGATTTCGTAGAATTAAGTCAAAATTTTAAGATGTAAGAATTTTTTTGTTGTATCTTAAAAGATACAGTGCGATTTTAAGGGTTAATTCATCAAGTTCCTTAATTTTCTTTATGCATAAAGTTACAATAATGATTAATTGTAAATAAAATAAGATCTGTAAAAACGTACAAGAGCAGGCTGATCCTGCTTATTTTAATTTCTTAGCATCCAGAATCTTTATTCAATTTACAAGAAAAGGGAGCATTTTTAAATGCATAAAAATCTATAAGAAATATCGTCCATTTTTAAAATTTCTCTATTTCAAATCTTTAGGACCAAAAATTCACTCACATGTCCAATTAGTAAAAAAAATGGAATCGCCTTTCTCCCTGAACCAAAATTTATTTAAAAAAATATATATTCTGCCGAAAGGGCACAATTTTAATAATCATAGGACAATCATGGCTAAATCCCGGAAAGGGAGTGATTCCGAAGTTAATCGGTTTGTGCAAAAACATGTCAAATTATACTCAGACATACTTCCTTTGCAGACAATTTTTGACTATTTAATATACTACCTTTCCCCTTTATATCACAACTACTGGCTGGCAATTTTAAATGATCCCTCAACATAACCTATATTTTCTCCAACACATTAATTCTGCCATTAAACAAAGCACATTTTATGCTAAACACGAAAACGAATCAAAACAAAACAGACGATGAATGGATGGATACCAAAGACCATACAACAATACATGTACACACTCAGATATGTGCGAATAGAATATCTGGCTACCTTAACATAAATGTTTTGGGCTACCAAAAAACAAAAAACCAGTATGTATGTATTATGTACCTGGATCTTACAGATGCAATATTTCATTTTGGCAAAGCCATAAAAAAAGAAACACGTCAATAATGACAATGGCAGTAAAATGGCTAAATACAACAAACGTAGTAGATAAAAGGTAACAAAAGCAAAGTAATAAAATGAAATGATATTGTAGAATAAAGAGGATGAAGAGTATGGGTAATGGTAACTCACCTCTTTGTAAAATTCTAAAAATTCAGATGTGAATAGACGTCGCAATAAAACAGCAGCCATTTGTCGAGCCTCCTCAGACTGTTGGCCATTATGTATGGTGGCCAATAAATGTGTAACCTTGAGTTCTCGGGGCACATTGTTGTAGGCATCCTGGAATTAAAAAGAAATAAAAAAACAAAGAATGCTGATAAAATGTGTCCATGGAGATTGTATCTAATTAATCTATATTTAATAATTGCATGTGTAAGAAGATATTTTAAGTAGATTTTTCTTAGATATTGTTGCATTATTTCAATGGGCATCGGGCCTCTATTGTTAGTGGCCATTGTATTGTATGGCAAGGTCAATAGCAAACAAGGGGGCCCCACAACACTGAATTGGCATGGGGAAAAGTAGTTGTGGTGCAAATCTAAATAAAAATCAATAATTGAGACCGAAACAAGACACATGCATGCAAGTCGGCCGTTGAATGCATTTAGAACAACCGCACATTTATTTTTGCCATAACATACCGTTCACGATTATTTCACATAATGCGTCATAACGTAAAACCACATTTCTTTTCGCCGAATTAAAAGTATTTATGATAATATAAGGAACATAGACGTCCACTTGACGCCACCCTAAAAACCAACATTTATAATAAAAAAAAATATATTAACAATAAACAGACCGAAACGTCAGAAGCTGCTCATTCTCGTTGACTTCGTCGTAGTACAATTGTCAGTTTTTCTCGGCTATTGTTGGCTCTGTTTTGCTTCCGTTCCATGAATCATATTTTTTTTAATAGCTCTCATATTGCCTTTGAAAAATATTTTAATAAAATTTGAGAGGCTTTAGTTTGCATGAAAGAACGTGTGACAATTGAAGAACCAATTTTCTTAGTAAATTAAATTTAAGGAATCCTAAAATAATGGCTCAAAAACCAAAAATAATGGTTACTTTTCGAAGAATAACAGCCGCAAAATGCGAGCAAAAAAACACGTTTCGCGCTATAAATGAAATTCACCACGGCGGACCTAGGTCGGCATAGAAGAAAAGTTAGGGGCAAGGGCGGGCTGCTCCCTTGTTACGAACATACTATAGACACCCTTCAGTTTGTTCCAGAAAGAGCCTTGGCTTATTTTTACACATAATTGAGTTCGTTTTTTCCACTACGATAGCACTTTGGGCAATTTTTTCTATTAAAAATGACGTTTATACACACCTCAGCCTGCTGTCGAACTTCATTGTCGGTGGACAGCAAAGAATTTAAAAGTTGATTAAAATGATCAGCAGCCATTGTTCACTCGTTCACGAAAATGTTTTGTCGCCTTTTATGTTTTGCAATTGTCCAAATATTGCGATGTTTGTGAAAAATAATCTAATCACTTCCTCTTAGTGTATTTTCTTTGTATTTCTTTGAAACAATAAAAAGAAAATTTATCCGCCTCGCGAGAACCGCACGCAAGCACGAACGAGATGCAAAAAAGAACCGAGCCAATTCGTTATATTGCTGATATGCAGATTACTGAGTACTCGGTAATTGGGAGAAGTGGTGAGATGATTGTTTATAATAGGCCCTTCGCACTAAACGAGTGGTGGTTGTTGTTACCAATTTGGCAGAGTTGCCAATAGATGCGCTTTACAAAATATCAGTTATTCCGGACGACAGTGATCGTGTCCAGTGTTGCCAGGTTAGGGGTTTTCCCCCCAAATTTAGGGGTTTTTTTCACGTTTAGGGGGATTTTTAGGGGTAAAATTTATTTGGGGGGATTTTTGGGGGTAAAAAATTATTTCAGACCTTATAAAGTGGAGCAATTCTCAAGCAAATTCGGAACAATTCTAGCATGAGTTATGAGAAAAAAGATGCGGGAAGTCAACAAGAAGATCCTAAATACAAACAAGTATGCAATAATATTATTCTCGTTATCTTTTTTAAACTCTTCTGTTGAAAGGACATTTTTAATATTTGACAAATTTAAAAACAATCGTATCTTAACTTAGCAGCTGAAAGCTTTTTAAGAGTAAGCCCGCTTTTTAAATTGATATACATATTGTATTATTACATCCGAAGAAAAAATAATTTCCTCAGGGATCAAATTTTAAACAAACGAAAATCTCTTTTCTTTTAAAGTATTTTCTTAAATAGCAAATTTTATTTTTTATTTACTTCAAATGAAAAAAAAATTAGCATCAAAAGAAAACTTAGTATGTCTAAAATTTCGTTTCTCTGGAAAGAACTCTTCTTTCAGGATATATTTGTGTTAAATATAATTTTTAAAGTGTATCACTACAGGATTTTTTTCACGAAATTTTGGGACCACTTTTTGTACTTTTTATATTTTGAAAATTTTTGGGGGTTTTTGAAAAAGGCTTAGACCAATTGAGGGGTTTTTTCTTAAGATTTGGGGGGAAGAATCAAAAATCACCTGGCAACACTGCTCGTGTCGAACATATCCCATTTATTGTGCACATTATAAGTTAAGTCCGAACCCATAATCGATACTGCTGCATGTTTATGGAATCGATAACACATTTACCGATTATTTAGTCATCGCCGACAAGTCGTATCGATCCGACACACTGTAAGATTCTTCACAAACAACGACATTCCGTCCGGAATAACTGATAGTCTGCAAAGCGCATCAAGCGTGAACGGTGAATAGGAATTGTGCGGAAACAAGTATTCGCTTACCGCCTATCGCTGTTCTTGTGTCTGCACGCTAATTTTTTCCGCCATTGAAGTAGCAAAAATTGGCTACACTACCAGATTCTAACGGTTCTTACGTATTTTGTTTTCTTAACATTTGATCTTGTCTCTAGTTTCTGGGCCTTCCGACATATCTCCTTGAGAAGATGATGTCCCATAAATCTGATAAAAATAAAAACAATTTGGATGAAATTCAATCATTGCCTATTATTGAGAAGCCTAGTGTTTATAGTGATGGAATATCTTCCAAACAAAACCGATCATTGTCTGTTGGGATTAAACAAGTATATTTGGAATATTGTGCTAATACGTCAATACATGGCGTCCAATACTTAGGAGATTCTCGTCCGTGGAAGGAGAAATTCTTCTGGATTTGTGTTTTCATTGTGTCCATTTGTTGCTGCTCTAAATTAATTGGAAGAGTCTATAGCAAATGGACGGAGACACCGGTGATTGTCAGTTTTGCGGAGAAGTCCACTCCCGTTTGGAATATACCATTTCCTGCTATTACAATCTGTTCTGAAACGAAAAGACCAAAGAAAATGCAAGGTATGTGATGATATTTATTTAATTACATATTTATTCAATGAACGACTATTTGGTTAGAATCTTGATAGAATTCGATCGCAATTGCAATTAAAGAAAGAATTCAGTTTTAGTTGGGGGGAAAAGATTTACAGTATTCAAACTACCAAACCTACTTATCTTGACTTTCTTAAAACAATCTTCTGATATGTACCTAATTATAATACATATATATGAGTTCTATCTTTCAACTGTCGAGTCACTATTCATTTTGCCGATGCAAATGCTCCAAAAACCTAAACAGTTGGTGTATGTTAGTATCTGAAAACACTTCTATATCGATTAAATGATATCGTTGCGGTGTCTTGTTTATACACCATACATTCATTGATTTCTTCTCCGCATCGCATTCAGCAGTCTAACACATTTTGCAAACTCGTTAAATATCAGTAGCAAAAATTAAGTATATAGAGCATAATAAAGGGCCTTTTCGGCTGCTGCGCAACTGTTACAGCTGCTTTTTTGTTGCATATTTTTTTTGCGATTTAGAAGGAAAACACACCACAAATGGCAAAATTATATAATAAACTTTATTTTTGAATTAGATGACTGTTCAAATGAGTCAAAGCTATGTTATTTACAGAAAAAATACATCTAAAGTATAAAAAGCGAAATTTATTACTGCAACAAATTTGCAGGAAGATAAAAAAGTTTAAAAATGCAGATTAGTGAACACCAATATGGAAAATACTTGTAGCCTACTTTAAAATGACATCGGGAAATTCGTCGAAACTAAGTCGGGAGTTAGAATTTGATGTCGAATGTTCTCTATGGTGGGCTAATCTAAAGGACACTAATTAAGAAGGCTAGAGGAACTATACCGATAATATCTTCATTGAGCTACCATATCTTTCGCGTTGATGCAACCGAGAGGAAGATCGGGAACGTAGTCATCGCAGCATTCACTCGCTTATTGGAACTAAATCTAGGATATCTAGAATCTAGTGATTAGGTAGTCTATGAAAGTTCGCCAAGCATCTGGAGTGTGATCTTTTTCAATTCAATTCACAAGGAGAGTCAGGTCGCATTTGTGGTCTCCGGAGCTATACACAGGCCACGATTCACAATAAAGTCCTCAAAGTCTGATTCCGATGCAGTCCTGCGTACTCGCTCATCATACTCGATGTATGGAAAATAAGTAGAGTGACTATGCTACTGAAGCCATACATAGACTCGAGTAAGTTTGAATCGCACAGAACGACGTTTCTTCCCTTCCCAATAGTCAAAAAGAGTGTAAGTATTATCAATCCCGAACCTAGTTGTTCCGGCATTAACATGGAATCCGATAAGTAGAACATCTAGCACCACATCATATCAATAGAGATCTTATCATGTACAAGTCGTATTGTAGGATAATCTTCGTTCTTGTTGATGTATCTAAACTGCTTACCAGGCCTATGTGGACAGTGTTCATGAAGATAAAATAGACGAAGCCGCGAATAGCTCAAAAATTATTCCTCAAAGACCGACGATCGTCCAAAGCATGGCAGTTTCGTTGGCGGCTTCCCTCACAGAAGCCATTTTCGTTCGTATTTTTTCATGAAGAGGGCTGTCAATAATTAAGAACACCATGTATATTTTTATATCTGCAAATTCAAGTGTTGTTGTTGTTATTGGTGTTTTTCCTAATGGCAGTTATTGTTTCATCTTCTCATCCAACATACCTTGCAGGACCTTCTTATGCCGAGCTTTTAAAGGAATGGAAATCGAGTGTAGCTGAAGGCAAACATTTTCATCCGAATATAAATTCAACCGAATTTCTAGAATTTTTAACTTTACTACATATCTGCAATACACAAATCATTGATAGTATGCCCCGTATATCCCACCAACCCATCGACTATTTTGAAATCCTTAACCGGATGCTACCCGATTTTGATAATCATTATCTTTATTGTAAATGGTTCGGTAACTTTAGTCATTGTGATAAACTCTTTTCTAAGACCTATACGGAAGAAGGTATATGCTTTACATTTAATGGCTTAAATCCAACTGATTTATATCGAAATAATACAATTCAATACCAAAGGGCCTTAGAGACGACGACGGCTTTCAAATATTCCAAAGATGTGAATCGTTCGCTTAGTTGGTCTTTGGAAAATGGATATGACCATAATAGTGGTCTAGAGACTTATCCCGTAAGAGTTCTCAGTGCGGGGTCAAGGGCTGGTCTTTCGATTGCATTTCTAAATTTGAAACATGAAGTTGATTTTGGTTGCCGTGGTCCCGTACAAGGCTTCAAAGTTCTTTTACATTCACCCGATGATGTTCCACTTGTTTCAAAACAATTCGTACGTATACCAATGGGAAGAGAAGTTCTTATTGCTGTTAAGCCCAATATGATTACAACGTCATCTGGAATAGCGGAATATCCACCTCATAGGCGTCAATGTTATCTAAATAGTGAACGCTCTCTACGATTCTTTAAAGTGTACACACAAAACAACTGTGAACTGGAGTGCTTGACGAATTATACTTTAAAAACTTGTGGTTGTGTTAAATTTTCCATGCCTCATACACCCGATATGCCTGTGTGCACTGAAGATAAAATCCAATGCTATGATCGGGCCGAAGATGGATTATTATTTAAGGAATTCTCTGAAGGTATGAAAGGCACAAATTTCAACTCTAGAGGTGAGACCGAATGTAATTGCATGCCAGCTTGTACCTCGTTGGCATACCACACAGAAATATCACAAGGAAGTTTTGATACAGAAAATATGCTACATGCTTTTGGCGAAAAAAAGTTTCTAGAGGACAACCCTGATATAGAAATGTCTAGATTGTCGATTTATTTCAAAGAGAACCAATTTATCACATCCAAACGTTCGGAATTATATGGAGTTACCGATTTTTTGGCCAATTGTGGAGGCATATTTGGTCTATTCATGGGATTTTCAATATTAAGTATGGTTGAAGTGATATACCATTTCTCCTTACGTTTATGGTCGAATATGAGAAAGCAAAAGTAATTTTTGTTTATATACTTTTAATGTGTTATTCTGTTTACCTCCTTTTGTATATAATTATCATGTATTTAATTTGAAAATGTTTTTGTAAGTTTTGTAAATTAATTCCATTTTTTTAAAGCTTAAAATGATTTGTTACTTTATATATAGCCATTAGGTTATACTTAAGTCAAAGTTTTGTTTAACTTAGTTTTTAAGAAAAAGTTTTCTTAGCATTTGGGGGTTTTATTCGAACTTTTTCTTTAAATAATAATTAATATTTTATGTAAGCCTACTTTGTGCATATAAATAAACTATATGAACAATTCAAGCTTAAATGAAATATTGAATATTGTTTTCTTAAAATTATCCATATCAATTTTCTATTAACCCTCTCCTGTCCGAATTAAATTGCATTTTATGTGCTATATATGTTAGTCTTGGGTCACATATGTAATGAAAAAATCCTTGTCCTTGCTATCCTGGTTCGTCACATAATGCAAAAAATCGCATGTCGAACAAATCAAAATAACGGGACGTAGAAACATATAAGCACAATATTCCTATAGGCAACATTGGGCATGAGAGGGTTAAATTGTTTAAAATCTATTTTTCGATAGAAATAGATTTTGCCAAACTTTCTTTCAAAATGCCGCAATAACATTAATAAAATATTCAATTTCATTTCGCAATCCAATGTGATCATATTTCAAAAAAAAAAAAATACAATTTAATTTATATCTGCTGCTATAAGTTTAATAAATACTAAATAAAAAACTATATTTCTATGGATTTTGTTTCAGAATCTAATATCTATAAGATCTATAAATTTGTTTGTTTTGAAATTTTCTAACAAATATATTTTGTATTTAATTTCTGTATGAAATTTTGTGAAAATTTTATTTTTTGAAATTTTTGGCAAAATTGTGTGTTTACTTAATTTTTTAAGGTACATATGTATGTTTATAGTAAATATTAAAATCATATACAATTGTTTTGTTTAAATATATTTGTAAAATTTTAAATCTCATATATCCGCTAATTAAATTTTTTTTTAAATTCAAATAATATATATTTTAAAACAATGTACTATTCGTCAAAATTCCGTAAGGATAAATTAGTATGTTTATTTCCTATAAAACAGACACTTTTGAACGGGAATTTTAGACCATCAGCACTTGAGTACAGTTAGGAAATTAAAACAATGCATAAGAAAAAAAACAAAGACATTTCAAATTTAGGTTCTCAAATGTATAAAATACGATCATATATATTTCATTCCTATATGAAATTTTCATTTTTTCAAAAGTTCATTTCTATATAGAAAATTTTGTCAAAATTTCATTCCTATATAAAAATGTTGTCAACATTTAATTTCTATAGAAATATCATTTCTAAAAGAAATTTTGTCAAAATTTCATTTCCATAGGAAATTTTGTCAAAATTTAATTTCCATAGAAATATTTGTCAAAAATTCATTTCTATAGGAAATTTTGTCAAAGTTACATTTTTATAGGAAATTTTGTCAAAATTTCATTTTTATAGGAAATTTTGTCAAAATTTCATTTCTATAAGAAATTTTGTTAAAATTTCATTTCTATAGGAAATTTTGTTAAAATTTCATTTCTAAAGGAAATTTTGTTAAAGTTTCATTTCTATAGGAAATTTTGTTAAAATTTCATTTCTATAGGGAATTTGGTCAAAAATTCATTTCTATAGGAAATATTGTCACAGTTACATTTTTATAGGAAATTTTGTCAAAATTTCATTTTTATAGGAAATTTCGTCAAAATTTCATTTCTATAGGAAATTTTGTCAAAATTTCATTTCTATAGGAAATTTTGTCAAAATTTCATTTCTGTAGGAAATTTTGTCAAAATTTCATTTCTGTAGGAAATTTTGTCAAAATTGTATTTCTCTAGGAAATTTTGTCAAATGTTCGTTTCTATAGGAAATTTTGCCAAAATTTCATTTCTATAGGAAATTTTGTCAAATGTTCGTTTCTATAGGAAATTTTGCCAAAATTTCATTTCTATAGGAAATTTTGTCAAATTTTCATTTCTATAAGAAATTTTGTCGAAATTTCATTTCTATAGGAAATTTTGTCAAAATTTCATTTCTATAGGAAATTTTGCCAAAATTTCATTTCTATAGGAAATTTTGTCAAATTTTCATTTCTATAGGAAATTTTGTCAAAATTTCATTTCTATAGGAAATTTTGTCAAAATTTCATTGCTATAGGAAATTTTGTCAAAATTTCATTTCTATAGGAAATTTTGTCAAAATTTCATTCTTATAGGAAATTTTGTCAAAATTTCATTCTTATAGGAAATTTTGTCAAAATTTCATTCTTATAGGAAATTTTGTCAAAATTTCATTTCTATAGGAAATTTTGTCAAAATTTCATTTCTATAGGATATTTTGTCAAAATTTCATTTCTATAGGAAATTTTGTCAAAATTTCATTTCTATAGGAAATTTTGTCAAAATTTTATTTCTATAGAAAATTTTGGCAAAATTTTATGCCTATAGAAATTTTCGCAAAATTTCGTTTCTATAGGAAATTTTGTCAAAATTTCATTCTTATAGGAAATTTTGTCAAAATTTCATTCTTATAGGAAATTTTGTCAAAATTTCATTCTTATAGGAAATTTTGTCAAAATTTCATTTCTATAGGAAATTTTGTCAAAATTTCATCTCTATTGGAAATTTTGTCAAATTTCATTTCTATAGGAAATTTTGTCAAAATTTCATTTCTATAGGAAATTTTGTCAGAATTTTCTATATGAAAATTTTGATTTCTATAGGAAATTTTGTCAAAATTTCATTTCCATAGAAATTTTTGTCAAAATTTCATTTCTATAGGAAATTTTGTCAAAATTTCATTTCCATAGGAGATTTGGTCAAAGTTTCATTTCCATAGGAAATATGGTCAAAGTTTCTACAATCTTTGTCCTAATAAATTGAAAATTCGGTTAGTAGTACATGGTAACCAATTCATGAATTTTGTTAGATATTCCTTAAATTTTTGGAAAAATCCGGCAACATCATTGGTAACATTGTTTTTGCAAAAACTTGGCAACCCTCTTGGGTATTGTAAACAAAGCTGCTACAGGAATAATCCAAAAAATCTGAATCTGTGGAAAAAAGTGTATATTTTTGAAGAACGTGCCACGAGTCTAATTTCTATATATCAGTTGGAAAAACTGTCGTTCCAAGAGTGCTGTTGGTATTGCTAACGAGACAGCAAGAGAGGAAACATCGAAGCATCTAAATCTTACTTTCATCTTTACACAACATTTATCGCAGTAAATATTTTATAAATTAATATAAAATAAATAAAAAATTATATATAATTATTTCGTTAGTATCTGGACAACGAAAGACAGCAAAGAAAATGTCAACAAAATGCTCTATAGCAGAACAGCATTTGTTGGATAGCCATATGATATTCATATGTCCGGAATGTGGCCAGGAGAATTTTACTCAACAGGAATGGAGGAAGCACTTGAACACAATGCACGATTACGCCAAAAAGACATTTAGGGAATTAAATTTCAAGAAGGTCGATGATAACCATTATGAATGCTTGGATTGCCTGAAATGGACTTCGAGTGGTCATCAAACTACAGCGGTATTACAATATCATCGATTCAGTCATTTACCATATTCAAAAATATATCGATGCAGACATTGCTCTGCAAGTTCTTTTCTAAGAAAGCGGGCCTTAGTAGATCATCTGCAAAGTGTACATATTCGCTTGTTGAATAAATCCTGTCAGACTGCTCGTAACAATAGAGCCGCCATTGACCATCGAGATCCAAAGATAAATAAGGAATTCTACATGCGTTTTCTATGTCCACTTTGTGGTAAACTCTTTGAACGTTTTCAATTCTGGATACAACATCTAGACTCGGCGCATTCCAGTACGTCTGTAGATTTAAGGATGCATCGAATAGCCGGAACAAAAAGTTATACTTGTGGCGATTGTTCTTTTATTATGAAAGATGGTCCTACCAGAAGTCAATTGCAGAGACATCATTTTAGTCATTTGCCATATCCCTCGTATTTTCAATGTGCATTTTGCTATAGTCGGAAAGCTTATAAAACCGAATTGTTGCTACATTTTATTAAATATCATATGGCCGATTACTTGCTCTATAGAAGCTATATAGTTTTGCCCGATGAATGGGGTGGTCCGGCCGAAATGAAAGCTATACGAGAATTGAGACATTTAATGGAAGTTGCAAGTAAAAGGCCAAAAACTGATATTCTACAAAAAGCTTTGGATGATATTAATTTAGAAGATGAGGCCAAGAGTGATGTGGAAAAATTCAATCACGAAAAAGCTTTAAATCAGAGTCTTAATAGTTACGAAGACGTATTCATTAAGCAAATGAAGAAACCAAGCTCTCCCAAACGTCCATGCATAAAATTCTCCGAAATTACCCATAATGATTTGGAAAGTATATGTCAAGAAATGTTTGAAGAAATTATATCTTATCCTTCTCATGAAGATTTACAATCCTACATGCAAAGATACATTCACTATCTATGTCCAGAATGTGGTGATGAATTTGATGATCAGCCAACATGGCGTTGCCATGTCTACGATGCCCATAATCTTATTAATGCCGTGGATGCCAAATTCCGTCCTCTGAATAGCGCAAAATCCATATATCTATGTCTGGTGTGTAAACAAATTCAGAAAACTTCCAAACATGCCGATTTACGACGTCATCATTTCCAACACATGCCCTTTCAGTCCTATCTGAAGTGTACCATCTGTAGCAAAACCAAATCGAGTAAACCCAAAATGATCCAACATATGGAGAATATACATCTGTTGTTTATTAGACAAGAAATTAAAGTACCTTACATAGCAGACCTTAACACATCTAAAGTGAATGCAAAAAGATTTCAATGTTTACAATGTGACAAGACTTATGCTGTACAATCACGATTTAAAAACCATTGCCGTATGTGTCCAAAGGGTTTAACACCCTTAAATGTGGGTAAAGGGGATTTATCAAGAAATCTAAAATTATTGGAACATTTAAAGAATGCCAATTCACGTCTCGATCAAATGATTAATCAGTTTAGTGGAGATACTAAAACATAATATTTGTATGTAGAAATTTATTTTTATACACATGTTATTTTATGTAAATTAAATTTAATTACATATATTGAATATAATTCAAACATATAGTTTTTTATTTATAAATTATAAAAAGGTTTAGGTTGCCAGGTGGGGGAACAAATGTTAATTAGAATTGATGTTAAATTAGATGATACAAAAAATTATACTTTAGTTTGATTTAATTTATTTTAATTGTATTCAATTTAATTTAATACTATATAATTGCTTTTAATTTATTTTTATTCAAGAACTTTTGATAAAGTTAATTGCAGTTGTTGTTGTAGCCCTTTGGAGTTGGTATTTTCGAGTTTTTCGGGAAATAAACATACTCCAAATGGGGGTTTGCAGTCCTTGGACAGGGTTGAAAACCTTGTGGCCGCCCTGGGCCGTAGACCCGACTGCAACGAGGGCGGTAATTGAAGTTGTTGTAACAGTTTATTGTGTGATTTCATCCATTTTATGTTATACGCTTTGGTACCTCAGCTTGTGGCCACATCGAGGAACTCTGCGACTAAGGTGGGGTGTGTCCAGAGTGATCTGGTGGTAAGACGGGTTGATTTAGCTGGGCAAGAGAAAAGATGACGCGTGTCATGTGGCCCTTGGTTGCAAATTGGACATATGTCAGCTACACTGCTATCTATCATTGATAAATAGGAATTGATGCGGCTGTATTTGCCTGATCTTAATTGGGCTAAAACTACCCTAGTTTGCCGTGGGAGGCCTCTTTCCTCCGGTGCTATGGACGGTGGTCGGACTCCGAGAATCGGATTAACCTTGTAGCTTCTCGCCGCTTCAGCTACAGTATCCTCATGAGTCCTGTTCAAACCTGCCTGGTACGCTGCTTGATCTAGAGGCTCTGTTTTGTAGCGCTGGATCTCGCTCTAGATGATGTAAAGGGTGATTTGTTAAGAGCTTGATAACTTTTTTTTTTAAAAAAACGCATAAAATTTGCAAAATCTCATCGGTTCTTTATTTGAAACGTTAGATTGGTCCATGACATTTACTTTTTGAAGATAATTTCATTTAAATGTTGACCGCGGCTGCGTCTTAGGTGGTCCATTCGGAAAGTCCAATTTTGGGCAACTTTTTCGAGCATTTCGGCCGGAATAGCCCGAATTTCTTCGGAAATGTTGTCTTCCAAAGCTGGAATAGTTGCTGGCTTATTTCTGTAGACTTTAGACTTGACGTAGCCCCACAAAAAATAGTCTAAAGGCGTCAAATCGCATGATCTTGGTGGCCAACTTACCGGTCCATTTCTTGAGATGAATTGTTCTCCGAAGTTTTCCCTCAAAATGGCCATAGAATCGCGAGCTGTGTGGCATGTAGCGCCATCTTGTTGAAACCACATGTCAACCAAGTTCAGTTCTTCCATTTTTGGCAACAAAAAGTTTGTTAGCATCGAACGATAGCGATCGCCATTCACCGTAACGTTGCGTCCAACAGCATCTTTGAAAAAATACGGTCCAATGATTCCACCAGCGTACAAACCACACCAAACAGTGCATTTTTCGGGATGCATGGGCAGTTCTTGAACGGCTTCTGGTTGCTCTTCACTCCAAATGCGGCAATTTTGCTTATTTACGTAGCCATTCAACCAGAAATGAGCCTCATCGCTGAACAAAATTTGTCGATAAAAAAGCGGATTTTCTGCCAACTTTTCTAGGGCCCATTCACTGAAAATTCGACGTTGTGGCTCGTTAGTAAGTCTATTCATGATGAAATGTCAAAGCATACTGAGCATCTTTCTCTTTGACACCATGTCTGAAATCCCACGTGATCTGTCAAATACTAATGCATGAAAATCCTAACCTCAAAAGAATCACCCTTTATATCAACCCTTACGTTCCAGGGTGGTTGTTGTGTATCCATGAGATGGTGGTTTGGATGATTACTGCGATAACAACCCAGGAGATAATGATTTGACAACATGTAGTTGTGTCTTCGCACAGGGATGATCTTTGTCTCCACATAAATGTGATCCAGGGGGGTGCTGCGAGACACCCAGTCTCAGTTCTAAGGGCAGCGTCCTGGCCTGGTCTGTGTGTTATTCCACTGCGTATCACTACACAGAAAAAAATATCACCAAAATATTTCCAATTAAAATGTTAGTTGAAGTTGAAAATTTTGTCAATTAATAAATTAATCGATACAATTAACTTTTTAATCATGATAGAAAATTAAGTTAATTAAGTCAATGATTGAATATTTTAAAATTTTTAATTAAAAAATTAATTGATACAATTAACTTTTTAATCAAATTCGGAAGACTAATTCAGTTAAAAAAAGTTGCTGATTTTTTTTTAATTTTTAATGAAAAATGTATTTCAACCAATCATTTGTTAATCCAAATAAAAACTTTAAGCCAATTCAGAAAGTAATTAAAAATAGTTACCTTTTTTAATTAATAAATTATTTGAGTTTTGCAATCAACATCAATTAAATTTTTAATTGAATCAATTAAAAAATTAATTGAAATTTGCTGAAAAAAATCAATTAATTTTTTAATCAAGATTTTTTTCTATGCCCAATTAAAACTGTGACTGATACTATCATTTTCGTGATTGAAGACATTTCAATTAAAAAATTAATTGGATCAATTAATTTGGTGATTGAATCAGAAAAAATTTTTTTGTGTGTAGTCTGCGGTGTCCACACTGGAGCTGCATAGTTTACCACTGACCGGCCAATTGCCTTATAGATAGTTAACAAGGTTTGTTTGTCCGCAACCCAAGTACTGCCGGCAAGTGACTTGAGGACCTTGTTTCTACACACAAAAAAAAATGTTTTGATTTCAATCACGAAAATCGCGGATTCAATCATTTTTTTAATTGAAATGTCTTCAATCACGAAAATGATAGTATCAATCACCCATTTTGATTGAAAACCAACACGATTTTCAATTAAAAATTTAATTGACTTTTGTCACGGAATCAATTAATTGTGTGATTGAATCAATTAAAAACGTGATTAATTTTTAACATAAAATTCAATCACAGTTTTAATTGAATCAATTAAAATTTTAATTAATTTCGCGACAAAAATCAATCAACTATTTGATTCATTCAATTAAATAATTAATTGAAATTGGTTATAAATTTCGATCAAAAAATTTATATATTGCGACCCCAAAACCGTATTTAGTTTTATTTGAAATAAAAGAAAATATGTGTTTCTTATAATATTTAATATTTTATTATTTTTTTAATTATGCAAAAGACAAATAAATTTGGTTCTTTTCATTTGTGTTTTGTTCTAACATAACTTACAAATACAATTACTATCAATAACAACTATAGGGTGAAAAAATAAATTATATAAATCATTAGCTTCCTTATAATAATAACCATGTTAGCATGTTCCTTCTAATATGTAGATGCGCCTAGATTTCCAATAAATCAGCAGACTGTAAGCTAAATTAGTTTTTCTGAATGTAAACAGAATAATTCGAATTTAATTTTGTTCAATTAAAAGTTAATTTTGTTAAATATTACCTGCATAGAATATCAAGTTCAATTCTTAGTTCCAGGTTGCAGATTTATAATCTTCTTTTGCAGTTGTAGTCTTTAAGCATATAAAGGTGTATTAAGGAGCTCGGTAATTTAATTTTAGTAACAATTCCTTTCCAAAATTTCCGCACATTGAAATCGTCTATTAAAATTTGAACCAATCAAAGACAAACAAGTATATACGGCCGTAAGTTCGGCCAGGCCGAAGCTTATGTACCCCCCATCATGGATTGCGTAGAAACTTCTTCTAAACACTGCCATCCACAATCGAATTACTTAAGTTGCGGTAACGCTTGCCGATGGCATCCTAAAACCTCCTAACACCATCTTCTAAATTGGATGACAAAATTTTCTATAGAAAGAAGATTTTGACAAAAATTTCTACAGAAATAAAATTTTAACAAAATTTTCTATAGAAATAAACTTTTGACAAAATTTTCTATAGAAATAAAATCGTGGTAGATTATTTTTGGCTCGAGTGGCAACCATGATTATGAACCGAATAAAATTTGAACAAAATTTTCTATAGAAATAAAATTTTGACAAAATTTTCTATAGAAATAAAATTTTGACAAAATTTTCTATAGAAAAAAATTTTGGTAGATTATTTTTGGCTCTAGTGGCAACCATGATTATGGACCGATATGGACCAATTTTTGTGTGATTGGACCAATTTTGGTATGGTTGTTAGCGACCATATACTAACACCACGTTCCTAATTTGAACCGGATCGGATGAATTTTGCTCCTCCAAGAGGCTCCGGAGGTCAAATCTGGAGAACGCTTTATATGGGGGCTATATATAATTATGGACCGATATGGACCAATTCTGGCACGGTTGTTAAAGATCATATACTAACACCATGTTCCAAATTACAACCGCTTCTCTTGGAGACTTCGCAAGCCAAATCTGGGGATCGTTTTATATGGGGGCTATATATAATTATGAACCGATGTGGACCAATTTTTGCATGGTTGTTAGAGACCATATACCAATATCATGTACCAAATTTCAGGCGGATCGGATGAAATTTGCTTCTCTTTGAGGCTCCGCAACCCAAATCTGGGGATCGGTTTATATGGGCGCTTTATATAATTATGGACCGATGTGGACCAATTTTTGCATGGTTGTTAGAGACCATATACTAATACCATGTACCAAATTTCAGCCGGATCGGATGCAATTTGCTTCTCTTTGAGGCTTTGCAAGCCAAATCTGGAGATCGGTTTATATGGGGGCTATATATAATTATGGACCGATGTGGACCACTTTTTGCATGGTTGTTAGAGACCATATACCAACACCATATACCAAATTTCAGCCGGATCGGATGAAATATGCTTCTGTTATAGGCTCTACAAGCCAAATCTGGGGATCGGTTTATATGGGGGCTATATATAATTAAGGACCGATATGGACCAATTTTTGCATGGTTGTTAGAGACCATATACCAACATCGTGTACCAAATTTCAGCCGGATCGGATGAAATTTGCTTCTCTTAGAGCAATCGCAAGCCAAATTTGGGGGTCCGTTTATATGGGGGCTATACGTAAAAGTGGACCGATATGGACCACTTTTCGCATGGTTGTTAGAGACCATATACCAACACCATGTACCAAACTTCAGCCTGATCGGATGAAATTTGCTTCTTTTAGAGCAATCTCAAGCCAAATTTGGGGGTCCGTTAATATGGGGGCTATACGTAAAAGTGGACCGATATGGACCAATTTTTGCATGGTTGTTAGAGACCATATACCAACACCATATACCAAATTTCAGCCGGATCGGATGAAATATGCTTCTGTTAGAGGCTCTACAAGCCAAATCTGAGGGTCCCTTTATATGGGGGCTATACGTAAAAGTGGACCGATATGGCCCATTTTCAATACCATCCGACCTACATCGATAACAACTACTTGTGCCAAGTTTCAAGTCGATAGCTTGTTTCGTTCGGAAGTTAGCGTGATTTCAACAGACGGACGGACGGACGGACGGACGGACATGCTTAGATCGACTCAGAATTTCACCACGACCCAGAATATATATACTTTATGGGGTCTTAGAGCAATATTTCGATGTGTTACAAACGGAATGACAAAGTTAATACACTGTTAGAAAAATATGTTTTTCATATGTTTCGATATAAACAAAATGTGTTTCGGGCACAATTTTTAAACACAATATATTTAAGTGCAAACATGTAATGTTCCCAAACTAACATTAAATGTTTGGAACACATATGTTAATATGTTAGAATATATTATGTTTGGGGCATACATGTCTCATAAAAATTATATGTGTGAATGTAAACATATATAATTTTACAAATTTCGAGTAAACATATATATGTTGTGATATTTTATTCAGAGAGCGACAAATAGAGATAGAAACCGGGAGGGTTGACGATAGATATCAAATTAACACAGCGAGAAAATCAAAAGAGAGCAATTTCTGTGAAACCGCTTATATGTTGTTTCGGAAACTGCTTTATGATAAGGCCAAAAATTTTATATGCTTAAGTCTAAATATTATTTAATTTGAATATTAGAATGAGTATTCGGAATAAAGAGAATAGAGATTCAGAATAGACATTTGAAAAAAAACCATGTGTTTTCGTCTTGAAAGCAGCATTTTACGTATGTGTGGACATGTGTTTTGTTTATCATTTTGGCGTTATGGGTACACTATTTTTCTTGGTTCGTTAAAAGAAACCGGAACGTACGAGGAGTAAGTCAAAATATTCAGGCAAAGGAAATTAAAAAAAAACCAGTAAGGAAAGTCTAAAGTCGGGCGGGGCCGACTATATTATACCCTGCACCACTTTGTAGATCTAAATTTTCGATACCATATCACATCCGTCAAATGTGTTGGGGCTATATATAAAGGTTTGTCCCAAATACATACATTTAAATATCACTCGATCTGGACAGAATTTGATAGACTTCTACAAAATCTATAGGCTCAAAATTTGAGTCGGCTAATGCACTAGGGTGGAACACAATGTTAGTAAAAAAATATGGGAAACATTTAAATCTGGAGCAATTTTAAGAAAACTTCGCAAAAGTTTATTTATGATTTATCGCTCGATATATATGCATTAGAAGTTTAGGAAAATTAGAGTCATTTTTACAACTTTTCGACTAAGCAGTGGCGATTTTACAAGGAAAATGTTGGTATTTTGACCATTTTTGTCGAAATCAGAAAAACATATATATGGGAGCTATATCTAAATCTGAACCGATTTCAACCAAATTTGGCACGCATAGCTACAATGTTAATTCTACTCCCTGTGTAAAATTTCAACTAAATCGGAGTTAAAAATTGGCCTCTACGGTCATATGAGTGTAAATCGGGCGAAAGCTATATATGGGAGATATATCTAAATCTGAACCGATTTCAACCAAATTTGGCACGCATAGCTACAATGCTAATTATACTCCCTTTGCAAAATTTCAACTAAATCGGAGTTAAAAATTGGCCTCTACGGTCATATGAGTGTAAATCGGGCGAAAGCTATATATGGGAGCTATATCTAAATCTGAACCGATTTCAACCAAATTTGGCACGCATAGCTACAATGCTAATTCTACTCCCTGTGCAAAATCTCAACTAAATCGGAGCAAAAACTTGGCCTCTGTGGGCAAATGAGTGTAAATCGGCCGAAAGCTATATATGGGAGCTATATCTAAATCTGAACCGATTTGGCTGATATTTTTCAAGTTTTTCGAGACTCATAAAATATTCGGATGTACGGAATTTGAGGAAGATCGGTTGATATACACGCCAATTATGACCAGATCGGTGAAAAATATATATGGCAGCTATATCTAAATCTGAACCGATTTTTTTCCAAAATCAATAGGGATCGTCTTTGAGCCGAAACACGACCCTATACCAAATTTTAGGACAATCGGACTAAAACTGCGAGCTGTACTTTGCACACAAAAATACATCAACAGACAGACAGACTGACGGACAGACAGACAGACAGACGGACATCGCTAAATCGACTCAGAATTTAATTCTAAGACGATCGGTATACTAAACGATGGGTCTCAGACTTTTCCTTCTTGGCGTTACATACAAATGCACAAACTTATTATACCCTGTACCACAGTAGTGGTGAAGGGTATAAAAAAACGGTGGAAAATATACACAAATTACAAAGAGATATTCATAAAAATAACGAAAGGGCATTATACTCTTTTTAGAGTTGGGACCGTAAAATGAAAAAAGGAGGAAATAGTGAAAAAATAAAAAGTAAAATGTATAAGAACAAAGTTTAGTTCCTCTTTATTAATAAGTAGTCCAAGAGGAGTTGACGGGCACCTTCAAATATAAAAGCGGGCATTAAGTTCGAGTTTTGCAGCTAAAACATTTGAAAAAGTTTATTTTCTTTAGAATGAATTATTAAAGAAAAGTAAAAGGCAAAACAGGGTCAAAGGGTCATTTTAGAGCGATAATGCCAACTTAATACCGGCCTTAAAGTTAAAAATAAATTAAGTACAAAACATGATAAGTTTTAAATGAATTTAAAATGGTGTTAATTGCTATTAAAAAACTGTTCACGCCTAAATAAATTTATGTGTATATTATAAAATTATTTATGTATGTTTATACTCGACTCGTTCTTCTCTTGTTAGAGTTTTTGAATTCCTTCCAAGGTTAGGTTAGGTTATGTGGCAGCCCGATGTATCAGGCTCACTTAGACTATTCAGTCCATTGTGATACCACAGTGGTGAACTTCTCTCTTATCACTGAGTGCTGCCCGATTCCATGTTAAGCTCAATGACAAGGGACCTCCTTTTTATAGCCGAGTCCGAACGGCGTTCCACATTCCAGTGAAACCACTTAGAGAAGCTTTGAAACCCTCAGAAATGTCACCAGCATTACTGAGGTGGGATAATCCACCGCTGAAAAACTTTTTGGTGTTCGGTCGTAGCAGGAATCGAACCCACGACCTTGTGTATGCAAGGCGGGCATGCTAACAATGGTTATTCCTTCCAAAATTTCAAACTTTTATACCAAAAACAGTTTTTTATTACAAAATTGTTATTTTTGCAATAAAAAATAATATTTTATCCAAAAGGTCAGTCCATTTTGTTTATATCAATCACTGTTTCTGACTTAAATTTGTAATAACCCACATTTCGAAGTTTCATTATAAAAATTTAATATAGTGTAAATAGTAATGTGTAAATTAAAAAAAAACAATTGGTGTTTGGTCGGAGCAGGGATTGAACCCACGACCCTTTGCATGTACGGCAGACATGCTAACCACTGCTCCACGTTGCCAACACATGTGTGTTTCTGTTAAATAATGTTATGTTTGCATGGGCTCGTGGGCGCTGCAAACTATGCTATATAAATGTAACTTATAACGATAATTGTCTACTGGTGACTATAACATGGAACATATGTTAGAGAGGCGATTTTTTTTGAGGGTGTATACCCCCATCCTATGATGGAGGGTATAAAAATAATGGGAAAGCAATGTACTATTTGGTATTATATTGATGATAATTTGCAAATTCTGGAAATAGTTAAAAATATAAATGGAAAATACATATTTTTATTATTTTCGGATATTTTTCATATTTTTAAATCCAAAAGAAAGAACTTTTTTACCATTACATAATTCAGCTCATTAGTTTATATATCAGATATACTGCTCTCTACTTGGGTTCAAACTGAAAAAGGCAGGTAAAACAAAAATGCAATTTAATGCCAATGCCACTTCGCAACTTCAAGGTGAATCTTCCAACAAACCCATACCGCTTTTGGTTTTAAGAAAACTAGGAGTGAAAAAAATTTATAATTTTAAAAGATCAATACGGTACCCACTTTTTTATTGCAAACATATTCTTATATATTTGATAAAATGGTGGAGTTGATGGGATTGATTGGTCAATTTCACGAAATAAAATTGGTCACTAAAAGAAATGAAAAAAATATATATTCCATTGAAGCCGTTTAATGTAAACAGGCTTCAATGGAAAACGGTATTCACATTTCATAATTTCTTACCTTCAATAAACGTAGATTGTTTTCATTTTTACAATACCACAAAACACAAACACAGGTAATTTCAAAGGCGTTCTCTCATATATTTTTTTCAAACCTTTACCACGTGGCCATTTGTTGTTGCACACTTTATTTATTTCAACCCTTTGCTATGATTTGTTGTTGCGTTCAAAATATTTATGTACACATTTTCAATGCAGCAGACAGAATGTCGCCAATCATGTTTTTCAATTTACGCGAAAAACAAAAACCCAACCGTTCGTTACAAGTTACTTCTACAGACTGATCTCTCCATCATACAATGTTGAATAAATACCCATTCTCTTGTTCTCTTTTCGCTCTTTCCATTGCTCAAAATTATTCAATTTCAATCACAAAAGTGATTGGATCAATCACATGTGTAATTGGAAACGGAAAAAATTTCAATCACGTTTGTAATTGAAAATTATTTCCGAATTGATTAACAAATTGATTGAATCAATTAATATTTTAATTGGAAACGTAACAAATATCAATCATTTTTTTAATTGGGTTTTATTCGGATTTGATTAAATAATTAATTGAATCAATTAACATATTAATTGAATCCGTTTCCAAATTCAATTAAGTGTTTAATTGAAAAAATTTTGGTCATAATTTTTTGTGTGTACCACGGAGCTTATTTCAAATTGCAGTGGTATGGGCAGACGACCTGAGAAGGCTGTCGAATGTGACCCCAAGAATCTTGGGGTAATTTGTGGTCGGAATTATTTCGGTATCGACACTAAATATTCAACTGGCTGCGCACTTCTGCCGTCCATGTAGTAAATAGTGTGGCTGAGGATTTGGTGGGCGATATCCTCAAGTTTCTCGCAGTGAAATAACTGGTAAGATTAGCGATGTAGACATTTAAACGATCGCAGATATCAGCAACATTGGGCCCAGATGCCAAGATTGTACAATCGTCTGCGTATGATACAATCTCGTCGCCGTCTGGGGGGTGTGGAATAGAGGATAGGTAGAAGTTAAACAGTGCCGGAGATATCACCCCACCCTGTTTCACTCTACGGGGTCTTGATTTCCTATCCCTAAATTCCACATACGACTGGTGTCCGCTTAGATAATTAGTAACCCAACACTTGGTTCCTGCTGGTAGGGACGTATTCTCCATGTCCTCGAAATGTCTGGCATGGTTGACCGTATCGAATGCCTTCGATAGGTCAAGCGCCATGAGGACCGTCCTGTAATACGGCTTGGGCTGATTGAGTCCCCTAAATATAAATGCTGAAATGGCATGCAAAGACGTTGTCGTATTGTGTACTTTGCGGAATCCATGTTGATGATTAGCAGCTGGAAAATTCTCCACAAGGCTGGGGAGGAGTAGTGCCTCAATTGTCTTGGCTACTGACAAGAGAAGGGAAAAAATTTCATCCCTAAAGAGGAAAAATCCTAATATTAGGTTGCGAAAGACGTCGTCCTGAAGACTCTGAAGATTATTGTAACACGACCCTCACTCCAGATCCTATCTACCATTGACATTTGCTACCATTTATTCCGGCCATGCTCAGTGGATGGGGGTTGTTCTTGTCCTGGTAAATAGATCTCAGTCGGTTACAATATCAATAAAATTTAAATCTACCGTAGGTTAGGTTAGGTTATGTATATTTTAGGCTCACTTAGCCTATTCAGTCCATTGTGATACCACATGTGGTGCACTTCTTTGTTAGAAATAAGTGCCTTCTGATTCTATTTTAAGCTCATTGACAAGGAACCTCCTTCTTATAGTCGAATTCAAGCGCTATTTAATATTACGCTTAAACCACTTAAAGAAGATTTGATACAAGCAGAAATGTCACCAGCATTACTGAAAGGGGATAAACCACAGCTGAAAACATTTTGGTGTTCGTTCGAAACTGGGATAGAATTCAGGAGCCTATGTATGCAAAGCTGGCATGCTAAACATTGTACCATTGTGGCTCCCTATATCTACCGTAGAACTAGTGCTGAGGGCGGGCTGGCTGAGACCGATTCACTAATTGCAGTGAATTTCTTATTTTCCGTAAATGAAAAGAGCCCTCAGTAATGATCAAACATTCAGAGGCTCGCCTCTAGAAAGAATCATTTACTTTGGAATCTTGCTGTAAATAGTATTTGCTCCTACTAGAAAAAAAAAATAACGACAATGTCGTATTTTTTTGGACATGGAAGAGGCCCTCAATAACGTTCAAAAATTCAGGGACTCTTTCCAAAGAAGAATAATGACAGTTTCGTATTTTCTGGACATGGAACGATCTCTCAATAACGTTCAAATATTCAAAAGTTCTGCCCAAGGGAGAATTCTATGGCCTTTACTTTGGAATCTTGCTGTACACAGTTTTTTGCTCCTCCAAGAAAAGGAAGAATTACACTGGTGGCATATTAGGGAAAATAAATGCGTATATGAATACAATAAACCGTTTCTTCTGCTTTACATTTCGATGGAGTCCAGTTATGAGAGGTAAATTTTAATGTGTTAATATACCAATATATAATATATATAATATACCGACGTCTGCCCACTTTTGAGAGGTGTCCGGTTTTCAGAGTGTCCAAATTTAAGAGTTTTCAATTCCCAATATGTGTTTTCATCATGGGATAAGGGGCTAAAATATCCATCATTGCAGTATCAGTTTTCACCATGGGATAGAGGTTTAAATGATCTATCTTTCACATATAAATCTGGAGGCCCATCTTTCTCCATTTAGACGCAGGGGACACATTTCTACCGGGGAGCACTTCTTACACATTTTTTTAAGCCATATCTTGAGAATCTCAAATAAATTTTGTAATATCCGTTTTTACTATCGGATAACCACCGTGGTGCAATGGTTAGCATGCCCGCCTTGTGGAACGCCGTTCGGACTCGGCAATAAAAAGGAGGTCCCTTGTCATTAAGCATAACATGGAATCGGGCAGCACTCAGCGATAAGAGAGAAGTTCACCAATGTGATATCACAATGGACTGAATAGTCTAAGTGCGCCTGCTAAGTCGGGCTGCCACCTAACCTAACCTAACCTACTATCGGATTGAAAACTACTACATCTATCTTTCACGTATAAATCTGGATGTCCACCCATTTGGCTACTGTGGATACATTTATCTCTGCTTTGTATATACTGCATTACTGCATGACAAACGGTTTTAATACCAATCGCTTCAGTGTATCCTTGGTTAAAATTTGGCCTTTTCATGAATTTCCCTCGTTTGGCCGATTCATTCCAATTTCTATGGAGAATTATATCGTAAATTGTTTGTATTCGCGTATAAGTATTTTTTCACATATAGATGGCGCTGTAAAAGTCGAAAACAAATCATTAAAAATAGTATAAAATTTTACCTCTTTAGTGCAAATTTTATTAAAACGTAATGGGGAATACCCCAAAGCAAATTTTTACAAAGTTTATATTATTTATAATGGATTATTAGAGAACTCGAACTTAATAATCACCTTAAAATCGCCATTTTTTCACTATTACTTTTCTCTAATAATCCAATAAAAAGAATATAAACTGAAAAGTTGAAGTTGAAGTGAAAAGTTGCTTCGGGATATTCCCCATCAAGTTTTAATAAAATTTGCATCAAAGAGGTACAATTGTTTATTGGTTTTACGTATTTAATTTCGGTTTTAGCGGCTAAACTCGAACTTAATACCCACCTTAATATAGAAATGGCATAGGCTGCTGATTAGGCACGCCAATAAGAGATACTGTACGCAGAGCCCTACAGATTACTGAGAAGTGGGCCAGGGAGATTGGTCTAAACGTAAATCCAAGACAGAACTGCACAGTTAAACACTTCTCCATCGGTGACATTAGTAAGTGTGCAAAAATAACTCTGAGTTAGTTTGGTTGGGAAGCTAGACTTATAAATAAATCCAAAGTGGTTTTGAATAAAACCAAATTGAAAAATATTCTACAAAAAAATTTTAAATATTCAATAAAAAAAAATAAATAAATAAATAAAATTTATAAAAAATAAAAATAAATCAGAAAATTAATTGAATCAATTAAATGTTTAATTTAAGCAATGAATATTTAATTCTATAAATTAATTTCGTAAATGATCTCAAACTTTTTTGTGTGTAGCTAAAGATGTCGCAAAAATGAAGTTCTCAAAAATATGCCTCTAGCTGCTTGGCAGATTAGAGCAAAATTTGGGAATCAATCAAATCAATATTAGCCCTTAATAGGTTAACATTTCTGAGTGTTTCTCTAAGGGCTTTCGGAATCGGCTATTTTAAAAGAGATCCTTTGTCATTGAGCTAAAACATGAAATTGACCGGAAGTCGGTGATAAAAGAGAAGTTCACCACCACTGAAGTATTGTCAGGACGAAAGCCGAATGTACAGAATATTCAATTGTAGTTTTATTTTTTAATAAATTCAATACCTAACTAACATTTGTCATTTTCATAGATACGAAAATTTTTTTTCTTTTTTAAATCTAAGACGAAAGTTGTGTCCTTTATATTTTTAATATTTTTAGGGTGAAAAAAATTATAAATATAATTGACTTTTCCCACCCTTATGTACATGATTCTGGGGAGGCTTTTGCAGCAATTAAAACCCTATATGGTTTTCACATTTACCGCTATTTAAGGGTTGGTCCTTAGTAACAGCTGTGTCATCGTCTTTACCAACGACACCAATTTGGTCACCATAGTATACGTTCGGGTTTTTGTTTATAAACAAGTGAAAGAAAAAAAGTGAAAATCCCAAAATATTTTTTAAAATTTCAATGTAGTATAAAATTAAATTAAATAAAAATTTATAGAATTTTTGAAGTACATAAATTGAAATGACCGAAACAATGGCAAAACGTAAAGTGAACAACAACAACAATACTAATAATAACACCAATAGTAATAGCAACAATAATAGTAACAACAATAACAGCTCCATTGCCATGGAAAGGCATATGATATTCGTATGCCCCGAATGTGGACAGACCACAGATACTCAAAATGAATGGCGTCAACATCTAAATTCGGCACATGATTATGCCAAAAAGAAGCCCATTGATTTTGATTTTAAGGAAATTGATAAGAAATATCATGAATGTCAAATATGTCTCAAACGTTTGGCCCATGGCCATCATTCTCCGGTTCTATTACAATATCATCGTTTCTCTCATCTGTCCTATGGTGGCCCATTTAAATGTCGATATTGTGCTGGAACCTATGTAAAGAAAAGAGCCTTATCTGTGCATTTGTTTCGTTGTCACAGTCAATTGATGAACAAAGTCGATAATGAGTATAAAATGGAAAAAATGAAACAGGCCATACATCTGAGACATCCCCGTTTTAATAGGGAATTTTTTATGCGTTTCATTTGTCCACAATGTGGAAAATTGTTTCCACGATTTAACGAGTGGCTGGAACATCTTGATAGTGCCCACCTAAGTACTTCGAAAAATATAAGCATGCATCGTATCATTTCGACCAATGATTTTTACTGTGACCAATGTTCCGATATCCTAAAGAATTCTCCAACATGGGATGAATTACGTAGGCATCATTTTAGTCATTTGCCTTATACGACCTATTTCCAGTGTGCTTTTTGTATAACCCAAAAATCCTTTAAGACGGATTTATTTTTGCATTTCATTAAATATCATAGAGCGGAATTTTTGAAAAACAAAAAATACATTTGTGCTCCCGACGAATGGGGTGGTCCAGCCAAAGAGCTGACACTAAGGCAAATAGAGATTTATAGCAGTTCCGATGACATCTCCGTTATTGTGCAGAAAGAACGTACGAATCAAGAAGTTCGAAGAGCTATTCAGACGTTGGAAAACATTGGTGATACAGAGAAACAATATTCTAACAATGGATCAGGGGAGACAGGTTGCGATAATGGTACGGAACATTTGGTAGTCATGGACCCTTTAAATGTCTTTGGTGTGGCACAAGCACAAGATGATATTACCATGCAAACGGAGGAGCAACCCATAGTTAATGATATCTTACAAAAAGCTTTAGCTGAGAGTTGTATAAATTTTGAGGAAGACATCAATACACCGAATGTTACTACTACTACTACTACTCATCAACAAGCCCCCTTAGGAAATCCCACTCAAAATGGCTATAAAAATATTTATGTAGTCGATTTGCCACAACAACCAAAAAGTCACACGGAACATGTGGTATTGAACGATATGGAATTGGAAGAGATTTGCCAAGAAATGTTCGAAGAAATCGATGCAGAAGTCGGTACACTCTCGCCAAACACCAAAATTATAACTACAAATCGTGCTAGGATCATTGAACTGCAAAAACGTGAAATGCAAAAGTACATAAACTATCTATGTCCTGAATGTAAACATGAATTCGAAGATCAACCCACCTGGCGTACCCATGTCTTTAAAGAACATAATCTGGCCCAGGCCATTAAATCGAGATTCCGTCCTTTGAATGCTCTTAAAACCGCATTCCTCTGTTTGACATGCTATCAAGTGCAACGTAATTCAAAACATGTCGACTTACAGCGTCATTATTTTCAACATATGCCTCATCAGGGTTATCTCAAATGTACCCTATGCAAAAAGACAAAATCGAGTAAACCAAAAATGTTGTATCATTTGGAATATATCCATCGCATTGATATACAAAAGACTGTGCTAGAAGCAACCGAAAATGATGAACAACTTAAGCAACAATGTTTGGAATGTGATATGGATTTTATGGAGGATTTACAGAGCCATTTAAAAATTTGTCCTGCTCGTTTGGTGCCACTCTCTGTACACCACTATAATAATATAGAAAATAATATGAAAATATTAGAGCATTTAAAAAAAGCTAGTCTGAATTTAGATAAGATGTTATTGGATATAGGTATTGAGCCCAGTACCATATAAAATATGACAAATTATTACCAAGTATAAGTAAAGTTGTGTGTGTACACTCAACGGAACAAATTATGTATTTAATTTTTTAATTTTATACGACCTTGTCATTTTTGTATTTAGAATTTTCTTAGATCTGCTCTAACCAAAAACCAAAAAAAAAACTTTATTCTATACTAACATCTTAAGTTTTGTTGGTGCTTTCCAACCCCCATCTGGGACGATTTTTTGAAAAAATTAGTCTACTTATTTAATGGATGGTGTATGTAGGGAGTGGTTTGAGGATGATAAGTCCTTGGATCACTATCTTTGCCTCTATCCTGCCTTTTCAGGGCAACTAGTTAACCATATCGCTGAAGAGTTCGTAACCGGGTCCAGCTGGGAAGTAGGGAAATGAAATGATTTAGAATCTTCGTTAGAGAGACAAAGTTACTCACGGTTTCTATAGAAATAAAATTTTGACAAACTTTTCTATAGAAATAAAATTTTGACAAAATTTTGTATAGAAATAAAATTTTACCACAATTTTCTATAGAAATAAAATTTTGACAAAATTTTCTATAGAAATAAAATTTTGACAAAATTTTCTATAAAAATAAAATTTTGACAAAATTTTCTATAGAAATAAAATTTTGACAAAATTTTCTATAGAAATAAAATTTTGACAATATTTTCTATAGAAATAAAATTTTGACAAAATTTTCTATAGAAATAAAATTTTGACAAAAATTTCTCTTACAATAAAACTTTGACAAAATTTTCTATAGAAATAAAATATTGACAAAATTTTCTATAGAAATAAAATATTGACAAAAATTTCTATAGAAATAAAATTTTGGCAAAAATTTCTATAGAAATAAAATTTTGATAAAATTTTCTATAGAAATAAAATTTTGACAAAATTTTCTATAGAAATAAAATTTTGACAAAATTTTCTATAGAAATAAAATTTTGACTAAATTTCTATAGAAATAAAATGTTGACAAAATTTTCTATAGAAATAAAATTTTGACAAAATTTTCTATAGAAATAAAATTTTGACAAAAGTTTTGACAAAATTTTCTATAGAAATAAAATTTTGATAAAATTTTCGATAGAAATAAAATTTTGACATTTTCTATAGAAATAAAATTTTGACAAAATTTTCTATAGAAATAAAATTTTGACAAAATCTTCCATAGAAATAAACTGTTGACAAAAATTTCCATAGAAATAAAATTTTGACAAAATTTTCTATAGAAATAAAATTTTGACAAAATTTTCTATAGAAATAAAATTTTGACAAAATTTTCTATAGAAATAAAATTTTGACAAAATTTTCTCTAACAATAAAATGTTGACAAAATTTTCCATAGAAATAAAATTTTGATAAAATTTTCTATAGAAATAAAATTTTGACAAAATTTTCTATAGAAATAAAATGTTACCAAAATTTTCTATAGAAATAAAATTTTGACCAAATTTTGACAAAATTTTCTATAGAAATAAAATTTTGACAAAATTTTCTATAGAAAAAAAGTTTTGACAAAATTTTCTATAGAAATAAAATTTTGACAAAATTTTTTTTTTTCTATAGAAATAAAATTTTGACAAAATTTTCTATAGAAATAAAATTTTGACAAAATTTTCCATAGAAATAAAATTTTGATAAAATTTTCTACAGAAATAAAATTTTGACAAAATTTTCTATAGAAATAAAATTTTGACAACATTTTCTATAGAAATAAAATTTTGGCAAAATTTTCTATAGAAATAAAATTTTGACAAAATTTTCTATAGAAATAAAATTTTGACAAAATTTTCTATAGAAATAAAATTTTGACAAAATTTTCCATAGAAATAAAATTTTGATTAAATTTTCTATAGAAATAAAATTTTGACAAAATTTTCTATCATAATTTTATGGTAGTCAATGCAAAAACTACAAAGACATCAACTGCTGTTTTTTACGGAAGAATTGCAAAAACTCCGCCTGCTGCTTTCACAAACTTTTCATGCATAACTTAACTGTTATTATGAGACTTATTTCTACGAAAGAATTATTTATTTTGGTTTATTTGGTTTTTATTTACATGTACAATATTTACGGGTTTAATTTGTATTAATTCAAGGGGCTATTTTTTCGTCACGACTAACTGAAGAAAAAAAAAATTATGAAAAAATTAGAGTTTTTTTTATCTATATACATATGAGTGCAATACAATATATTTTTTTATTAGTAATAAATGCAGCTAATATATTTCCTTTGTATAAATATATTTAAAATGGTGCTTAAAAGAACATATTTAGAAATTGAAAAAAATTTTATAATCAAAATTTAAAATTAATACAAAATATGAAAAATTCAATAAATCTTAAGACGTTTTAACGTCATATAGCTAAAGATATTATATACTCGTAATAATTATAATAATAATAAAACATATCAATTATCTACATGATGAAATAGTGAGCATTTGGTAAAATAAAGTCATTGTCTCCTAAAATATTTCTCAATAAGAAAAATATCAAAAAATATTAGAATAATTTTTGACACAAAATGATTGGATGTCGAGGAACTCTTTGTAGTAAACTATAAAAAATAAAAATATTAAACAGAATATAAAACAATAAAGAGTATATTAAAAGAAATTGATTTTAGGTCTGTTGATTTTAGTGCTGGATATTAAAAAAAAAAAAATAAATAAATAAACACACACACACAAAATAATAAAATAAAACATTAAAAATAAACAACCATAATATCAGCTGTTTTGAAAAATATCAATAAAAGGCTAATGTTTTGTAATATGTCTACAGTATATGGGTATTTAAAAAAATCCTTTCTGTAATTTTTTTGTAGAAATTCGATTTTAAAAGAAATTTCAAAAAATCTTACTTTATACTTTTAAAATATTTTTGTTACAAAAATTAAAAATTAATTTTTATCAAAAAAAAAAAAATAATATCTTTGAAAAAGAATACCGAATAGTTGTCGTCGTATTACCAAATTTTCTTATAAAACAACAATTTTAACCACTGTGCAGAGAATTTTTTTATGATTCAATCACAGAATTAATTGATCCAAATAAATTTTTCATTGAAATTACTTCAAATTTCCTATAGAAACGAAATTTTGACAAAATTTCCTATAGAAGCGAAATTTTGACAAAATTTCCTATAGAAACGAAATTTTGACAAAATTTCCTATAGAAACGAAATTTTGACAAAATTTCCTATAGAAACGAAATTTTGACAAAATTTCCTATAGAAACGAAATTTTGACAAAATTTCCTATTGAAACGAAATTTTAACAAAATTTCCTATAGAAACGAAATTTTGACAAAATTTCCTATAGAAACGAAATTTTGACAAAATTTCCTATAGAAACGAAATTTTGACAAAATTTCCTATAGAAACGAAATTTTGACAAAATTTCTTATAGAAACGAAATTTTGACAAAATTTCTTATAGAAACGAAATTTTGATAAAATTTCCTATAGAAAGGAAATTTTGACAAAATTTCCTATAGAAACGAAATTTTGACAAAATTTCCTATTGAAACGAAATTTTGACAAAATTTCCTATTGAAACGAAATTTTGACAAAATTTCCTGTAGAAACGAAATTTTAACAAAATTTCCTGTAGAAACGAAATTTTGACAAAATTTCCTGTAGTAACGAAATTTTGACAAATGTTTCTATAGAAACGAAATTTTGACAAAATTTCCTATAGAAACGAAATTTTGACAAAATTTCTTATAGAAACGAAATCTTGACAAAATTTCCTATAGAAATGAAATTTTGACAAAATTTCCTATGGAAACAAAATTTTGACAAAATTTTCTATTGAAATGAAATTTTGACAAAATTTTCTATAGAAATGAAATTTTGACAAAATTTCCTATAGAAACTATTGTTGTCTAGGGTTCTTTTCAAATTGATGAAAGAACAGTTTTGTTTTTTTTTTTATACAATACATATTTCCTACAAAAAAGAGTACAGCAAAGGTATCACCAACATATTTCCAATTAAAAAATTGATTGGAGTTTTCAAACAATTAAAAAAATAATTGATAAAATTAACTTTTTAATCAAATTTTCGCAATGAACATTTTAATTATATAAAAATATATGTCCAGTTAAAAATTTATTTAAGCAATTATGATAAATAAATAATAATACTATAAATAATTGATTGCCTCAATTAAAAAAAAAAATAAAATTGAATTGAGTTTTGCGACGAAAAACAATTAATTTTTTTATCAAATATATTTTTTATTTCTATTGAACTTCGTGATTGATACTATTATTTTTGTTAATGGAGCAATTTCAATTAAAAAATTTAATTGGATCTATTAATTTCATGATTGAATCAGAAAAACAATATTTCTGTGAAGCCAATATGGTTTGCCAGTCTTTCTTATATGTTTTTTTCTTATATAAGATGTGATTATATCCGTTATTTCTATATACTATGATAAGTGAAACAGCTGATTCAGCAGCTGATTGCTCAAAACTACATCCAAATGTTCCAAATTTTCTCTATAAACTAGGAGGGAAATCTAAATTGATTGCTAAACTAGAAAATAACTATTAACTCTTGTGTTTTTGTCGCAAACTAAGGGCGACTTATATGTGTGAAAAAGCGTTACCCCAGTGTTGCACTACTTCTGCCCTCAGTGTTCTTTCGCCCAAATAATAATATCATTCTAAAGTTATTGTCATTTTAGAATGTTGTGAGATATGATAAAACCAAATGCTATAATATAGTCATTTATATTTTGCAATTAATTTCGAAAATGTTGCAGCTTCTAACAGAAACGAAATCGTCATAAAAGTAAACACATTGTTTATCTGTTCACATTCGGTAGTTTTCAAACAATACTTGAGGGATGCAATCAAACAAATCCAATCGATATATCCAAATACAAAACTATAACAGACCTATTATCAAATTAATGTTGTAAAACTTAGCGTTCAATACATTAGTAAAAGTATTCGACTTTATAACAGTATAGCTTCTTAATATAGAATTTATAAGAAAACTGAAGGATATTCCTAAAGACCTAAAGACGTTTGACCAAAATATTTAAGTTACTAAAAACTACCAACAGAAACTGTAAACTATTAAATACCATTTCAGGGCTTAATAAAAAAAAACTAATATTATTTATGAACCAAAGAATACAATATACATTTATATTTCGATTTCTAATAGTTTATAGAATAACACTTAGCAACGTTGATCTCATGATGCAGTTATAACTAATTCAATCCAAATTTATAAAAAAATATTAAATCTAAACATCAATAATAATAATATCTATAAATTAAATACCATTTTTGTTTTCTTTTTTTATGTGGACAATATGTAAGTATACTCAATAAAAACTGTTAATAGTAACACAAAAATATCTGCTGAAGCATAATAATAATGAACAATTTTTATTATATCACCAGTTTTATCTGCAAAAGCAATAATACTAGAACTGCTGTTTCTATTTTAGCAACCAATTGCCGATTCAGTAAATTAATCTGAATATTCTAGTACCATATAAATAAAAAATTTTCTGATTCAATCACGAAATGAATTTATCCAATTAATTAATATAATTGAAATCGCTTTGAGATAATCAATTATTCGTAACTGTTCTGTTACTACATTTCGTGAGGTGTCACATTTACACCGCCACAGACCTGAAAAATGTACACTAACTTTTTTCTGTGTGGGCCAAGTGTACACCCTCAAAAAAATCACTTCTGTAAAATATACCCCAAACACATTTTGCTTCAAGCATATCTATTTTCAGGATTGGTCCAAACAAAATATTGTTTGTATTGTTCAAACATATTATGTTTCACCTTAGAGCTACACTGGTAGTAAAAAATTTTAATGAAATTTTCTTTGTAGGGATATATTTTTAAGGCGCCAATTGGTTACTTCCATTATTTTACTTGGAGCATACTCTTTATGTCTCTCTTTCTAAACACATATATGTTTATAGGCTATTTCCAAATTAATATATGTTTGCATCTAAGCATATTATATTTACAAACATTTTATGTCCCAAACATAATATTTTCTAACATATTAACATATATGTCCAAACATGTTCTGCTAGTTTATGAACATTATATGCTTGCACTTAAAAATATTGTGTTAAAAAATCTGAGTTCCAAACATATAATTTTTACACCCAAGCATATGAAAAACAGTCTTTTTCGTCCGTGTACAGATATCATATGCAAAGTTAGAAGATTTTTAACACAAAAAAATAACATATTTCGAAACTTTAATGTGGTTTTTATATATTTTGATAAAATTTCCTATAGAAACGAAATTTTGACAAAATTTCCTATAGAAACGAAATTTTGACAAAATTTCCTATAGAAACGAAATTTTGACAAAATTTTCTATAGAAACGAAATTTTGACAAAATTCTATAGAAACGAAATTTTGACAAAATTTTCTATAGAAACGAAATTTTGACAAAATTTCCTATAGAAACGAAATTTTGCGAAAATTTCTATAGACATAAAATTTTGCCAAAATTTTCTATAGAAATAAAATTTTGACAAAATTTTCGATAGGAATAAAATTTTGTGAAAATTTTCTATAGAAATAAAATTTTGAGAAAATTTTCTTTAGGAATACAAGTTTGACAAAGTTTTCTATAGAAATAAAATATTGATAAAAAATGTATAGAAATAAAATTTGACAAAATTTCCTATAGAAACGAAATTTCTATATAAATTTCCTATAGAAACGAAATTTTGACAAAATTTTCTATAGAAACGAATTTTTGACAAGATTTTCTATAGAAATAAAATTTTGACAAATTTTTCTATAAAAATATTTTTTTGATAAAATTTTTTATAGAAATAAAATTTTTATTCGTTTTGTTTGTTATTGTTGGCTTCTCTTCAATCGTTATTGTTGTTTCTTTTTTTGATCTCAGCTTAAAGCCATGCATTGACTAAACTACAAGTGTAGCTTAACCAACAGAGGAAAAGTATGCTTGTCAAATTTATTTGGGCAAAGCCCTATAGACTGCAAGATGGTTGGATGTACAGCTGTTTCGGAATTAAATTTTTTTTAAATTAAATTTTGCCAAAATTTTCTATAGAATAAAATTTTTTTTAACAAAATTTTCTATAGAAGTAAAATTTTGACAAAATTGTCTATAGAAATAAAATATTGATAAAATAATTCTAAAGAAATTAAATTTTGACAAAATTTTCTATAGAAATAAAATATTGACAAAATTTTCTATAGAAATAAAATTTTGACAAAAATTTCTATAGAAATAAAATTTTGACAAAATTTTCTATAGAAATAAAATTTTGAGAAAATTTTCGTTAGAAATAAATTTTGACAAAATTTTCTATAGAAATGAAATTTTAACAAATGTTTCTATAGAAATGAAATTTTGACAAGATTTTCTATAGAAATAAAATTTTGACAAATTTTTCTATAAAAATAAATTTTTGACAAAATTGTCTATAGAAATAAAATATTGAAAAAAAAAATTCTAAAGAAATTAAATTTTGACAAAATTTTCTATGGGAATACTATTTTGACAAAATTTTCTATAGAAATAAAATTTTCACAAAATTTGCTATAGAAATAAAATTTTGATAAAATTTTCTATAGAAATAAAATTTTTTAAAAAAATTGTATTTCTATATTTTTAAAAAATTCTAAAGAAATTAAATTTTGACAAAATTTTCTATAGGAATACTATTTTGACAAAATTTTCTATAGAAATAAAATATTGACAAAATTTTCTATAGAAATAAAATTTTGACAAAATTTTCTATAGAAATAAAATTTTGACAAAATTTTCTATAGAAATAAAATTTTGACAAAATTTTCTATAGAAATAAAATTTTGACAAAATATTCTATAGAAATAAAATTTTCACAATATTATCTCCAGAGTTTTAGCGTATTGGACAGAGATCCTTCTCACACTAGTGGGAGAATTTCTCGCTTAAGCTGAGTACTATGTTCAGTTTTCAAGCTGAAAACCAGCTTGTTTTCACGGTTACTTTTTTTAATTAACTAATTTAGAAATATAAAATTATTTGCAATCAATTCCTTGGATCTTTTCCATCCATTATTTGGCAAGACTCGATCAAAATATAATCGTCTTCATAAATATATTTGTACTTTTAAGATAGTGTTTTGGTAAAAAAAAAAGAACATAGTACTCCCCTTTAGGGAATATATATGAAATTTACCAATAAGTTTAATTAAATTACTGAAAAATAGTAGATAGTTTTTCTCCGAAGTTTTCGACGAATCACTGACGCTTTAATTTCGATACAAACCTTTCCATTAGTTTTAAATGAAACACCCATACATTTTTATATATGTTTTTTTTTTCTCATATTACTATGTATATGTATTTTTTTAAACTTAAATTATTATTACATAATTGTTATTTAAATTTATTGAAATATACATAATGGAATATCTATGGATATTCTTAATTAAGGGGTTTATTTAAAATAAGGATGCCATACATAAATGTGTTGTGTATTTAGATGTTATATATATTATTATATGGATTTGTATATATATCATATTATTTATATAATATATGGTGTATTTACTTATGTTAATGGGGAGTAATTTATAATTTATGTACAAGATTTTTGTTTTGTTTTTTTGCACTAAAGAAGATGTGTATAATATATTGGTAAACATAAGTGTTATACAAATTAAAAACATTCTTTTTATAGTATAAACGAAGGGAAACAATATAGAATTTTATCTATAAATTTTATTTTTTTTTGTTTGTAAAATTTAACAAAATTTTACTTTTAAAAATTATTTAAAAACAATGCCTTAAAATCAGGAAGTTATAATTTGTGTAATTTGTTTTACTATTTATATTGGTTTTTATATATAAAAATGTTTTATTATATAGATTTTAACTACATACTTTGAATTAATTTGGTGAATGTGTGGATTTTTCTTATTGTTATTATTAATCTGTATGTGAGGAGGGGGTTGTTTTTGTTTGTTATGTAGTATGTAGGGATAAGATTATTTCATATTCTAAATATATTTTTGGTCTATAACTATTTTTATTTATATAAGTATTTTGTTTTTCTTTTTTTTTGTGAAATTGTTGACTTCATAACTTTAGAGGGATGATTAATTTTCTAATAGCACGTTGTTTTTGTTTAATATGAAATCCTTAATATTTTGTTTTTATTCATTTCAAAAAATGTATTCGTTTATATTTGCCTTGTTTTAAACTCTTTTTTTTTAAATTATTACGTATATTTTATATATGTATATTCAATGTAATTAAAATATTTTTTTTGGTATTTCATTTTATGTATTTTTCTTTTATAAAAAAGTTGTGCTTAAAAAAACAAAATTACCTGATTCGTATTATTTGCTTTTAAGTAAAGTATTTTGTTTCGTTTGTTTTTTTTTGTTTTTGTTATTGGAGATGTTTATAAAAAATAATAGGGTCGAGAATCTATGGAGTTTGTTTTTTGTTAATATTATTGTTTATTTGTTTTGTTTTTGCTTTCTATATTTATGTAGTAAATATTTCTGTAATAATTCGCTGAGGTGGAAAAATTCTTTAGAATTTTTTTAATTTTGTAATTATTTTTTTTTGTTGTAATTTTATGTTACGGGTTTTCACTAAAAAAGTTTTCTTTTTTATATAATTTCAATACTGTTTGGTGTTTCTGTTGTTGTTTTTTTTTTTTTTTTAATTTTCATATACTCTAAATTTTCAATACATTATATATACAATAATTAGAAAAAATAAAAATTTTACTAAGTTTTATTTTGTTTTAGTGAAAAACTAAACAAAAAAACTGAGATAGGTTAGAAAATAATAAAAAAAAACACAATAATTAAAATAAAAATAATATCAAATAATTTTTAATGGCAGTTTCTTTAAAAAATCAATAATAAAAATTATATTTATTTAAGTTTTTTTAATCTGCAGAAAATGTTTGGCACACTTCAAGGCATTGTATATTTTTAATTTTTTTATTTTAATTTTTATATGCTATTTTTTTAAATTTGTTTCGGGCTTTATTATTGATATTGATGAAATTATGAAGTGTATGAATTGTTAAAGGGTATTTAATAAAATTTTTAGTATTTTTTCATAAAGACATCCTTGGTCTCCCATCATTTTTGAAAAGCAAAAATGGATTCTTACCATTTTCTATATATAGAAAAAATATATTGACCTGTTATGGAAGATTATGTTAGAATCCTCAATTTACATAATATTATTTCTTTAAAATAATGAAATTGTAATTAAAAGAAAGTTATTTTGTCTTGAAAATATTTTTCTTCATTAAATTTAGGACAACAATTTTTGAAGTTTGTGGCCCTCCGTTATAGTCATAGGTGTTTTAAGGACAAATTTCTTTAAAATAATGAAATTGTAATTAAAAGAAAGTTATTTTGGATTCAAAACATTTTTTTTTCATTAAATTTAGGACAAAAATTTTGGAAATTTGAGTCCCTCCGTTATAGTCGTAGGTCTTTTAAGGACAAATTTCTTTAAAATAATGAAATTGTAATTAAAAGAAAGTTATCTTTGCTTCAAAACAGGTTTTTTTTCATTAAATTTACAAATAATTACGAATCGATATGGAATTTTGCACGGTACTTAGAGAGCCAGAATTTAAATATGGGGGTCGTTTATATGGGGTCGTTTATACAAAACAAATTTCAACTGACTCGGAAGAAATTTGCTCCTCCAAGAGGCTCCCAAACCAAATCTCGGGATCGGTTTATATATGGGGGCTATATATAATTATGGACTGATATGGACCAATACCTGCATGGTTGTTAGAGACCATATACACAGAAAAATTTTTCACAAAAACGTTTCCAATTAAAATTTTAATTGAGGTTTAAAAAATATTCCATTAAAAATTTAATTAAATCAACAAATTTTTTAATTGAAACAAAAATCAATCACAAAAATTAATAGTATCAATTAATTTTTTAATTAGATCAATTAATTTTTAATTGACAGTCAATCAATTTTTTAATTGATACTATCATTTCTGTGATTGAAGACATTCCAATCAATTAATTTCGTGATTGAATCAGAAAAATTTTTTTTGTGTGTACTAACACCACGTACTAAATTTCAATCAGATCGGATGAATTTTGCTTCTCCAAAAGGCATCGGATCGGTTTATATGGGGGCTATATATAATTATGGACCGATATGGACCAATTCCTGCATGGTTGTTACAGACCATATACTAACACCATGTACCAAATTTCAGCCGGATCGGATGAAATTTGCTTTTCTTAGAGGCTCCGCAAGCCAAATCTGGGGATCGGTTTATATGGGGGCTATACGTAAAAGTGGACCGATATGGCCCATTTGCAATACCATCCAACCTACATCAAAAACAACTACTTGTGAAAAGTTTCAAGTCGATAGCTTCTTTCGTTCGGAAGTTAGCGTGATTTCAACAGACGGACTACTTCAATTTTATTCAATCTACTCCACTTTTTTCCAAAATCTACTTCACTCAATTTTTCACTAGCGGCAGCACTGGCAGGGACATGGTGGTAGAGCTGGGACCTCTATAGCATTTGCCACAGGGAGGGGTAATATCACCTTTGCTATGGTGGTGAACGAGGTATTGATTGGGCTGACCAGTAAGCGTATCAAGGTAGTGGCATACGCGGATGACATTATGATAATGGTATCGGGAAAATTCCTGGATTCTATATCGGATGTGCTGAACGGGTCTTTGCAGTATCTTTCGGAGTGGACATGAGGATACGGATTAGGGGTGAACCTTGGATAGACGGAGTTGGTACTGTTCACCAAGAGGAGAAAGGTTATCGATTACAAGTCTCCTGATTTCCAGGGCACGAAGTTGACCCTCTCGAAATCAACAAGGTACCTGGGAGTTCTTTTGGATTCGAATACTGAACTGGATGGAGAATACTGCGGATCGCATAAAGAGGACCTATGCGGCATTATACTCGTATCAGAAATTTGTCGGACAGAGATGGGGAATGAGGCCTTCTCATTTTGGCTGGCTTTATACCGCGGTTGTAAGACCTGTGGCCACATATGGTTGTCATGTTTGGTGGACAATCGTGAGACACCAAAATCATATGTCGAGAATAAATAGGACTGCACTTAACTATATGACAGGCGCTATGAGGACCACAGCCACTGGGATGGGAGTTATCCCACTCGATTTACACGTAAGGAAGACGGCAGAACTGACACTTCTGAGACTTAAGATCTTGAACACGCTGGAGAGGACAGCCTGCAGGCATACTGAAATTCTGGCTGGACAGTATAGAGGGACGGACCATATGGCCACGGAGCATGTTTATCATCACAAACCGACATACATTATACCAAGTATAGAGGAGTGGGAAGACAGGAGGATACCCTTCGGAACCCTGAACATGTATACGGACGGATCAAAGATGGTGGAAGTAACGGGCAACGGAATCTATTGTAGTGAACTGGGGATAAGGGAGTCTTACACGCTGGATAGTGATTGCAGTATTTTTCAGGCTGAGATCTCTGCGATCACAAAGGCTGCTGAGTCGCTGTTGATGAGGCCGTTATTCAGAAGCGATATCAGCTTCTTCATCGACAGTCAGGCAGCTATAAAAGCATTGTGCAGTGCTGACATAAGGTCTAAGTTAGTCAGCCGCTATCGTAGAGAACTCAAGGTTCTCATTGAATAGCATAATATAACTCTGTGCTGTGTTCCTGGGCTACATGGGATAATAGGAAATGAGGAAGCGGATGTGTTGGCTAAGGAGAGCGCTCGTGGAACGAATAATGTCCTAGCGGACGTTTTTCCTCCACTATCTTCTTATCATTATAGGATAGAGGTCAAATATGATGAACTATGGCGAAGAAGCTGGGTCTCTTCGGATGGTTGCGAACAAACCAAGTTGATATGGGACGAAAAGTAGGAACTGTGAAATTTTTATGTCGATGAACAGAGAAGAATTGCGGCCATTGATTGATATCATAACAGGACATAACATACTTGGGAAACACATGGTAGGAATAGGACTTATTATATTACGATTATATCTGTAGATGGTGTCTGGGCCCGGAAGTTACGGAGGACTCGTACCACTTTCTGTGCCAGTGTCCAGCTTTATCCTTTAGAATAAACAAGATACTGGGCTCCTTTTTCTTTCAGGCTCTTACTGATCTGCGGGAGTGCAGCTTAAGGAACATACTTGCATTCATCAGGGCCTCTGGCTGCTTGTTCTGAGATTTCTTTTAAAGAAAACGAGCAGGTGGAAGTTCTGGGACAAGGCGGACCGCATCGGAAGGAAGACGATGAAAAGATCACATCGAGGAATCACAATGGACCTATACGGATCTAAGTGGACATCAATTCAACACAAAATTGATGTCATCCTCTACAACCTAACCTAACCTAGAGACCATAGAGAGCCACCTTGGTGCAATGGTTAGCATGCCCGCCTTGCATACACAAGGTCGTGGGTTCGATTCCTGCTTCGACCGACCACCAAAAAGTTTTTTAGCGGTGGATTATCCCACCTCAGTAATGCTGGTGACATTTCTGAGGGTTTCAAAACTTCTCTAAGTGGTTTCACTGCAATATGGAACGCCGTTCGGATTCGGCTATAAAAAGGAGGTCCCTTGTCATTGAGCTTAACATGGAATCGGGCAGCTCTCAGTTATAAGAGAGAAGTTCACCAATGTGGTATAACAATGGACTGAATAGTCTAAGTGAGCCTGATACATCGGGCTGCCACCTAACCTAACGTAGAGACCATATACTAACATCACGCACCAAATTTCAACCGGATCGGGTGAACGGACATCGCTAGATCGACTCAGAATTTCACCACGATCCAGAATATACTATATACTTTATGGGGTTTTAGACCGATATTTCGATGTGTTACAAACGGAATGACAAAGTTAATATACCCCCAATCCTATGGTGGAGGGAGATTGGATCAACACGTGGTTGAAGACAGAAAATATTTTTTGCCATGTACCCGTTTTTCGGCATAGTTGTGTTAACACATTGAGCCAGAAAACCCTGCTACTAATCCTTCTTAAATTTTAAAATCTCCTCCTATTTAAATCCTTATCCGCATTATGAAAAAAAAAATTAAGTAAATTTTAAGCCTACTTTGACCAGTAAATTCCTTCCATACATTTTCAATAAATTATGTATTTTGAATTTGAACATTTATGTTTTAAGGACTGGCTTTTGCTAGATCAAAAATTTCATTGATGTGATAGCCGACAATGAGTGAAATTATTAGCAGATATTTATGTATGGATGTATGAGGTTATTGTTATTCATACATTTCTTCTTTGGAAATGATTACGTTTCAATATTGGCCAATTTTAGATATTGATGGAATATTAGAAATTTTACAATATAAAAAGAAATATTTTGCCAAACGAAAATAAAAACAATCCATAAAAAAAAGAAAAACAAAACAAAGATTTTGATTATATTATATACAAAAAAAAGTTACTAATTTATTACTAAATATTTTTCTCAATAAAAATTAAAACAATAAATGACAATATAGAAATTGAAAAATTAAATAAAACACTTTAGAAACATACAAAATACAATATAAAACAATTACATTTAACAATTTCATTTAAATTTAATACAATGTTAACTAATTATATATGAATTAAAAAAATATATATATTTAGTATATTCATTAATATACAAGTGAAAGAAAATCTAAGTAAATTAAGTTAACAGAACTTTAGAAATAACACAAAGAAAAAATTCACATTACAAACAAAAATGTTTTATTAAAGGAAAAACATGGAGAAATTGGACGAAAACAAACAAAAATAATGGAAACAAAATATTTCATATACTACATAGATATATTTATAAAACAATTCTATTGGTCATTCTTTGCATGGCCTTTTACTAAATTTAAATTATCGAGGCCTTTTGCGAAAGTATTGCATTTGTAGATGAAGGCAACCCGGATGCCGATGACGATGATGATGATAGTGGTGGTACGACGGTATTTGATGCCATCAAGTCAGAGTTTTTCATTTTTTGACCAACCCCACAGGTGTTATTGCTGTTACTATCCATTGACCAATCCCAATCTTTGCCTTTGGGACGAAATTTTGAAGATTTATGATGCTGCGGATGTTGATCCAAAGATCCCAAAGCATTGGAACCCAAACAATCTAAATCTTTCTGGCCGTGCATTGAGAGAACACCACCAGTGGCGCCCACACTATTACTGCCTACCCCTTCCAATTGATCCGAACCAGAGTTATCAAGCAATGGGCCATTGTGTGTAGAGCCAGCAGCATCAGCTGCTGTGGTCGACGATGAATTGGAATATGCTAAGATTTCATCGCAATCATATTCCCAATTACGCTCACAAAATTTCTTCTTGTAGTGTTTCTCCAATGACGATTTCGATTTACGTTGATATTTGAGGGGTATTTTTAAATTATTGCTTTGCTCCGATGAATTACCACCAACCAGTAGGCCACCTGGCGGTGGGGTATTCACATTTACACTCGGACTGGGAGTGCGTGGCAAACCCATATCCGAAAGTGGAGGACTTTCAATAGCATTTGGATCATGTGGAGATGTGCAATTCTTCAATGCAATGGGCAATGAAGTTAAATCCGAATGTGTCGACTTTATGCTGCTATCACTCAAATGATCTGCGTGTGAATGAAGATGTTGAGCCATATGATTGTGATGAAGACCACTACCACCACCCAAAAAGCTGCCATTGCCACTTGTTGTACTGCTACCGCTGCTTATGGGCAAATCAAGCTGCGACGATGTCGATGAGGTGGAGAGAAATGTCCTAGCTGCCTCCGAATTACTGCTACTATGTGTTATACCCGAGTCGGGTGATGTATTGCAGCTTATCGAAGATGGTACGGTATCATTATCAATCGATCGTCTTGTTTTATCCAATTCAGTAGATGCAAAAGCCACTAAACGATCAAACCCCGAACTGACTCGATGTTGCCAATGGGACTCATCATCTGCTGCGATAACATCATCTATCCAAAGTGTGTATCAAAATGTATCGTTGCGGCGATGGAAATAAGAGAGGTAGAAAGAGAGAAAGACAAAAAAAAGGTTTTCATTAATTAATGTTGTTTTTTTTTTGCGAAATTTTTATAAGGAAAATATTGGGTTAGTAAGTTCAACAATTTTACACAAGAACTCAACCTAATTTCAGATAGCTCAGTTTATAATATCAATGCGATAAGTCCTTGAATGTCAAGTCTGGGTATATTCAACAAAGCCTTAAGAATTATGATGGGTCTTATAGAGCGGAGGATATAATGGTGTCGGATAGGTATGAAGAACATTCATGAAATTAGAGCGTGTGACAAGGGTAACGAGACTTTTCAATATTTTTACCATCACTGACCCGCAAAAAGGACAGCCGAACCTTGGGGCGGTATGAAAACGAGCCCAGGTAAATTGGTCCCAAAACCCAAATGAAGCAGGGTCCCGAAAGTGGGGCGAAGCTTCATTATGAATTTGAGCCCCAAACAAAATGTAACTGATGTATGAAAATCGATCACAAAGCAGAATTAGGGCCATATGTATTACGGATATTATGGTTATGTCAGTACATTATGTGTTGTATGTTGTATTCACTTAAAAATGGGACTACATAAGTCAGTCAATTTATGTTCGCGAAAGAAAGTCTTAAACTCCGGCCGCAGACCTGCCACTTATAACAGGTTGGCTGATAAGTTCCCGGTCTGACACATAGATGGCGTCGCTAGTATTAAATGCATATTATTTTTATATAGTACCAATCTTCAAATGATTCGTGTCAAAATATGACGTCTGTAAGTCAATTAGTTTGTGAGATAGAGCGTCTTTTGTGAAGCAACTTTTGTTGTTGTGAAAAAAATGGAAAAAAAGGAATTTCGTGTTTTGATAAAATACTGTTTTCTGAAGGGAAAAATACGGTGGAAGAAAAAACTTGGCTTGATAATGCGTTTCCGGACTCTGCCCCAGGGAAATCAACAATAATTGATTGGTATGCAAAATTCAAGCGTGGTGAAATGAGCACGAAGGACGGTGAACGCAGTGGACGCCCGAAAGAGGTGGTTACCGACGAAAACATCAAAAAAAAAATCCACAAAATGATTTTGAATGACCGTAAAATGAAGTTGATCGAGATAACAGAGGCCTTAAAGATATCAAAGGAACGTGTTGGTCATATCATTCATCAATATTTGGATATGCGGAAGCTCTGTGCAAAATGGGTGCCGCGCGAGCTCACGTTTGACCAAAAACAACAACGTGTTGATGATTCTGAGCGGTGTTTGCAGCTGTTAACTCGTAATACACCCGAGTTTTTCCGTCGATATGTGACAATGGATGAAACATGGCTCCATCACTACACTCCTGAGTCCAATCAACAGTCGGCTGAGTGGACAGCGACCGGTGAACCGTCTCCGAAGCGTGGAAAGACTCAAAAGTCCGCTGGCAAAGTAATGGCCTCTGTTTTTTGGGATGAGCATGGAATAATTTGTATCGATTATCAACAGTGACTATTATATGGCGTTATTGGAGCGTTTGAAGGTCGAAATCACGGCAAAATGGCCCCATATGAAGAAGAAAAAAGTGTTGTTCCACCAAGACAACGCACCGTGCCACAAGTCATTGAGAACGATGGCAAAAATTCATGAATTGGGCTTCGAATTGCTTCCCCACCCACCGTATTCTCCAGATCTGGCCCCCAGCGACTTTTTCTTGTTCTCAGACCTCAAAAGGATGCTCGCAGGGAAAATTTGGCTGCAATGAAGAGGTGATCGCCGAAACTGAGGCCTATTTTGAGGCAAAACCGAAGGAGTTCTACCAAAATGGTATCAAAAAATTGGAAGGTCGTTATAATCGTTGTATCGCTCTTGAAGGGAACTATGTTGAATAATAAAAATGAATTTTGACAACAAAATGTGTTTTTCTTTGTTAGACCGGGGACTTATCAGCCAACCTGTTATCACTTGAACCACGAGCAAAATTCGTCCACCCTTATCGGCTTAAGTTCACGTTAGCTCATGTTGGATATATCATCAAGCAAATATATCAAATACAATGTGACACAATTCCCATATCACAATAGACTGAATAGTGTAACTGAGCCTGAATCAAATCGTAATGCCACTTTAACCTAACCTAATCTAGGGTTGCCCGATGATGGTTGCCGAAATACGGGACATTGCGCCGTACATTCCGGGATTTGTCGGGACAAGCATTTTTTAAAAACAGTATCCCATATTTTATCACTTGGTATTTCTTTTGGCAAATTTGCATAAACGCCATGTCGTAGTCGTTATTGCCTGTAGGCTTTGAAATTCCTAAATATGTTGGAGCCTCTGAAATTTTCTCCCAAGATGGCTGCGATGATTTTATATCAAGTTGTCCTTTGAAAGTCGGAAGCCTAAACTGATATTTAATGGCAATTACTTTCGGTTATGGAAAACAAGATTTACATCGCTGCTTCTTTCGTTGTGTCAGTTGGCGATTGTTGTAGTGTCACTAAAGTGTCTATGGTAATGACTCTGCCAGCATTTCAAAGATCCATTTCATCCTCATCGCTACCACGGACTCGTAAGTGACACTACAACAATCGCCAACTGTGATGGGGAAAGCGAATCAAAAAGTACGAAATGAAAGTATTTTGCCATCACTATTTTTTTACAAGAGCCATTTTATATTTTGTGAAACAACTAGCAACTAGCAACTAGCTTATCATAATTTAATTAAATAAAAACGAAAATGAAGTGCTGAAAACATAGTTATTTCGCTTAGAATTGTGAAAGGTATATTGGTGAACAATTTTCGACTTTCCAAATGGAATAAAGTGCTAGTTTTTCAGATATTTTTCCAGACACTCTGCCTCCACTAGCTGATAGACGCTGCAACATGTAACAACATCATTTTTTTTATTAATGCAAACAATTATGTTAAATGTGTTGTGATAGTCGTATAAATGTTATATTTATAAGAATTTATTAATGTTTAATCAAATTAATAAACATCAAAACAATCGTGTGTTTTTCTTGACCACAATGATTCCTTTACAACTATCTTAAAATGCACTTTTTCTGATAGTTTGGAGGGGCTCTTATTGGCGTCGTTCTAAATTTATCTAAAAAGGCACCTAATAATTGCCTCATGCGATACTTTTTTTACTTGGCGTGATACAACTTTTCAATAATGACGGCACTTTTGCGGGGAGTTTTGGATATCGTATACGACTGTTTTCGATGTGGTGGGGATTCTCAGAAGCGCCGTCAAATTCAAAAAATGTTGGCAGGGGATAGGGATAAAATAAATCGATTTTTAATTGTTGGCAGAGAATACAGACTTGAATAGAATTGGACACTAACCGTGAACTGATAATTTGTAAAAAATACTTTTCACAGAAAAACGCGAATTTGAAATAAAATTAGATATGTGCGTATTTTTTATATTTACTGCTCAAGTGACAGCTGATGATTCGAAAAACTGAGATAGTCATTTGATTTGTTTCTGGTAGTGATGAGATTGAATGAAATGGCAAAAAATCTGACAGACAAACATACATTTAAAAAATATGAAAATACAAGACACAAATAAATATTTTTGAAAGCGATTTAATTTCAAATCGTTTTCTTTTCTAAGAAAAATGGGAAAAATTAAATCATATGCCTTGAGCAATTGAAAATCCGGGATTTTAGGCAAATTTTGTGAAAGATTCGGGACACTTCCTGGGGGCTAATCACGGCATTCGATATCGAATTCATAATCGTATCGAAAAAATTGTCGATACGATTAAAAGTTTGGATCACGGGATTCGATCGAAATTTGATGCAATTTCTTAAGTGTTGCCAACAGCAAAAAACGAAGCAGAACAAAATGAAATGACAAAATTAAGTTAGCGTCACAAAATAGAAAGTAGAAAAAAACATGTTTTTGGAGGCTTCAAAGTAAAAAGTACATTGTATTGCATTATATCTTATGGACCCATACATTCCTCCGAATTCCTTCCTAATTGGAGGATGAGATGAATATAAAATAATTCGGCGACATATAACCCTGCCAACATTTTTTGAATTTGGGGGCGCTTCTGAGAATCCCCAGTACGTCGAAAACAATCATATACGATATCAAAAACTCGTCGGAAAAGCGCCGTCACTATTGAGAAGTTGTACCACGCCAAGTTACTACAAAAAGGTTTCGAATGAGTGCAATTATTAGGTGCCTTTATAGATCAATTTAGAACGACGCCAATAAGAGACCCTCCAAACAATCAGAAAAAGCACATTTTAAGATAGTGGTAAAGGAATCATTGTGGTCGAGTAAAACACGTTTGTTTAGATATTTATTAATTTGATTAATCATTTACAAATTCTTAAAAATATAACATTTATACCACTATCACATCACATTTAACATAATTTTTTGCATTAATGATGATGTAGAGTTACAAGTAGCGAGTTAAATGTTGCAGCGTCTATCAGCCAGTGTTTTTTCTTTCCGATGGAGGCAGCGTGTCTGTAAAATATTTGAAAAACAATCACTTTATTCCATTTGGAAAATCAAAAATTGTTCACCACACCTTTCACAATTTTAAGCGTAAAATCTGTTTTCAGAACTTTATTTTCGTTTTTATTTAAATAAAATATAACAAGCTGGTTACGCTTGGCGTTTCACAAAAAATAAAATGGCTTTTGTAAAAGTAGTGATGGCAAAATACATGTATGAAGTACATTTTGTACTTTATGATACGCTGCCCCCCATCACAGTAGGATGGTTGTAGTGACATTTACGAGTCTGTGGTAGCGATGAAGATGAAATGGAACTTTGAAATGCTGGCAGGGAAGGAATAAAAGTGCACATTGTTATTGGTGTGAGTACATGGGTTTGAAATGGTGTGCACTGTTAGAAAGTCGCCTTTTGCAGGCTCAATGGACGATTTCGGCTGACGAAGGAGGCGTTAAAATCGAAAATAATTTTTGGTGGCATGTCAACGTCAATTCTATCACTTTACATTTGTCTGCCGTCTTACAATTTTTTGCGAGTGGAAGCCTTCATAATTCACTATTCTTACAAGGTGGTCCAGAAGCGTTATATTGTCACGGAATGGTACGGTAATTGGTTGATCACAATCTCTTGGATATCGATCTAGCATGTGCACTTTATATATGGTTCTTTGCCAAGCTAGGATGCTCGCTCCCGAACTCGACTATGACCAATGTTTGATTAACTTTTATTGGAGTTGCATTAGTCCTAAATATTCAAAATATGTTCATTATATGTAAATTTACTACAAATTAGCAACAATTCGAACTAAAACTAATATATTTACTATTCCTATATGGCGAAAACAATGTAAAAAAACAAGTGAAAAATGTTTTACGATTGCAATTTACCAATCGAAAAAATTGTCGATCCAAAAAACTCGATATCGACTCCCGTGATCCGAAAAATTTAGATTTCGATCAAAAGTTCTCGATATCGAATGCCGTGATTAGCCCCCTGGAGACGAAATTCCGAGATAATCCAGACGAATCCCGGCCATCTGGCTGGCAAGCCTAACCTAAACACAATTCCCAGAATACGAAAATTGGCTCGACTTGAAAACGAAACCAAATCCCAAAAAAGGAAATTGGGGTTGATTTCCATTAGAAATATTTGGGTGTATTTTTGTAATCAAAAAAAAAAAACAAAAAAATAAAGGGGGTTTAATTTTCGCTTGTAATATTGGGATGTATTCCAAAGGCAATAAAGGAAATGGTTTTTGCGTCGCATCGTTACTGGTAATGGATCACGAAAAAAATCGTATGGTTACCCCAGTCATGCCTCCATATCAATGGTAAAGTCGAATATCCATGGAAAGTAGTGTAAATTTGGTGGGGCCTGCCGAGTGTGCTAAACTATTGGGTTTGATTTCCATTAGAAGTATTTGGGTGTATTTTTGTAATAAAAAAAAATTAAGTGGGGTTCATTTTCGCTTGAAATATTGGGATGTATTCCAAAGGCAATAAAGGAAATGGTTTTTGCGTCGCATCGTTACTGGTAATGGATCTATGAAAAAAATCATATGGTTACCCCAGTCATGCCTCCATATCAACGGTAAAGTCGAATATTCATGGAAAGTAACGTAAATTTGGTGGGACCTGCTTAGTGTGGTAAACTATGAGATACTGGAACCGAGTGAAACGCTCACAGAAGCATTGTGCCAAATTCAATTAAAGTGTTTGAGCCGAACATTATATGATAAGCAGCCACTATTAGCCAATATTAGGAAAGGCACGACAAGGCGATTTTGCAGCACGTTAACGCTCGTCCACATTTTACAAACCGTAAGATTTTCAAAAAAAAAACAGCCAGAAAATTTGTAAAAATTTTTCTAAGTAACGACGGGAATTATGGTTAATGCTTCGATTGAGCTTTGAAATATGTGGGAAACCTTATTCAGCAGGCACGGTTAGATAAAAATGAAGTTTAGTCCATATCAAAAACCATGTCGAAAATAAAAAAAGTCTGAAAATGCAAGGAAATGAGTTTTTTTCTTTTGCTAAAGGACTTTAGAAAATTAAAATCTAGTTGCGAAAACCGAAATTGGCAACCTTGCTTCAGATGTGCACTTGTTCCGATTAGCATTTTCGTTTTTATAAGGATGCCAAAAATTGGGTCAATCCGTAGAATGAGTCAAAAGACGATTTTTTTTGGTCGCAATATCCGTATGTTGCCTGAATGATTGGATTTTTTCGGAAAAAATTCTCAAATATTTGAAGAAAATGGGAAATTTTTAATTTTTGTGTATTTGACATTTCTATAAATGGAGCTATCTGAAAAGGCGATGAAATTGTGGTATTTGAGAGATTGTGTGGTTAGATGTGTCATATTACGATTTAAAAAGGAATTAATGGAAATAATTAGCACTAGGAGAAGGTAACAAAATTTTGAACAAGATCTTAATATTATATTAACAAATATATTAGGAATAGGAATTTTCTAACAAAAATATTACAAGTCATCCTAAGAAAAGTCGACGCTGAATATTACATAAAGTAGTACAATAAGGCTATGGGTCACACTGGGCAAATATTGTATTTACCATCCCACCAAAAAAATTTGGAAGTTCTTCCAAAGGCACAACTTAAAAAGTACTTCCAAAAGATGTACTCCTGACGATGTTCTTTATTTCAACTACACAGAAAGTTCTTTTAATTAAATTTTTTATAACTTGGTTTTTTTCATACTTTTAATGGGTAAAAAATTTGGAAGTTCTTCCAAAGGCACAACTTTAAAGCACTTCCAAAAGATGTACTCCCAACGATGTTCTTTATTTCAACTACACAGGAAGTTCTTTTAATTAAATTTTTTATAACTTGGTTTTTTTTTCATACTTTTAATGGGTAATTTTAACTTTTTTTGTTTCAAAAAGGTTAAAAACAAAGTAAGAATTCATAAAATGGTACAGATCATTTAAATTTTGTCGAAAAAAAAATGATAAATCCAATTTAAAAAATTATGGATTTTTGAAAATATTTGACGTCAAACGTTTCCGACAAGCGTTAGAATCCATTAAAAATTATAAAATATTATAAAAATTATTTATTTGACAAAATATCACAGAATTTTTTAATTTACATCCAAAACATTGAATTCCGATCACACCTAAAGAAGTGATGCAAATTCAGTGCAACGGCTGTTGAAATGGAGGACTTCCGTCCTATAACAAGCCCATGTTAAATTCATCGCTTCTGCGCCAATTGTGCACCACTTCCGGATCAAAAACGAATATTTTCATTAATTTTTTGTCAACGCTTTTTTTTTTGCTGGGATCCCAGCAAAAAAAATTGGAAGTTCTTCTTCCAAACGAAATTCTTTCAATTCAATTATTTAGAACTCGCTTTTTTCTTATTTTTAATGGGTAAATTTAATTTTTTTTTGTTTCAAAAATTTTAAAAACAGAGTAGGCTTTAATAAAATGGTACAAATTATTGAAATTTTGTCAAAAAAAAAAAATCAAAATCCATTCAAGAAATATTGCGAATTTTTTCAAAATATTTTAATTCATACGTTTCGGACAAGCGTTATAATGTATTAAAAGTCATAAAAATTATAAAAATTAGTTATTTGTCAAAATATGACAATATTTTTTAATTCACATCCAAAACACTGAATTTGAATCACAGAGTAATACCTCATTCACATTACACTTCCAAAATCCACTTTAACTAGATTTCAACTGTCATTTGCCTTATAAATAAAAGATTTCAAATCCACTTTTAGTAGATTTCGAGCCTAATGTGAATGAGCTATAAGAAGTGATGCAAATCCAGTGCAACGGTTGTTGAAATGATGGACATCCGTCCTATGACAAGCCCGCGTTAAATTCATCGCTTCTTCGCCAATTTTGCACTACTTCCGGATCCAAAAAGAATATTTTCACTACTTTTTTTGGCGACGCTTTTTTTTACTGGGATATTTGTATTTCTCGAAATATTTTCGAAATAAATTATTTTGTGGGTTTGACTGTGTCGACTTGTTCTTGTTTTTTTTTTAATTCTTTCAAATATTTGCCCAGTGTGACTATACCATAATAAAAAAAAGGTTAAATTTACATCTAAAATGGGTCATAACCGGTTCAACCGGTTTTTATAAAAAATACAAAGGAAAATCTTTATAATTCGATAATTTATTGGACCCATATTTTTTAAATAAAATGCTCTTTGCACCTGTTTAGAAGTGTTTTTATTGGAATTAATTAAAATACCCAGATGCGTTTACCTAAATTTTGCATTAAATTGGCAATTTTACAATGAGAATAAAAAAAACTGAAAGTCGGTTGTTAAAGCCTTGATAACACCGGTTCTACCGGTCCAACGAAAACCGACAATCGGAGTAAGAGAAGATGAATCGGTCCACCGGTTTTGATCACTCTACCTCCTGCCCTGCCAGCATTTAAAATTTCAATTTTATCGCCATCGTTACCATAGACTATTAAATGACATCGCCAACCGCAATGGGAAATGTACCACAAAATTTTGAAAGATTCGACCATCATTATTGAAACACCAAGTGTGAAATATCTTATTAAATTGACCGATAATATAGATACTGTTAATAGTCTTTTAATTTAGTAAATTGGAATGGTACAACTTCTCCCCAATGAAGACGGCAAAATTTAAGTATCGCCTACGAGTGTTTTTTTGGTGACACCCAAAAATGTTCCTAAATCCACAAAATTTTGTCAATTTGACAGAGACTAATTTTTATTCATTCCCCTCGGGCTATGAGGTTAGTATTCACCTTCTTACAACTACGCAAAATATTGTCCACACACAAAAAAATTGTTTTCTGGTTCAATCACGAAATTAATTGATCCAATTAATTTTTTAATTGAAATGTCTTCAATCACAGAAATGATAGTATCAATTAAAAAATTAATTGAAGGCCCATTAAAAAATTTTATTGATCCAATTAAAAAATTAATTGATACTATTAATTTTTGTGATTGATTTTTGTTTCAATTAAAAAATTTGTTGAATCAATTAAATTTTTAATTGAATATTTTTTAAAACTCAATTAAAATTTTAATTGGAAAAATTTTCGTGAAATTTTTTTCTGTGCATTTCAAATATTGCCCCCACATAAATCGATCTATAACTAAAGATAGCAATATAGGTAAATAAATCTGCGTGTTTGTATCTGAAAGATACAAATATATCTGAACATAGCGTTATTTACAATAAAATAGTGTGAATTAATGGTGAACCAAATGAAGTGTACGAATAAACTAAACATTTAATAAAAATAATAATAAAAAATTATTAAAATGTAATTAAGATTGAGACATTTATATATTGACTAAATAATGGAAAATTAATAATGCAAAAAATACATACAGTTCTGTTAATAACAAATAAAAATAACATTCATTTTTTTTCATCATCATTTTATTCATTATAATAAATTATACAAATGAAATTTTAACAAAATTAAAATTAGCTAAGTTTTTTTAACAGGGTTTACATTATTAACTGAAATATAAAGACAAAAAAGCATAGTCCGCTTTGCAGCCTTTTTATTTAAGTAAATAATTAAATATGTTTTGTTTAAAGCACCAATATATTAAGGTTTCAGATAACACACAGAGAAATGATGCCCATGGCTGTTCAGTCAGTGGTTGTTGAAATAGTGTGCAATTTAGAAACTCTACACCAAAAAAAATTGTTACACAGAAAAAAATTTCACGAAAATTTTTCCAATTAAAATCTTAATTGAGTTTTAAAAAATATTCAATTAACAATTTAATTGATTCAACAAATTTTTTAATTGAATCCAAAAATCAACCACACAAATAAATAGTATCAATTAATTTTTTAATTGATATTATCATTTTTGTGATTGAAGACATTTCAATTAAAAAAATTAATTGGATCAATTAATTTCGTGATTGAATCAGAAAAAAAATGTTGGTGTGTATATTTTGCATAAAATTCTATAACAGCAGAAGTCTGCGGAAAAAGAGAAAGCAGTCACTGTTTGCTGAAATAGCTAACATTGGGAGCTATATATATGAGATACATATATATGGGAGCCATATTTAAATCTGAACCGATTTCTATGATTTTTTACAGGTTTAGTTGATACTATAGTGTTGGCGCAATATAGTCCACGCTAGTAATTTTTGCTTCAATTGTTTATTTCACAAATCGCACTTATATTAAAATTCCTAAAAGGATTTTAACTATTACATTTTTCTACATATGTTTCGGATGAATATTTAATTCTATTGACATAATTTTTAGTGCAAAAATTACTAGAAAATTCTTAGTAAAAGGCAAATTCTGGAATCGCACAATGAAGCGATATTATCAGCAGTATTGAACACTTCAAATGGCGCAATTAGAAAACTATTGACAAGCCTTTTCTTCGTTAAAATAAATTGACATTTATATATATACACAGAAAAAAATATCACCAAAATATTTCCACTTAAAAAGTTTTATTGAAGTTGAAAATTTTTTCAATTAATAAATTAATTGCTACAAGTAACTTTTTAATCATGATAGAAACATTAAAATAATTAAGGCAATGATTGATAATTTTAAAATGTTTAATTAAAAAATTAATTGATACAATTAACTTTTTAATCAAATTCGGAAGACTAATTCAGTTAAAAAAAGTGCTTATTTTTTTAAAATTAAAAATGTATTTCAATCAATTAAAAATTAATTGAATTTTGTTGAAAAAAATCAATTAATATTTTAATCAAGAATTTTTTCTATGCCCAATTAAAACTGTGATTGATACTATCATTTTCGTGATTGAAGACATTTCAATTAAAAAATTAATTGGATCAATTAATTTGGTGATTGAATCAGAGAAAAATTTTTTGTGTAATACTTAAAAAATTAGGGATGCAAATATAAATTGTATATTGGGGGCTGATTTTGAATGTGTCGCCAACATATATTGGTGGATATTATGGTATTATAATTAGATTTTAGACGGACACCAAGGGCTAGATCGAATCAGGAGTCGATTCTGAGTCGATAGGTACATATTTTATGGGATCTAAATTCAATATTTCTGTTAGGCACACCTTCTTTTACACTGAAAAAATAGCATACCCGGTTCAAAGATGCCTCTGCAATAATGATTTTGGTATTGATTCCTCGCCAAAGAAACGGAGAATAGAAGTAAGGATACACAGAAAAAAATTTCACGAAAATTTTTCCAATTAAAACTTTAATTGAGTTTTAAAAAATATTCAATTAAAAATTTAATTGATTCAACAAATTTTTTAATTGAAACAAAAATCAATCACAAAAATTAATAGTATCAATTAATTTTTTAATTGGATCAATTAATTTTTTAATTGACCTTCAATTAATTTTTTAATTGATACTATCATTTCTGTGATTGAAGACATTTCAATTAAAAAATTAATTGGAACAATTAATTTCGTGATTGAACCAGAAAAAAATTTTTTGTGTGTACCTTTAAGCCACAATTCTCTTTTAGATTTGAATTGGAGCGTACTTGATTTTAGGAAACAAATTTTAGTTTAATCGTTTTTCCAAAAAAATTTTGTCAACATTTTATTTCTCTAGAAACTTTTGTCAAAATTTTATTTCTATAGAAAATTTTGACAATATTTTATTTCAATAGAAAATTTTGTCAAAATTTTATTTCTATAGAAAATTTTGTCAATATTTATTTCTATAATTTTGTCAAAATTTTATTTCTATAGAAAATTTTGTCAAAATTTTATTTCTATAGAAAATTTTCTCAAAAAATTTTATTTCTTTAGAAAATTTTGTCAAATTTTCGTTTCTATAGAAAATTTTGTCAAAATTTTATTTCTATAGAAATTTTGTCAAAATTTTATTTCTATAGAAAATTTTGTCACAATTTTATTTCTATAGAAAATTTTGTCAAAATTTTATTTCTATAGAAAATTTTGTCAACATTTTATTTATTATTGTTGTTTTTTGATTTCAGCTTAGGTTTTAAGCTGAAATCAAAAAAACAACAACAATAATTAAAAGAAAAAACCAACAATAACAAAACGAATAAATTTTTTTTTCTATAGAAAATTTTCTCAATTTTTTTTCTATAGAAAATTTTCTCAAAATTTTATTTCTATAGAAAATTTTGCTAAAATTTTATTTCTATAAAAATTGAAGTATATCTTAGGTGGAGAGGAATATTTTGCAAAATCTACCAAAATATCAAGAATTCTACCAATCTACCAAACACTTTGTACACTTTATTCTGACGCTCACTGTATATACATACATATTGTAAAAACTTTTCATGCAATGAAAGGTTCTTAATTAACATGAAAAAATGCATTTTATGAAATTAAAAAACGATTAATGGGAACATAATTAATATTATGAACATTTTCTCTCTCTCTCTCTCTCTCTCTGTGTGCCATCTAATCAAAAAGTAAATTTAAATACTTATACAATTTATTAGACATGCTTGAGTTTGATTAGTAATAAAAACTATAAAAAATATAAAGATGTAAAAACTCAATGCAATGTTTAGAAAAAAAAAGAAATACCATACTAACTAAACTTACCCCTTAAAACAATTAACTTAACAAAAAAAAAATACAATAAAATAAAAAATAAAGAAATTGCATTTACGTAAAATAAAGACTTTGGTTATTATTTTTTTTTTAAATACAAAAACAATAAATATCAATTATTATATTTTTTTTCCTAAATGTAAAATATTATCTCTGCCTTTGTACTAATTTATGTATTGTATGTCTTTTGGATTTCTGTTTTTCTTTTTCTATTCTTCTCCTTTATATTCGATTTTAATTATTTTTTATTATTTAAGTGATTTTTATTTCTTTTGATCCACAAAATACATTTTAATCTTTTGTCGTACTACTATCGGCAACATTTATTCCAATTGGGTTGGTTGGATTGTGGTGGTATTGGTTGGTATTATTATGGTTGTGGTAGGATGGTATTTGAGATGAAGGTAATATTTGTAGTGGTGTTGTTGTTGATTGTTGAGTCTGTATAGTACTACGTCTATAATCAAAATTTCCTAAAGTTGTTGAACTAGTAGTAATAGCAGTGGTAGTAGAAGTAGTATCCAATTTAAAAACTGCATGAAGAAGACATAAAAAAATCAAAGAACAAAAAAAAAGGAAACAGACAAACGGAATTAAAATAAACACATAAATTTTGAAAATGTATCCTTAAACATATCTCTGTGATGGATTTTGTTGTTGGTTGGTTGGTATTGAAAACGATTTTTGTTTTGTGAGATGATATGGGTGACACATATGGTGGCGGCAATGATTTAGTGTGTTAGAAATTGGAGCAAAAGAAAAGAAAGAAAGCATCCCTGGTAAAAATTTGAGGATCTAATTAAATATGGATCAGATACGAAAACTGATTTTATCTGATTTCATTTAATTATTATGGAATTCTATGTGATAGGACCTCAAAATCCATACAAATCATATGAGGGAAATCTCTATGTTCTATCTATGAGAAATAAATTTTTCTCTCTCATTATATGTAAGAGACAGAGAATATGATCTCTTTATTTTATTTAGGAAAGAGAAAACTCTTATCACATAAAATCTATGAGAGAGAGAATTTTGTCTTTCTCATTAGATCTAAGAGAGAGTCATTTTATCTTTCTGCTTAGAAATAATAGCAAATAATCTGGGTTCTTACATCTATTCATCTATATAGATACTTAGTACTTCTAGATTTAAATCCATGTTAGACCTAACCTTCAAAAGAACTCCATAAAAATTCTACCTGGACTAAGAAATTTGTCACAAATTAACCCTTTGACTACTGATGTCCACTTAGGAGGTCATTCAAAAACGACAACAAATTAGTTTCGATTTTTTTCTCGATGGTATTTTAAAGTAGAGGCTATAAATATTTCTTATCACTAAAATGTATTTTTATAAACTTCTTTAACAATAAACGAAAAATACGAAATTCTGAAACTATTTTTCTACCGTATGTCTTTAGTAAATGGGCATTCATACAAAAACTATAATCGATATTTTTCCGGATTCTTTTTGTTATTTGTTCCCACACTTGGGTAGATGTAATAGACAAAATGCAAGGCCATTTGGTCACAATTCAAGAATCAAGTTCTCAGAACAAACGTATATAGCTCTTGAACTAATTGAGGTAGGCCCTCAAAATTACAATTTTTATTCTACATGCTGCTAGTACAATTAAAAAAAATAAGTTTTTAACATTAGGTTTATTTCGTTAGTGAAAGGGTTAATGAAAAGAATGCCTTATGCTTAAAAGGCCAATATCAACGATTTTTATTATAGTTTCATTAATTTGATTTCCTTTTTATTTTCCAAAATTAATAAAAAAAAATATTAAAATAAAAAAATACTAATAATCTAAGAAAAATCTTGGGTGTAGGAACTTCTGTATTCAATATCAATAGATTGACTTTGTCATATGAATTCAATTCCGGTAACGCAATCTGTGTGTTTGTGGATTTTTCAAGCTTCAATGATTTTATTTCGTTATATTTTTCGATATAAAATTAATAAAAAATAATCTGAGCAAAATTTTTACTCTAAGAATTTCTGTCCCTAATGGTTGTATATTTAAATAATCGTATAAATTGGCTTTTAAGGGTTAATGTTATGCTTTTTCATATCTGCTCAGATATAATCTTTAATTTTTAAAAGCCAATTGAATGTAATTTGATCCTCTATTTTTTACTTCGGGTTGAGAAAATTCTTTAAAAATCTATTTTAAACATATGGTAAATTTATAGTCGTTTTATTTACATGGGTCTTTATACATAATAAAATAGAACTCAAAATATTTTGGTTAACGTATGAATAGAGTAATGAATTTGGAAATAGAAAACCTTTAAAAAAAAAAAAAAAATTATAAGAATGTTGAAAGGAGTTTGGTTTCTATATTATTTATGTGTTCCTTTGAATCCTTCCAATTTAAATTGTTATCAAACAATTCCGTATTTTTGTTGTTAACCACCACAATCGCAAATACATATTTACTTTTTTTTAATTTTCTGTCCTTAAAAAAACTGATCAACTAATAAAAATAAATAAAAATATTTTAAAGCTAATTGTCCGCTATTATTAACAATAGTTATTAAGTGCTTAAAATTGTATTAACTATTATATACTAGAAACATAGAATTTATTTTAATTAAGGCAATTTGATATAAGGTAGTGATACTATTAAAAAAAAACTAGAAAGGTTTAGTCACATTTAGCAAATGAAGCTGAAACAAGAATTTTCAAATTTTAAGGGAATTTTTCTCAAACTGTGTTTAATTAAGCCCCTCCAAAAGATATCGTAAAAGAATATTTTTTACCAATTCAGCAGAGTACATACAAAAATTCTATAGGTTAGCCTTCAGAAAGGCAACCGAGATGGTTTAAAAAGCAAAAAAGTACCTATGACTATTAATGCGACAGTCGGACGGTCCGTAAGCCATGTCCTATAAATCGGGAGGCATTGCAGAAGGTCTGCACATGGTAGGTTAGGTTAGGTATAGAAGCAGACCAATATATATTTTTTTTAATTTCTATTAGACTCTTCACTCCATTGTGATTCCACAGGTGATGAATTTCTCTTTTATCAATGAGTGCTACCCGAGTCTATGTTAAGCTCAATGACAAAGAACCTACTGCTTACAGGCTAGTCCGTACGGCGTCGCACATTATCGTGAAATCACTTAGAGATGTTTTGATCTACTCAGAAATGTCATCAGCATTACTGAGAGGATCTCCCTCATTATTGATTAAATTTACTGAGTTCCAGAGCACAGCAACATATTGGAGAGAGATTAAGCTCAGGGAGCCAATTGATGGAATTGAACAACGCAACCGGCGAACGTATTCTTAAGACGACAAAGACATTCCGATAAACCGAAAAAAAATTATGGCGAGCACTTTCTACGATTGATAAGCTGTAACAAAAAACGGCTACTTTTATAAAGCTGAAAAAAACAACCCCATGCGAAGAAATTTTTTCTTTCCACATGATCGAAGCGAAATTACGTGTAGGATATTACCCGATTTATCTGTTGAAATGGCTACAGTGCCAGCTATACGGCGCAGAATTAATCGGCAGTCTGCCATGGCGAGATGGTGCAATTTTGTCATTTTATTCTCCGTGAAGTATCATAAAGAAGAGAAAGACTTTTTGAATTGCTGAAAAGATGACAACGATCATTTTCTGCGATTTATAAGGTGTGACCAAAGTCGACTACTTGGATAAAGGTAAAGGGGAAACAACGGCCCCTCGCGAAGCAACGAAATTTAGTGTAGGATATGACATAATCGATCATTTAAAATGGTTATAATGCCACCTAATTGCGATATAAGTAAACAGTGTAGTTTGCCAGAAATAAACAATAAATATGTAGGCTACGTGGTAGTACTTATGAAAATCTAATATATGATTGCCGATACTATTCGGTATGGTAAACCATTATTCTCAAGCAGCATACGGTATTGTCGAGGGTATTTTTTCACCTCAATTGCTTATCCAGATGCTGGGTTAGTTCAAAATTGGCAAACAATTATTATTAAATGTTAATCTTCTTTATGTTCTCAAGGTTATTTCTCATGGGGAAAGCATATATTTGCAGCATTACCAAGAGCTAACTTGTAAGAGGAGGAAATAATGTAGCTTTCCAGAACTAAATAAAAAATGGTAGGCCATTATTCTCAAGCATACGGTAATGGTAGGGGTATGTCACATAAGCTCTTGGTAAGCGGCTTTTCACCCCATGTTTTCTGGGAACATCTCCTAAAATGTGATCATCATGACTAATTTTGTGTTACTTTATGGTACTATGGATGTAATATGTCCGGCTGATGAGTCCTTCCTTCGGTAGCTAGTTATTTAATTTTATTTTTTTTGTAAAAATTTTATTTCTTCAGAAAATTTTGTAAAAATTTTATTTCTATAGAAAATTTCATCAAAATTTTATTGCTATAGAAAATTTTGTCAAAATGTTATTTCTATAGAAAATATTCTCAAATATTTAATTTCTATAGAAAATTTTCTCAAATATTTTATTTCTATAGAAAATTTTCTCAAAATTTTATGTCTATAGAAAATTTTCTCAATATTTTATGTCTATAGAAAATTTTCTCAAAATTTTATTTCTATAGAAAATTTTGTCAAAATTTTATTATATTATAGAAAATTTTGCCAAATATATTATTTCTATATGAAATTTTGTCAAAATTTTATTTCTATAGAAAATTTTCTTAAAATTTTACTATATTATAGAAAATTTTCTCAAAATTTTATTTTTATAATTTGTAAACATTTTATTTCTATAGAAAATTTTCTCGAAATTTTATTTCTATAGAAAATTTTCTCAAAATTTTATTTCTATAGAAAATTTTGTTAAAATTTTATTTCTATAGAAAATGTTCTCAAAATTTTATTTCTGTAGAACATTTTCTCAAAATTTTATTTTTAAAATTTGTAAACATTTTATTTCTATAGAAACTTTTATTAAATGTCATTTCTATAAGAAATTTTGTCAAAATTGTATTTCTATAGAAAATTTTCACAAAACTTTATTATATTATAGAAAATTTTGCCAAATATATTATTTCTATATGAAATTTTGTCAAAATTTTATTTCTATAGAAAATTTTCTTAAAATTTTATTATATTATAGAAAATTTTCTCAAAATTTTATTTTTAAAATTTGTAAACATTTTATTTCTATAGAAATTTTTATTAAAATTTTATTTCTATAGAAAATTTTCTCAAATATTTAATTTCTATAGACAATTTTCCCTATTTTTTTTCTATAGAAAATTTTCTCAAAATTTTATTTCTATAAAAAATTGTCTCAAAATTTTATTTCTATAGAAAATTTTTTCAAAATGTTATTTCTATAGAAAATTTTCTCAAAATGTTATTTTTAATTATTCAACAATTTGATTTATTAATCACCGCAATGTTGGCAAATTAAAAAAAACTTGAATATCAACCTTTACATATTTTTAAATTTCCCAATACTAGAAATATCAACAATTCGAAACTCAAAAATACCACTTTTTAAGTTTTGCAAAAGTTGAAAATTTTCAAAATAGTAGTTTTTTTTTTTTTTTTGAATTTTCTGAAAGTATATAAAGACGATTGTTTTATATCGAAAATGCGAAGCGTATATTCCAAATGAGTTTTATAGAGGCAATTCATAATAACGGCAATTATCCTTTCACCTCATCACCTTAATAAACTTGTTTAGATAACCATAATTCATTTTGATTGAGATTTACTTCCATATTCCATATGAGAATGACTATCTTACGTAGTATAAGTGTAGCTTTACTCCCTGTAATCCATTAAAAAATATGACAACAATAAAACAACAACAACAACATAGACAACAAATTTAGAACAACATTACATTTAAACAGAAACAGAAACAAAAAAAAAAAACTCACATAAAAATATAGGAGATATACACAGGGAAATAAAAAAAAACAGAAATAAAACAAAATATATTGTTTTTTGTTTAAGTGTGGTGTGTATGTTTGTTTTTTTTTTTCAAGATTAAAATTTGTTTCGAAATGAACAGATTCAACTAATATGGTATAATAAAAAAAATGGCAACAATATTATTGTATAATAATTAAATGTAGATTAAAAAAAATATATAGTAAACAGAAAAAAATAATATAAAGATATAAAATATACTAATAAAGGCAAATTTGTTGTAATATTGTTATCGTAATTGTCGATATTGTCGGATTATACGCCACTATACTCGTCATCGTCGTCGTCACTGCTTTGGTTATGGTCTTGATTGCGATTTTCATCATCTTTATAGAATTGTTTTGAACGTGCTTTTAAGGGATAGCCTCTGGCGGGAGAGGGAGAAAGTGACGAAGGTGAATAGGATTCGTGTGATGATGATAGAGGTGGTGGTGAATTTAATGATGATGAGGTGAAATTAGTAATGCTGGTAGTAGTACAAGTAGTAGATATAGCATAAGATGAGGTAGATATGTTGTCATTACCACATTTTGGACTGGGAACATCTTGGTTTTCCAATGTTATTCTACTGGCGGTGGTAATGGTGGGAGTGGGGATAGCGGAAGAGGAGATAGTAGAAGAAGTGTTTCTGGTATATTCTAATGGTCTATATTCTTCTTGGTGATTGTGTTGGTGATAGTGATTGGATGGATAGTGGTCTGGATGGTGCATATTACTATTATTTTGTGGTGATGTTTCATGGTGATTGTGTAGTTGAAAGCTTTGTGAGGAATTATTAGATATGTCAAGCTTACCATCATCTGCGGCACGACCTCCCACAACAGTATTTGTGTTTGTTAGGGCTGCTGCAGCAGAGGTATTGCTTGCCGAATTATGTGGTAAATGTTGTGGTTGTTGTTGATGATGATGTTGCTGATGACTGTTGTTGTTGTGAATATTGTTGTTGTTTGAATTGCGATGATTGTGGCTATTATTGTGGTGGTGGTGTTGTTGTTGCTGTTGTTGATAATTGCCATGATGCTGTTTATGATGATGGCTATTATTAACCGACATTCTATTACTGGTCGATGATGATGACGAAGCCGACGATGTTGTCGTATGCTGTTGCATAGATCGTCCATCATCACCGCCCATTATTGAATTGATTTCGGGACTCATGAGTTCATGAGGTTCCATATGTAATTTATTACCACGTCTATGTGTTGTTGACGACGATGAAGGCGAATGCTGTGGATAACCACCACTAGCATTATGATGTCCATGGTGGTGGCTATTTGGTAAACCACCATTTGTATTTGCATAAGGATTGCCAGCCGTTGTCGAAGAACTATGATGGCCCATTTGATGATGATGTTGCTGCTGATGTAGCTGCTGCTGCTGCTGATGATGGTGGTGGTGTTGGTTCTGATGTTGTTGTTGTTGCTGCTGCTGCTGATGATGATGTGGATGATTATTACCGCCACCACCACCACTAACTCCTGAACTTGCATGTGACATTGCTGGCTGCTCATGTGAGTAATGTGGCATTTTTGAAGCCCTTGGATGATGATTTGTCATGGGTGAGGTTCTTTTTACACCAACTGTAAATAAATTTCATTTACACAAAAAATAAAGATTAAATATTTCCATTGCAATCGAAAGTGAAAATTTAGAACTTACGTTCCACCTTCATGGGAGATCCATTATGACGGTGATGATTATTATGAGTGGTTGATGATGTTGTTTGTTGTTGTTGTTGCTGTTGGCCATACGTGTTACCACCATAATGATCCATATGTCGATTATGCTGTTGTTGACCCAGATTTATAGTGGCATCATTATTATGTGGAGCACTATTTGCGTTATTACTACCACTCATGTTAGTAGTATTTGAGGCTGCAGCTGCTCTTTTTTGTCGTTCCTCATGTTCTTCACGAAATTTGCGTGAGGCCATTAGAGAAGCCGCCAAACCTGTTAGTGGGGGAGAAAAAATTGGTATAAGAAACTAAGTTTGAACATTGGAAGGGGGGGGGGGGGGGGGTGGTTATATCTTATAAACTTTGCAATCTTATATTTTCTCCTAATCTAAAAAAAAAGCAATTTTATCAAAATTTTATTTCTATAGAAAATTTTGTCAAAATTGCATTTCTATAGAAAATTTTCTCAAAATTTTATTTCTATAGAAAATTTTCTCAAAATTTTATTTCTATAGAAAATTTTCTCAAAATTGTATTTCTATAGAAAATTTCAAAATTTTATTTCTATAGAAAATTTTTTCAAAATTTTATTTCTATAGAAAATTTTTCAAAATTTTTACTTCTATAAAAAGTTTTCTCAAAATTTTTCCATCTATAGAAAATTTTCTCAAAATTTTATTTCTATAGAAAAATTTCTCAAAATTTTATTCCTAAAGAAAATTTTCTCAAAAATTTTATTTCTATGGAAAGTTTTGTCAAAATTTTATTTCTACAGAAAATTTTGTCAAAATTTTATTTCTATAGAAAAGTTTGTCAAAATTTTATTTCTATAGAAAATTTTGTCAAAATTTTATTTCTATAGAAAATTTTGTCAAAATTTTATTTCTATAGAAAATTTTGTCAAAATTTTATTTCTATAGAAAATTTTCTCAAAATTTTATTTCTATAGAAAATTTTCTCAAAATTTTATTTCTATAGAAAATTTTCTCAAAATTTTATTTCTATAGAAAATTTCAAAATTTTATTTCTATAGAAAATTTTTTCAAAATTTTATTTCTATAGAAAATTTTTCAAAATTTTTACTTCTATAAAAAGTTTTCTCAAAATTTTTCCATCTATAGAAAATTTTCTCAAAATTTTATTTCTACAGAAAATTTTGTCAAAATTTTATTTCTATCGAAAATTTTGTCAAAATTTTATTTCTATAGAAAATTTTGTCAAAATATTATTTCTATAGAAAATTTTGCCAAAATTGTATTTCTATAGAAAATTTTGTCAAAATTTTATTTTTATAGAAAAAATTGTAAAAATTTTATTTCTATAGAAAAAATTGTCAAATTTTTTTTCTATAGAAACTCTTCGCAAATTTTTATTTCTATATACATTTTTCTCATAATTTTATTTCTATGGAAAATTTTGTCAACATTTTATTTCTATGGAAAATTTTGTCAAAATTTTATTCCTATAGAAAATTTTGTTAAAATTGTATTTCTATAGAAAATTTTCTCAAAATTTTATTTCTATAGAAAATTTTGTCAAAATTTTATTTCAATAGGAAATTTTGTCAAAATTTTATTTCTATAGAAAATTTTCTCAAAATTTTATTTCTATAGAAAATTTTGTCAAAATTTTATTTCTATAGAAAATTTTCTCAAAATTTTATTTCAATAGGAAATTTTGTCAAAATTTTATTTCTGTAGAAAAATTTGTCAAAATTCTATTTCTATAGAAAAATTTGTCAAAATTTTATTTCTATAGAAAATTTTGTCAAAATTTTATTTCTATAGAAAATTTTGTCAAAATTTTATTTCTATAGAAAATTTTGTCAAAATTTTATTTCTATAGAAACTCTTCGCAAATTTTTATTTCTATATACATTTTTCTCATAATTTTATTTCTATAGAAAATTTTGTTAAAATTTTATTTCTATAGAAAGTTGTCAAAAATTTATTTCTATAGAAAATTTTGTCAAAATTTTATTTCTATAGAAAAAGTTGTCAAATATTTATTTCTATAGAAAATTGTGTCAAAATTTTATTTCTATAGAAAATTTTGTCAAAATTTATTTCTATAGAAAATTTCTCAAAATTTTATTTCTGAAGAAAATTTTCTAAAAAATTTTATTCCTATAGAAAAATTTGTCAAAATTCTATTTCTATAGAAAATTTTGTCAAAATTTTATTTCTATAGAAAATATTGTCAAAATTTTATTTCTATAGAAAATTTTATCAAATTTTTATTTCTATAGAAAATTTTGTCAAAATTTTATTTCTATAGGAAATTTTTTCATCATTTTATTTCTATAGGAAATTTTGTCATCATTTTATTTCTATAGAAAATATTGCCAAAACTTACCTTCAAGTGGAGGATTGGTGCCATTGATACGATTATTTCTGCTTGAATGTTTATCCTTGCTCGACGATTTATGATGAGAATGAGCAGAACTTCCATGATGATGTGCTTGTTGGTGTGCCTGAGTATGATGTTGTTCTTCGTGGAAATACGCCTCAATACAAGGCTTCATTTCGGCTCTAGGCAAGGCTACTGGTTGATAATCTCTATTAGCCATTGAAGAGGAATTTCCAGCATTCGATGTAACTTTGGCGCCATGTGGATAGGATGCCATATTGGCAGATGCATCTCTTTCGCTTCGATTCATATTGTTATTATAATGTCGCGAAGATGATGATCCCGATGAAGATGCATTTCCTGAGGGATGAGTTGCTGAAGACGGTGGTGGTGGTCCCGTCGGTCCACTATTTACTCCTCCAGCCATTGATTTATGTTGGTATGCTACATTGGCTAAAGTGGCCAAATTATGAGCATATTGTGATTTTGTTTCGGATGTCGCCACAGAGGATCTCGGTGAGATGTCATTATAGCCGCCAACACCTGATGTTGTTCCGGCCGGATGTTCATCTACCACTTTAACGTGAACACGTTCTGGTCTTTGGGCACTGTTATTGATAATCATTCGTTCGCGTTCTCTTTCACGCTCACGCTCTCTTTCCCTTTCTCTTTCATTAGAACGATCTCGTTCACGTTGATTCTCGTTGCCAGTGGCATAAATACTTCTATCAAGCAGATAAGGATTCCTTTCCCCAGAAGCCGTGCCTACCGTTACCGACATATTTACGGCCGCATTTATAATTGATTGATGGGTTATTTCCAAGGTTCTCTCGATTTCTCCATTAACCAAATCCCCAATGGTTTTCGAAGCCATTCCAGGCATGGAATTACTATTGCCACCAGATGGGGCATGTTGATTCAGTTTCTCTTGGGAAAGATGACGTCTTAATGCCATTTTTGCTGGTGACACTTGCGTATAGTCGGGTTGTGATGAATTCGAACTGGGTCGGCTAGGCGGTTGTTGTTGTTGTTGTTGCGACGGTCCATGATGTTGAGGTCCCACGCCAGCCGACTCTCTGCTATTACTTCTCTCCATGGACATTAGGCGGTCTCGTGTTGGTGGGTAATAGGGTATAGCTGAATCGGAATTGGCAGAACTTGAACGTACTGGCTCATCCACCAGCATTTCTCGGCTACTGGATCGTTGTTGGTGACCCAATTGATGGTGATTTTCCACAGGAGGTTGTTTAAACTCCAGTGGCATAGTTGGGTTATGGGAATTCATCATCATATGCTGTTGATGATTATGGTGTAGTTGTTGCTGTTGCTGCTGTTGTTGTTGTTGTGCCAAAAAGTGTTCGTAACTTGCAGCACTTATCGAACTGCGCCGCCTCAAGATATTATGCTCCGCAGCTGTAGGATGTCCATAGGGATGACTGCTGTTGGCATGTGCCCCACCACTTTGATGGTTTAAAGGTCCATGATGGGTATTATACTTTGACGATGAGGCCGAGGATGAACCCTTTGAGGCAGGAGCTGAATTTAGATGAGCGGAAGACGTTGCATTAATTGGTTGTAACATTGCCTTTGATACGGACGAGGGTGATGAGGATGAGGACGACGACGCCGCCGATGAAGGCCCATATTTACTTTGCGGCGGTGGTGGAGGTAAAGCTGTATTTATGGGCGATATTGTTGTAGTTGCATTCAAATGGGTCATACCATGTGTAGCCACATTGATAATATTGCTCAAAGAGTTCTGAGAATTCGCCGATGAAGACGAAGTATTGCCCACTCCATGTTTACTACGTTTCGGCACAGGCGACTGTTGGGTGGGAGAGACATCAATGTGTACTTGACTCACTTGTTGGGCTTTACGTTGTTCTTGATCCTCATTGAGTGCTGATGTTATTATGCTCTTTAGTCTATCTTCGAAGTTGGCTACTTTGGGAGACTCTTGAATGCTAACCACCGGGGTCACGGAAGAATTCGAATGACTCTTACGCATGCCGGGCAATTCGCATTTGGGTAATATACTGCTGGTCATAGCGGCGGCGGCTGGTCCATTAAGTGATCGCAAGTTGTTATTGGCTACTGGAGGAGGAGCTACACTATTCAATGCAGAATGTTCTCCACGATGTTTGGGAGCTGGCATTAGGGTGCTAGCATCCGATGCTCCTTGCGAAAATTGTCCTGCAAAATTAATATTTTGCAAATGTTCATTACTCGCTGACCGTTGGTGTTTGCTGCGATATGGTTTGTCCTCAGGATGATGATGATGTGGAGGAGGTGGTTGAGAATGTGGGATTTGTTGATTGTGGTGATGATGTTGCGGCTGTGCTTGCGACAGCGACTGCTGCTGTTGATAATGATGATTATTCAGAGCCAAAGGTTGTTGATGCTTAGCATTGGCCATGGCCAATTTACTGGCTTCGATTTTCCTTCCAGTTTCCAATATTTTCTGGGCCAATACTTCGGGATTGCTTTCTTCAATTTTACCAACATCTGGTACATCTGGCCATTCCTGTGAACGAGAACGATGATCTCGAGCTCGTCTTCCCGTCTTGCCGGGGGCTTTTGTAACCGTTATTGATGGTTGGATGGCAGCAGCATTATTTGGCACTAAGGAGGTAGGGGTTGCAGTTGCACTCGAGGAGGATGATGTCGCCGATGAATTCGTTACATGATTTATGGAAATTGTATTCACATGATTGTGGGTAGTTAGCTGCAAGGGCTGATTGGAGGGTGAATTCATGGCTGCATTTGCATTGGTAGCTGCTGCTGCTGCTGGATTCGCCATTATTATATTGGTTCCTTGGGCCAACAAGGCTGCTGTGGCTCTCCTCTCTTCAGCAGCCTTTTCCAAACTCTTGGCTTCTTTTTCTATACACGATACTTGGGCCACCAATTTCTTACGTTGGGCCAAAGTATTTGCTATCTCCTTTAATACCAGCTCATGGGCTGCTGCTTCGGAAAGCTCACCACCGGGTAGATCGTGTAACTTGGTTTTGCCATTTGCTCCATAGATGCATTGATATTCGGGCAGATGTTGCAATTGTTTCTTCAATAGACGACGCTGCTCCATTTCACAGGCTGTTACCTGGCTTTGTATCTTCTTGGCAACACCCTGTAGCTCCTTGTGGCGGCCCACAATTTCCTTGGCCTTGGCTATTAGATCATTGGGCGACGAAACATTTATACCCAATTCATTCATACGCACTTTCAACAAAGCCACACTATCGTCAATTAACACCTTTATCTGTTTGTCCAATTGAGAGGCACGATTCTTGATACGCTGTTTGCGTTCTTGCTCCAATTGTATTTGGCGCTTGATATTGGGTATAAATGCCTTGGATTTCATTTGTTCTATCATGGCCATGTACTGGGTACGGAATACATCGAGCAGAATTTGCAAAGCGTAAGGTGTATCCTGAGGTGCTGTGGGTATATCCAACTCCCTGTGAGCCATATTTTGCGTTAGCAATGACGTCAACTGTTGATCCACACATCCAGGGGCGGGTGGTAGTTTCTTGGTCATTGCATCAATGGATGTGGATAATAGGGTCTGTTTGTGTAACACTTCCAGGCCAGCTATATTGGCACATCTTCTGCCACGAACAGCACCCTTTTTCAGACGACCCTTTCGACCACCCACACCATTTGTTGTTGCAGATCCAGCTCTAGCACCAACTGTCGTATTACTACTACCATCCTGATTGGAAGAATTATCTTTAGAGGCAGCAGCAGCTGCCTCAGCACGTTCTTTAGCGGCTGCTTCTCTTTGGGCAGCTGCGGCGGCACTCTTACTAGCAATGGCTGCCTTGCGTGTTAATTTCTTGCGTTTCTTTTGTGTTGTAGTGCGTACAGTGCGGGTAGATGATGCCGTTGCTATGGAGTTATTATTCTCCTCCTCATCCGACTGTGAGCTTTTGCCTCCTTTTGAACTGGCCCAATCGGACCAATTTTTACGGGTAATAGGACCACCACTGCCATTACTATTGCCACCGTTTGTTGTTATCGCATCATTATCACTTTCGGTTGATGTTTCCATTTCGTTTGAGCGTTGCTGTTGCTGCTGCTGCTGCTGCTGCTGTTGTTGTTGCTGTTGCCTTGTCTTAGTAATAGTGTTGCTGGCAGAGTTGGTCGTTGCCGTTGAGGCCGTTGTAGTTGTAGTTGATATAGAGCTATTCGAATTATTGGTATTGTTAGCCGCTGGAGAACTAGTACGGGCGGTCAACGAAGAAGAACTTTGTGAATTACCGGAAGCCTGATTGTTTGCTTCTCGTTTGGCTCGATCCCGAGTTGTACGTGTAGAACCACCTAGAATTAAAGAATTAAACACACAAAAAATGAGTATTTACTCGTTATAGTTATGTATGCCACTTATGGTAATGTAAGAACGAAAGAAAGGACTAATTTATTAAAAGTCTGATTGGAAATTGCTATAATTAAGATATTGAGATTAATGACCAGCATTTTTAATGAAAATACGAATTTAGACTCACTAAGCTGCATACTTCAAAGTTATGTAAATAGGGTAATTCGCCAAGGAGAAGTTATGAAGTTATTGTTATATAAAAGTGAGTCTAAAAAGCAATGCAAAATGGTCCTCTTTGAAACGAAAATGGTGAAAAATAGGGACACAGACAATGAATTGTATATTGGCTTGTCATAGAGCGAAAGTCCCTTTTTAAGCATCCACTTCATTGGTTTCACACCAATTCTTCAGAAGTGATGTTTTTTTTTCAGTATTTCGTAATTCTTTTAAAAAAAAATCTTTTTCCCTACTTTTTCGATTTCTACCTCTATGAAAAGACGTTTTGAGCAATACAGCACATATTTTATGGCAAATCCCAAGCGATCCGAGAAATGTACCGGTCTACAAATCTTTTTTTTTTTTAAATTCTCTTTATTTTTTTTGTCCTTACTATGACAAATGTAAAATTTAAAACATGGGAGTAAAGTAGAAAGTCGGGCGGGGCCGACTATATCCTATCCGAAACCAATGGTACAGGTTTGGGAGATAAACCGCATTTCCATATATACGAACATTAAGAGGTACATGGTTATGGGAGTTTTATAACAATCCGAATAGAAATGTCTGATATTAGGAGCTATAGTTGAATCTGAACCTACAGAGTTTGTATGCCACTAATATTGAGTTTATTATTAAAATAGAGGAAATCGCTAAATTAGTCTGGGTAATAAATCAAAATTTGTGAAACTTGGGAGTAAGGTCGGTTACTAAATAAGGCTATGGTTATGGAAAATCGGGCGCTACATATATATGGGAGCTATATGTAAATCTGAGCCGATATGAAATTTTCCAGGTTTGGTGGATATTTCAGGAGATTACCTTGTGCTGAATTTGAGTAAGAGGCCTCAATGGTCAAAAATTAAGGTTATAAGGGGAAATTTTTTGAAAATCGGGCGCTACATATATATATGGAAGCTATATCTAAATCTGAACCTATTTTGCGCATATAGTCAGTACTATAGAAGACTAGAGTAAGCCAAATTTGAGTAAGATCGGTTAATAAGGGTTTTATGGCAAAATTTGTGAAAATCGGGCGATACATATAACAGGTTGGCTGATAAGTCCCCGGTCTGACATATAGATGGCGTCGCTAGTATTAAATGCATATTATTTTTATATAGTACCAACCTTCAAATGATTCGTGTCAAAATTTGACGTCTGCAAGTCAATTAATTTGTGAGATAGAGTGTCTTTTGTGAAGCAACTTTTGTTATTGTGAAAAAAAAATGGAAAAAAGGAATTTCGTGTTTTGATAAAATACTGTTTTCTGAAGGGAAAAAATACGGTGGAAGCAAAAACTTTGCTTGATAATGAGTTTCCGGACTCTGCCCCAGGGAAATCAACAATAATTGATTGGTATGCAAAATTCAAGCGTGGTGAAATGAGCACGGTGAACGCAGTGGACGCCCGAAAGAGGTGGTTACCGACGAAAACATCAAAAAAATCCACAAAATGATTTTTAATGACCGTAAAATGAAGTTGATCGAGATAGCAGAGGCCTTAAAGATATCAAAGGAACGTGTTGGTCATATCATTCATCAATATTTGGATATGCGGAAGCTCTGTGCAAAATGGGTGCCGCGCGAGCTCACATTTGACCAAAAACAACAACTTGTTGATGATTCTGAGCGGTGTTTGCAGCTTTTAACTCGTAATACCCCCGAGTTTTTCCGTCGATATGTGACAATGGATGAAACATGGCTCCATCACTACACTCCTGAGTCCAATCGACAGTCGGCTGAGTGGACAGCGACCGGTGAACCGTCTCCGAAGCGTGGAAAGACTCAAAAGTCCGCTGGCAAAGTAATGGCCTCTGTTTTTTGGGATGCGCATGGAATAATTTTTATCTATTATCTTGAGAAGGGTAAAACCATCAACAGTGACTATTATATGGCGTTATTGGAGCGTTTGAAGGTCGAAATCGCGGCAAAACGGCCCCATATGAAGAAGAAAAAAGTGTTGTTCCACCAAGTCAACGCACCGTGCCACAAGTCATTGAGAACGATGGCAAAAATTCATGAATTGGGCTTCGAATTGCTTCCCCACCCACCGTATTCTCCAGATCTGGCCCCCAGCGACTTTTTCTTGTTCTCAGACCTCAAAAGGATGCTCGCAGGGAAAAAATTTGGCTGCAATAAAGAGGTGATCGCCGAAACTGAGGCCTATTTTGAGGCAAAATCGAAGGAGTACTACCAAAATGGTATCAAAAAATTGGAAGGTCGTTATAATCGTTGTATCGCTCTTGAAGGGAACTATGTTGAATAATAAAAACAAATTTTGACAAAAAAAATGTGTTTTTCTTTGTTAGACCGGGGACTTATCAGCCAACTTGTTAAATCGCAAAAAGTTGTCAATCGAACAACCTAAGAGACGAGAAGCATACATTCCATACTTATGACAAGCATGCCTGCCATAAACGAATCTCAAGATGCTGTGAAAGCAAATATTAAGTTTACGTAAATTAATATAGTTAGTGCCTGTGTAAACTTCAAGACCATAATGTAAGCTTGGCATAAGCAGTGCATGGGCCAGCCTAAATCTGACTGTTTCAGGCATAACAACGTTGAGACTGTAAAGACGCATAAGAGTAAAGTTAACTTTAGAACATACATGAGTTATGTGACTAGTAAAACTTACACCGCACCAGTCACAAATCCGACCAATGTCAGTATCAAGATCACTTATGCAATCAGAAGAGACAGAAGAACAAAATAACTGAATGTCGGTCGCAAAAATACTCAGTTCCAAGTTAAAAACACAGTCACGCAAGTCGTTTACGTATAACATAAATAAAATCGGGCCAATTATAGAGCCCTGCGGAACACCACAGTCTACCTCACGTGTCGACGATATGCGATCTCTGGACAAGACAAACTAAGACCGACAAGACAGGAACGAAGATATTAACTTACACGAAGAATAAGAAAAATTAAACTGTTCGTACAATTTCCTTAGAAGAACATGATGATCAACAGAATAAAGGCTTTACTTAAGTCTAATATTGCCAGGATCCCCGGATATCTAGAGTCCACTGACCTTCTTATCTTGTCCGTCAGGTGAATCATAAATGAAGTCGTACTATGATGTCTCCTAAAACCAGACTGACGACAATCTATCAATGAATGATTGTTCAAGTGGGAGCATATTTGATCCTTTAAAATTATTTTAAATGCTTTAGAAAGCACAGGTAAGACGGAAATGGGTCTGTAATCCGAACATAGCGTCCCCGAAGTTCCCTTTTTTCGAAGGGGAAAAACTTTCGCGAGCTTCCAAGCCTCTGGAAATTTGCCTGTGATAAGAATCGTGTTAAAAACATGTAGTATGTGGTGACAAAGGAATGGGTACACTAATTTTATAAATCTAATAGGAGCAGAATCAGCACCAATAGCATTGGACTTAATTCTATTTATTGCACAAAAAAGCTCATTCTCATCGATACCTCTAAAACCGAGGACATCATCCCTGTCCATATGTGGAAAACATTAAAGCTAGACATAGAACTTGACGACACAGGTGTAAAAAAAGTATTTTAGTTAAATCTGACACGATTTCGAAGATTTTTTTTGCACATATAATAAGTACTGTATAAAATTAGATTTGGCCAACTTTGAGTAAGATCGGTTGATAAATAAGGGACTTATGGCCAAATTTGGGAAAATCGGGAGATACATATATATGGGAGCTGTAGTTAAATCTGAACCGATATCGAAGATTTTTTTGCACATATAATAAGTACTGTATAAAATTAGATTCGGCCAACTTTGAGTAAGATCGGTTGATAAATAAGGGACTTATGGCCAAATTTGGGAAAATCGAGCGATACATATATATGGGAGCTATAACTAAATCTGAACCAATTTCGATGAAATTTGGCACACTTAAAGAGTGGTCAATTAGATTACTTTGTGACGAATTTGACGCCGATCGGTTAGTAAATGCAAAAAATCTGACCCCATTTATCGAAATCGGGCGATACATATATATGGGAGCTATAGCTAAATCTGAACCGATTTTTTTCCAACTTCAATAGCGTTCGTCCTAATGCAAAAAAAAAAAACACCATATACCAAATTTCATCAAAATCGGTTAAAAATTGCGACCGGAATCCAGCGAACAATAAATGCATGGACGGACAGACGGACACCAATGGCTAGATCGACTCAGGAGGTGATTCAGAGTCAATCGCTATATATTTTATGGGGTCTAAAATCCATATTTCTGGTAGGCACATTTTTTTGGCAGATCAAAGTTATTATACCCTGACCTCTATGTGGTTTAGGGTATAAAAAATTAATTTTTCTTAGTTGATTTTTGGAATCTTACAATTTTGGAATTTTTCGTTTGGCTTCAGGTTTTGTAACGCATGAATCGCAAAACCGACACATACCACTGTGCACAGATTTGCAGAAATCTCTAATACAATATCACAAATACAATTAAGTGAATCAATAAGTTAGGCATGAGCTTTGTAAGGAGAAAGTCTATTACTTTGTAAAATGTATATATATTATTTTTTTATTTTTGTTAGCAAACATTGTGAAAGTTAATATTGTTAAATACTTAAATTATGATATTTTATAGATAATATCCTGCTACACATATTCAGCGAAGCTATATCGAAATATCCGAGAATAGCAATATTTAAAGAATAAAATAATGAAAAACGACCTCAAACCAAACAAAAATCTCAAAATTTAAATTTGTTTCAAAAACTACACAAAATAAAACCGAATTTTATATATCCCTTTACAAGCAAACTACAGACTTTTTTGCAGTAAGTTTGATAAAAATTGCAAAAATGTTGCTTTTACAGCAGAATGAAATTAAAATAGCAGTAATTTCTCTGTTGAAAAACAATAAATAAATGCTATTATTAGCAGAATTTTTTTATGTGGGAAAATTATAAAAAGATGATCTCTCTTAGATAATTTGTCATAAAAAAACTAAAATTGAGTACATTAATCCATTTTTGTAGTGACACACAATTGAAATACTCTTAATTTTATATATAGATATAAATATTATTTGTTAAATAAATAAATAATTTTCGAACAAGTATTTAAATCCAATTTTGGAACACAATTTTGTCATTCAATTTGGTGAAAATTGTTTAAAAAAAATTGATTTTATTTCGAAAATGCATTGAAAATCGATACAAGTTATTCAATATTTCGATATGAAAACAATTGCAAGTTCGAAAATAAAAAGTAAAAAAAAAACAAATGAGTAGGAAATAATTTAAAATTATTCGAAACAAAGAAGAAACTCAAAAAAAAAAATATTTTTTTTTTGAATATCGTGAAGATGATGTACAATGTTTTGTTTGTTCAGCTTTTGTTTGGAAGTTAACAGCATATTGTAATGATGCGAAGTTTCGGATGGATAACAATTTGCATTGGCTTTCTTGGTTTATTTGCGAACGAAGAAGTTATTGTCTTTGTTTTTGGGGGTTTTTTTTTCGTTGCGTAGAAAATGTGATGACCCAGGATCATTAAATTAATTGCCACAACTTACCCACATGATCGTTTTCAGCACCTTTTTGGGTTTTCAAACGTTGAAAATAACGCTCTAATATTGTACGATCGATAACATGAAGATAATATGAAACCGGTTTGCAGGTCCATGATACAGAACCCTTTAAGGGAGGTATTTCGCTGACATGCATAATTGTTCCAATATCACTTAAATTTCTATATTAGAAAGAAAGAAATAAACAACGTCATTTATTTACATATTCGAGGAAATTAAATTAAATTCCAATTTCAACTTACCTATCTGTTATACGAAAATTTAAAGGACAAAATGATTTCGATGACACTACCCGGGCACCATCTCTCAAATCGGCAAATCTTTCCTTAAGCTGATGATCAACATTCGGTCCGAATGCAAAATTATTTACAAACACCAATGAAGAGCTGGTTATTTTCTCACGATGTTCATCGACCAAAAAATCTCCCTTCAAGAGTTTATATTCGCAGAAACGTTTGCCAAACCATGCCATAAATTGACGAAAAAACATATCCATACGTTCGGCATAACGGGCTGGCGTATCGGCCTTTTCAATACCAATACATGTCTTAAGGGGAAATGAACCGGCCATTTGTAGGACAACTTGTCCCACGCCCGAACCCAAATCAATGAATGTGTCATCGTTGGTGACATTCACATGTTTGATCATTTGTAGAACCAATTCATATGAGGTTTCACCATAAACCTCCGGTGAAAAGGGTTCATAATTGTTCAATTTATCGGGATCGAGTACGGCAAAATTGTAGACTAATTGTAAAATGTGTCTTAAAAGACTGGGATGGGCGAATTTATTGAGACGCTCCGCGGGCAGTGAGGTTCCTTTTTCCTGGTAAAAGAAAAATTAAGATAAGAAAATTTACAATTAGACAATTTTTCACAAAATATAATAATAATAATAAGTAAATTAATAAAAAAAAACGATAATATAAATATAACAAGTGAGTAAAGTAGAAAGTCGGGCGGGGCCGACTATATCATACCCTAAACCACCCCTACTGAATTAGTGAACATTGTTTGTGGGGTATCATAGGTTATAGGTTTGGGGGAAAAACCGCATTTCCATATTTAATAACATTACGGGGTACGTGGGAGTTTTATCACAATCTGCATGGATTTGTCTGATATTAGCAGCTATAGTTGATTCTGAACCTACGGAGTTAGTATGCTACTATACCCAGCAAAAAAAATTGGAAGTTGTTCCACAAACACTTCTTTTAAAGCCCATCCCAGAATCCCCCATCGAGTTTTTCCAACTTCCGATGCAGTCCTTTTGGACAAGTCCACAAACATTTCTTCTAAAGAGCATCGCGGGATCCTCCAATGATTTTTTTCCACTTCCGATGCAGTCCTTTTGGACAAGTCCACAAACATTTCTTCTAAAGAGCATCGCGGGATCCCCCAATGATTTTTTTCTACTTCCGATGCAGTCCTTGTGAACAAGTATTAGAAAGAACGCAATCAGGCTATTTTAAGTGCAAATTTTGGACAATTAAATTTTACAAAATAATAGAAAACTAATAAAAAAAATGAAAAAATAGAAAATTAATAAAAAAGTAAAAAAATAATAATAAAAAAAATAAATTTCATCCCCGCTGGGATTTGAACCTGTGCCGTTTGACTTTTTCGCTTTCATGGAAGTTCTTTTGAGAAGGTTTTGCAAATTACGAGAATTTTTAATTTTTTTTTAATGGAAAAAAATATATTTATACGAAAATATATGCCGAAAATAACAAATAAAAACGATGCATAATATAAAAAAATATTTTTTTAGAAAAACATTTGATAAAAAAAATTGCCGCTGGTGAGATTTGAACCTGCGTTTCTTATTTTTTCGTTCATACTAATAAAGAACATCTCGAGAAGCAATTAGAATGTTATTCCTTGGTGTCGTATTACGATAATATCACAAACATTTGAATTGACCTTTAGACGCTTTATGTTCAATGGCGTTTGTGGCTGAGTGTGCTAAGGCATTCTGTTATGGTGCCAGTAAACCCAGGTTCAATCCCTGGTTGAAAGCGAAAAAGTATTTCAAATTGTAAAAATTAGATAATAGGAAAATAATAGTGTAATAAAACATATGGATGAAAAAAAAATGAAATTGTTTGGAAACATTTTTTTTTCGCTTTTTTTAATTTCTTCATTCAAATTAACTTCCAGGGCACAACTTCTAAAGCAATGCAAAGGATCCAAAAAGGGAGTAGGTTAGGTTATGTGGCAGCCCGATGTATCAGGCTCACCTAGACTATTCAGTCCATTGTGATACCACAGTGGTGAACTTCTCTCTTATCACTGAGTGCTGCCCGATTCCATGTTAAGCTCAATGACAAGGGACCTCCTTTTTATGGCCGAGTCCGAACGGCGTTCCACATTCCAGTGAAACCACTTAGAGAAGCTTTGAAACCCTCAGAAATGTCACCAGCATTACTGAGGTGGGATAATCCACCGCTGACCACCGTGTTTGGTCGTAGTAGGAATCGAACCCACGACCTTGTGTATGCAAGGCGGGCAAGGTAACCATTGCACCATGGTGGCTCCCAAAAAAAAAGGGAGTACTTCCGTCCTATGACAAGCCCATGTAAAATTCATTGGAGATGATCCAAATTTGCACTACTTCCGGATCACAGATTGGGGATCCAAACTACTTCTTTGGAAGCTCTTTTTTTGCTGGGTAATATTGAGTACATTATTAAACAAGTATATACGGCCGTAAGTTCGGCCAGGCCGAAGCTTATGTACCCTCCATCATGGATTGCGTAGCAACACTGCCATCCACAATCGAATTACTTAAGTTGCGGTAACGCTTGCCGATGGCAAGGTATCTTAAAACCTCCTAACACCATCTTCTAAATTGTATGTAAGTCCATACGTGGTATATATTAAATCAAAAAAGATCGATCCAATACGTATATAATTCAGTTTGACAAAGTACACATAAAATTTTGACAAAATTTTCTACAGAAATAAAATTTTAACAAAATTTTCTATAGAAATACAATTTTCACAAAATTTTCTATAGAAATAAAATTTTGACAAAATTTTCTATAGAAATAAAATGTTGGTAGATTATTTTTGGCTCTAGTGGCAACCATGATTATGAACCGATATGGACCAATTTTTGTGTGATTGGACCAATTTTCTATAGAAAGAAAAATTTTGACAAAAATTTCTACAGAAATAAAATTTTAACAAAATTTTCTATAGAAATAAACTTTTGACAAAATTTTCTATAGAAATAAAATCTTGGTAGATTATTTTTGGCTCGAGTGGCAACAATGATTATGAACCGAATAAAATTTGAACAAAATTTTCTATAGAAATAAAATTTTGACAAAATTTTCTATAGAAATAAAATTTTGACAAAATTTTCTATATAAATAAAATTTTGACAATGATGAAAATTTTATTATGAACCGAATAAAATTTTAACAAAATTTTCTCTAGAAATAAAATTTTGACAAAATTTTCTATAGAAATAACATTTTGACAAAATTTTCTATAGATATAAAATTTTGACAAAATTTTCTATAGAAATAAGGTTAGGTTAGGTTAGGTGGCAGCCCGATGTATCAGGCTCACTTAGACTGTTCAGTCCATTGTGATACCACATTGGTGAACTTATAGAAATAAAATGTTGGCAGATTATTTTTGGCTCTAGTGGCAACCATGATTATGAACCGATATGGACCAATTTTTGTGTGATTGGACCAATTTTGGTATGGTTGTTAGCGACCATATACTAACACCACGTTCCTCATTTGAACCGGATCGAATGGCACGTCTGTTAAAGATCATAACTAACACCATGTTCCAAATTACAACCGGATTGGATGAAATTTGCTTCTCTTGGAGACTTCGCAAGCCAAATCTGGGGATCGGTTTATATGGGGGCTATATATAATTATGAACCGATGTGAACCAATTTTTGCATGGTTGTTAGAGACCATATACCAATATCATGTACCAAATTTCAGGCGGATCGGATGAAATTTGCTTCTCTTTGAGGCTCCGCAAGCCAAATCTGGAGATCGGTTTATATGGGGTCTATATATAATTATGGACCGATGTGGACCAATTTTGGAATGTTTGTTAGAGACCATATACCAACATCATGTACCAAATTTCAGCCGGATCGGATGAAATATGTTTCTCCTAGAGGCTCCACAAGCCAAACCTGGGGATCGGTTTATATGGGGGCTATATATAATTAAGGACGTATATGGACCAATTTTTGCATGGTTGTTAGAGACCATATACCAACATCATGTACCAAATTTCAGCCGGATCGGATGAAATTTTCTTCTCTTTGAGGCTCCGCAAGCCAAATCTGGGGATCGGTTTATATGGGGGCTATATATAATTATGGACCGATGTGGACCAATTTTTGCATGGTTGTTGGAGACCATATACCAACACCATGTACCAAATTTCAGCCGGATCGGATTAAATTTACTTCTCTTTTAGGCTCCGCAAGCCAAATCTGGGGATCGGTTTATATGGGGGCTATATATAATTACGGATCGATGTGGACCAATTTTTGCATGGTTGTTAGAGACCATATACCAACACCATGTACCAAATTTCAGCCGGATCGGATTAAATTTACTTCTCTTTTAGGCTCCGCAAGCCAAATCTGGGGATCGGTTTATATAGGGGCTATATATAATTACGGATCGATGTGGACCAATTTTTGCATGGTTGTTAGAGACCATATACCAACATCATGTACCAAATTTCAGCCGGATCGGATGAAATTTTCTTCTCTTTGAGGCTCCGCAAGCCAAATCTGGGGATCGGTTTATATGGGGGCTATATATAATTATGGACCGATGTGGACCAATTTTTGCATGGTTGTTGGAGACCATATACCAACACCATGTACCAAATTTCAGGCGGATCGGATGAAATTTGCTTCTCTTTGAGGCTCCGCAAGCCAAATCTGGAGATCGGTTTATATGGGGTCTATATATAATTATGGACCGATGTGGACCAATTTTGGAATGTTTGTTAGAGACCATATACCAACATCATGTACCAAATTTCAGCCGGATCGGATGAAATATGTTTCTCCTAGAGGCTCCACAAGCCAAACCTGGGGATCGGTTTATATGGGGGCTATATATAATTAAGGACGTATATGGACCAATTTTTGCATGGTTGTTAGAGACCATATACCAACATCATGTACCAAATTTCAGCCGGATCGGATGAAATTTTCTTCTCTTTGAGGCTCCGCAAGCCAAATCTGGGGATCGGTTTATATGGGGGCTATATATAATTATGGACCGATGTGGACCAATTTTTGCATGGTTGTTGGAGACCATATACCAACACCATGTACCAAATTTCAGCCGGATCGGATTAAATTTACTTCTCTTTTAGGCTCCGCAAGCCAAATCTGGGGATCGGTTTATATGGGGGCTATATATAATTACGGATCGATGTGGACGAATTTTTGCATGGTTGTTAGAGACCATATACCAACACCATATACCAAATTTCAGCCGGATCGGATGAAATATGCTTCTGTTAGAGGCTCCACAAGCCAAATCTGAGGGTCCCTTTATATGGGGGCTATACGTAAAAGTGGACCGATTTGGCCCATTTTCAATACCATCCGACCTACATCGATAACAACTACTTGTGCCAAGTTTCAAGTCGATAGCTTGTTTCGTTCGGAAGTTAGCGTGATTTCAACAGACGGACGGACGGAAGGACGGGCATGCTTAGATCGACTCAGAATTTCACCACGACCCAGAATATATATACTTTATGGGGTCTTAGAGCAATATTTCGATGTGTTACAAACGGAATGACAAAGTTAATATACCCCCATCCTATGATGGAGGGTATAAAAAGAGGAAATCGCTTAATTAGTGTGGATAATAAATCCAAATTTCTGAAAATAGGGCAATAGATTTATGTAATAGCCACATGTAAGTCTAAATACGATCGGCTAATACATGTACATTTGAAATTTGAGCAACATTGGTTAATAAGAGTATTATGGGCAATTTTGGGAAAATCAATCAATCGATCAATGCACATATATGGGAGCTATATCTAAATCTGAACCGATTTGGATGATACTTTTCAGATTTGGTTGATACCACAGGTCACCTTGCGCTAAATTAGAGTAATTTGTATTAAGTTGGCAATACTTGTAAAACTGTGGTAAACAGTATTGCCAGTATTGGGGATTTTCCCCGCAAATTGGGGATATTTTTTTCGTGGATATAATGATAAACTTAGTGTACGCCCTACGCTATTAAAAAGGAAGCGCAGCGAATCGTCAAATTTTCAAAAAGAAAATTTTGCACCTCTTTATTCCACGGCATACAAAAGGGTGCAAATGGAGAATTTGCACTACACAGAAAAAAATTTCACGAAAAATTTTCCAATTAAAATTTTAATTGAGTTTTAAAAAATATTCAATTAAAAATTTAATTGATTCAACAAATTTTTTAATTGAAACAAAAATCAATCACAAAAATTAATAGTATCAATTAATGTTTTAATTGGATCAATTAATTTTTTAATTGGCCTTCAATTAATTTTTTAATTTCTGTGATTGAAGACATTTCAATTAAAAAATTAATTGGATCAATTAATTTCATGATTGAACCAGAAAATTTTTTTTTGTGTGTAGAAACGTACATGGAATTTTGTTTTTGGGGATTTTTTTTACAAAATTGGGGACAATTCTTTTATGGATGGTAACGAAATTTTTGCGTTGGGGACTTGATGATTTGTTGGGGATTTTCCATAAATCTTGGGGATTTTTTACAAAAGGGTGCAAATGGAGAATTTGCACTAGAAACGTACATGGAATTTTGTTTTTGGGGGCCCAAGAGCTCATTTATAATTTAACTCAAACATCTTTCTACAAATGTGAAATCATTTCGTGAGGAATATAACAATTATGAATATGGTTCCCCTTTAAATTGATATACCACACAATTTTATTTCTTGAGTATTTATAAGTAAATTTTCGTTCATAAATACATGATAAACAAAGTCCCAGAAGACGATCACCGGTCTCCTGGAGTATTTTCAAATTTTGATCTTATTGCAACTCGCAACCTGGTATGACAAAAATTTTATATGTTTTTCAAAATTTTTAAATTATTACAAGTTTTTTAATGCCTGCCCCATTTCTTAATTTTATTTCATAAATACTTGTTAACAATTTATGTGTATTTTTGTGTGGGGAATTTAAATTTTAATTGGGGATTTTTGCGGACGGAAGCATTTGGGGGACAAAAGCCAGAAAAAGTATTGGCAACACTCATGCATGTTTTGCTTCTATTGGGCTTTTTTTCTTTCCTGAATTGCCAACCAATGATCGAGGAAGTTAGGATTTGCTTGGTAATTCTGATAAAATAGCCGTAAAACAAATTAGAATAAAAATAATTTCCATTTTATCAATAGGATATATACATAAAATAATGTAAAATTGAAAAAAAAAATACTCTAAGGATATGGGATATTTATTATAAAATACATATATACTTACCAATGCAACAATACTGTCAACAGCTTTATTGAAACGATCGACAAGATTTGTCATAGTCTTATAACAGGCAGTGTCTATATGATTAAGATTAATCTCCTCGAAGGCCGACGAGATGCTGGGCAGTTCATCGCATACAAATTTAATTGTATCAATAATATCGATGCCATTGTCATGACGATCTTGGCCGGTGCCAACTTGTAGGGGCCATGAGAATGTTATGACCTCTGATGAACCAGCGGGCGAACGCAACACCAAGTCTTTGACTTGAGGTGTTGCCATATCTCTTTACTGGAAAACGAAATAATCCACCACAGATTGGCCAATTGTAATGGGAAAACAAAGATACAGTAGAATTATGACGGGGAGCGGCTAAGATGTATGTATTGTTCCACTTAAGGAAAGTGCAAACAAATTTGTTCCACAAATAATCAGCGAACGAGTATAGAGAGTATAGAGGATTTTCTTGAGTTTCTTATTACAAGAAAGAAAAAAACGATGCTTTACAAAGGATTCTCTATTATTCTGGGTTTGTCCTTTGACGGATGACAATAAATAACCTTATGTAGTTGGCTTTTTATGGTTCAAGCCCGGGATTCTCGGTGGGTGTTGGTTTTGGTTTCTTTGTATTGAAGTGTTCAAAAATGTTTAACGATTCGATTTTTTGTTGTTTTAATTTTTTTTTTTCTGGGTATATCAAGGCAGTTTTTTTGTTACGTTTTGTTATTGGTTGTTGTTGTTATTATTTAATAATTCTATTTTTTATTTATTTATTTTTAATTCAAAATAAAATTATAATTTTGCGTATTTTTGTTTAATTTATATTGTTGTTGTATGGTTAGCAAAATAAATTATCGAAATATGGTATATATACGTTATATGTATAACACAATAAGGTATTTAATAAATGGATATAAAATTAATTTATATAACAAAATAAAATAGGGTTTGAATCAGTTTTACGTAATGATGGCAGGTTTTTTTTTTGGGGTTACGTTTTTACGTTTTAACAAGCGTTATGTGAGTTATTGCTATTTTTTATTAATATTATTATTATTTTTCTTTTCGATTTTCTTATATTGGTGTATTTTTAAAGAGTTTTTTATTTAAATTTTATTTTGCGTTATAATTGCAAAATTTTATTATATTGAAAATATATACACGACGCACGATTATTTCTTGTGGAGAGGATGGACCATGAATTCATACCGGCATCAAACGCTACGTAAGCGTTGACACCTGCTTGCTGCGGTATAGTTTTTAACGGTAATAATGGCGGTGGCGATGACGTTGACACGGCACTACAAACATTTACAATTTCTTTAATAATTATAACGAAATATAACAACAATTGATGATAATTTCGTAATTTTGCTCTTCTCTTATTTTTTTGGATATTAAGATATCGATACATTTTCGTACAAATACATCATTTTAATGAGCGAAAAATTATCTTTAGATTTGTTGTAAACAGCCGTATACATTGCGTTTATAAATTTGGTCCAAAATAATGAGCGAACTATTCATGTGTTTTTTTTTTTTGCTACAATCTTCCTCTTCTTCTCTTGTCAAAATCTTTGTTAATACATATATACATTTAGTTCAGTGATTTTATTTTATTTTTTGAATATTAATATCCGGTTATAATTCCTGCTTTTGTGTGTTTTTATATATGATGAGCACGAAAGAGAGTCTGAAATAAGATATAGAGAATGGGGAAATGTCAAAATCATATGGAAAATATTGATTTTATTATAAAATATATATTAAAAAATTAAAAAAAAATGAAAAAAATGAAAAAATGAATGAAAAGAAAAGTAATAATGAGTGATATATATAAAAAAATAAATTGCAATTGTATTATTTAGCTTCATGTTAAATAAAAGGAAACTATAGAAAAATTTCACAAAATTTTATTTCTATCGAAAATTTTCGCAAAATTTTATTTGTCTATAGAAAACTTTCGCAAAATCTTATTTCTATAGAAAATTTTGTCAAAACTTTATTTCTATTGAAAAATTTTGTCAAAATTTTATGTCTATAGAAAATTTTGTCAAAATTTTATTGCTATAGGAAATATTGTTAAAATTTTATTTCTATAGAAAATTTTCGCAACGTTTTATTTCTAAAGAAAATTTTCGCACAATTTTATTTCTATAGAAAATTTTTGAATAATTTTATTTCTATAGAAAATTTTGTCAAAATTTCGATTTCTATAGAAAATTTTTTCAAAATGTTTTTCTATAGAAAATTTTGTCAAAACTTCTTTTTCTATAGCAAATTGTCTTAACATTTTATTTCTATAGAAAATTTTGTCAAAATTTCTATTTTTATAGAAAATGTTGTCAAAATTTTATTTCTGTAGAAAATTTTGTCAAAATTTTCTATTTCTATAGAAAATTTTGTCAAAATTTTATTTCTATAGGAAATTTTGGCAAAATTTTATTTCTATAGAAAATTTTGGCAAAATTTTATTTCTATAGAAAATTTTGGCAAAATTTTATTTCTATGGAAATTTTTGGCAAAATTTTATTTCTATAGAAATTTTCGCAAAATTTTATTTCTATAGGAAATTTTGTCAAAATTTCTATTTCTATGGAAAATTTTGTCAACATTGTATTTCTATGGAAAATTCTGTCACAATTTTATTTCTATAGAAAATTATAGAAAATTTTCGCACAATTTTATTTCTAAAGAAAATTTTCGCAAAATTTTATTTATATAGAAAATTTTGTCAAAATTTCTATTTCTATAGAAAATTTTGTCAAAATTTCTATTTCTATAGAATATGTTGTCAAATTTTCTATTTCTATAGAAAAAAAATTTTATTTCTATAGAAAATTTTCGCAAAATTTTATTTCTATAGAAAATTTTGTCAAAATTTCTATTTCTATAGAAAATTTTGTCAAAATGTCTATTTCTATAGAAAATTTAGTCAAAATTTTATTTCTATATAAATTTTCGCAAAATTTTATTTCTATAGAAAATTTTCTCAAAATGTTATTTCTATAGAAATTTTGTCAAAAATTTCTATTTCTATAGAAAATTTTGTCACAATTTTATTTCTATAGAAAATTTTCGCAAAATTTTATTTCTATAGAAAATTTTCTAAAAATTTATACAATTTTATTTCTATAGAAAATTTTGGCAAAATTTTATGTCTATAGAAATTTTTGCAAAATTTTGTTAAAATTTTATTTCTATGGAAAATTTTGTCAACATTGTATTTCTATGGAAAATTCTGTCACAATTTTATTTCTATAGAAAATTTTGTCAAACATTTTTTCCATTGAAAATTTTGTCAAAATTGTGATTTCTATAGAAAATGTTCGCAAAATTTTATTTCTCAAGAAAATTTTCGCAAAATTTTATTTCTATAGAAAATTTTCGCAAAATTTTATTTCTATAGAATTTTTTTTCGAAATTTTATTTCTTTAGAAAATTTTGTCAAAATTTCTATTTCTATAGCAAATTGCCTTAAAATTTTATTTCTATAGAATATTTTCGCAAAATTTTATTTCTATAGAAAATTTTGTCAAAATTTCTATTTCCACCGAAAATTTTGTCAAAATTTTATTTCTATAGAATATGTTGCAAAATTTTTTTTCTATAGAATATCTTGTCAAAATTTTATTTCTATAGAAAATTTTGTCAACATTTTATTTCTATAGAAAATTTTTCAAAATTTTATTTAACAGAAAATTTTGTGAACATTTTATTTCTATAGAAAATTTTGTAAACATTTTTACTTCTATTGAAAATTTTGTCACAATTTTTTTTCTATAGAATATGTTGTCAAAATTTTATTTCTCTAGAAAATTTTCGCAAAATTTTATTTCTTTAGAACATTTTCGCAAAATTTTATTTCTATAGAAAATTTTGTCCAAATTTTATTTCTATAGAAAATTTTCTCACAATTTCTATTTCCACAGAAAATTGTGTCAACATTTTATTTCTATAGAATATGTTGTCAAAATTTTATTTCTTTAGAAAATTTTGTTTGTCAAAATTTTATTTCTATAGAAAATATTGTCAAAATTTTATTTCTATAGAAAATTTTTCAAAATTTTATTTAACAGAAAATTTTGTGAACATTTTATTTCTATAGAAAATTTTGTAAACATTTTTACTTCTATTGAAAATTTTGTCACAATTTTTTTTTCTATAGAATATGTTGTCAAAATTTTATTTCTCTAGAAAATTTTCGCAAAATTTTATTTCTTTAGAACATTTTCGCAAAATTTTATTTCTATAGAAAATTTTTTCCAAATTTTATTTCTATATAAAATTTTCTCACAATTTCTATTTCCACAGAAAATTGTGTCAACATTTTATTTCTATAGAATATGTTGTCAAAATTTTATTTCTTTAGAAAATTTTGTTTGTCAAAATTTTATTTCTATAGAATATTTTGTCAAAATTTTATTTCTATAGAATATTTTGTCGAAATTTTATTTCTATCGAAAATATTGTCAAAATTTTATTTCTATAGAAAACTATGTCAAAATTTTATTTCAATCGAAAATATTGTCAAAATTTTATTTCTATAGAAAATGAGTTAAGTACCTCTACCTCTCAAGAATTCTACCAAACAGTAATGGTAGTAAATCTACCATTTCTGCATTTTAATAATATGAAAGTGTTTTCAATTACAAATCCGATAAAAATTGTCTACTAGCATTATCACAATAGTTTTACAATTTCTACCCATTTGAAATATCACAAAAAATATATTTCTGTTCAAACGTTTTTAATCGTTGATTTATTATGCCTAGATTATTATGATTTTAATTTGTTAGCTAAACATTAATTAAATTGTTATTTAGAGTTCTTTAAAGTTTCGAATAGAATTTCGTTTGCGTTAATATTTTTTTTTTTTTGGCTTGTACCACAAGCTCTCTATATAAGATTTGTATTCTAACCACTAACTTGGTAAATTTTTGTTGCATTTGTAGAGATAGTAGCATTTGAAAGCATTGTAATAATAGCAAACAAATGACTAACAACAAATACAAAAAATATATATAAAGAAATATAAATATTGTATAAAATAAACAATTTGTGTGTGACCATGAAAATATTGCACAATGACGAATAAATCACGTTATGTGTATTCATGAGAATATTTGTAATACAAAAATATATATACATACACACATATATACAATGTCAGATTATAATTAATTCTTTGAAGTGCATAGTCTATAGCTTAGAAAAAAAATCACTTAAGTTCAAGGAAAAGGTGGGTGTGTTTGCTGTATGTAAAAATGTAGGTTACAGATTATGACGGAGTTTTAATAAATTGTAATATTGGTTTTAGTTAAGAATCAAAAAATTTCGGGATTTTTTAAATCCTCTATAACCCTCTGTATTTTTTTATAGCTGATAAAAATCGTCTGAGGTTCATCACATCTAGCAATTGAACGTCAAAAACAGCTAAATCTAGTTATAAAATAGCTAAATTGACAACACTGATTTTAGCAGCCAAGGCCAGCTGTATATAGATAGAGAACTCAATCTATTAGTGGCTCTCTGAATTATAGCGGGTTAGGTTAGGTTAGGTATATTGGCAGCCCGATATGTCAGCCTAACTTAGACTATTCAGTTCATTGTGATACCAACGGTGGTGAACTTCTCGCTTATCAAGGGGCGGGTACTATGTCCGATTTCTCCACCAAAAAACTAAATTAAATTCAAGTAAAAAGTGGGTGTGTTTGCTGTATTTAAAAATATAGGTTACAAATTACGACGGAATTTTCATAGTTTGTAATATTGGTCTTTAGTAAAGAATAAAAAAAATTCGGGATCTATTTAACACTCTAATGTCCCATTTTTTGTAGCTGATAAAAATCATCTAGAGATTATTACATTCAAAATATCTAGATCTAATTATAAAATAGCTAATTTGACATCATTAAACTTAGCAACCGAGGTTGTACATGAATAGAGCACTCAATCTATTCGTGGTTCTCTGAGTTAAGGTGGGTGTAGTATGTTCGAATTTCCACCAAAACACTAAATTAGAAGTGCAATAATATGTTCAATGACGATTACATTTTTCCCCATTTTTGTCAAATGAAGGATGGAAAAGATAAATTTTCCATACAAATTTAATTCAGACAAAATTTTCTATAAAAATATAATTTTGACAAAATTTTCTATAAAAATAAAATTTTGACAAAATTTTCTATAAAAATGAAATTTTGACAAAATTTTCTATAAAAATAAAATTTTGACAAAATTTTCTATAAAAATAAAATTTTGACAAAATTTTCTATAAAAATAAAATTTTCACAAAATTTTCTATAAAAATAAAATTTTGACGAAATTTTCTATATAAATAAAATTTTCACAAAATTTTCCATAAAAATAAAATTTTCACAAAATTTTCTATAAAAAATATTTTATTTATTTAAAAAAACATTTTGATTTTTTTGAAAAATTTGTTAAAAATTTATTGGAGCAAATTGTGTGGGGAATATTAATTCAAATTGGGGATTTTTGGGGTCGAAAGCGTACTAATTTGGGGGCAAGAGCCAGAAAACTACTAGCAACACTGTTTCAGGATAGCTCATACAAAAGTTGCATCCAGACAGAAAATATGTGAACTGTGTTATTTATAGCAAGAATGAAGTACATACGTCGTGTGAAAAATGACATTTCCACAAAGCGTTGTTAAAACCAGGAAAGTGTAGAGCCCTGGTGTACTTTTTAACTACAACTCACGAAATTACACCCTCTCATAGAAGAAAAAATTAACTAAAAGTAAAGACATAAATCATTGGCGCCAAATCATAACCATTTTCACAAAGTTGTCAATAAATCTATATAAGATATCTAAAAAATTTTCTATAAAAGACTAATTGTAACAAAATTGTTTATAAAGATAAATTTTCTATAAAAAAAATAATTTTGAGAAAAATTTCTATAAAACAGTTGATCTTGCAGCTCACAAGCAATTAAGCTCTAATACTTTATAATTTTTTTATTTAAACCTTAAATGCACAATAACACAGATTCCTTCGAACAGAAAAAAGAACATCTGCATAGCACATATTTCAAATTTTTAAATTTTTTTTCTAATTTGTTTTTTTTTTGCAAAAATAATGGTTGTATCCTAAAAGATAGAGTGCGCATTAAACTAAGTTTTTATTTACAAATAAATAATTTGAATTTATTAGAGATTAGAGATATTCTCCATACATAGATTTTTTATCAACATTACTTCTATCTGAGGTAAATATTAATTATTTTCCATTTTTTTTTAATTTTCGGACAAAATTTGATTTTTTAATTTTGATTTCAGATTACACAAAAGTACTATAGATTTTCCGAAAAGAAAAACATATTTTTTTACAACTGCGTTATGATGTTTGAAATGCAACAAACTTGATTTCGTAGAATTCGGTCAAAATTTACAGACGTTCGACGTTTTTTTTCTGGTTGTATCTTAAAAGATACAGTACGCATTGAAGGGTTAACATAATTTAAATTGGGGATTTTTGGGGTCGAAAGCGTTCTAATTTGGGGACAAGAGCCAGCAAATTATTGACAAATCTGGTTCCGAATAGCTCATACAAAAGTTACATCTACTTCCAAAATAAAACAGACCTGATAGCACCCACCTTTATGTGCTAAAGCTTAATAATCGAATCGATCCATACATAATGCTCATTAGTATTCTCATACAAATATATATCTTTTTTTAATTATGACAACTTTTTTGCTTCTATTCTATTTTTCGACATTTGTTTTTGCTAAAAATTATTTTACATTTCTATTTTATGTCAAGGTCAAAAACCTAGTAAGTCGTCTATTGCAAACTTCTACATCGTGCTACGTATCTATAGCTAGAGAGAAATCAGAATCAGCACAAAAAAAATAACAAGCGATTGACAAGCAAAAAAAAAAAACAATAAAAATAAAAATAAAACACAGGAATAATTTGTAACATACACATAAATTGTAATCAGCAAAATTGGCGGTATTTACACATCCATACACAGAAAATGTAATTTGCAAAAATACCAATGTGTGCGAGTGAGTACATGTGTGCAATTTTGCATGTATACATTAGTGTACTACACACATTTATTATTACTCTCGGTATATGGTATTTGTAGGTATCAAATCATCAACAAATTGACTGTAATTTAATAACACACAAAAAGGCAACAACTATGCAATAACAAATGATTATTTTCAATAATTTCTGTCATAATGGAAATATAATGCAAAATATGGTTTATGAATCGGTGGCCAGTGGAATGGTAAATAAAGAGATAAAGAGATACAGAGAAAATACGGTGACTATACACTGGCAGCGTTCCTGGATATTGAAGGTGCCTTTGATAATACAAGAATTTATCGGGTTTTAATTGATCTGAACGGCATAGGAATCTAGTAGGTACACACAAAAAAATGTTTTTCTGATTCAATCACGAAATTAATTGATCCAATTAATTTTTAATTGAAATGTCTTCAATCACAGAAATGATAGAATCAATTAAAAAATTAATTGAAGGTCAATTAAAAAGTTAATTGATCCAATTAAAAAATTAATTGATACCATTATTTTTGTGATTGATTTTTGTTTCAATTAAAAAATTTGTTGAATCAATTAAATTTTTAATTGAATATTTTTTAAAACTCAATTAAAATTTTAATTGGAAAAATTTTCGTGAAATTTTTTTGTGTGTAGTAGCATACGCGAATGACATTGTAATATAGGTTTTGGAAAAAATTCCTGGATAAGATCTTAGATGGTTTGAGTGAGGCTTTACAGTAACTTTCAGACTGAACCAGGATATGTATATTGTGTGTGAACCCTGGAAAAACAGAACTGGTACTCTTCACTAGAAGAAGAAAGATCATTGGATACAATGATTCTGAATTTCAAGGACCAAAGTTGAGTATCTCGTAATCAGCAAGATAGTTGGGAATTATCTTGGACTAAGAACTGAATGGAAAATAACACAACCCGCATAAAGGAGGTTTATGTGGCATTGTACTCTTGTCAAAAATTAGTTGGGGATCGATGGGAATGCATTCTTCCCGTTTTAATTGGATTTATACTGCAGTTGCAAGATCTGTGGCTGCTAATGACTGTCATGCAGTGTTGCCAGTATTGGGGATTTTTCCCCAAATTATATTTTATTTTTTCGTGAATTTGGACGAAATTTCTGAGTTAGGTACTTGGGGGTTTGGTGGGGATTTTATCGAAATCCGTTTGGCATAACAAAAATAACATCAAATTTCTACACTTTTACAAAAGAAGTCCAGTGGTTCGTCAACATTTCAAAAAGAAGACTATGCTGGTCTTTATTCCACGGCATACGAAAGGGTGCAAACCGCCACAGGGTTTTATTTCGGGGGCCCAAGCTCTTTTATTTTTAATTTTACTCAGTTTGGCTTAGATATTTTTCTACAATTGCAAAATCATTTCAGACTCGTTGCCCTCGTACACCGAAAAAAGTAAACTGTTTCATAGGAAGAATGATCTAACTCGCGCGAAAAATTAGCTATTTTGTACTCCATGTTTTGAGATTTCCACGAAGTGTTATTAAAACAAGGAAAATTTAGTACCATGTTGTACTTTTTAACTGTTGTTCTCGAAATTACTCCCTCTCATTGAAGAAAAAAATTAACTAAAAGTAAATAAGAAAATCATTGGCGCCAAATCATGACCATTTTAACCATACAGTAGTTCATTCTTACTATTCTTGGGAATCGTACGAAAATTTTCATTTGTTTTAGTTAAGAATGAACTTATGTGTACGGTCATTGAACTTTATACTCGCGTTATTTCATAAAATGTTTGAGACATACTTAAAAAACGAAAAGTTCATTGGACTGTGGAAAATTTCGCAAAAAATAATAAAATTGAATTACAAACAAATAATTTTTTTGCAATAAAAATAAGCTAAATTTTGCGTTAGTTTAACTACGGAAATTTTTCTGTGTAATCAGTGTTCAATATATTCGATAAATACAGAATTTATGAAGATAATTCACCTTAATATTGATCAACCATTCAATTTTAATACTTGAATATTTAGAAGTAAATTTACGTTAAATTCTCTCTCAAGAATTTAGAAGACGATCACCGGTCTCTTGGAGTTGAGGATCGAAATCTTGATCTTATTGCAACTTGCAAGCTGGTTTGACAACATTTTTAATTTTTTATTTATTTTTAAATTATTACTGATTTTCTGGCTGTGCTCATTTCCTTTTTCTTTATTTTTTCCACAAAAACAAAAAAATATCAAAAATGTATTGGGGATTTTGGGGACAAGAGCGAGAAAAATACTGGCAACACTGCTGCCATGTTTGGTGGACAATCGCGAACCACCAAAATCAGATATCGAACATAACTGATATGAGGACCACAGCCACAAGGACTATCGCGAGGATTAAAAGCACTGTTTGCAGGCATACGAAACTTCTTGCCGAACGTTATAGCGAGATGGACTATAAGGTGACTAGCGATGTTTATTACGATAAGCAGAAATATATTATACCTAGAATTGAAGATTGAGAGGAATGGATCTAACATGGACGAATGGATATAATTGGACGAATGAATTGATAGGGCAGAGAAGTCGCTGTTGATGAGGCCGCTATTCAGAAGCAATGTCAGGTCTAAGGTAGTAGAGAGCTCAGGGTTCCTACTGCAGTGGGAACGCTAAGTGAACAGCATAAAATATCTCTGTGCTCTACCAAAAATGTAGTTTTTTAATGTTTGGTAGAATTCTTGAAGTTTTGGTAGATTTTGCAAAATATTCCTCTCCAATGTTGACAAAATTTTTTATAGAAATAAAATTTTCTATAGAAACAAAATTTTGACAAAATTTTCTATAGAAATAAAGTTTTGACAAAATTTTCTACAGAAATAAAATTTTGACAAAATTTTCTATAGAAATAAAATTTTGACAAAATTTTCTATAGAAATAAAATTTTGACAAAATTTCCTATAGAAATAAAATTTTGACAAAATTTTATATAGAAATAAAATTTTGACAAATTTTCTATAGAAATAAAATTTTGACAAAATTTCCTATAGAAATAAAATTTTGACAAAATTTTCTATAGAAATAAAATTTTGCCAAAATTTTATATAGAAATAAAATTTTGACAAAATTTTTTATAGAAATAAAATTTTGACAAAATTTTCTATGGAAATAAAATTTTGACAAAAAAAAAAATCTATGGAAATAAAATTTTGACAAAATTTTCTATAGAAATAAAATTTTGACAAAATTTTCTATAGAAATAAAATTTTGACAATATTTTTTATAGAAATAAAATTTTGACAAAATTTTCTATAGAAATAAAATTTTGACAAAATGTTTTATAGAAATAAAATTTTGACAATTTTTTTTGTTTAGAAATAAAATTTTGACAAAATGTTTTATAGAAATAAAATTTGACAATTTTTTTTGTTTAGAAATAAAATTTTGACAAAATTTTCTATAGAAATAAAATTTTGACAAAAAAAAATTCTATGGAAATAAAATTTTGACAAAATTTTCTATAGAAATAACATTTTTTACAAAAATTTTCTATAGAAATAAAATCTTGACAAAATTTTCTATAGAAATAAAATTTTGACAAAATTTCCTATAGAAATAAAATTTTGACAAAATTTCCTATAGAAAAAAAATTTTGACAAAATTTCCTATAGAAAAAAAATTTTGACAAAATTTTCTATAGAAATAAAATTTTGACAAAATTTTCTATAGAAATAAAATTTTGACAAAATTTCCTATAGAAATAAAATTTTGACAAAATTTTCTATAGGAATAAAATTTCGACAAAATTTTTTATAGAAATAAAATTTTGACAAAATTTTCTATGGAAATAAAATTTTGACAAAATTTTTTATAGAAATAAAATTTTGACAAAATTTTCTATAGAAATAAAATTTTGACAAAATTTTCTATAGAAATAAAATTTTGACAAAATTTTCTATAGAAATAAAATTTTGACAACATTTTCTATAGAAATAAAATGTTGACAAAATTTTCTATAGAAATAAAATTTTGACAAAATTTTCTATAGAAATAAAATTTTGACAAAATTTTCAATAGAAATAAAATTTTGACAAATTTTTCTATGGAAATAAAATTTTGACAAAATTTTCTATAGAAATAAAATTTTGACAAAATTTTCTATAGAAACAAAATTTTGAGAAAATTTTTTATAGAAATAAAATTTTGACAAACATCAAATAAGGTTTCTTTAAGTTTGTTAGATTTTCGATCAAATTTCCTCCAAATTTTGGTAGATTATTTTTGGCTCGAGTGGCAACAGTGGTACCTGGGCACTGCGGAATAATGGGAAATGAAGAAGCTGATGTACCGGTTAAGGAGGGCGCTCGTGGAACAAATAATGCCCTTGTGTTCGGTTTTCCTCCGCTGTCTTCATATTTTTACAGTATCCATGTCATATATGATAAACTATGGTGAGGACGTTGGGGGTCTGGACCCGAAAGTTACGGAAGACTTGTACCACTTTCTGTGCCAGTGTTCAGCATTTTCCTTTAGAAGAAACAACATAATGGGCACCTGTTTCTTTCAGGCTCTCACCGACCTGCTGGTGAGTAGCTTAAGGAACATACTCGGTTTCATCAGGACCTCTGGATGGATGTTTTAAGTAACTTTAAGGGAGAGAGATAAAAGAAAATTCTTGAGTGACTTTATAGAAAACCACTTCAAGAAGAAGTTGAAGAATCACAATAGAGCTATAGTAATCTAAGTCGACATCAATTCGATCCAAGAATTGTTGTCATCATCTACAACCAAACCTAACCAATCTACTGTAGTTTAAAAATTACTTGGTAATGACGCACAGTATCTGCGTAGGTACGACTCGCACGTTTGGTTTAATTTAGGGATGTTCTAAATAAAATTGCAGTTTTGGAGTTGCCATTTCTCTGAAATTTCAAACATGTGATGCAGAAGTCTTCGGCCCCTTAGTATAGAGAATAAAAACCACCAAATAGGCCTTCTTAATATTACTTGTTTCCCAAAAAATGTTCTTTACTTCACCATACACTATTTAATAAATTTCAAGGTTTTATTAGATTGTTTGCATTTCCCGTTTACTCTTTTTTTATGAAGCACACTATTATGTGGGTATGTACTTAACGGAGAAGTAAATAAGTGGTAGGTAAACTTTGCGTAATTTTTCTTCCTATTGTAATAGCATTTACACACACATATATTTATTTACATTTTCCCATTTTAGATAATTAATTTATGACCCTGATAATTTGCAAAAAAATACACTTAGATGGACGGTTGGGTTGTTTTGTTTGTTTAATTTACCCAAGCAGTTTATTTACATTTTGCATTCAGCAGTATTTGTGTTGGTGTAAATTGCATGAATAACCATGCAAATTGTAAATAGCTAAATACCTTTAGTAAAATAGTTTATTTGTAAAACAATTTGTAAATATAGAATATTTTATTTATGGATAATTATGAGTCAGAGAAGGAGGAAGAACATGAGAGATGGTTCTACCCTTCAACAGTCTTGATGGCTGATGTAATCTCTCAAGGTACTTCAAACTGTCATACACATTTCAGTTACAGTTACCCCATAAATGCAAAAATAAGATTATCTTTGCTTGGATACTGATGACATTTGTATTTGTAATTTTCAACAAAACGCTGTAGTCTGAACATCTCATATATGGAAGCTGCCATCCATAGCTTTTGCTTTTTTATACCCTTCACCACTACTGTGGTACAGGCTATAATAAGTTTGTGCATTTGTATGTAACGCCAAGAAGGAGTAATCACCTTTTAGTATACGGATCGGCTTAGAATTAAATTCTGAGTCGATTTAGCGATGTCCGTCTGTCTGTTGATGTATTTTTGTGTGCAAAGTACAGCTCGCAGTTTTAGTCCGATTGTCCTAAAATTTAATATAGGGTCCTGTTTCGGCTCAAAGACGATCCCTATTGATTTTGGAAAAAATCGGTTCAGATTTAGATATAGCTGCCATATATATTTTTCACCGATCTGGTCATAATTGGCGTGTATATCAACTGATCTTCCTCAAATTCCGTACATCCGAATATTTTATGTGTCTCGAAAAACTTGCAAAATATCAGCCAAATCGGTTCAGATTTAGATATAGCTCCCATATATAGCTTTCGCCCGATTTACACTCATTTGCCCACAGAGGCCAATTTTTTGCTCCGATTTAGTTGAAATTTTGCATAGGGAGTAGAATTAGCATTGTAACTATGCGTGCCAAATTTGGTTGAAATCGGTTCAGATTTGGATATATCTCCCATATATAGCTTTCGCCCGATTTACACTCATATGACCACAGAGGCCAATTTTTAACTTTTTGCACAGGGAGTAGAATAAGCATTGTAGCCATGCGTGCCAAATTTGGTTGAAATCGGTTCAGATTTAGATATATCTCCCATATATAGCTTTCGCCCGATTTACACTCATATGACCACACAGGCCAATTTTTTGCTCCGATTTAGTTGAAATTTTGCACAGGGAGTAGAATTAGCATTGTATCTATGCGTGCCAAATTTGGTTGAAATCGGTTCAGATTTAGATATAGCTCCCATATATATGTTTTTCTGATTTCGACAAAAATTTCCTTGTAAAATCGCCGCTGCTTAGTCGAAAAGTTGTCAAAATGACTCTAATTTTCCTAAACTTCTAATACATATATATCGAGCGATAAATCATAAATAAACTTTTGCGAAGTTTCCTTAAAATTGCTTCAGATGTAAACGTTTCCCATATTTTTTACTAACATTGTGTTCCACCCTAGTGCATTAGCCGACTTAAATCTTGAGTCTAGATTTTGTAGAAGTCTATCAAATTCTGTCCAAATCGAGTGATATTTAAGTTTATGTATTTGGGACAAACCTTTATATATAGCCCCAACACATTTGACGGATGTGATATGGTATCGAAAATGTAGATCTACAAAGTGGTGTAGGGTATAATATAGTCGGTCCCGCCCGACTTTAGACTTTCTTTACTTGTTTTCAATAAGGCTTGACGATAGTAAAAAAAGGTAGTGCCAACCTCGATCGATATTCTCTGCTAGTGGTGAAATTATGTACACGGATGAAAAAGGCTGTTTTTCATATGTTTGGCTATAAACATTATATGTTTGGAACACAAATTTTTAAACACAATATTTTTGAGTGCAAGCATATAATGTTCATAAACTAGCATAACATGTTTGGGACATATATGTTAATATGTTAGAACATATTATGTTTGGGACATAAAATGTTTGTAAATATAAAATGTTTGGATGCAAACATATATTAATTTAGAAATAGCCTATAAACATATATGTGTTTAGTAGCTTGGAGCGCTATTTAACAGGGAGCGATATTGAATTAAGTTGGTGGTTGTTGCTTGTTATTACAAAATTAACATTTTATTTTTCCTTGGGCAATTGATCAGCTACTTCTTTGAACCTTAAAAACTGTGTGGTCCGCTGTTCGAATCCCCGTCCGGCAAAAGTTAAAATTAAAATAAAAAAAAATCATACAATTGAATAATTTCTTCTACAATGTTTGTATTACAGAAAAAGGTGCTAAGAACTAAAAAATCTCGTGGAAGTGAGAAAGATGTTGGGGAATATACAATTGGGCAGAAACAAAATTTTGAGCATTCAGGTCGAAAACCTATGTTGTTAGCACCTATATTAACTGTTTATTTTCATAATTCATTATGATTGTAAATATATAAATAAATAAATAAAATTTTGAGTACAATATTGTTTGGGAGAATTTTTTTTAAGCATATAATATTTTTGGGTGCAAAATGCTTCCAAACATATTATATGTTCACATAATAACATATTGTTTTTTGGAAGACAACATTATTGAATTTGGATGCAAAAATACAAAATGTTTGAAACTTAGACTACTCAAACATATATTGTTTAGACTAATATGCTTTCAAACATATTATATATTGGAAGAGATCAAACATATAAATGTTTGGGCAACACCCAAAAATGTATATGCTTGAAGCAAAATATGTTTGGGAGTATATGTTACAGAAGCGATTTTTTGTGAGCGTGTAGATTCCAGAGAATGAAACTGATCCATTTTTGTCTGACACTCAATTTTTACGATCGATGCAGCCGGTTTGATGTCAAAGCCTATTTCCGTATAACAATGTATATACAATTAATTTTACAACAGTTCTGGATAATTTCCAAGGATATCCGACACGGTTGCCACTCGAGCCAAAATTCATCTACCAATATTTGGAGAAAAATTTACACAAAAAAACTATCAAAATTTTCAAAAAATTTTAATTCTGTAGAAAATTTTATTTCTATAGAAATTTTTGTCAAAATTTTATTTCTATAGAAAATTTTGTTAAAATTTTATTTCTATAGAAAATTTTGTTAAAATTTTATTTCTATAGAAAATTTTGTCAATTTTTTTTATAGAAAATTGTGGCAAATTTTTATGTCTATAGAAAATTTTTTCAATATTTTAATTCTATAAAAAATGTACTTCTATAGAAAAATGTTGTCAAACTTTTATTTCTATAGAAAAATTTCTCAAAAATTTTCAACTTTTTATTTCTACAGAAAATTTTGTCAAAATTTTATTTCTATAGAAAATTTTCTCAAAATTTTATTTCCAAAAATAATTTTATTAATATTTTATTTCTAAAAATAATTTTCTCAATATTTTATTTCTATAGAAAATTTTGTCAAAATTTTATTTCTATAGAAAATTTTGTCAAAATTTTATTTCTATAGAAAATTTTGTCAAAATTTTATTTCTATAGAAGATTTTGTCAAAATTTTATTTCTATAGAACATTTTGTCAAAATCTTATTTCTATAGTAAATTTTGTCAAAATTTTATTTCTACAGAAAATTTTGGCAAAATTTTATTTCTATAGAAAATTTTGTCAAAATTTTACTTCTATAGAAAGGTTTTGGCAAAATTTTATTTCTATAGAAAATTTTCTCAAAATTTTATTTCTGTGGAACATTTTGTCAAAATTTTATTTCAATAGAAAATTTTGTTAAAGTTTTCAATATATAGAAAATGTTGTCAAAATTTTATTTCTATGGAAAATTTTCGCAAAATTTAATTTCTATACTTTTTTTTTCAAAATTTTATTGCTATAGAAATTTTTGTTAAAATTTTATTTCTATAGAATTTTTTTTCAAAATTTTATTCTGTAGAAAATTTTGTCAAAATTTTATTTCTTTAGAAAATTTGGTCAAAATTTTATTTCTATAGAAAATTTTGTCAAAATTTTATTTCTGTAGAAAATTTTGTAAAAATTTTATTTCTGTAGAGCATTTTGTCAAAATTGTATTTAAACAGAAAATTTTGTTAAAATTTTCTATATATAGAAAATTTTGTCAAAATTTTATTTCTATGGAAAATGTTCGCAAAATTTTATTTCCATAGAATTTTTTTTTTTTCAAAATGTTGTTGCTATAGAAAATTTTGTTAAAATTTTATTTCTATAGAAATTTTTTTCAAAATTTTAGTTCTATAGAAAATTTTGTCAAAATTTTATTTCTATAGAAATTTTTGTCAAAATTTTATTTCTATAGAAAATTTTGTCAAAATTTTATTTCTATAGAAAATTTTGTCAAAATTTTATTTCTATAGAAAATTTTGTCAAAATTTTATTTCTATAGAAAATTTTGTACAAATTTTAATTCTATAGAAAATTTTATTTCTATAGAAAATTTTCTGAAAATTTTATTTCCATAGAAAATTTTCTCAATATTTTATTTCTATACAAAATTTTATCAAAATTTTATTTCTATAGAAAAATTTTGTCAAAATTTTATTTCTTTAGAAAATTTTGTCAAAATTTTATTTCTATAGAAAATTTTGTCAAAATTTTATTTCTATAGAATGGTTTTGTCAAAACTTTATTTCTATAGAAAACTTTTGTCAAAATTTTATTTCTATAGAAAAATTTTGTCAAAATTTTATTTCTATAGAAAATTTTGTTAAAATTTTATTTCTATAGAAAATGTTGTTAAAATTTTATTTCGATAGAAAATTTTGTCAAAATTTTTTTTCTATAGAAAATTTTGTCAAATTTTTTTCTTTAGAAAGGTTTTGGGTCAATCAAAAAAGTTTTACTTTCATACACTATAAATTGTTTTACAATTCTGCATTTTTTGTGCAATAGTTTTTCATAATATCTTGACCATAGGAGTATATAGTGCAATAATAGGACACTATTAAGATGTTGCAAAAAAATTGTTCTACTTTCGCTCAAAACTTTTAAAATAATTTTTCCTACTTGTTCCACTTTTACTAGTACATATTGTTTTATATTCGTTCACCCGATATTTCCTTTCGTTTTGGGATGGGGTGTGTACGTCCATACATATATCTAGCTTAAGTATACACTGCATTAATTGCAGCGAATGGGATTGCTATGATGATTATGAAGAACGATCCGGAGGAGGAGAAGTAGAAGGAAAAAGTATAAGGCCATTAATACGTGTGTTCCACTTTTTCCACGAATATGTGTAGAAAAATTTTGCTTTTGCTACTTCTCTACTTTTCCCCCCTTTGGTAACAACACCCTTCATATCTATCTACCCACATAATTGTTTCCTATGGGCTTACAACTAATACTTTGCGAAACTATATATTATGATGGTGTGTACATTGAGTGAGATTACAGAGTAACGAGGGGTTTTTTGGAGAGTTTCGTGGAAGTTCGGATATGCAGAGAATAAAGAGGATCTCCTTTGTCATAGGTTTTCTCGTTAACTGAGGAGAGTTGTCCGGTTTAACTTATGAATAAATGTTGAGAGTACTAGCACTATTATCGGAGCATCACCGCTTTGATAATTTTTTTCGCTTCGAAATACAGTAAACAGGTGTTCCACAAACACTCTGGTTGTGTTTAGACTCTTTTAAAATTAAATTTAATTTTGCAGGACAAAATGCAACTGACCTTGCAGTCGTACATTCTTTGGATTTTCTATGATTAATTGGCCACCGCCGACTAGCAAAATGTATATCGGCTCATCCGTCAAGATACTAACAACATCGGGAGAGAGTAGGAAAATACAAGAGAACGAGACTGTGAAGTGAAACTACGTCAGTAGAGTATGCGAAAATTGGAGCAGAATTTGGATGGACCATTTGAGGTTCAGTCGAGGTGAACATTTGCATGACATAATCATTAAATTATATGGACCGTACTATCGATTCCAATAAAGATTTCATGCAATTTTCTGAATTTTGTGTGTGTGTGTGTTTTTTTAATTCACTATAGTCAATAAAAAAAATCACCCTTTACCACGGAATGTACCAATAATTAAATGGTTTCCATTTGTTTTTATTCCATTATACCAACACTATTTAAAAGTTGAGAATTACATTTAAATCGTCTGCCTCCACAACAGGAGACTATTTTTTTTAAACGAATTCATTTGAAATTGTAATTTTCTTGCTTTTCATAAAAGACCAAACCAATTAAATTTTCCAACAACATTTAAATTAAATTATTTCTATGTCATGTTCTTATTTCCTATTTGTTTTTTTTTTTAATATATTTAGCATCGCTTTCAACGCTAATATCACAGGTGCTGTTAATGTCCAAATGCGACCTACATTTCATTTTTGTTTAAATAGCTTTGGTGTGATTTAAACGAATGTGGTTATTTGCTTTTGAAATTGTCATTATTTGTATTCAGATAAAATTGTCTTCTTTACTCGTTATCTCTGGGATGGGATTTTTCAGTGAAGAAAGATTTATTTGTGGTGGTCTCAGTTTTGAGATAAAAGAAAAAAATAAATAAAAAACTGTTGTCTATACCAAAATAGAAATGGAATATTTTATATTTACTTTGTAACGAACAAAAAATATATGAAAATAACTATCAATCAAATATTTCACTGATAATAATAGTGAAACAGTGTTGTCCCGAAACGTTGAAAAGCGATCAAATAACGAAAAACTGAGTTACAATTGCTAGATAATTTTTTTTTTTTAAATTTTAGTGGCGGCAACTAAGTTCCATTTTCGTTACGAAACCCAGTTTACTTTGGCGTTTACTTCGGCTGACGAGATAATCCGCCGCCGTCAATGGCCAAAATACAATCCAGATGCCGCCGTTAAAAATGAATTGCCTTCGTTCTATGGGTTTTACATTAATAGAGTTGCCACACTTACATTTTTCTAATATACCATCTTTCATGAATCCTTCATAAAATTAGTTTATCAAGTCTCTGTTCTGGTAAACGAATTTGAAAAATAAAAATATTTGAGCCCGCGAATTCGATCTTATATGGATTGTTCACAGCAAAAAAATGGTATACCAGGCAATATAAGATAGTTTGTAGCAATCAAGCCCACATTCGAAATTAATTTTTGGTAAAATTAACTATTTTCAAACACTCTGAAAGAGTTTTGAAAAGTTGAGAAGGGGAAGGAGAAGGTAAAAGTTGAAATCTGCTAATTTACACCCAAAGAGAAATACTTTCCTCCGGAACAAAATTTTAGACAAAAGATGTATTTTTTTAAAACTAAAAAAAAAATATTTACAAACAAATAATAAAAATGAGAGCAAATGTTAATAAATTGATATTTTGTGTTTTGGTGTTGTTTTATGTAATACAAGACTTCACAAATTCAAGCGATTTTTTTATTGGCGACTTTTTGTGTGATTTTTTTTTTAAATAAACTAAAACTATTAAACCAGCTGATTTATGCTTCTACCATAGACCAAGGAAGGTATAGACAACGAAAGTGAATTCACAGCGCTGTAGTTTGTCTGCACACCGTAGATGGCTCTTTTTCGTCTGCAATTGAGTGATTTTTAAATTTGGCTTTAATATGTTTTCTTTCGTTTGTTCTTTTGATGAAACACCAAATATTGGAAAAACATGTACAATTCTATACATCCACATCTTTTTTGTAATGCAAATTGATTGCTTTGTACGGTAATTCTCGTTTTCCAAAAAGAAATTGAGTCACTTGACTGCGCAATTGAGTGGAATGACTGCGCACTGCAAATAAACAACACTATGGTGAATTATCAAGGTATGTCTCTATTTTAATTGGTCTATGCTTCTACCTTATAAAACTCCATCACCTTTTTGCGTTGCCAACCTGAGAACATAAATTTAATTTTAAATGGTGCGAATGTGCAAACTGGCAAAGTTAACCCTCTAATGCCCCAATTATTTTGCAAGCTGATTACATTTTCAAGAAAAATGTATACGGTAAAATTCAGCATATGCTGCAAAGCCTCCTGAATAGTTTCAAATAAGTTTTCTTTTTATTTTGCCCATTTTTGTTGTCTTAAGGTGTGTTTTACTAAAAGCTTCCTTATTAAATGAAGCTCGCCTAAAGGCGGGCTTAGGCATTAAAGGGTTAATACGCATGATCAGCGTTACCATTGATATAGTGTGGTAACAGCACCGTTGCCACAGTTGGTAGAATTCTACCAAAAATGGTAGATTTTTTAATGTTTCGTATATTGGTAGAATTGTTTGAATCACCAACTAAGAGGTACTTTACAAATTTTCTATGGAAATAAAATTTTTAATAGAAACAACATTTTGACACAATTTTCTATTGAAATAAAACTTTGGCACATTTTTCTATAAAAATAAAATTTTGACAAAATTTTCTATAAAAATAAAATTTTGACAAAATTTTCTATAGAAATAAAATTTTGACAAAATTTTCTATAGAAATAAAATTTTGACAAAATTTTCTATAAAAATAAAATTTTGACAAAATTTTCTATAGAAATAGAAATTTTGACAAAATATTCTATAGAAATAGAAATTTTGACAAAATATTCTATAAAAATAAAATTTTGACAAACATTTTCTATAAAAATAAAATTTTGACAAAATTTTCTATAGAAATAGAAATTTTGACAAAATTTCCTATAGAAATAAAATGTTGACAAAATTTTCTATAGAAATAAAATTTTGACATTTTCTATAGGAATAAATTTTGACAAATTTTTCTCTAAGAATTTTCACATTAAAATTTTAACACAATTTTTATATAAAAATAAAATTTTCACAAAATTTTCAATAAAAATGAAATTTTGACATTTTCTATGGGAATAAAATTTTGACAAATTTTTCTCTAAGAATTTTCACATTAAAATTTTAACACAATTTTCTATTAAAATAAAATTTTGACAAATTTTTATATAAAAATAAAATTTTCACAAAATTTTATTCTTATATAAAAATAAAATCTTCACAAAATTTTATTCTTATATAAAAATAAAATTTTCACAAAATTTTCAATAAAAATGACATTTTGACAAAAAATTCTATAGAAAAAAAAATATTGACAAAATTTTCTATATAAATATAATTTTGACACAATTTTCTATAGAAATAAAATTTTGACAGCATTTCCTATAGGAATAAAATGTTGACACAATTTTCTATTGAAATAAAATTTTAAGAAAATGTTCTATAGAAATAAAAGTTTGAGAAAATTTTCTATATAAATGAAATTTTGACAAAATTTTCTATAGAAATAAAATTTTGAGAAAATTTTCTATAGAAATAAAGTTTTGACAAAATTTTCTATATAAATGAAATTTTGTCAAAATTTTCGATAGAAATAGAAATTTTGACAAAATATTCTATAGAAATAGAAATTTTGACAAAATATTCTATAAAAATAAAATTTTGACAAACATTTTCTATAAAAATAAAATTTTGACAACATTTTCTATTGAAATAAAATTTTGATAAAATTTTCTATAGAAATAAAATTTTGACAAATTTTTCTATAGAAATAAAATTTGAACAAAATTTTCCATAGAAATAAAATTTTGACAAAATTTTCCAAAGAAATAAAATGTTGACAAAATTTTCTATAGAAATAAAATTTTGACAAAATTTTCTATAGAAATAAAATTTTGACAAAATTTTCTATAGACAAATAAAATGTTGACAAAATTTTCTATAGAAATAAAATTTTGACAAAATTTTCTATAGAAATAAAATTTTGACAAAATTTTCTATAGAAATAGAAATTTTGACAAAATATTCTATAGAAATAGAAATTTTGACAATTTTGACAAAATTTTCTATAGAAATAAAATTTTGACAAAATTGTATATAAAAATAAAATTTTGACAAAATTTCTATAGAAATAAAATTTTGAGAAATTTTTTTATAGAAATAAAATTTTGAGAAATTTTTTTATAGAAATAAAATTTTGAGAAAATTTTCTGTAGAAATAAAATTTTCAGAAAATTTTCTATAGAAATAAAATTTTGAGAAAATTTTCTATAGCAATAAAATTTTGAGAAAATTTTCTATAGAAATAAAATTTTGACACAATTTTCTATAAAAATAAAATTTTGACAAAATTTTCTATAGAAATAAAAATTTGCCAAAACTTTCTATAGAAATAAAATTTTGAGAACATTTTCGATAGAAATAAAATTTTGAGAAATTTTTTTATAGAAATAAAATTTTGAGAAAATTTTCTGTAGAAATAAAATTTTGTCAAAATTTTCTATAGAAATAAAATTTTGACAAATTTTTAATATAAAAATAAAATTTTCACAAAATTTTCAATAAAAATGAAAAATTTCTATAGAAATAAAATTTTGACACAATTTTCTATATAAATAAAATTTTGACAAAATTTTCTATAGAAAGAAAATTTTGCACAAATTTCTATAGAAATAAAATTTTGAGAAATTTTTTTTATAGAAATAAAATTTTGAGAAAATTTTCTATAGAAATAAAATTTTGAGAAAATTTTCTATAGAAATAAAATTTTGACACAATTTTCTATAAAAATAAAATTTTGACAAAATTTTCTATAGAAATAAAATTTTGCCAAAACTTTCTATAGAAATAAAATTTTGAGAACATTTTCGATAGAAATAAAATTTTGAGAAATTTTTTTATAGAAATAAAATTTTGAGAAAATTTTCTGTAGAAATAAAATTTTGTCAAAATTTTCTATAGAAATAAAATTTTGTCAAAATTTTCTATAGAAATAAAATTTTGTCAAAATTTTCTATAGAAATAAAATTTTGACAAATTTTTATATAAAAATAAAATTTTCACAAAATTTTCAATAAAAATGAAAAATTTCTATAGAAATAAAATTTTGACACAATTTTCTATATAAATAAAATTTTGACAAAATTTTCTATAGAAAGAAAATTTTGTACAATTTTCTATAGAAATAAAATTTTGACACAATTTTCTATATAAATAAAATTTTGACAAAATTTTCTATAGAAAGAAAATTTTGCACAAATTTCTATAGAAATAAAATTTTGACACAATTTTCTATAGAAATAAAATTTTAACAAAATTTTCTATAGAAATAAAATTTTGACAAAATTTTCTATAGAAATATAATTTTGACAAAATTTTTGATAGAAATAAAATTTTGAGAAAAATTTCTATAGAAATACAATTTTGACAAAATTTTCTATAGAAATACAATTTTGACAAAATTTTCTATAGAAATACAATTTTGATAAAATTTTCTATAGAAATAACCATAGCGATATTACTGTCTATTTTAATTTGGCGACTAACCGCACAACGTCGCGCGTAAAAAAAAATACATATACACTTTGAAAAATTATATCTCGCTTAAAGTTTTATTTTTAGAATTTGGTAGAATTAAATCAAGTTTCATTTTTTTCTCAAGATTTTTTTTTCACGGTTTATGTATGTATATTTAAATCCATTTCGTTTCGTTTGATTATAAAAATTCTCATCTCATGTTTTGTATTTTGTTTTGCTTGCGGTCAATGTATTCATATGGCATTTACATAAATGCATAACGTTCAAACGACCAAAAACTCAATCACACATTGTATGTGAGTGTGGTCAAATAAAAAATTAAAATAAAAGCGGCGGTTTACACGCACGCAAGTCTACATTAAATGATGACGCAGACGATAACGATGTTAATGGTTTTCTGAATTTTTTTTTTTCGCTTTTGGTTTGTTTATAGTTTAGTATTTTGTTTTTTTGTTTTTTTTTTTTTACTTTGTTTTGCTTTCATTTGCGTGGCATACATTTCGTTTGACATTAAAAAACCATATGTTTCTGGTGCATTATATTAAATATCCAATAAATAAACGGATTGTAAAAAGCATATGGTTAACGGTGATAATATTAACCATCATATACAACATATGGAATGTAAAAGATTTAAACTTATTCTAGATGGCGTTAAAATGTTAAAGAAAATTGTAATTTCAAGTTCTCGCGTTGCCAAATGATGACATGTGCTATAACCTCTGGCATGAGAAAGGGTGCCACGAAATAATCTCCCATCAAATAAATTCCTAAAAACTACATTTTTTGAAAACCACTGTTTGGTTTTCTACTATATATAGAGTGGCTGATATGTATCGCAGTTACCCTGCCAACACTTCTAAGAAGATTTGGCGTTTCATAAAATATCAAAATGGCTCTTGTAACAGTAGTGATGGTAAAATACTTTTATGTACATTTCGTACTTTTTCGTACACCTCCCCATCACAGCTGGAGTCTGTGGGAGCGATGGGTACGAAATCGAACTTCGAAATGCTGGCAGGATAAAGTCAGGTTGCTATCATTTCCAAATCGCTCGCCTGGCAGCAGACAGATTAATTTCAGTGACAGTTTAATTTATTGTTTACAAGCTTACAAAAGTATTTTGATCTTTTGCATTTAGAAATGAATTTCTTTGTGATGGAATTCAAGCGTGATAGCTATAGCATTTAAATGTGAATAAATCTTTAGTTTCTCGTACGATTGCTCACTGCCGTGATATTAGCAGTGTTGATTCGCGTGCACAAAGTGGAACAACACCAGAATTGATCTGAAAAGTGGAGACCAAGTTTAATTGAAAACCACGCCGCTGTCGTACAAAAATTGCTCGTGAGCTGAACATATCCCGAGAAAGGTGTACAAAAAAGTTAGACTGGAAAGACCCAATTTTTGCACCAATCGGGATTTCCTGCCAAAGAGGTCAGCTAAAAATTTACACCTTCCATTGGCCACCAGAACTCAAGCGCTGCTGGTGGCACTGGTGTGGGCCGCCGTAACGAACGGTATCGCTCCCCGCTTGTATTCATCAGCCGTGGGATCAAAATAAATATATTAAGGACATTTTCCTAATAAATATATTATTGTGAAAATGTCCCGAAGTATTGTATTGCCCTGGACAGAAAGAAAGAGCCAAGGGGTAGTTTCGCTTGCAGGGAAGTGCCACAGCCCATGGGCATTTCAAGGGGACTCAGCACTTGTCAACCAAGAACGTCTTAGACAATATTGAAGCCCTGGACAGACAAACATTTTGGCCACAGACTACGAACATTCGAAGGGGACTCAGCACGCGTCAACGAAGAATGCATTATAAAGGAGGTTCCTTTCTTCTACAGCACAATGACCAAAAAACTCTGCAGACCAGACAATGAAGCTTTTGACGGCAGCGGCTTAACGGCTAAGTCAATATAAATTTGACTATTCGGCGGCGGACATTTATCAATTTAAAGATATCCGAACAGAGAATGAATCCGCCGCATTGGGACAAAATTTTCTATAGAAATATAATGTTGACCAAATTTTCTATAGAAATAAAATGTTGACAAAATTTTCTATAGAAATAGAATTTTTACAAAAATTTTCTATAGAAATAAAATTTTGACAAAATTTTCTATAGAAAAAAAATGTTGACAAAATTTTCTATAGAAATAAAATTTTGACAGCATATTCTATAGAAATAAAATGATGACAAAATTTTGTATAGAAATAAAATTTTGACAAAATTTTCTATAGAAATAAAATTTTGACAAAATTTTCTATTGAAATAAAATTTTGACAAAATTTTCTATTGAAATAAAATTTTGACAAAATTTTGTATAGAAATAAAATTTTGACAAAATTTTGTATAGAAATAAAATTTTGACAAAATTTTCTATAGAAATAAGTCAATATAAGTTTGACTATTCGGCGGCGGACATTTATCCATTTGAAGATATCCGAACAGAGAATGAATCCGCCGCATTGGGACAAAATTTTCTATAGAAATAAAATGTTGACCAAATTTTCTATAGAAATAAAATGTTGACAAAATTTTCTATTGAAATAGAATTTTTACAAAAATTTTCTACAGAAATAAAATTTTGACAAAATTTTCTATAGAAAACAATTTTGACAAAATTTTCTATAGAAATAAAATTTTGACAGCATATTCTATAGAAATAAAATGATGACAAAATTTTGTATATAAATAAAATTTTGACAAAATTTTGTATAGAAATAAAATTTTGACAAAATTTTCTATAGAAATAAAATTTTGACAAAATTTTGTATAGAAATAAAATTTTGACAAAATTTTCTATAGAAATAAGTCAATATAAATTTGACTATTCGGCGACGGACATTTATCAATTTGAAGATATCCGAACAGAGAATAAATCCGCCGCATTGGGACAAAATTTTCTATAGAAATTAAATTTTGACAAAATTTTCTATAGAAATAGAAGTTTGACAAAATTTCCTTTAGAAATTAAATTTTGACAAAATTTTCTATAGAAAAAAATTTTGACAAAATTTTCTATAGAAATAAAATTTTGACAGCATATTCTATAGAAATAAAATGATGACAAAATTTTGTATATAAATAAAATTTTGACAAAATTTTGTATAGAAATAAAATTTTGACAAAATTTTCTATAGAAATAAAATATTGACAAAATTTTGTATAGAAATACAATTTTGACAAAATTTTCTATAGAAATAAAATTTTGACAAAATTTTCTATAGAAATAAAATTTTGACAACATGTCTATAGAAATAAAATTTTGACAAAATTTTCTATAGAAATAGAAGTTTGACCAAATTCCCTATAGAAATGAGACTCGGACTAAAATGTCTATAGAAATAAAATTTTGACAAAATAAGGTTTTTTTTGGTGAAATTTGCTCCAATTTATGGTAGATTATTTTTGGCTCGAGAGGCAACTGTGTTCAGAATATGTCATCTGAAAATACCTCTGTAAAGTGTCATATGTATCAACTTATCACAAACATGTTTTCTGTTCACATTGTACATATTTAAATATTTCCATATATTTGACGTTATCTTCCCCAAGAAGCAAACGAGAACAGATGGTTTTTCTTAGCCACAATAATCGAAACTCATTAAAAAAAAAAACAAAAGCAAAAACAATAAAATACAATTATTGCCCAGTATATTTATTGTGGATGAAAAAAAATTACATATGATTGTTATTGTTATAATTTCTGTCTCTTTTACTCAACTCTTTTTTTATCTCACAAAAGAACAACAAAACCAACAAAGACGTCGATGACCTTAAGCCATTGATCTCTATCACAATCGTCATCGCTATGTGACAGCATGAGAGCAACATATTGAAGGCACGTACTACAGAAAAATTGCACACACACACCGGTGAAAACAACAAACATTTCTTCTTCTCCATTTAAGTTTCAATTTCAAAGAGTAAGAGCGCATAAGCATCAGATGGATCTGTGTAAAGTTACAGAAGCAAGTGGAGCAAGCCAACGAGAACTTTAGCAGCAACATCTCTCGAAGTTGTTTGGCTCGTGATCTTTTGAAACGACGATGATTGACTTCCCCCTTCTTTATAGGTTTATGGGAAACCATAAACAAGACCATTAAACTGTTGCTTTCGGTAATGTTTATTTTTTTTCCTGCAGACCCTCTCTGACAGGTGTTTGCAATGACAGCCAAACCCAAAGACAAAAAAAAAACTTGCAAAAAGGTGCAGTTTTACCCCTTTCAGTTTTTAAATTAAATTCTCTTTGAATATTACCGTTCTTATTGAAATAAATTCCATTGTTTTCAAAGGAATCATATATAGAGGTTGTACTCTTTGGCATGTATGGCACGACAATCAATAAAATATTGACAATATACTGTTAAAGGAATTGTCAAACTTGTCGTCGACATTTTTATGGGGTGTGTTTAACCTATTTTTCTTTATCCCGCAACTATCTACTTCCGCTTCATATGTCACTATTGTGGATAAAACGGGGCCAGTTTCTTGGAATTTTGCTGGTTAGCTACAAGAAAACTATAGTTAAATGTCATAAAACTCTTATGATCGAAATTCTAAATATTACTGTTGAAAATATCATATCTCGAAGAAAGACTGGGCGTTTTCGTTTCTCGAAAAATATTTTGTCTTGGTGTTAAACTCACGGTTGCCACACAAACCAAAAAAAAAAAAAAACAAGTAAGGAAAGTCTAAAGTCGGCCGGGGCCGACTATATTATACCCTACACCACTTTGTAGATCTAAATTTTCGATACCATATCACATCCGTCAAATGTGTTGGGGCTATATATAAAGGTTTGTCTCAAATACATCCATTTAAATATCACTCGATCTGGACAGAATTTGATAGACTTCTACAAAATCTATAGACTCAAAATTTAAGTCGGCTAATGCACTAAGTTGGAACACAATGTTAGTAAAAAAATATGGGAAACATTTAAATCTGAAGCAATTTTAAGGAAACTTCGCAAAAGTTTATTTATGATTTATCGCTCGATATATATGTATTAGAAGTTTAGGAAAATCAGAGTAATTTTTACACCTTTTCGACTAAGCAGTGGCGATTTTACAAGGAAAATGTTGGCATTTTGACCGTTTTTGTCGAAATCAGAAAAACATATATACGGGAGCTATATCTAAATCTGAACCGATTTCAACCAAATTTGGCACGCATAGCTACAACGCTAATTCCACTCCCTGTGCAAAATTTCAACTAAATCGGAGTTAAAAATTGGCCTCTGTGGTCATATGAGTGTAAATCGGGCGAAAGCTCTATATGGGAGCTATATCTAAATCTGAATCGATTTCAACAAAATTTGGCACACTTCACTATAGTACTAATTTTCCTTCTTGTGCAAAATTTTAAGCAAATTAGTATAAAACTCTGGCTTCTGGGGCCATATAAGTCAATATCGGGCGAAATATATATATGGGAGCTATATCTAAATCTGAACCTATTTCTTCCACAATCAATAGGGTTCTATTCTGAGCCAAAGCACATACTTGTGCCAAATTTGAAGTCGATTGGACTAAAACTGCGACCTAGACTTTAATTACAAAAATGTGTTCACGGACAGACGGACATTGCTATATCGACTCAGGAACCCACCCTGAGCATTTTATATCTAAATCTGAACCTATTTCTTCCACAATCAATAGGGTTCAATTCTGAGCCAAAGCACATACTTGTGCCAAATTTGAAGTCGATTGGACTAAAACTGCGACCTAGACTTTGATGTGTTCACGGACAGACGGACATTGCTATATCGGCTCAGGAACCCACCCTGAGCATTTTTGGCAAAGACACCATGTGTCTATCTCGTCTCCTTCTGGGTGTTGCAAACATATGCACTAACTTATAATACCCTGTTCCACAGTGTGGTGCAGGGTATAAAAAGAAATCTGTAAAAATTTAGAGAAATTTTTAACAGGAAACTACCAAACAAACAAATCTAATTTTGAAAAATTTTATTTCTATAGAAAAATTTGTCAAAATTTTATTTCTAAAGAAAATTTTATCAAAATTTTATTTCTATCGAAAAGTTCTTCAAAATTTTATTTCTATAGAAAATGTTGTCAAAATGTTATTTCTATAGAAAATGTTGTCAATATTTTATTTCTATAGAAAATTCGGTCAAAATTTTATTTCTATAGAAAATTTTGTCAAAATTTTATTTCTTCGAAAATTTTGTCAAAATTGTATTGTTAGAGAAAACTTTGTCAAAATGTATATTTATATAGAAAATTTTTCTAGAGTAAATTTTGTCAAAATTTTATTTCTATAAGAAATTAGATCAAAATTTTATCTTTATAGAAAATTTTAATAAAATTTTATTTCTATAGAAAATTTTGTCAAAATTTTATTTCTATAAAAAATTTTGTCAAAATTTTATTTCTATAGAAAATTCGGTCAAAATTTTATTTCTATAGAAAATGTTGTCTAAATTTTATTTCTACGAAAATTTTGTCACAATTTCTATTTCTGAAGAAAATTTTGTCAAAATTTCTATTTCTATAGAAAATTTTGTCAAAATTTTATTTCTAAATAAAATTTTGTCAAAATTTCTATTTCTATAGAAAATTTTGTCAAAATTTTATTTCTAGAGAACATTTTCAAAATGTACCAAAAAAATTCTACCACCAAACAGGAAAAAATCTACAATTTTGGTAGAATTATATCAACTGTGGCAGCCATGACGCCGAGTCGTTTACATTTATATCGTGTGTGAACATAACCATAGCGATTGGCGAACTATTTTTGCGCTACGAACAAATACAGAAAGCTTATCAGCAAAAATGTTCTCTGTTTGATTTCCGAGTATTTTTGATGCCAACACAATATCATGATTTTTTAATATTCAACATTGGATTTGAACAAAAACATCTAATATGATTGTCGAATTATTTGAAGGCGAAAGAATTTCGATGCGGTCGGCCAACAACAATGCCATAAATTTTTATTTGGTAAGCAATGGTAACACTATCACATTTTCCGTCATTTCTGCTAGTCGTCGCGTGATTCTGTGCTTCCCATTAGTTGAAATCTTGATCTATTGAAATGATTTAGGTCAACATACAGGGTGTAAAGCAACAAATATCATAAAATTTTTTAATCACTTTAGATTTGTTCGAATTGGCTGTCTATTGCATGAATTATGGCCTTCAAACGACCGACCAAGCCATCGCGCACGAATGAGGCTCTACAGTATTTTGGCCCATTCACGGCAAAGCGGGTGGTAGTCTTAAGTACCAACATTACTCTCCACTGTACCTAGGGCCGAGAAATTCAATGGATTGAGATCAGGAGATTTTGGTGGCCATTGAGCGGTAGAAATGAAGCGAGCAAGGTTAAGGCGTTCTGAGTCCTTTTGGAATGTCCATGGTCTGCGGCCGAAATGTTTGCCTGCCCAGGGTTTAAATACTGTCTTTATGGCTTTTTCCCGATAATACTCGAAATGTATGTTGTCCCCTCGATCGATGAATAAAGCGTTTGAGTGCTTGAGTTCTGGTGGTTAATCGCAGGTGTACACTTTCAGCTGACCTCTTTGGTAAGTAAACCCGATCATTTTGTTCTTTCACTAACTGCTCAGTTTCGAATGGCTTCTCATCAGAGAAAACCAAATTCGGTTACTGGCCACTTTCGTATAAGCGAAGTGACTCCTTAGCTATTTTCATCGAAAATATTAGGATACAAGTCAGTGACGCCCGTTGTTTATATGAAATCTTCTAAAGCTTGTACATCTGTTCGATCCATTTCTATTAGTGTTGCCAGCTTTATGGAAAGTTTTCATTTACTTCTGAGAAATTGAACTATTCTAAAAAAATATTATCGTATACAAAAAATCATATTGAATTCTTTTCATGAAAATAAAATTTTCCATCTGAAATCGTTCAGACTTTAAGAATTTCCAGACACATTTACCATCAACATCGCACCAAGTCCACAAATTAACTTTCAATTTTCTGTTTCTCTTCAATTGTGGTCTCAAGGAGAATTCACTAAATTGAAATTTGTCCTAGTACAGGTCATAAAACTTATATGAGTGGTATACACAAAACATCCCCATTCTTTAAGTTCAATTAAATTTAGGTAATTTTTTCCAAACGACCTTAAATTCTCTTAAAGCTTAACATCAGTTATGTATTCTCTGACTCGTCGTAACACTACCCGGCAACACCAACAACAAGAAAAAAAACAGTGTGGCAATGACAACAACTAAAACGAATAGAATAGAGAAAGGGGGGATGATGAACAAACACAAATTCATACTTAAATTTGATGAAAATTAAAGTCGGCATATAAATAGAAACAGTGTGAGAGAGAGGTGTAAATGTGAGGCAAGGAGAGAAATATATATACATATGTATTAAAGCGTATACAATATTACATGAAATAGAAAAACGAGAAGAGGATAATAAGCAAAAAATAAAAAAAGTTGCAAATAGAACCCCCTCTATGCCCAAACTCATGTTGAGCCACCCAACAACAAACGTGCTGTGTCGGCAATGGGTATACGTTCGCGCACCCAAATGGAAAATAAAAAAACAAACATAAAAACCCAAAAACCAGTACACGAATCTTCTTTACCCACCCCACAGATTGTAATAAAAGAGAAAAAAATACAACCATCTCACCCACCGTCACCAATCATTTAATGGTGGATTCGCGTCCTAACTCATCCTCATTTCTCAAAACATAATAATCCACATGAAAATTATCAACTACGTTGTCAATGACGTTGATATCGGCAGCGACGCTGATTCCTTCACTATTATCACCACCCTCTACCAAGTAAGGATGGTGATGATAATAAAGGTTGCGCCAACTGAGCTGTGGCGTCGACACAAGTTGACGCGGTCAAAATAAACAATTTCACAAGCCTATATACACTTGCCCACATCCACAAAGCACGTGAGAATTCGTATGCGTTCTCTCCTGTTCTCTCCCATGGTCTCTCTTTCTTTGAGAGCGAGAGAGAAAATTATAACTCACAAGAGAAAAGTTTATTTTGTTATTGAGGGTTTATTCTTTCATTTTGCGAGGAGATTGAGGGGATATTTTGGGGTAACTCGGCAACATTACCATGTGATAGACAATTTATACATAGCATTTATATATTTACATACATACACGTGCACAATATATTGCATATACAGAGTAGCCGTATGCAGGGGTTTTCGATACAATTAAAACACTATGGTGTACACCAAACACCAAATCACTATTTTTAACAGTTAAAATCTCGATTTTGTATGAGAAAGTACTTTTGGAAATATCGAAAAGGTGAGATTTGGAGGATAATACGGACGTCTTACTTTGGATATATAACTTGGATCTAAGAACTTATTGTTTAACATTTAGTTTCTCGATTAAAAAGAAGAATTTTATAAGAATTGCTGTTTTGGGTTTACAAATTGCAGTTCTTATACTATTCTTACTATGGTAGTCTTACACACAAAGAAAATTTCATTAAAAGTCGGCCAACGAAAATTTTTCATTGATATAACGAAACATTTTCATTAATACAATGAAAATATTCGTTAATAGTACAAAACGTTACGTTAATTTGCAGAAAATTCGTTATATTAAGAAAAATTTCGTTGTATTAACGAATTTATTTCATTCGCTGACTTTTAACGACACATTTCGTTAATATAACCAAACTTTTTCTATTAGTGTAGTAGCAGCCCGATATTTAAGGCACACTTAGACTATTCAGTCCATTGTGATGGCAATATTAGAAAACATTCTTGGTATACAGTTTGTGGAGCAATTCCTCATCGGGTTTATGGAGCATTTCATTAAATCGTCTGTGTGCATAGTCATCCACAATTAGGGTGGAGAACTATCTATAGCCGGCTCCATCGATAGTCGACGATAATAATTTCAGAACAATCGATAGTTGACGATAGTACTATTGATAGTCGACGATAGTATTATCCACAATAATGTACATATTTGGTGTATATTTCAAATTTCTTTAATATTTAAATAAGAACATTTGACAACAATTGTGTAGTGTACGAAGAATCCTTCGCTTTCCGTCAAAGCCCTGTCAATGTCATTCTTTTTTTTTTTAGTTTACACTGAAAAAACAGTGAACAAACCAGGAAAAAAAACTTTCGGTTAATTTTAGAAAATTTTAAATAACAGTATTACAAACATTGACATCACGCCGATGTCATAAAAATAAGTAAATATTTTTCGACAATTTCAAGAAAATTTCCTAGACATAACTAAGTTTTTTCACTTGTTAAAGAAAATTTTGTAATTTGAAGGAAAAACTTGGAGTTCAAAATTGCAAGAATGTCTTTAGTGACATACGAAGTTCATGATGGACGCATTTTTAGTAAAGTTTACAAATTTAAAGTAATTCTGAACTATTTTGTGGAAGACGCAAATTTAGTTAATCTTTATGCTTCATTTGAGTATATTTTTTCCCTCGGTTTTAGTTAATTTAACTAACGTACTTAAAAAATTATTAGAGTAAAGGAAACTTTCTCCAAACGTAATAATTGCATGAACTAAAATAAAGTTAAATTGGCTTTAGTGAAATAGAGAGTTCACTTTTTTTTGAGTGTATGACGTACAAAACGGCTCTGAAGCTACTGAATGCATTGATGATCTACAACTGCTGATTGTCAATGCAATATTCTCAATATCCGGCGAAATAACTGGAGTGCTAGAATCAGGGGCCTTAATTTCCTAGATGGTCATGCAAATTCGATGTGTTTCCGCTCGTTTTATATTCCTTTCCGAAATTAACCTATTAGACGCCAAGACCATTTAAAATAAAAAAAAAATTAAATTCATTTATATATTTACACTTAACTTCAGCTAAAAAATATAAAAACAAAAAACATAAAAAAATAAACAAACACAAAATACAAAAAGAAACATTGCCTAATTTCATTTATAAACAAAGTTAAATGTTGCAAATTTTCTGTACTCAAGGGAGTACAATGGCAGGGAATGAGTTAAAGCACTTTGAAAATTTTTTGTCATCTAACCTTTTAAAATATCTCTATAGAGAAATATTTCCAGAGATTTTGTTTTAATCTCTCGGTCGCTAAATCTTTCTCTGAGTCCGTGCTGCTAAAATGACATGTCCGCCTTACGGCGTTCGACTCACTGATAGTGAATGTGAAAGCCAAACTATCGACTATCTATCGATATCGATAGTGCCATCGATTTTTCTCCACCTCTATCCACAATAAGAATGAATTTGGGGATGCTTTCGAATACAATAAAATTTCCTATTCTCATTCTTATGAACGGAGTTCTTAGAATAAGAGAAGAGAACGATAAACCGAATACTGGCTATGAGACAGGGAAATACGGTTACTATCTTCAACCTAACTTAAAAAGTTTTATTAGATTGGAAAAGATTTTTGAAGATTGAATATTCCCCGCCTTTTTATCCTAACGGTTAAATTATTTTCACACCTAATTGCCTAAATGTCGGAATTCCAATTTGTTTTTCATATAAACCGATAAACCAAATACTGGTCATCAGACAGGAAGGTTAGGTTAGGTTAGGTTATGTGGCAGCCCGATGTATCAGGCTCACTTAGACTATTCAGTCCATTGTGATACCACAGTGGTGAACCTCTCTCTTATCACTGAGTGCTGCCCGATTCCATGTTAAGCTCAATGACAAGGGACCTCCTTGTCATTGAGCTTAACATGTGGAACGCCGAGTCCGAACGGCGTTCCACATTCTAGTGAAACCACTTAGAGAAGCTTTGAAACCCTCAGAAACGTCACCAGCATTACTGAGGTGGGATAATCCACCGCTGAAAAACTTTTTGGTGTTCGCTCGTAGCAGCGAACCATGGTGGCTCCCATCAGACAGGAAAATCCGGTTATTATTCTCAACCTAACTTAGTATTTTTTAGTATTAAAAATACCCTATTCTTTAACTCCCCCAAATTACCTATCCGGTATAATTACTTAAAAAATTTATCCCCAAAATGGAAGGTCATTACATTTTTTTCCATTTGCACAGAAATGGAAAACTTTTTGAGTGGTGTACTAGTAACACTCGTATAACAAATGTAAGAAATCGCCCCTCAGAGAATACCACTCACTTTTTTAGAAGTGAGTTATTTAAAGTGACACTACTGTCTGATACAGTATAAACAGTATTAGGGCTGTTTTCTTTTAGCACTGGATATGCTAAGCCGTTAAGGACTAAAAGAAAACAGAGTACTCGTTTATCCAGGACATCTCCAAAAATATGCAACACTGTCATCAGCTGTTTAAAAACAATCACAGAATATAAGTGAAATCATGCATTTTTAATGTATCAAATGCGTCAATTAGTAATAAATATTTACTGCTGCGATTATTTATGACACTGTATCACTTTGAATTTCATGTTTTTCGATAAAATAGTCACAATAAATTGCTATTGTGAATCGAAGAAGCGTCACTTTATCCAAATACAATCTGGCAATATCGGCGCGACTTGCACTGATGAGATGTTCTTGATATAACACCAGTGCAACGATGTTCTGGATAGCCCATACAAATGTTTCATCCAGTGCAAAAAGAAAACAGCCCTATTCTAAATACAGTTTAGTAAACATTTTTTAAATTAACCTAAATTTTTTTTAACATAAACCAAAATTTTCCTTCCTGGTGGGTTCAGTTTTTTTTGGGTGTAATATTTTCGCTGTGTGAATGAAAATAAGGTTATATGGCAACCCTATTGGTCTCATGATATTTGAGTCTACGTGACGAAGATGAAATATGTAATGATGACGTTGGCTTTAATCGATGTTATTTTGTGTCTCAATGAATGGATGAACACGGTGTATGTATATACATATACATTTAAGAGAGCTTTCGCATTAATTGCTTTTATCGATTTTTTTCTTGAACATACATACTTGTTCTTACTTTTTTTTTTTTTTTTTTTTTGATTCGCAATGTTGGGTTTGCCGCATTCCCTATAGTTTTTGTCTTTCTATCTCTCTGTCTCTCTCAGCGCACACATCAAGCCACTTGTATTCCCATACGAATAAACCAAGCCCTATCGCAAGTTAGCTAGACGTATGACTGGCATACGCATAAATATAAATAAACTACATAATCAAAGTTTATGATGTGTAGGTACCGTTAGTTAAATGGGTAGAGGAGTGAGGTAATTCTATATTAAATGACATTAACAACAGCGATAACAACTACAACAACAGCAACAACAATCACATTAATATCCCCAGCCCATGCACGTTGAGCTGAGCTATTTGGATTTTGCACTAGCTTAGTTTAGATCTCTGGTGTGTTTTGTTTTTCGTTTTTTAGCACAAGGCCGAAAATGTTTTTTTAAGTCTTTCTTTTTTTTGCTTTTTTCTGTGTTACATTTCACTAAATGTAAATAAAAATGAATGAGAGTGAGTTGATTAGTTTTTAAAGCGAATGGATACATAAGTCAGTATGTATGTATATCAAATTTGCAGCAGATTTTTGGTAACAGTAAAAAATTTTTCCATGGTTAGAACATTTGGTCCGCTAATATCCAAAATTTTTCAATATTTATAAGACAAAATTGGTAATTAGTCCAAGCCAGTGCTGCCGCTACTACCTCAATCGAAGTATTTTGCTTCATTTTCACAAAATTTACTTCGTCACTCCTTCTTCCAAAAATCTGCTTCACTTTTTGTTCTGCTTCAAATTTATAAATTTTTCCCCATATTACCTAATTGTTTTTCCTATTCCTTTAATTACGATGAACATAGCGGTTTTAATGATTGAATTATTAACCGATGTGGACCAAATTTTGCATAGTTGTTAGAGACCATATACTTACACCACGTACCAAATTTCAACCGGATCGTATGAATTTTGCTCCTCCAAGAGGCTCTGCAAGCCAAATTTGGGGGTCCGTTTATATGGGGGCTATACGTAGAAGTGGACCGATATGGCCCATTTGCAATACCATCCGACCTACATCAATAACAACTACTTGTGCCAAGTTTCAAGTCGATAGCTTCTTTCGTTCGGAAGTTAGCGTGATTTCAACAGACGGACATGCTCAGATCGACTCAGAATTTCACCACGACCCAGAATATATATACTTTATGGGGTCTTAGAGCAATATTTCGATGTGTTACAAACGGAATGACAAAGTTAATATACCCCCATCCTATGATGGAGGGTATAATAAAATGAATTTTATTGTTTTGTTTTCAAAAATGTATGCTACTTCAATTTTATTGAATCTACTCCACTTTTTTTTTCCAAAATATACTTTACTCAATTTTTCAGTAGCGGCAGCACTGGTCCATGCATTGAGATATTTGCCAGTAACTCTTTCGTAGTAGGAGAAAAATGATCTTCATGTTATATGAGAGAGATCTCTCTCTCTCTCTACACGCAGAGAAGAAACATGATTGTCACAATCATATTCGAAGAGCAAAATAATATGATAGGAGCTATTTTTGCGGCGACCATGTAACATGTTAAACTGCAACCATGTTGGCTCAGTGAACATGGTTCTAAGAAATATGTAATTGTCCTCATCTAAAATGTTAATATATTGATAGAAAGAATTTTGTTTGAATGAAAAAACAATGGTCACGATTTAAAATATTATGGTATTCATTAAAAATGGTTTTCTCCTAGTTAAAAGAACATGGTCACAACCTAAAATGTTTTGATCTTTATGAAAAAACTTTTTTCATCGTCGAAAAAAGGACGCCACTTGAGAAAAGAAAACACAAAATTAACCTTATTTGTTTGTTTTTATTTATTTATAAACTAATTCATTGTTTATTTGTATTTATAATGCCGTTCAAGCAAACATCATATATTTTTACACACTCTATTTTATTTCAATTTCAACAATAAGTAATTATTCCATATTTACATCGAGTCCATCAAATGTACAAACGCAGACATCATGTAACTGCAAATAAAAATAAATGATACCATATAGCAAAATGCAGAACAAAAAACAGGTACATTTTTTCAATTACACTTTCATTTTTTGTGTTTACATAAAACCACGTGCCACTTCTGAATAAATAAATTAACACAAAACACACTAAATTCGTATTCTCCGTCCATTCCAAGAAACACGACTGACGCGCAAAATGAAAATCGTGTGTACCTGCTCAATGTTTTTATAAAATTCTTTTCGCTGCAAACAAGTTAAAAAATTAAATGGTCACGAAAAAATGTAAATGGTCTTTATGACCATGTAATGGTTCTAGACATGTCTATACTTAACCTATAAAAATACTTTTTCCCTGTAAAAAAGTAAAAAAATTGAATGGTCAGGTACATGATTTTCCCGACCATTTAATGGTCTCAAATTGTATCATTTAAATGATAGAACATGTTTGCGGTATTTGAGAACCATTCAAATGCTTATTGCCACCATTCATTTTTCTCCGATCGAAAACTATTTTTACAAAGCAAAATACATGGTTTTCGCGACAATTACATGTTCTAAATAAGCATTAAATGGATGCGGCAACCACGTCCAAACATGGTTTTTCTGTGCGTGTAAGCAACTTGCCATAACATTTCAGATTTCATACACTCACGTTAGTTAAAATAACTAAAATAGAGGAAAAAATTATACACAAATGAAGCATAAAGATGATATAAAATTCGGGTCTCCCACAAAATAGTTCAGAATTTCTTAAAATTTGTAAATTTTACCAGTAATGAGCACATCATGACCTTTGTATGGTACTAAAGTCATTTTTGCAATTTTTAACTCCAATATTGCATCAGGAACGAAAATTTAATTAGCAATATATCCATGAATACATTTATGCATTAATCTACACAAAAAAAAATTCTTTCTGCCTCCTCCTAACGACAATTTAAAAATGTATCCTTAAAATGTCCTGTATAAACAAGAATTTAAATAAATAAATGTTGATTTAATCAAAATTTCAATTGAATATGGAGGCTTAAAAGAGCTTAAAGCATATATAAATAAAACTGGAGCACACAGTGTGTGGTAAAATAAACTAGGTCATAACAAACTAACCAAAAATATTTCAAAAGTGTTAACATAGTTGAGCAATTATGTCAAATATGAAAATATATATATGGTTTTAATTGAAACAGGAAACAGAAGTAGGACGAATATTTTTTTTTTGGATCTATTTCCTTTGTATCCTATGGAAATGGTTATTAAATTTTTAAAGATCAAAAATTTATTTTATTGTAAATTTAAATTGTAGATTTAAACTCAGTTTCGTGTCAAAGTACCTACTGAAAGTTTCATCTTGATGTAGTCTGGGATCGATATATATCATGTTCCTAAGATCGGAGGGCTCAGATCCACGGTTGCTGCAGGAATAAATTGTTGACAAAATTCTCTATAAAAATAAAATTTTGACAAAATTCTCATAAAATGTTGACAAAATTCTCTATAGAAATAAAATTTTGACAACATTCTCTATAGAAATAAAATTTTGACAAAATTTCCCATTAAAATAATACTTTGACAAAATTTTCTATGAAAATAAAATTTTGACAAAATTTTCTATGAAAATAAAATTTCCTATTTTCCTATTAAAATAATATTTTGACAAAACTTTCTATAGAAATAAAATTTTGACAAAATTTTACATTTTCCTATTAAAATAATATTTTGACAAAATTTTCTATGAAAATAAAATTTTGACAAAATTTTCTATAGGAATAAAATTTTGACAAAATTTTCTATAGAAATAAAATTTTGACAAAATTTTCTATAGAAATAAAATTTTGACAAAATTTTCTATAGAAATAAAATTTTGACAAAATTTTCTATAGAAATAAAATTTTGACAAAATTTTCTATAGAAATAAAATTTTGACAAAATTTTTTATAGAAATAAAATTTTGACAAAATTTTCTACAGAAATAAAATTTTGCCACAATTTTCTATAGAAATAAAATTTTGACAAAATTTTCTATAGGAATAAAATTTTGACAAAATTTTCTATAGAAATAAAATTTTGACAAAATTTTCTATAGAAATAAAATTTTGACAAAATAAAAATAAAATTTTGACAAAATTTTCTATAGAAATAAAATTTTGACAAAATTTTCTGTAGAAATAAAATTTTCTATAGAAATAAAATTTTGACAAAATTTCCTATTAAAATAATAATTTGACAAAATTTTCCATAGAACTAAAATTTTGACAAAATTTTCATAGAAATAAAATTTTGACAAAATTTTCTATAGAAATAAAATTTTGACAAAATTTTCTATAGAATAAAATTTTGACAAAATTTTCTATAGAAATAAAATTTTGGCAAAATTTTCTATAGAAATAAAATTTTGACAAAATTTTCTAAAGAAATAAAATTTCGACAAAAAGTTTCTATGAAAATAAAATTTTGACAAAATTTCCTATTAAAGTAATATTTTGACAAAATTTTCTATAGAAATAAAATTTTGACAAAATTTTCTATAGAAATAGAATTTTGACAAAATTTTCTATAGAAATAAAATTTTGACAAAATTTTCTATAGAAATAGAATTTTGACAAAATTTTCTATAGAAATAGAAATTTTGACAAAATTTTCTATAGAAATAGAAATGTTGACAAAATTTTCTATAGAAATAAAAATTTTGACAAAATTTTCTATATAAATAGACATTTTGACAAAATTTTCGCTAACAATACAATTTTGACAAAATTTTCGAAGAAATACAATTTAGACAACATTTTCTATAGAAATAAAATTTTGACCGAATTTTCGATAGAAATAAAATTTTGACAAACAATTTTAAAGAAATAAAATTTTGACAAAATTTTCTATAGAAACAAAATTTTGACAAAATTTTCTATAGAAATAAAATTTTGACAAAATTTTCTATAGAAATAAAATTTTGACAAAATTTTCTATAGAAATAGAAATTTTGACAAAATTTTCTATAGAAATAAAATTGTGATAAAATTTTCTATAGAAATAGAAATTTTGACAAAATTTTCTTTAGAAATAAAATTTTGACAACATTTTCTATAGAAATAAAATTTTATTAAAATTTTGACAAAATTTTCTATAGAAATAAAATTTAGACAAAATTTTCTATGAAAATTAATTTTTGACAAAATTTTCTATAGAAATAAAATTTTGTCAAAATTTTCTATGGGAATAAAATTTTGACAAAATTTTCTATAGAAATAAAATTTTGGCAAAATTTTCTATAGAAATAAAATTTTGACAAAATTTTCTATAGAAATAAAATTTTGACAAAATTTTCTATTGAAATAAAATTTTGAGAAAATAAAAATAAAATGTTTACAAAATTTTCTATAGAAATGAAATTTTGTAGTAAAATTTACAAATTTAAGGAAATAATGTAAATACAACCATAGCGATAGGCGTTCAACGAACACTTCTTTATGTTTACTTCTTGGGAGAAGCCCAAAATACACAATGGAATAGAGTGGCACCTAGCGGTATATCGCCGCTATTCTAATTCAACGGCGGAAAATGGAATAGTGTTGCCATCGTTTCCGACACTAGGAATTACTGTTACTTTACCACGCATAAATTATTTTATCTTCGAGTAAATCAACAAATTATAAAAAATTACTTTTCATGTAAGACTGATACCGAAACAGGCGATTAACGTCCATATACATGAGGAAATAAATTAAATGTTCTTATTCAATTGTAAAGTGAAACTTTTTTTGAATATGTTCATTGCAGAAATATGTATCGCGTCAAGTCGGCATGATTGTGTTTAAACACTTAGGAGAATATTAGACTACTAAGCCATTTCATTGAGAGAATAACGTTACAAACTTAATTTTTTATAATATCACATATTTTCATACTAAATTTTCGTTTTTTTAAATCAGTTCTAAATTTTGTTTTATTATTTACCTCTTTTGCATTTGTTTAGCAGTGGAGAATCAGTACGAATTTAGATTTATAAAAAATTATTTTTTTATAAGTATATCCGATTTGGTTACATTTCCTAATGATGTTGCTGTAAAAAATAATCCACAATTCAAGGCGTATTTGGTTTGTTATCCTGGAAAACAAAAGAATGAAGGAAACAAATAGTTAGTAAATATATAAATAAAAAAGAAAGATAGAAAGCTTAAATAATAGAAACAAATGTATCAATCAACTGGAGAGGTAGCAATGTATACCTTTTGTATATGTAATGAATAATAGGATTATATAATTTCCTTTTTATGGAGAACCTGATAAGTTGGCTTTCAAACTGTACAGATGACAGCTGTTTGGGATTTCTAAAGAGTGATGACAAGGGCATAGTGCGCTAGATTTTTTTCGGACTATTTCTATAGTCCAAAAAAATTTTATTTCTATAAAAAATTTTGTCAAAATTTTATTTCTATAGGAAATTTTGACAAAATTTCATTTCTATAGAAAATTTTGTCAAAATTTTATTTCTTTAGAAAATTTTGTCAACATTTTATTTCTTTAGAAAATTTTTTCAAAATTTAATTTCTTTAGAAAATTTTGTCGAAATTTTATTTCGTTTTGTTTGTTATTGTTGGCTTCTCTTCAATCGTTATTGTTGTTTTTTCTTTAGAAAAAATTGTCAAAATTTTATGTCTATAGAAAATGTTGTCAAAATTTTATTTCTTTAGAAAATTTTGTCAAAATTTTATTACTACAGAAAATTTTTTCAAAATTTTATTTCTATAGAAAATTTTGTCAACATTTTTTCTAAAAACATTTTTTCTAAAGAAATGAAATTTTGTCGAAAGCACAATAAACGTATAATAATCAACACCGCGACAAATTTCATACGAAGGATATTTAATATTAGTGATCCAGAATTTCATTCTGAAAATAAAGATAAAATTGAACGAATTCTCCAAGACAACAATTTCCCACAGCGAACGATATTTCAACTTTTATCGAAAGTAAAAGCCAACCAGCATAACAACCAAAACTTGACTAATGATAAGGATTCAAAATTATACAAACCAGTGACGTATATACCAAACTTCTCCGAGAGACTGTGCAAGTCTAATATATACAATAAAGAAAAATACCAACTCGCGTTAAAAACTACTAATACAGTAAACGGATTATTTAGTAAAACCAAAACAAAAATTAAGAATGAAGACCAACACAACGCAGTATATAAGCACACAAAAAAATTTTTTTCCGATTCAATCACCAAATTAATTGATCCAATTAAATTTTTAATTGAAATGTCTTCAATCACGAAAATGATAGTATCAATTACAGTTTTAATTGGGCATAGAAAAAATTCTTGATTAAAAAATTAATTGATTTTTTTCAGCAAATTTCAATTAATTTTTTAATTGATTCAATCAAAATTTTAATAGATGTTGATTGCAAAACTCAATTAATTTATTAATTAAAAAAGGTATCTATTTTTAATTACTTTCTGAATTGGCATAGAGTTTTTATTTGGATTAAAAAATGGTTGTTTGAAATACATTTTTAATTAAAAATTAAAAAAAAATCAGCACTTTTTTTAACTGAATTAGTCTTCCGAATTTGATTAAAAAGTTAATTGTATCAATTAATTTTTTAATTAAAAATTTTAAAATTTTCAATCATTGACTTAATTAACTTAATGTTTCTATCATGATTAAAAAGTTAATTGTATCAATTAATTTATTAATTGAAAAAAATTTCAACTTCAATTAACTTTTTAATTGGAAATATTTTGGTGATATTTTTTTCTGTGAGATAAAATGCAACGGTGACAAATCCAACTTATGCCAAAAGACATATATTGGTACAACAATGACAAAATTAAAAAAAAGATTGTCTTCACATAAATCGGATTTAAAAACAACAGACAAGCCAATGGAACAAAAAACAGCACTTGCGGCCCACTGTACTTTGACTGATCACAAACCTAACTTAAACGACGTAGAAATCCTAAGCAAGGAAAACAACTACAGACGAAGATTTACTCTGGAGATGTTACACATCATTAACACTCCAATTAACGAGAGAATAAATTATAAGAAAGATATTGACGAAGTCAACCGACATATCGGAAAATAAAAAAACAAGAAACCAACAATTTCAAGTTTAATTTATAGACCTATAGCCCAGATTATGAGATTAAAAAAAAAAAAACATTTTATTTCTTTAGAAAATTTTGTCAAAATTTTATGTCTATAGAAAATGTTGTCAAAATTTTATTTCTTTAGAAAATTTTATCAAAATTTGATTTCTATAGAAAACTTTGTCAAAATTTTATTTCTATAGAAAATGTCAAAATTTTATTTCTTAAGAAAACATTGTCAAAATTTAATTTCTATAGAAAATTTTGTCAAAATGTTATTTCTATAAAAAATTTTGTCAAAATTTTATTTCTATAGAAAATTTTGTCAAAATTGTATTTCTATAGGAGATTTTGTCAAAATTTTATTTCTATAAGAAATTTTGTCAAAACTTTACTTCTATAGAAAATTTTGTCAAAATTTTATTTCTACAGAAAATTTTGTCAAAATTTTATGCCTACAGAAAATTTTGTCAAAATTTTATTACTATAGAAAATTTTGTCAAAATTTTATTTCTATAGAAAATTTTGTCAAAATTTTATTTTTATAGAAAATTTTTTTTCTATAGGAAATTTTTTCAAAATTTTATTTCTATAGGAAATTTTTTCAAAATTTTATTACTACAGAAAATGTTGTCAAAATTTTATTACTACAGAAAATTTTGTCAAAATTTTATTTTTTATGTCTAAGAAAATTTTCTCAAAATTTTATTTCTATAAAAAATTTTGTCAAAATTTTATTTCTATAGAAAATTTTTCCAAAATTTTATTTTCATAGAAATTTTGTCAAAATGTTATTTCTATAGAAAATTTTGTCAAAATTTTATTACTATAGAAAATTTTGTCAAAATTTTATTTCTATTTTTTTTTCAAAATTGTGATTTCTATAGAAAACTTTGTCTAAATTTTATTACTATAGAAAATTTTTTTCGAAATTTTTTTTCTATAGAAAATTTTGTCAAAATTGTGATTTCTATAGAAAATTTTGTCACATTTTTTATTTCTATAGAAAATTTTGTCAAAATTTTATTACTACAGAAAATTTTGTCAAAATTTTATTTCTATAGAAAATTTTGTCAAATTTTTTTTCTACAGAAAATTTTGTCAAAATTTTATTTTTATAGAAAATTTTGTCTAAATGTTATTTCTATAGAAAATTTTGTAAAAATTTTATTTCTATCGAAAATTTTGTCAAAATTTTATTTCTATAGAAAATTTTTTCAGAATTTTATTTATACTGAAAATGTTGTCAAAATTGTGATTTCTATAGAAAATTTTGTCAAAATTTTATTTCTATTTTATTTTATTTCTACAGAAAATTTTGTCAAAATTTTATTTCTATAGAAAATTTTGTCAACATTTTATTTCTTTAGAAAATTTTGTCAAAATTTTATTTTTATAGAAAATTTTGTAAAAATTTTGTTTTCATAGAAAATTTTGTCAAAATTTTATTTCTATAGAAAATTTTGTCAAAATTTTATTTCTTTAGAAAATTTTTGTGAAAATTTTATTTCTATAGAAAATTTTGTCAAAATTTTGTTTCTATAGAAAATTTTGTCAAAATTTTATTTCTATAGAAAATTTTGTCAAAATTTTATTTCTATAGAAAATTTTGTGAACATTTTATTTCTATAGAAAATTTTGTCAAAATTTTATTTCTATAGAAAATTTTTTCAGAATTTTATTTATACTGAAAATGTTGTCAAAATTGTGATTTCTATAGAAAATTTTATCAAAATTTTATTACTATAGAAAATTTTGTCAAAATTTTATTTCTATAGAAAATTTTTCCAAAATTTTATTTTCATAGAAATTTTGTCAAAATGTTATTTCTATAGAAAATTTTGTCAAATTTTTTTTCTACAGAAAATTTTGTCAAAATTTTATTTTTATAGAAAATTTTGTAAAAATTTTATTTCTATCGAAAATTTTGTCAAAATTTTATTTTGTCAAAATTTTATTTCTATAGAAAATTTTGTCAAAATTTTATTTTTATAGAAAATTTTGTAAAAATTTTGTTTTCATAGAAAATTTTGTCAAAATTTTATTTCTATAGGAAATTTGGTCGAAATGTTATTTCTATAGAAAATGTTGACAAAATTTTTTTTATAGGAAATTTTCTCAAAATTTTATTTCCATAGAAAATTTTCTCAAAATTTTATTTCTATGGAAATTTTTTTCAAAATTGTGATTTCTATAGAAAATTTTGTCAAAACTTTATTACTATAGAATTTTTTTTTTTAATTTCTATTTCTATAGAAAATTTTGTCAACATTTTATTACTATAGAAAATTTTGTCAACATTTTATTTCTTTAGAAAATTTTGTCAACATTTTATTTCTATAAAAAATGTCAAAATTTTATTTCCATAAAAAAATGTTGTCAAAATTTTATTTTTATATAAAATTTTGCTAGATTTTACTTCTGGAGCCTCATGGAGGAGCAAATTTTCCTTGTCATGGAGTTAAACATAGAATCGGCCAGCACTCATTGATAAAAGACAAGTTCACCATATGAGGTACCACAATGGACTAAATGGGTTAAGTAAGCCTGAAATAACGGTCCGAATCTAACCAAACCTAAATTCGCCTGGGACGCTATTGACTCAGCTCTGCTTCTCTTATTTATCTCAATAAAATATATAAGGATTGTTTTTAAATCCCTAGTAAACAAAATTTGCTATTCTTAAAGCCACTGCAATTTAAGATAATTACAGGTCCTTCAATTGTACCGTTACATTTAGTATTTTCCTATTTTCATGGTTTCGTTATTCCAACCTCCTCCTCCCCACTCATTAATGTCACCATTAATATTCTAGCCACTTTGTACATTAAACCATATCTGCGCTACAGCCAAAGTAATAACAAACCGAAACTCTGTTGTCATCATCTACGATTGTTGCTATATGTCCATATGCGATGGGCCACAACAACGTTGACAATTTTCCAATACACTGTTGTCAAATTTCATATGCTACAGTTAGTTTCGTGTTAGAGAGATCAAGAATGCTGGCCCATTGCAGACATTGCCCAAGCAAAGAGGAGATGCATATTTTTTGCAATATAAACAAACATTAACAGAAGCGAACGATAATAGTCTCACCTTCTGCGACTTATTTCCTCTGTGGCATTTCTATTTGAAGATTCTAGGATTGGATTGAAGGTAGTGGTACTAACTATACCGGGAACAGCAGCTACTGCAACATTTCCTTCCTGTACAAGAAGAAAGCAATGTTGCTGTCTGTTACTAAATATGGTTGCTTGTTTGGTTGTCTACAACAATGTTTTGTGTAGGTCTGGTGATGATAGAATAATTCTCGCTCATCGTATGCTGTTGTTGTTGCAGGCAGCAGGTAACATTAGAATAGATGCCAAATGTACTCCAAGAAACTTTCCAACCAACAGTGGTGTACGATACCACATCACATCCCTACATATATGTATGTGTATGGATAAGGAAGTTTTCAGGAATTTAACATGAAAGAATCAGCTGCCAAAGACTTCATACCAAAGAGTGGGCAGAAACGAGAAACATGTAACAGAGAAAGAGAAGAAATTTCCCACTGTCATGTGCACTATCATCATCATCACCATCCAAGAGGATTTATGGCAAAAAGTAATGTTTGTGTTTTTATTTAAAGGCAAATTATATTTGTATGAATACAAATGTTCTGTACGAAGAAATTTTCATCAACAGACAACCAGAAGTTTAGCTAAACGGTAGGAAGGAAAAAGTGCTTTAAGGTATTAAGGGAACAAGTCACAATAAAACTGTATGGAGTTATGAATGTGAATATACTCCAGTTAGATATGTTCAAAAGCCTCGAGAACAGACTACTTCCTCATAGAGAAAGAAAAATTGTGTACATAGTAATTATTTGGAGTATATTTGGATTTTTTTCTAGAGGAGAAGAGAACTGCGTTGTATTGAAAACAACTATTGGTTGCCGCAAATCTCTCAAAGTGATAGCGAGACAGTTATCCGAAATGTGAACTTTCGGTTTCAACGTGAGAGTGAAGGTTTGTTCGTTGCAGAAGTGAACATTTCGATGTGGAAGACAAAGAACGTTCAGGACAGCCGAAGAAGTTTGCAGATATTGAACAGGATGCTTTATTCGAAGAGGACTCGTGTCAAACGCCAGAAGAACTGGGCAAATCGCTCGAAATGATATGCCAAGGCATTTTCCATTGATTGAAACTATTGGGAATAATTCAAAAGCAAGGAAATTGGGAACCGTACGTACAAGTTGAAACCGTGACACGTTGATTGGGAATAATTCAAAAGCATGCAAATTGGGAACCGTACGTCCAAATTGAAACCGTGACACGTTGAAAGGCGATTTCTTTACTGCTGCTCTAAAAAAAAAGGTTCATGATACCCGATGAGGAATCGTATCAAACGCAAGAACTTAAAAATTTTTATTAGCTACACAACAAGCCATCGTTCCAGTTCCATCGATTGAAACTATTGGGAATGATTCAAAAGCAAGGAAATTGGGTACCGTACGAGTTGAAGTCAAGCGACGTTGAAAGGCGATTTTTTCACTACTGTTCCGAAGGCAACAAAGAAAAGGATTTTTATACCCTCCACCATAGGATGGGGGGTATATTAACTTTGTCATTCTGTTTGTAACACATCGAAATATTGATCTAGGACCCCATAAAGTATATATATTCTGGGTCGTGGTGAAATTCTGAGTCGATCTGAGCATATCCGTCCGTCTGATGAAATCACGCTAACTTCTCAACGAAACAAGCTATCGACTTGAAACTTGGCACCAGTAGTTGTAATTGATGTAGGTCGGATGGTATTGCAAATGGGCCATATCGGTTCACTTTTACGTATAGCCCCCATATAAACGGTTCCCCAAATTTGGCATGCGAGGCCTCTAAGAGAAGCAAATTTCATCCATGCAAAAATTGGTCCACATCGGTCCATAATTATATATAGCTCCCATATAAACCGATCACAGGATTTCACCTCCGGAGCCTCTTGGAAGACCAAAATTCATCTGATTCAGTTGAAATTTTTAATATATGGCCTCAAACACCCATGCAAAAATTGGTCGATACCGGTCCATAATTATATATATAGGCCCCATAAACCGGTCCATAATTATATATAGGCCCCATATAAACCGATCCCCAGATTTGACCTCCGGAGCATCTTGGAAGAGCAAAATTCTTCCCATTCGGTTGAAGTTTGGTACGTGATGTTAGTATAGGGTATCCAACAACCATGCAGGAATTGGTTCCTATCAGTCCAATATAATATATAGCTCCCATATAAACCGATCGCCAGATTTGACCTCCGGTGCCTTTTGGAGAAGCAAAATTCATCCGATCTGGTTGAAATTTGGTACGTAGTGGTAGTATATGATATTTAACAACCATACCAAAAGTGGTCCATATCAGTCCATAATCATTTATAGCCCCCATATAAACCGATCCCGAGATTTGGTTTTGGAGCCTCTTGGAAGAGCAAATTTCATCCGAGTGATTGTGGATGACAGTCTTTCGTAGAAGTTTCTACGCAATCCATGGTGGAGGGTACATAAGATTCGGCCTGGCCGAACTTACGGCCGTATATACTTGTTTTGCATAACATCGTTACCCACGTAAATTGATCCGCGGATTTGACCTCCGGGCTCGTTAAGGAGCAAGTTTCATACGATGCTTTTGAAATTCGATACGCATTGCCAGTATATAGATTTTAATAATCATGCAAAAAAATTTGGTCCATATCGGTTCATAATTTCATTTAACTCCAATATAAACCGACTCCCAAGATTTTACTTCTGCATCCTCATGGAGACACAAATTTCATCCGGTCGCATTGAATTTGGCTTTCGAATTACTATGCGAAAATTGGTTCATATCGGTTCATAATAATATGCGCCTCTATATAAACCAAGAAGAAAATTAAGAAATATAGTGGCTTATATAGGTATTTAATCTTCGTTGTTTTATTTATTTAACAAAGACTCCATATGGACTACGTTACAATTTAGCAGACAATTTTAAGAAGGCTTAAGATACGGTGCCATCTGCAACTCTTAACACAACCCAAGTAATTCGATTATGGATGGCAGTCTTTTGTGGAACTTTATGCGCAATCCATGATGGAGGGTACATAAGATTAGGCCTGGACGAACTTTCGGCAGTATTTAATTGCTCAATTTCCACATAAACGTACGTGATTTCGAATTCGAAATTCATACTCTCCTTCAAATATTCTCTATTTCAGACTTACTCAATTTGAACCATGGACGTCGTGAATGGGCAGAATGGTTCCAAGAAATGGCAACAGTGGAAGATCAATTTTCGAAGAAAATCATCTTCAGTGATGAGGCACATTTTCACCTCAGTGGATTCGTCAATAAACAGAATTGCCGTATTTGGGCGAATGAGAATCCAAGAGTGATTGTCGAAAAACCAATGCACTCACAAAGAGTGACTGTTTGGTGCGGTTTATGGGCTGGCGGCATCATCGGGCCGTATTTTTACCAAAATGAGGCCGGTCAGGCCGTTACTGTGAATGGTGTTCGCTATCGTGAGATGATAACGAACTTTTTATGGACCGAATAGGAAGATATGGATGTGGACGATATGTGGTTTCAGCAGGACGGTGCCACTTGCCACACAGCTAACGAAACAATGGATCTTTTGCGCAATTAATTCAATGGCCGTGTTATCTCACGTAATGGCAGTGTCAATTGGCCACCAAGATCATGTGATTTGACACCGTTGGACTTTTTTCTTTGGGGTTATTTGAAAGAGCTAAAGGATGAGATAATTCGGCACATGAACGTCTTAGAACGTCCATTATGCCTCAGCGTCATCGAAAATTTGGACCATCAGATGAAGGTGTGCCACCGAGGTCGCGGCGCCCATTTGGCCGATATTTTGTTCCATACAAAATTGAGTAATACCAATATATCATAATAAAATAAAATTACAATAATTTCCTAAATAGTTTGTTTTATTTAAAATCAACATCGGCCCTTGAAATTTTAACCACCCTTTATAAAATATGAATTTCGAATTCGAAATTCAAATTCTCCTTCAAGTATAAATTATGACACTTTTTATACCCACCACCATAGAATGGTGACGGGGGTATAATAAGTTTGTCATTCCGTTTGTAACACATCGAAATATTGATTTCCGACTATATAAAGTATATATATTCTTGATCAGGGAGAAATTCTAAGACGATATAACGATGTCCGTCTGTCTGTCTGTCTGTTGTAATCACGCTACAGTCTTCAATAATGAAGCAATCGTGCTGAAATTTTGCACAAACTCGTCTTTTGTCTGCAGGCAGGTCAAGTTCGAAGATGGGCTATATCGGTCCAGGTTTTGATATAGTCCCCATATAAACCGACCTCTCGATTTGGGGTCTTGGGCTTATAGAAATCGTAGTTTTTATCTAGAGGTACTTTATGACCACAAAGAGGTGTGCCAAAAATTGTGAGTATCGGTCCATGTTTTGGTATGGTCCCCATATAAAACGACCTCCCGATTTGGGGTCTTGGGCTTATAGAAGCCGTAGTTTTTATCCAATTTGTCTGAAATTGGAAATCTAGAGGTATTTTAGGACCATAAAGAGGTGTGCCGAAAATGGTGAGTATCGGTCCATGTTTTGGTATAGCCCCCATATAGACTGATCTCCCGATTTTACTTCTTGGGCTTATAGAAACCGCAGTTTTTATTCAATTTACCTGAAATTGGAAATCTAGAGGTATTGTAGGACCACAAATACGTGTGCCAAAAATTGTGATTATCGGTCCATATTTTGGTATAGCCCCCATGTAGACCGATCTCCCGATTTTACTTCTTGGGCTTATAGAAACCGCAGTTTTTATTCAATTTACCTGAAATTGGAAATCTAGAGGTATTGTAGGACCACAAATACGTGTGCCAAAAATTGTGAGTATCGGTCCATGTTTTGGTATGGTCCCCATATAAAACGACCTCCCGATTTGGGGTCTTGGACTTATAGAAACCGTAGTTTTTATCCAATTTGTCTGAAATTGGAAATCTAGAGACCATAAAGAGGTGTGCCGAAAATGGTGAGTATCGGTCCATATTTTAGTATAGAAGGCTCACTGATCATGAAAATTGCTTGAAACTCAATGTAAACTTTCCAGATTTTACTTCTCGGGTGAAAATCTACAGTTACGTTACGATACCATTACCTATATTCCACCTACATTGCTATAATTTGGTAAATAGTAGAATTTAATACATTGCGGAATTTCACACAAAACACTCACGCACACATTCATCAGCCATCCACCCCCACACTTGTGTATGCATTACATTACATTCGTTACATAATCACTGTCTATTAGATTCTAATGCCTTAGTTAATGGCAAAAGCAAAGCAGTAAATATCTCAACATTTAACATTCACATAGAGTGCTCAAGTAATAACAGCAACAACAACTGTAACCACAACAACAACAGTAACAACAACTATGAAACCATATACCAGTTTAGTAGTAATAGAGCTAAGTATGTATAGAGTACATAGAAAATGTATTGTACATACCGTCGATAATGGTACCCCTGCACTCTACCATCATCATTATCATCGTCATCAAACATTGAGGTATGCTAGCTGCTAGCTTTCAACCTCGTAAACAATCAACAAAAAAAAAAATAAAAATAAAACAGAAAATAAGCCAACATTTGAAAACAAAACAAAAGCGAAAACCCCGCTCTCTAAACTAATGGAGAAAACTTGTTTTTGTTGCTACTATTTCAAATTTGCTATTATTCTGTAGTACGATATGGATGGATACAGATTTGAATCGTTTTTGCCAAAATGTTAGTGAGAAAATATTCTACGAGGATTCGAACGATATATTTTTGTAAAAGATTTACACGAAGAAAAGATAGCAAGTGAATCAGAAAATGGAAATGCCGATTTGCGCCAACCAACGACTATTTTTGGCCGGTCGAAGCCGCCGCCGTTTATAATGTGGGCTCATCGCGACTGAAATTTATCAAATCACAATAGTGCATGCATGCATGTGGCACTCAGCTTACTTTCCAGGAACGGTTCCATTTAGCTTCATATACTCCACAAGCTTTTTTTCCCTACTCATTATACCAACCCTCCATCGGAAATGTACGAAATTGTTCGATAGTTAAGTAATAGTCATTTACGGATGAACAAATAGTTCAGAAGAATTCATAAACAAGAACATACCATACTCGATGACCGGTATAAAACTAAATTTGGCTTCGATCATTCTGGATATACGGCTAAGTCATATTTGTTTGGGAAAACAGGTTAACCAAAAAACTAGTTTCAAATCTCTTTTTTTTTTTGTTTGCTATTATTATTAATTTTTTCATTTTCTTTTCAATTCTTATTTGCCGTAAGCGACAAACTAAAACATTTAATTATAGATACAAATTTGTAAATGACGTAAAATGTCAGATGATGACCAGCATTTTGAAATAAGATTTTGGCAAACTTTTCAATAGAAATAAAATTTTTACAACATTTTTTATAGAAATAAAATTTTGACTAAAATTTTTTTAAGAAATAAAATTTTGACAAAAATTTTCTATAGAAATAAAATTTGACAAAATTTTCTATAGAAATAAAATTTAAAAAAAAATTTCCATAGAAATAAAATTAAAAAAAAAACTCTATAGAAATAAAATTTTGACAAAATTTTCTATAGAAATACTATTTTGACAAAATTTTCTATAGAAATACAATTTTGACAATATTTTCAATAGAAATAAAAATTTGGCAAAATTTTCTATTGAAATAAAATTTTGACAAAATTTTCTATAGAAATAAAATTTTGACAAAATTTTCTATAGAAATAAAATTTTGAAAAAAATTCTATAGAAATAAAATTTTGACAAAATTTTCTATAGAAATCACAATTTTGACAAAATTTCTATAGAAATAAAATTTTGATAAAATTTTCAATATAAATAAAGTTATGACAAAATTTTATTAGAAATAAAGTTATGACAAAATTTTCTATAGAAATAAAATTTTGACAAAATTTTCAATAAAAATAAAGTTATGAAAACATTTTCTATAGAAACACAATGCTGACAAAAATGTTCTATAGCAATAAAATTTTGACAAAATTTTCTATAGAAATAGAAATTTTGAAAAATTTTCTATAGAAATAACATTTTGACAACATTTTCTATAGAAATAAAATTTTGACAAAATTTTCTATAGAAATAACATTTTGAAAAAAAAATCTATAGAAATAAAATTTTGACAAAATTTTCTATAGAAATCACAAGATATTCAATAGAAAAAAATTTTGACAAAATTTTCTATAGAAATAGAGATTTTGACAAAATTTCTATAGAAATAAAATTTTGATAAAATGTTCAATATAAATAAAGTTATGACAAAATTTTATTAGAAATAAAGTTATGACAAAATTTTCTATAGAAATAAAATTTTGACAAAATTTTCAATAAAAATAAAGTTATGAAAACATTTGCTATAGAAACACAATGCTGACAAAAATGTTCTATAGCAATAAAATTTTGACAAAATTTTCTATAGAAATAAAATTTTGAAAAATTTTTTTATAAAAATAAAATTTTGACAAAATTTTCTATAGAAATCTAAATTTTGACTAAATTTTCTATAGAAATCTCAATTTTGACAAAATTTTCTATAGAAATCTCAATTTTGACAAAATTTTCTATAGAAATCTCAATTTTGACAAAATTTTCTATAGAAATAAAATGTTAACAAAACTTTCTATAGAAATAAAATTATGACAAAAAATTCTATAGAAATAACATTTTGACAATAACATTTGACAATGACTATTGACAATGTTCAATAGAAATAAAATTATGACAAAATTTTCTAAAGAAGTAAAAATTTTGACAAAATTTTCTATAGAAATAAAATTTTGACGAGATTTTCTATAGAAGTAAAAATTTTGACAAAATTTTAAATAGAAAAAAAGTTATGACATAATTTTCTATAGAAATACAATGTTCTATAGCAATAAAATTTTGACAAAATTTTCTACAGAAATCACAATTTTGATAAAATTTTCTATAGAAATAAAATTTTGAAAAAATTTTCTATAGAAATAAAATTTTGACAAAATTTTCAATAGAAATATAATTTTCACAAAATTTTCTATAGAAATAAAATTGTGACAAAATTTTTTTTATAGAAATCACAATTTTGACAATATTTTCAATAGAAATACAATTTTCTATAGAAGTAAAAATTTTGACAAAATTTTCTATAAAACAAAATTTTGAAAAAATTTTCTATATACACAAAATTTTGACAAAATTTTCTATAGAAATCACAATTTTGACAAAATTTTCTATAGAAATAAAATTTTTACAAAACTTTCTATAGAAATAAAGTTTAGACAAAATTTTCTATAGAAATAAAAATTTGACAATATTTTCAATAGAAATAAAAATTTGACAACATTTTCTATAGAAATAAAATTTTGACAAAACTTTCTATAGAAGTAAAATTTTGAAAAAATTTTCTATAGAAATCACAATTTTGACAATATTATCTATAGAAGTAAACATTTTTGACAAAATTTTCTATAGAAATAACATTTTGACAAAATTTTCTATAGACATAAAATTTTGGTAAATTTTTCAATAGAAATAAAATTTTGACAAAATTTTCTATAGAAATAAAATTTTAACAAAATTTGTCTATAGAAATAAAATTTTGACAAAATGGTCTATAGGAATAAAATTTTGACAAAATTTTCAATATAAATAAAGTTATGACATAATTTTCTTTAGAAATATAAATTTTGATAAAATTTTCTATAGAAATAAAATTTTGACAAAATTTTCGATACAAATATAGTTATGACATAATTTTCTATAGAAATAGAAATTTTGATAAAATTTTCTATAGAATTAAAATTTTGACAAAATTTTCTATATACCTAAAATTTTGACAAAATTTTCTATAGAAATCACAATTTTGACAAAATTTTCTATAGAAATAAAATTTTGTTGTTTTTGATCTCAGCTTAAAGCCATGCATTGACTAAACTACAAGTGTAGCTTAACCAACAGAGGAAAAGTATGCTTGTCAAATTTATTTGGGCAAAGCCCTATAGACTGCAAGATGGTTGGATGGGATGTACAGCTGTTTCGGAATTACCACATTCCTCATCAGCATCCTCTACTTGCAGCAAAACTATCAACCAATTATCAGAATAAATTCGGGTAATTCACTCATCCCAAAGTGAAATACACTTGAACCTTCCGAAAAAGGGTTTAATAGTCGGCTACTGCCTAAACAAATTTGCAAGCATATCTCTTTTCCTTTGCCAAACTCAAATCATCGATTTGAATGTAGTTGGTTGGGTTTGTTTTTGAGCGTGCTTCCTCTATCTTCATTCGTTTTGTTTTTTATTGTTGGCTTCTCTTCAATCGTTATTGTTGTTTTTGATCTCAGCTTAAAGCTATGCATTGACTAAACTACAAGTGTAGCTTAACCAAGCTGAGATCAAAAACAACAATAACGATTGAAGAGAAGCCAACAATAACAAACAAAACGAAATAAAATTTTGACGAAATTTTCAATATAAATAAAATTATGACAAAATTTTATTAGAAATAAAGTTATGATAAAATTTTCTATAGAAATAAAATTTTGACAAAATTTTCAATAAAAATAAAGTTATGACAAAATTTTCTATAGAAACACAGTGCTGACAAAAATGTTCGATATACATAAAATGTTGACAAAATTTTCTATAGAAATCACAATTTTGATAATTTTTGTTTTTGAAATCACAATTTTGACAAAATTTTCTATAGAAATAAAATGTTGACAAAATTTTCTGTAGAAATCAGAATTTTGACAAAATTTTCTGTAGAAATCACAATTTTGACAAAATTTTCTATAGAAATCACAATTGTGACAAAATATTCAATAGAAATAAAATTTTGACAAAATTTTCTATAGAAATAAAATTTTGACAAAATTTTCTATAGAAATAAAGTTATGACAAAATTTTCTATAGAAATAAAATTACGGCTGTCACTGAACATTATACCTTAAGTATGTGTTTCACAGAATTTCTATATTTTCAAAGTTTCAATGAAACTTTAAAATAGAAATCTATGTATTGCAAATTCATGTTCTCGTCCCTGATATCTTCTTGACACAAATCCTTGTTAAATTACATCAATTTGTCGGAAATGCCAATTGCTTGAAATTCAATTTAGTTTTTTTTTTCTATTATATTGATTTTCACAGAAATTCTATATCTAAACGAGCAATAAATCCCATCAAATATGCCAGAACACATAGCCGTCGTCAGTGTTAACGAAATCAAGTAAGACAATAACAAAGAAAATCCCCCCAAAAAAGAACTTTACCAACAAATAATAAACTGTTCATGGAAAAAGTCTATTAGTTTTGAGCCCCAAAGTTTTATGGGCTATGATGATGGGTTGGGTGGAGAGATAACCCTCGACGAAATAAAAGAAAATAATGTAGGGAAAAATAAATACAATCAGTTTGTTTTGTTTGTCTTTCAAAGAAAGCGCAATACTCTCCAAAAACTACCTCCCCGAATTTTTCCATTTCATGTTAGGAGAAAACCAAAAAAAGAAATCCCCATTATTGGAGCCGCCTAACCTCTTTCATCTTTCGTTTTCTTTTTTCACTTGTGCCACAACAATAGAGATATTGTTGTTATGCCCCCCTCCATCACCCCTTATCAACCAAATTTTTCTTTATTTTTCCATTTCATTCAATAAAAAAGAAAAACAACATTTGTCTTGAATAATGGATAGATAGAATTTCGGCATTTTTATTCCATTGCCATGCTATGCCACACACTCACACTCATGTACACAGATAGAAATGAAAAACATTTTAATAGTTTTTCTTACATCGCCACTCTTCCCCACTGACATTTGCCCATAGAGTGAATGACAATACAACAGCAACACTATCATTTACAGCAACAGCAACAACAATGGCTGTCTTAATAGTTTCGCTTGGCATCTTATGCTTCTTCTTCTTTTTGTAATGGATCCCAAATATTTTTTGGTTTATAGTGAATAGGGTTGCCATAGAACTTTTTACATAAAAACTTTTTGCATAAAATTTTCTTATATCATAAAACGAGTGATATGGTAATTAAATGTTTCTTTTGGCATTTTTTTTTTAATTTGTTAACAATTAAAATTAAAATATTGCGTTGCTAAAATAAGAGAGGTAGTGTCTATTCTACAAAAAACAAAAAAAACATTGCCGTAATTTTAAAATAATAAACGAACGATGTGATGTCTGGATAATTTCACAACTTGTGTAGACACCTGTTTTAGCGATGCCACCTTGTTATTAGATCATGGGTATTACTTAATTTTTTTATTAACAAGTCACTGCCACTAAATAAAGTTAAAATGGACTAAAATATAGGAAAAACTTTATGCGATTCACTTTTTTGTATACGGCTAAAAATGTTGGCCTGATATGAAAGATAATCAAAACTAAACTTTAGCGCAAAAGATTAAGGAAATGTTTGTTTAAAATAAAAAAAAAATAAAAAAAAGTTAAAAGAAAATGTATGCTTGTTTAAATTTTGTTATGCCAATCAATGAAATTTGCATCTTTTAGTTAAATTCGTATGTCTTTGAAGTAAGAAAAAAATTTCCTTTGTGTTAAAAAAAAAAACATTTTTCTTAAAAAAATTATATTTAAAAAATTGAGGTAATTAAAAAAATAAAAAAAATAAAACGATAAATGAGAACTGTACCCAAATTTAGAATTTATAGATCCTTTCAGTTAAAGTCGTATCTCTTTGAAGTTAGAAAAAAAATCCTTTGTGTTAAAAAAAAAACATTATTCTTAAAAAAAAATATATTTAAAAAAAATTGAGGTAACTAAAAAAATAAAAAATAAAAATAAAATGAGAACTGTACCCAATTTTAAAATTTATAGATTGACGAATTGATTAAATGAATGAATTGATTAAAAATTGGACTGCTTCCTCCAAATATTTTTTATTTTATTTTAGAAGTCGCGTCTTTGGCTTATTTTATTTAATTTTAGAAGTCGCGTCTTTGGCTTATTATGAATACACTCAGAAAAAAGTGAACCCACCAAAATAAAATATTTTTATATTGAAAACGCCGATATTACAAAAAAAAATAGTGAATGTTGTTCACTATTTAAAAACCTAATTAATTTTTTAACTTGTTAAAGAAAATTTCGTAAGAAAAAAATTAGTGTTCAAATTACAAATTTTTTTTAGTGTCATATGAAGTTCAAGATGGGCACAATTGTGGTCAATTTTACAAATTTCATTAAATTCTGAACTTTTTTATGAGAAATACGAATTTAGTAAACCTTTCTGCTTCTTAAATTAAGTTAGGTTTCCCATAATAGTGAAATTTAACTAAAACATAATAATTGCCATGAATTAAAATAAAGTTAAATTGGCTCTAATGCCCTGGGGTTTCTTATGAAAATCAGCGTGGTCAATTTGGACTTTACCCGCTCGTTGATGTTAAAAAAAACTTTTAGCGGGAAATATAGTTTCCTGGCATTTTTTGCGGTTTTTATATTCGACCTGTTTCTATTGAAATATGGACAAAACTGCGTTTTTATCTAACCTTTACTGCTATAATAAGGTTTTCCACATATTCCAAAGCTCCATCCAAACATTAACAATAATTCCCGCCGTGACTTTTTCTTTTTTCTTTGGGAAAATCTAGCGATTTTTAGTAAAACAATTCTGGCAACGCTAATGAAAATGCTGAAAAGCCAGTAAATAAAAACATAATGCTGGATCTTCAAAATGCTGTATTGGCAACACTGCTACTCACTCTTTTGTATCTTGCTGATTCAACAAATCTGCAATAGGTTTGTTTTCTTTTTTAAATAAAAAAAAACAAAATATTTCGCATTTCTTCATAAAAAGTGAAGGCAGGCAAAGGAAGACGACACTAAAATAACATTGGGAAGACTGTAAAGTGACACGCAGCGTTTGGTTTAGAATTTTAATATATATTTTGGTTTGATTTTGGTTTTATTACGACAAATCAAAGTCTACTGCTCATGATGTCTGTCAGTAGCGTGCTTGGCATTTGGCATGATTTCGGAAGAATAGAAGAAATATACAAAATTTAGATGAATCAACATTTTTGTTTGAAAACTTGAAGACAGCAAATTTGCCATGAACTTGCATGAAGTTAGCGTAATTTTTGGTGTACATTTTAAATGGATTGGATTAACTGTTTTCCAATTGAAAAACAGTTAATCCAATTAAATATTTAATTGATTTTTTGTTATTGATAAATTTTGAGAAAATTTTAAAAATTCAATATTAATTATAAAAATATTGCTGATATCTTTATCTGTATACCCCAATTATACAATAACACACAGGCTTGCAGAAAAGCAAGATTTTAGTACTAAAATCACAGAGGATTTTGAAAGCGACTTTGAAATCCACTACGAGACAGCTGATATACTAGTTACACTAAAAAAAAAGCATACCCGGTTCCAAAGATTTTGTCTTTACTTTAAAAATTTTGGTATTGATTCCGAGCCAAAGAAGCGGAGAATACAAATAAGGATACTTTTAAGACACAATTCTCTTTTAAATTCGGGTTTTGTGTACTTGCTTCTAGGAAGCAAATTTTAATTTTTCGCTTTTTCAGCTTTTTTTCTTCATATGCTATCAAAGTCCTTTAAAAACGAAATAACGACCACTTTATTTTCCAAATTAAGACTCGGCTTCCAGCAGAAATTATGCTGTGTTTCAAGTAAAAAACGTCTTTAAAATAAAGTGTTGAAAAACATGTCCTATATTTGAACGATTTTTTGCTTTGTAGTCAAGATGCAAAAAGACAACAAATTTAAAGACAATTTCATTAAATTTAAAGATTTTTTCTGAATTATTAAAGTCAAGTTGACCTTAGCCCAAACATTTTTTCTTTCATGTTATGATATCCATTTTTAAATCAAATCACTTAATTATAAGGACAATACGACTTCATTGAAAAGTTTATCGACTTTTGGTCAAGGAAAAAAACTTTATAATAAAAAAATGCGTCTTTTATGCTAAGCAAAATTTGCATTCGTATTTTAAAGACATGAAATCTTTGACCTCACGACAATATTTTTTTCAGTGTATGTTGAGCATAATATCATATTAAGCCATAAAAATGTATAAACACAATGAACCGTTATTTCGATGAGAATATAAAATGCAATTAAAATGACATATCTCTCACTGCGAGAGTACCAATGAGATACTCAAAGTTATCATAATGCTAATGAGAGTACTAATTGAGTAATAAGAACAATGATAATAATATTTAAGGTAGATCATGTCAACTTATCTTAATTCTTATGTTAACATAAATGATTTATAAAATATGATAATAACGTTGAGGAATATTAATGAATTATTACATTAATTGCACGAATTTAAATCAATTAATAAAATCAATAAACATTTATAAACACAGCGAAAAGTTATTCCAGTGAGAATATAGAAGGCAATTAAAATGACATATCTCTCAATACGAGAGTAAGATTTTGATACTCAAATGTATCATTGTGTTAGTGAGATAACCAATTGAGTAATGAGAACAATGATAATAACATTTAAGATAGATCATGTTAACTTGTGTTAACATTAGAAATAACATAAATGCTTAGTAACATTTAATGAACAACTTAACATGAAATATACATATATCATGATAACAAGAGTCTTTAATTCTTTATCTGATACGTTTTTGTAATTAAATTCGAAAGACATTTACATTATTGGCCCATTGAATTTGTCAACAATTTTTTTCATTTATGCAAATAGCAATACCAAAATTATCGATGAATATTTTGATGCGACCGTGATTGCCATATGAAAAAATACAAAAAAAAAACAGTTCCATAATTATATATGTATAAATTTTTGATGCTTCAAATGTAAATGAGCACAATCATTGCATGAAATAATAAAAAAAAAAAACATTAAAATGAATTATGAGCCTATGTATGGAGAAAACTCGCAATTATTGTTGACAATTCTATTTGAACATTTTTATGTAAATTGTTTTTCCATGCATAATTGACATTAGTGACGATATTGCCGAAGAGTGAGTGAGAGAGGAGAGGAGGTAGGTATAAGAAGAGTCGGACAAATAATTTCGATACATATATTGGGCGGGTTTTATTGGGTAAACTAACTACCTGTGTGAATTCCATCAAATGGAAGGTTGAAAATAAATTAGTATGCACTGGTTTTGAAAAAATTTATGGCATGCACAGTGTTTTAGTAAATATTAGAATTTGTGTTTCACATTTATTTAGTTCTGAATTGGAAAATTACCATTGATTGCCTATGTCTCAACTACATTTAATGGGGTGTTCAGCCGGAAAAACAAAATTTTATTTCCAGAGAAATAACATTTTGTCAAAATTTTATTTCTATAAAAAAATTTCAAAATTTTTTATCTATAGAAAATTTTCTAAAAATTTCATTTCTATAGAAAATTTTGTCAAAACTTGATTTCTATAGAAATGTTGTCAAAATATTATTTCTATATAAAATGTCAAAATTTTATTTATATATAAAAACTTTTGTCAAAATTTTATTTCTATAGAAACTTTTATCAAAATTTTATTTCTATAGAAAATTTTGTCAAAATTTTATTTCTATAGAAAATTTTATCAATTTTTTTTTCTGTAGAAAATTTTCTCAAAGTTTTATTTCTATAGAAAATTTTGTCACAATTTTATTTCTATAGAAAATTCTGTCAAAATTTTATTTCTATAGAAAATTATGTCAAAATTTTATTTCTACAGAAAATTATGTCAAAATTTTATTTCTATGGAAAATTTTGTCAAAATTTTATTTATATATAAAAACTTTTGTCAAAATTTTGTTTCTATAGAAAATTTTGTCAAAATTTTATTTCTATAGAAAATTTTGTCAAAATTTTATTTCTATAGAAAATTTTGCCAGAATTTTATTTTTATAGAAAATTTTGTCAAAATTTTATTTCTATAGAAAATTTTGTCAAAATTTTATTTCTATAGAAAATTTTATCAAAATTTTATTTCTATAGAACATTTTGTCAAAGTTAGTTTTATAGAAAATATTGTCGAAAATGTATTTCTATTGAAAATTTTGTCAAAATTTTATTTCTATCGAAAATTTTGTCAAAATTTTATTTCTATAGAAAATTTTGTCAAAATTTTATTTCTATAGAAAATTTTGTCAAAATTTTATTTCTACAGAAAATTTTGTCAAAATTTTATTTCTATAGAAAATTTTGTCAAAAATTTATTTCTATAGAAAATTTTGTCAAAAATTTATTTCTATAGAAAATATTGTAAAAATTTTATTTCTATAGAAAATTTTGTCAGAATTTTATTTCTATAGACAATATTTTCAAAATTTTATTTCTATAAAAAATTTTCTAAATTTTATTTCTATAGAAAATTTTCTAAAAATTTCATTTCTATAGAAAATTTTGTCAAAACTTGATTTCTATAGAAAATGTTGTCAAAATTTTATTTCTATAGAAAATGTTGTCACAATTTTATTTATATATAACAACTTTTGTCAAAATTTTATTTCTATAAAAAATTTTCAAAATTTTATTTGTATAGAAAATTTTCTAAAAATTTAATTTCTATAGAAAATTTTGTCAAAACTTGATTTCTGTAGAAACTTTTGTCAAAATTTTATTTCTATAGAAAATTTTATTAAAATTTTATTTCTATAGAAAATTTTGTCAAAATTTTATTTCTATAGAAAATTTTATCAATTTTTTTTTCTATAGAAAATTTTCTCAAAATTTTATTTCTATAGAAACTTTTGTCAAAATTTTATTTCTATGGAAAAGTTTTTCAAAATTTTATTTCTATAGAAAATTTTGTCAAAATTTTATTTCTATAGAAAATTTTGTCAGAATTTTATTTTTATAGAAAATTTTCTAAAAAATTCATTTCTATAGAAAATTTTGTCAAAACTTGATTTCTATAGAAAATTTTGTCAAAATTTAATTTCTATAGAAAATGTCAAAATTTTAGTTATATATAAAAACTTTTGTCAAAGTTTTATTTCTATAGAAAATTTTCTAAAAATTTCATTTCTATAGAAAATTTTGTCAAAACTTGATTTCTGTAGAAAATTTTGTCAAAACTTGATTTCTGTAGAAAATTTTGTCAAAATTTTATTTCTATAGAAAATTTTGTCAAAATTTTATTTCTATTGAAAAATTTGTCAAAATTTTATTTCATTTCATTAGAAAATTTTGTCAGAATTTCATTTCTATAGAAAATTTTGTCAAAATTTTATTTCTGTAGAAAATTTTGTCAAAATTTTATTTCTGTAGAAAATTTTGTCAAAATTTTATTTCTATAGAAAATTTTGTCAAAATTTTATTTCTATAGAAAATTTTGTCAAAATTTTATTTCTATAGAACATTTTGTCATAAGTTTAGTTCTATAGAATATTTTATCAAAATTTTATGTTTATAGAAAATTTTGTCAAAATTTTATGTCTATAGAAAATTTTGTCAAAATTTTATTTCTATAGGAAAAAAATTATTAATTATTATAAATTATTTTATTATAAAATTATTTCTATCCACTGTGCATCAATTTCATTGATAACATCATATCACCATCTATCCATGCACTTGAATAAGAATATTTCCTATTAAAATATTTATGCAGAATTATAAATTGGAATGAAATGATGACGGTGATGATGATGAACCTGGTATTTGTGATTATATTGTTTGATTATTACTGACATCCTCAAACACCTGTTATTATTCGTGTAGTAGGTAAATAATAAATTTAAATATTATTTTGTGTGGGATACATATCCATTGTCATTCATATTTGATTATTGTGACATTTGTATAATAAATCAATTTTAAAATAAACTCTGTTGATAAGGCATCAATAAATAATAAAATGTTCTAGGCACGTCTTAATTGATTTAAATCAAGGTTTTTGAGCAAACACTGCATATATACTAAAACTTACGATATAGTGTACTTGTATGTGATAGGTTGCAATCAATCATTCCATAAAACATACCTAAAAGAGAAGAAAAAACAAAAATATTACAAAAAAAAAAATTAAATATTTATAATGGTGAGTATATAATTATTTATAATATTGAGGAAAATATCGACTACTGTTTATTTCGTTAAAGGAAAACTGAAACTTTCCTTTAACTTAAAGTATCAGAAGGGAAATGAGATTAATTGTACATTATTAATATCTCATGTGTGTCGTTGGCAACGCGACATCATCCTCTGCTTGCAGGTCACTGAATAGTCTGATATAGAGAATGTCTCACTGTTGTCGTTGTGCAAGTTTAATGGCAGATTTGCAACTTTTTCAAATGGTCGATGCTTTTGTACCACTAAATACCATCCTGTTTTCATGTTTGTGCAATCTTTTTCTTTTGTTGTGCCACTAACGGACCTATCACCAGACTGGTGGTACCTAGGGTTGCCATACATTCCAGGATTTGTCGGAACAAGCATTTTTCAAAAACAGTACCCCATATTTTATCACTTGGTATTTTGCATACACGCCATGCCGTAGTCGTTATTACCTGCAGACTTTGAAATACCTAAATATGTTGGAGCCTCTGAAACTTTCTTCCAAGACGTCTACGATGATTTTATATCAAGCTGTATTTTGAAAGTCGGAAGCCTAAACTGATATTTACTGACCATTACTTTCTGTTAAGGAAAACAAGATTTACATCGCTGCTTCTTCCGTAGTGTCTTTCGATACTAGGAATTTGAGTATCGCCATGGACATGAATATGGGTATATTTCGCATCACAGTTGGCAATTGTTATAGTATCACTAAAGAGTCTATGGTAGTGATAGGGATAAAATCGATTTTGAAATTTTGTCAGAGAATACAGATTGGAATAGAATTGGACACTAATCGTGAACTGATAATTATAATGTGTAAAAATACTTTTCGTGAATTTGTAATAAAAAAAATATGTGCGTATTTTTTTACATTTACTGCTCAAGTGACAGCTGATGATTCGAAAAACAGTGATAGTCATTTGATTTGGAGACGAAATTCCGGGACAATCCAGGCGAATCCCGGCCATCTGACAAGCCTAGTGGTACCAGAGCTCCAATTTGTCCCATTTTTCAATTTTCATATTCATTGATTTCTATGTTCACATATTAAATTTTTTTTTTGGATCTACACATTTAATGAAATACAATTATCAAAATAATCTATTGCTCAACATATTCCAAAAGTTTTTTTATTTCCGGGGGCGATTCGGATGCTCAAAATGAAACAGAAGTTTAGTAGGTAATCCTACTAAAGGGTGATTTGTTAAGAGCTTGATAACTTTTTTTTAAAAAAAAACGCATAAAATTTGCAAAATCTCATCGGTTCTTTATTTGAAACGTTAGATTGGTCCATGACATTTACTTTTTGAAGATAATTTCATTTAAATGTTGACCGCGGCTGCGTCTTAGGTGGTCCATTCGGAAAGTCCAATTTTGGGCAACTTTTTCGTGCATTTCGGCCGGAATAGCCCGAATTTCTTCGGGAATGTTGTGTTCCAAAGCTGGAATAGTTGCTGGCTTATTTCTGTAGACTTTAGACTTGACGTAGCCCCACAAGAAATAGTCTAAAGGCGTCAAATCGCATGATCTTGGTGGCCAACTTACCGGTCCATTTCTTGAGATGAATTGTTCTCCGAAGTTTTCCCTCAAAATGGCCATAGAATCGCGAGCTGTGTGGCATGTAGCGCCATCTTGTTGAAACCACATGTCAACCAAGTTCAGTTCTTCCATTTTTGGCAACAAAAAGTTTGTTAGCATCGAACGATAGCGATCGCCATTCACCGTAACGTTGCGTCCAACAGCATCTTTGAAAAAATACGGTCCAATGATTCCACCAGCGTACAAACCACACAAAACAGTGCATTTTTCGGGATGCATGGGCAGTTCTTGAACGGCTTCTGGTTGCTCTTCACTCCAAATGCGGCAATTTTGCTTATTTACGTAGCCATTCAACCAGAAATGAGCCTCATCGCTGAACAAAATTTGTCGATAAAAAAGCGGATTTTCTGCCACTGATTTTGGTAATAAAATTCAATGATTTGCAAGCGTTGCTCGTTAGTAAGTCTATTCATGATGAAATGTCAAAGCATACTGAGCATCTTTCTCTTTGACACCATGTCTGAAATCCCACGTGATCTGTCAAATACTAATGCATGAAAATCCTAACCTCAAAAGAATCACCCTTTAAATTGTCTCAGAGTGTGTCCTTCGGAATGAGCCCATATCGTGCACACAAAAAAAAATTTTGTCTTCAATCACGATTTAATGTCCTGGTGTACTTTTTAACTACAACTCACGAAATTACCCTCCCACAGAAAAAAATAACTAAAAGTAAAGAAAAAAAATCGTTGGTGCCAAATCATGACCATACTGTAGATTTTCGCTACCTTTTCAATATGTTTTTCACTTGGGACTTCAATTTTTTTGTTTTCTTTTTTAGACAGTTTGATTTTTATAATTAATTTCTTTATATCTGAACCAATATCTGAAGAGATACAATTAGATAAAATTTGATATTATTATACCTCATTCACATTATACTTCCAAAATCCACTTTACCTAGATTTCAAATGTCATTTGACTTACAAAAAAGGGATTTCAAATCTACTTTTAATAGATTGTGAGCCTAATGTGTATGGGCTATTAGATAGGATTGGATCCTCTATTTTTTAATCGGGTTACCGAATAATGGAGTTGCCACGTCCAATACTATATTTGTGAGCCCTATTCCCTCCCTTCACATATCATGATCTTTTCAAGAGGCGACATGTACCGCCTAAAAGTATGCAAAGAATTTTTTATGGCGAACGCCACTTTTCTTATATCTCTTTTGTCACCGTGCGTCACTGAATTGTCTCCAAACTTTTCTGATATAGAGAAGCAATGTTGCCGTTGTTAAATTTGGGGTATATTAACTTTGTCATTCCGTTTGTAACACATCGAAATATTGCTCTAAGACCCCATAAAGTATATATATTCTGGGTCGTGGTGAAATTCTGAGTCGATCTGAGCATGTCCGTCCGTCCGTCTGTTGAAATCACGCTAACTTCCGAACGAAACAAGCTATCGACTTGAAACTTTGCACAAGTAGTTGTTATTGATGTAGGTCGGATGGTATTGCAAATGGGCCATATCGGTCCACTTTTACGTATAGCCCCCATATAAACGGACCCCAAAATTTGGCTTGCGGGGCCTCTAAGAGAAGCAAATTTCATCCGATCCGGCTGAAATTTGGTACATGGTGTTAGTATATGGTCTCTAACAACCATGCAAAAATTGGTCCACATCGGTCCATAATTATATATAGCCCCCATATAAACCGATCACCCGATTTGGCTTGCGAGGCCTCTAAGAGAAGCAAATTTCATCCGATCCGGCTGAAATTTGGTGCATGGTGTCAGTATATGGCCTCTAGCAACCATGCAAAAATTGGTCCACAACGGTCCATAATTATATATAGCCCCCATATAAACCGATCCCCCGATTTGGCTTGCGAGGCCGCTAAGAGATGCAAATTTCATCCGATCCGGCTGAAATTTGGTACGTGATGTTAGTATATGGTCTCTAACAACCATGCAAAAATTGGTCCATGATTATATATAGCCCCCATATAAACCGATCCCCTGATTTGGCTTGCGAGGCCGCTAAGAGATGCAAATTTCATCCGATCCGGCTGAAATTTGGTGCATGGTGTCAGTATATGGCCTCTAGCAACCATGCAAAAATTGGTCCACATCGGTCCATAATTATATATAGCCCCCATATAAACCGATCCCCCGATTTGGCTTGCGAGGCCTCTAAGAGAAGCAAATTTCATCCGATCCGGCTGAAATTTGGTACATGGTATTAGTATATGGTCTCTAGCAACCTTGCAAAAATTGGTCAACATCGGTCCATAATTACATATAGCCCCCATATAAACCGATCCCCCGATTTGGCTTGCGGTGCCTCCAAGAGGAGCAAATTTAATCCGATCCGGCTGAAATTTGGTACATGGTGTTAGTATATGGTCTCTAACAAGCATGCAGAAATTGGTCCATATCGGTCCATAATTATATATAGCCCCCATATAAACCGATCCCCCGATTTGGCTTGCGGAGCCTCTAAGAGATGCAAATTTCATACGATCCGGCTGAAAGTTGGTACATGGTGTTAGTATATGGTATTTAACAAGCATGCAGAAATTGGTCCATATCGGTCCATAATTATATATAGTCCCCATATAAACCGATCACCAGATTTGACCTCCGGTGCCTTTTGGAGAAGCAAAATTCATCCGATCTGGTTGAAATTTGGTACATGGTGTTAGTATATGGTCTCTAACAACCTTGCAAAAATTGGTCAACATCGGTCCATAATTACATATAGCCCCCATATAAACCGATCCCCCGATTTGGCTTGCGGAGCCTCTAAGAGATGCAAATTTCATCCGATCCGGCTGAAATTTGGTGCATGGTGTCAGTATATGGCCTCTAGCAACCATGCAAAAATTGGTCCACATCGGTCCATAATTATATATAGCCCCCATATAAACCGATCCCCCGATTTGGCTTGCGAGGCCGCTAAGAGATGCAAATTTCATGCGATCCGGCTGAAATTTGGTACGTGATGTTAGTATATGGTCTCTAACAACCATGCAGGAATTGGTTCCTATCAGTCCATAATTATATATAGCTCCCACATAAACCGATCCCCAGATTTGACCTCTGGTGCCTTTTGGAGAAGCAAAATTCATCCGATCTGCTTGAAATTTGGTACGTGGTGGTAGTATATGATATTTAACAACCATACCAAAAGTGGTCCATATCAGTCCATAATCATATATAGTCCCCATATAAACCGATCCCGAGATTTGGTTTTGGAGCCTCTTGAAATTTGGTACATTGTGCTAGTATGTGGCCGTTAACAACCATGCCTAACTAGGTCCATATCGGTCTATAGTTATATATAGCCCTCAGATAAATCGATCCCCAATCACACAAAAATTGGTCCATATCAAGTTCATAATTCTAAATAGCCCCCATATATGCGACCCACATATTTCAATTCTGGCTCTCTACGTATTGTCTAATACATACCACGTATGGACTAACTCACAATTTATAAAACGATGTTAAGAAGTTTTAAGATACCACAACCCATGTAATTCGATTGTCGATGACAGTCTTTCGTAGAAGTTTGTACGCAATCCATGGTGGAGGGTACATAAGATTCGGCCTGGCCGAACTTACGGCCGTATATACTGTTTTTTTTTTACTTTGTGTTTACAAACTTAGAAATCAAAAAATCAGAATTGTTATGTTTTTTTTTAACATATAAAAATTATTCAGTTTTACACAGAAATGTTAAAAATGGAAGCAACGTTTTTGGGACAAAAACGGCAACCCTACTCTATATACCAATTAAACCATTAGGAACATAGACAGTTTTCCATGAGCCCACAAATAGCACAACAAATAATATATATTTGTGCCGATCAAATTAACGGGTACGCTGATCGAAAAAAATGGCAAATGCCGGCTCTAATTGTTGGTATAATTTACCTGCTGTATTCTCTGATCTCAATGTCCTAAAACTGAAAAAAACTACCGTCAAATATGTACATACATATATCGGAACTATTAATCTTGACGAGACCCCAATTACTTTTCTTCCCATTTAAGTCACACAGTAACACAGAAAGTGCCTTACTTTTGTCCAATACGGTTTCATGCCAAACAAACATGTGATGTGAAATTGAAGTTTATTCAGTGAATCAAATGCAACAATAACAACAACAGCAGCAATCTCAACTCAATTTGCATATAAACAAACAAAACATACATTCATAGGTATCGAGCCATTGCATACACACGGCTCACATGAATGTGCCACAACAGAGACATCCTTCCATGGATGTTATTAGAGAATCAAATATTACCGATATACATACTCATAAATAGTGATATTCCCCCCACCATAGCCAGCATATATATGGGGGCAGCATTTGATTCGTATACCTTCCCCCACACCCCACTATGTAGTAGTATTATGAAGTCTGCAGCAGAGAATGATTGGAGGATATGTTTTGTATGTATGTAAGCAAGTGTGTTGTTTTGCTGGTTGGCTATTTGTGTATGCGTGCGCGCTGCAAGTGAAATGAAGTTTGGCAACATGGCAACAAATACAGTTTTTGCTGAAAAGGTCATAAAACTCGCTCTCAATATTATGCATACATATATACCTAGTGCCAAAACACGGACACATTTAACAACACTATAGCAACAACAACAAATAATAATAACAGCCACAAACAAAACGTGGACTACGACGACGACGACGACAACGACGATTGTGGCAATGTGTTTTGTCTGTTGTTTTATGTATGGATCTCACCAGTCATATGTTTGAATGCTTGTGAAGTGTGGGGAAATCTGTGTGGGGGGGATTACAAAACTACACCAATTCATGACTCTTTGAGAGTGCAAATGTTTATAAGGCCTGTGTCAGTATGTTTGTATGTCTGATGGGCAACGTTTTTATTATTGTTTTGGTTGGTGGTTCTTTGCTCTTATAATTCTCAAAATTTGGTTTTTGTACAAATTCTTATTATTGTTGTTGTTACCATCCTCTACCATGCCATCTAACTAGTTGTTATTGTTGTGTGTTAAATATTCTGCAATATTCATCCCAAAAGGCACCAACCAACCAGCCAGCCAGACACTATAAAATAATCCTGTTTCAGACATTCGTACAACACACGCACACACACACACACATTTAGACAGGCACATCTATTTATGGATTAGTAATAAAAATTTTGTTTAGGACATTTTCGCATATAAAATAGAAATATTGCTGTTGTTTTTTTTTATTTGTTACATGAGTCTAATGTGTGTAAATACAGTTCAAGTATAAAGATATCATAGACAATGTGTGCGTGTTTGGATGACAATACTTAAATTAGTCATAGCTTTAAAATTAAATTGTACAACATTTTCATCTTTACAAAATTAAATATTAGTACTGCATCATGGTGCAATTAAATCTAGATACTGGTAAAAGCAATGTCGAAGTACATCGAACTGTTATAGGCCCTTTAGAAACACATACATACAGGGATGGCTTATATGCATAAGGTTGCTATCAGACAGATTGACAGTGACAGTTCATTTTATTGTTTACAAGCATATAAAAGTAGTTTGATATATTGCATTCAAAAATTACAGTTATTCATGGTGGAATTCAAGCGCGATTGCTTTAGAAAGCGTGATTTTTTAGCTAAAGGGTGATACGGTCAAAATTTGGTCAATATAAACTTGACGTATTTCTTTCAATTTTGCATTTGAAAAACCTGAACACCCCTCATTTTGAAGGTGTGTGTGTAGAATGTTGTTCCTGTTTTGATTTTGGAATTCACTCTTCAGTTGTCAAAATGCCGTCCAAGCAAGAAGAGCAGCGTATCAACATTTTGCTCGCGCATCGCGAAAATCCGAGCTACTCGCACGCAAAGCTGGCAACATCGCTAAAAGTTGCCAAATCAACCGTTACAAATGTAATTAAAGTGTTTGGGGAACGTTTGTCGACAGCCAGGAAGTCTGGATCGGGGGGAAATCGAAAACCGGAAGCCGCTGAGACGACAAAGAGAGTTGCCGGTAGTTTCAAGCGAAACCCTAACCTCTCTCTCCGAGATGCCGCAAATAAGCTGGGTGTATCGTCTACAACCGTGCATCGAGCCAAAAAACGAGCCGGACTATCGACTTACAAGAAGGTAGTGACTCCAAATCGCGATGATAAACAAAATACGACGGCCAAAGCGCGTTCCCGGAGGCTGTACACGACGATGCTGACGAAGTTTGACTGCGTGGTAATGGACGACGAAACCTACGTCAAAGCCGACTACAAGCAGCTTCCGGGACAGGAGTTTTATACGGCAAAAGGAAGGGGAAAGGTAGCAGATATTTTCAAGCACATAAAACTGTCAAAGTTCGCAAAGAAATATCCGGTTTGGCAAGCCATCTGTACCTGTGGCTTGAAAAGCAGCATTTTCATAGCTTCCGGGACTGTCAACCAAGAAATTTACGTGAAAGAGTGTTTGAATAAACATCTGCTGCCTTTCCTGAAGAAACACGGTTGTTCCGTACTGTTTTGGCCGAATTTGGCATCTTGCCGTTACGGTAAAAAGGCCATGGAGTGGTACGCCGCCAACAACGTGCAGGTGGTTCCCAAGGACAAGAACCCTCCCAACACGCCAGAGCTCCGCCCAATTGAGAAATACTGGGCTATTGTCAAGCGGAACCTAAAGGCAACTGGCTTTCTGCGGCGAAGAAGGTGGACAAGGTGGCTGTACAAAATCTGATGGCAGGTGTCAAGCGTGAGGCCCGGCAATTCGGATTTGGAAAAGCGAAAGCCTAACTGAATATTTTTCCTGAATTTTATACTAATTGAACTTGAAAAAGAAATATAATTTGATTTTTTAAATAAACGATTGCACCGATTTACACGCGTTTTCCCTTGACCAAATTTTGACCGTATCACCCTTTATTATCTTTTTGGCTACACTGGTTTAAATAGCGAATGCACGTTTCGTATTTTGTTTCACTGTCAAAAATCTTCAGTTTGGTCTAAATTAACCATGAAATTCATCTCGCTCAAAATTGTGTTCAGCGGTGAAGCTCATTTATGACGCAAACAAGCAGAATTATCGATTTTTTAATGAAGATCAGCCAGAAGCATTACATGCATTCAGAAAAAGTCACAGTTTGGTGTGGTTTATGGGCTGTTAGGCATAGGCCATTGACATTCCAATAGGACAGAGTAATATCGTACCCGTAGCTCGCATCAACCAAGAATGGCTTAAAAATAGGGTTTCTCGCGTCATTTCTTCCGAACATTGACCAACAAAATCTACGGAACACTATCAGTTGGAAGTGCCGATCATGTCAAGGCGACGCTTTGCCGGTAATTTGTGGTTAAAATATCACAAAGACCCTTTCGTGCAGTGTGTGATGGCATGGTCGGCCGTTTTAAGCCCATAATTCGAGCCAAAGGGAGCCAATTCGACCACATCTAAACTGATTTTAATATTTGATGTTGTTTCCGGCATTTGAAGCTTATGAACAATAAAATTAAAAACGTATAGCCATTCACTTTGTTGCATTATATATCAGCCACTCTGTGCTTAATCTACTCTTAAAAATGGAGAAGGATCAATTATGCGTTGAGAGGAAATGTCAATACGTCAGACCTTTGCACAAAATTGAAGGTGCTGTGATACCCAGTGACACAATGTTGCCATATTTCGACGAAAATATGCCGGTTACTTGGATTTCAGGAAGATAATGATGGAAATCATACTTCCGAAATCATTGTATTAACTTTTGTGACGCTGGAAGTCGGATACCCTAGTTTCCATCCACATCGTTTTGCGAAAATTTTGCATTTATGTTTTTTTTTTAATGTTATTATATGCTGTACTTATTGGAATTTAATTTTTTTTTCATAATAATCATGAATTGCCTTTATTTGTTATAAAAATTACTTTCAATATTATATTATAAGACTATAACCTAGCGTAAGTAATTCGAGTAAAAAAGTTGCCGAGATATACCAACAACATCACAGGTGAGCATCACCTATTACGCATGTTGGGGAAAAGTGTAAAAGGCAAATAACAGATGAATTTGGCCAGATTGACAGCTATTCTACTGTCTCCATTTAGGTGGACGGAACTCTATATATCATTCATTTTCTACCAAAAATATCAATTAAAGGTAAAAAAATAAAAAAAAATGATACCAATTCGAAATGTACATTGACCTCTATAAGATTTCTATCTATAATATGCCGAAAATAATGATCGGAAACAGAGTCCGACGTAATGGCTAATAAAATGTTTCTCTTAATGTTATTTTGTTGTTGTTTTTGCCATGTCTGTTAACTCTACAGCTGAATGTAGACAGAGAGAGAGAGAGTTATGACTACAATCAGATACAGCCTTATGACTAATTAGCATTAAAATGTTATAAATAACAACAACAGCAAAACAAACAAACAAAAAATAGTAACAAAGAATAATAATCTCAAGGTAAAATTAGGTAGGTTAGTAACCTTAACACAAAGCAAACATAAACAAAATTCGCGGGAAACCAAAATTAACAGCAACCGAAAAACAAAGAAAGAAAATTTAAAGAAAACAACGTTAACTCGCAAAAAATGATAACATGAATCACCCAATCATTGTCATTGTTAAATTTCTGTAAAATAATAGGGAGTTTCCAAAATCCTTACAAGAAAAAATAAACAATTATAGGGAACTCCCAATTTTGTCACCAAACTCTGAAATAAAAAAAATTATTGATTTCCACATTCCCTTATAGTCCCCCCCACCCAAACATTTCAATGTCATGCCGTACTACTATAAACTAGTTGACAGTTATATGACAAATATTTTTATTATCTCTTTTTTGCCATCAAAATATCAGATAATAAAATATAAAAATAATATTCCAACCAATTCCTATACAAAAAACAAATATATCTTCCACTAACAGACGAACCTCTCAAATAGGTTTCACCTTCCCCGTTCAAAAAAAAAAAAAGAAAAGAATTCGCGTGTATAAAACCCATAAATAATATCAGCAAAACACAGAAAGAAATGTTAGGCATGATATTTCGCAAACAAAAACAACAACAAATTGAATTAAAAAAGTAAATAAAAATGCGTCAAATTTGTGACATCAACCAACACAAACATTCATTGGTGAGAAATTGTGGGCATGGCATTTAATAAACTACAGCAAAAGACCTTCAACTTGTTGAGGTAGTACTTGAATAGTGATGAAATAATTATTTCGAATGGATATGAAAACAGCAATTAAATTGGAAGTAAATGACATTTTGTAGTAATACATTAATATTTAAAATCGATTTTACAATAGTTATTTTGTCAAAATAAAATTTTGATAAATTTTCCTATAGAAATAAAGTTTTTAGAAAATTTCCTATATAAATAAAATTTTTTAAAAATTTCTTATAGAAATAAAATTTTAAGAAAATTTTCTATAGAAATGAAACAATTTTTTTTTTTTATATAGGAATGAAATGTTGACAAAATTTTCATACATAAATGAAATTTTGATTAAATTTTCATACATAAATTAAATTTTGGCAAAATTTTCGATAGAACTGAAACTTTGACAAAATTTCCTATAAAAATGAAACTTTGAACAAATTTCCTATAAAAATGAAATTTTGACAAAATTTCCTTTAGAAATGAAATTTTGGCAAAATTTCCTGTAGAAATGAAATTTTGACAAAAATTTCCTTTAGAAATGAAATTTTGACAAAAAATTCCCCTAGAAATGAAATTTTGACAAAATTTTCTATAGAAATGAAATTTGGGCAAAATTTCCTATAGAAATGAAATTTGTGCTAAATGTCCTATAGAAATGAAATTTTGTCAACATTTCCTATAGAAAGAAAATTTTGACAAAATTTCGTATAGAAATGAAATTTAGAGAAAATTTCCTATAGAAATGAAATTTTCATAAAATTTCCTATAGAAATGAAATTTTGACAAAATTTCTTGTAGAAATGAAATTTTGACAAAATTTCTTGTAGAAATGAAATTTTGGCAAAATTTCCTTTAGAAATGAAATTTTGACAAAAAATTCCTCTAGAAATGAAATTTGGACAAAATTTTCTATGGAAATGAAATTTTGAGAAAATTTCCTATGGAAATGAAATTTTTAGAAAATTTCCTATGGAAATGAAATTTTGAGAAAATTTCCTATAGAAATGAAATTTTGAGAAAATTTCCTATGGAAATGAAATTTTCAGAAAATTTCCTATGGAAATGAAATTTTGAGAAAATTTCCTATAGAAATGAAATTTTGATAAAATTTTCATACAGAAATGAAATTTTGACAAAATTTCTATAGAAATGAAATATTGACAAAATTTTCTATAGAAATTAAATTTTGAGGAAATTTTTTACAGAAATTAATTTTTGACAAAATTTCCTATAGAAATGAAATTTTGAGGAAATTTTCATACAGAAATGAAATATTGACAAAATTTCCTATGGAAATAAAATTTTGACAAAATCTCCTATAGAAACGAAATTGTGACAAAATTTCCTATAGATATGAAATTTTGAGGAAATTTTCATACAGAAATGAAATTTTGACAAAATTTCCTATAGAAATGAAATTTTTTTTAAATTTCTTATAGAAATGAAATTTTGACCAAATTTCATATATAAATGAAATTTTGACAAAATTTTCTATAGAAATGAAATTTTTGATAAAATTTCCTATAGAAATGAAATTTTGAGAAAATTTTACATGGAAATGAAATTTTGAGAAAATTTCCTATAGAAATGAAATTTTGATAAAATTTCCTATTGAAATGAAATTTCGACAAAATTTCCTATGGAAATGAAATTTTGAGAAAATTTCCTATGGAAATGAAATTTTGAGAAAATTTCCTATGGAAATGAAATTTTGAGAAAATTTCCTATGGAAATGAAATATTGAGATAATTTCCTATAGAAATGAAATTTTGAGAAAATTTCCTATGGAAATGAAATTTTGAGAAAATTTCCTATGGAAATGAAATTTTGAGAAAATTTCCTATGGAAATGAAATTTTGAGAAAATATCCTATAGATATGAAATTTTGATAAAATTTCCTATAGATATGAAATTTTGAGGAATTTTTCATACAGAAATGAAATTTTGACAAAATTTCTATAGAAATGAAATTTTGACAAAATTTCTATGGAAATAAAATTTTGACAAAATCTCCTATAGAAACGAAATTGTGACAAAATTTCCTATAGATATGAAATTTTGAGGAAATTTTCATACAGAAATGAAATTTTGACAAAATTTCCTATAGAAATGAAATTTTTTTAAAATTTCATATATAAATGAAATTTTGACAAAATTGTCTATAGAAATGAAATTTTTGATAAAATTTCCTATAGAAATGAAATTTTGAGGAAATTTTCGTACAGAAATGAAATTTTGACAAAATTTCCTATAAAAATCAAAATTTTGAAAAATTTCCTATAGCAATAAATTTTGAAAAAATTTCCTATAGAAATGAATTTAAGAAATTGAATTAAATTAAATTTACACAAATGAAATTTAAGTATTTTTTGCTCATTGCCAAAAATTTGGAAATTCAATTTGATTTAAGTAAGATCTATACAACCCCATAAGCCGCATCAAAATGCTGTCAAACAATTTATACTCTTCTGCCAGACAACAATAATTTATTAACTAATTCTGGCTAACTTTTGCCTCTAGGCTATGGTATGTGTGGATCACAACGACGACCTCTGTGCTATGTCGACAGACACAATGAATATACGCTGAGTGCTATCATTCGATTATTCACTCTTGAAACAGAAAGGTTTAGCAGTTTAAAAAAATTTACGACGACTACGTTGGTGGTGGTGGTGTTGAAGTCGTCTCATCCTTCCCAATGTCTATGTTGGGTCATCGGAACCTTTAAATTATCGGCGTGTGTCTGGTCTGGATTTTTGAAAGACTACACAGTAAAATAATAATGACGTATAAATACAACTTGTATAGCACATCAACAACAAACAAAACAAAATGTTCTAGCCTTTGTTTTTAGGAGAGCAAAAAAAAAAATAAAGAAAAAAAATCTTCTCACAAAATAATATGTTAAGGCCGCTACAACGTGGTCTGTTTATTAATTTTATTCTTAGAGGGGGGAAAAGACCCATTAAGAAATGGGGAAAAAACATAATACACCATCAACAACAACACAAAGACAAATACAACACCACATTCAGGTAACAGGGAGACCGCAACAGAGTTGAAGCGGAGAGTTAATATCAAAAGTGGAAGAACGAAAAAAACAAACGCAATAAAAGAATATTTCCAACCAACCGAGCGACCAACTTTTCTAAGGTCGTTGGCCATTACTGTGCTTTTTCTTTTTGTGGGATGGGTGAGAGAAATGATGATGGTGCCAGAAAATATTGAGCCCAATGGAGTTTTGTCATGCGAAGAAGATAACACCACAGTAAAAGTCTGTAAAAATCCCATGTAAAGCCTAGACAATATGGATGTAAGAGAGAGAGAGAGAGACGTATGTATAGGCAATTCTCACAACATGAATGAAAGAGTGCTTATCCCTAATAGAGTTGCCATATAACGAAATAGAAAATCATAAACAGTTAAGATGTAAGAATCAGCTGATTGCATTTGATTTGTTTAAATTGTATGAAAAAAAAAATTTAAAAAATCACCTAACTGTGTTAAGAGAATATTGTCTATTACAGAGTGGCCGATATGTAATGCAAAAAAATTAAAATGCCACATTGTTTTCATTAATTTTAGAGTTCAATTAATTTTAGAGTTCGAAAAATGTACGAAATAACATTAAATTTTAGAATCAGTTTAGATTTAATTCGTTCGCCACGAATTAAGACCTTCAAACGGCAGAAAAAAAACATCACACGATGCACGAAATGTAGTCTGTGGTATTTTGGGCCATTTGGGCGGTAGAAAATCGTGAAAGCTCCATTTTAACCAATTCTTGGTTGACTTGTGCTGAGTGCGATGATGCTGAGACCTGCTGGAATGCCCATGGTCTGCGTTCGAAATGATTGTCTGACCGGGGTTTCGGTATTTGATCCCACGTTCCATGAATACGAGCAATCAGCCAACATCGGCGAGGCTCTTGCACATTTTGAAACTTCAATGGCTTTATACCAAGCTCATTTTTCTATAAATCGACAACGGTTGCCCAGAAAAAAAATTGACTGAATTGAATTTTTAAAATTGAAGTCTCAAAAAATATTAAATTAAAAATTTTATTGATTCAACAAATTTTTTAATTGAAACAAAAATCAATCACAAAAATTAATAGTATGAATTAATTTTTTAATTGGATCAATTAACTTTTTAATTGACTTTCAATTAATTTTTTAATTGACACTATCATTTCTGTGATCGCAGACATTTCAATTAAAAAAAATATTGGATCAATTAATTTTGTGATTGAATCAGAAAAATTTTTGTGTGCGTAAACTGTCGTAAATCTCTTAACAAGATTAATAAAGAATTTTATATTCCCCGAAAATGGCTGATTGGTCACAGGAACATATGAAGGAATTGCAAATAGCAATGAACTTAACATGGGCTCCTTCTTAAGGTTTGACCCGAATTAAGTGTTGTGGATGTGAACTAAAAAAAAAATATATTATGCCAAAAAGGGAATTTTTATTTTTCTGGAACGCACTTAGCATTTATTTTCGACAAAATTTAAATAATTTGTATAACTTTATTAGTTCTTACTCTGTTTTTAACATATTTGAAAAAAAAAACATGAAAAAATTAAAAACATGAAAAAAGCGAGTTATAAAAAATTTAATTAAAAGAACTTCCTGTTTACAATGAAAAAAATATTTACGTGATATTAAAGATTACGCAACCTAAATTTTAGGATGAGAAATTAACAAAATATTAAGGACAAATTACTACAAAATAATGAAATTTTAATTACAATAAAGTTTATAATCTTTGCTTCAAATTTTTTTTTCATTAAATTTAGGACACAAATTTTGTAAATTTGCGTCAAAGTCGCAAAGTCTTTGAACTAAGGCTAATTTTCCTTAAAGTAAAGAAACACATTTTTGATTTAAAGAAATTGTCCTTAAATCAACTGAAATATTGAAACTTTAGATTTAATATAAAAACGCTTAAAATATAGGCTTAGACTTATTTTGAGGATTTAGCGTCTTTGGTTTAAAGTGTTTTTGGAATTAAGAAAAAATTTTTAATATGAAGTATCCGTTATAATTTGGATTTTTAAACTGGCATTTGTTTATGTGTGTGAAGATAAATTCGAATTTGAAATTTGCAGCAAAAACTTAGCCGGGACTCAAACCAGCACCAAAAATATTTTTCGAATACGAATTTAGGATTTCAAATTCGAATTTGAATTTTTAGTATTTGGCTTATTTAAAAACTAAGCCGCGTGCGATATAGAGAGTAGGCTCATTGGAAAAGGCTGGAGCTCAGCTTTCATAATCACAAAAGTCTTCATTAGAAAAGTATTTGTGAAAAGCGAAAATTTGAAAACAAAATTTTCAACAAATTTTTACAACGGGCCCACTGTGCCAAAACTAAGCAGCCTACTCTCTATACCGCACGCGGCTTAGTTTTTAAATAATAAGCCAAATACTAAAAATCCAAATTCGAATTTAAAATCCTAAATTCGAAAAATATTTTTGGAACTGGTTTGTGTCCCGGCTAAGTGTTTGCTGCAAATTTCAAATTCGAATTTATCTTCACACACATCATTTGTTTGTACGTGAGTATCTTTATTAATAAACCACGAAAAGATAATGAAAATTTGAAAAATGAGATCTATATATTAATTTTAATTTTATTGATTCTACATTTAAAGCCAGATATGTCGCTAAAAAATTTCTTTATTTTGAAGAAGCCGCATCTTTGGCTCGGAATCAATACCAAAATCCTTAAGGGAAGGTCAAAATCTTTGGATCCAAGTAAACTTTTTTTGAGTGTACTTGAAATAATAATTGAACAACTTCCAATTTTTTGTTGGGCATTTGAATACGATTTTGAGATTAAATTTCCCAGAATTTTTCAAAAATCATGTCCGTTCAGTCGAAAATCATGCATATATATTGTTTATGACACATTTGATGAAATACAATTTACACAGTTGAAATGAAAAAAAAAAAATCCCATTGCTTTTTCCTGATTCAATTTATTTAATTTAAGATCTATAGTATTTATGCCAATTTTTTTTGGTTATTAAATGCCACTTTTTAAATAATTACTTTATAGAGCTATATGTTATTTACCCTAGCAAGAGCATTCTTAAATCCAGTTAAAAATTTCTAAAATTAAGCTACATTTTCTTTCTCGGTGGATTCACACTACTTTTTTGAGTGTACACCCAGAAAAAAGTGCCTTCGAAACTAAAGGAAAACATTTTCATCAATATAGTTTATCCATTTTATTTCCATTAAGGTAAATTTTTGTGAAAAATAATAAAATTTACTCGTTTCAGTAAAAAAATCCTAAACTGTAAGCAGTTAGGAATAGTTCATTAATTAGAATAAGGCATGGAATTTTACTCATACTATTTTCTTCGCTGGGTATAAGAATTTACTACTGAAAAAGAAAATTTTATTCACCGATAACAAAGCATTCGTAAAAATAAACAAAAACCGAACTAAAACCAAGTTTCTTAAAAATTAGTAAAATTTCTTATAAAATGATAATTGCGACTTCCTTTATAATAGAAAGTTTTTCATACATACGAACAACACTTGGCATAGAAAAATATTTTAGTTCATTCGTACTAAGAAGTATGCAATCCTTTCAAAACTTAAGGAAACACACTTGTTAGAATATAGGAAATTTTCCTAAATTTCTATTGTCTACCTGTAATCGATACCTGTCATTGTAATCGATGTGTTTGCGCGTGGGTGTAATCGATATATTTGCGCGTCGGTTGTTTTTTTAGTTGGAATCGCGTTGTTTTGGTATACGGAGAGATTGTTAAAAAATAATATGGTAAAATAATATAATAAATAACAAATAAAATATATAAAATATTTGTTATTTTAAATTAGTGAGAAAAATTTTCGTTTTTTTAAATAAATCTATCAATGTTCGTGATAGTGTATAAAGAAAGAAAACACCAGCAGAATAACAACCCTTTCATTTGTCTTCATTTTGGAATCTTCAATTATCAGGTAATATTCAGTGACGCTAACCTTTTGCAACAAAAATGTTTTATGATTTTTTATATTTGTAGGTATTGAAATTGTAAAAGGAGGACAAAATCGTTAGGCAGCAACTTATTAAAAGTGAAAAGTACAAGAAGAAGAAAAAGTGCGTTTTACAGTTGATAATATCACACGGAAATTGGAAATAGTGGAATAATAAACTAATATTTCAAAGAGATTCGATGCTGTTGATTCTTAATAAATATATTCAATATATTAATAAAACATGTCTTTTATTGAAGATAAAATTGCTTATAGAAATAAATAAAATTGTATTTAAAAACGAAGGTAAGCAGTTCCAATTATGAAGTAAAAGTTTTACCACAAATGTGTAAGATTTGTCGAAATGAATGAAAAAATTTCAATAAAATCATTCCATATATGAATTCAAATTAGTTAAATTTTTTCATTCTGTAGTATAGTGGTATATAAATATAGGAAAATGTTAACTAATATATGGAATGCATTATTCCTAATTTCTACGAAAATCACATCGTTCAAACAAATAAAAATGTCTTTGGCGCTATACGAAGTTCAACTTTCTTCACAATGGGTTCATTTTAACTTAAAGAAGGGGTCACTTTTTTCTGGGTGTACTGTAGAGTATTTAATGATAAGGTTCAATGTAGCTTGTTGCAAAAGGTTACAAATGCAGTGGGTATTTGCGAATAATGTAAACAAATACAATAGAGAGCAAGAGATAAACTGTTATCATGTGTATCATCTCCTATACCATAAGCAATCTCACATGACTAATGAAAGCAAGAGAGTTACAGATTTTGTTGTTATAAATGATCACTGGTATTGCAAAGACTACTTAACACTGTAATAAGTATTTAACATGAATGATCTCTGTCAATGTAATGTAACATATGAAATAAGTTAACATAAATGCAGAATAAATAAATGTAGACCATAGAGGAGAACGGTGATATTGGCCTTTGATAGTTTAACGATTTTGTGAATATTCGTAAATAATTTTGTTTAATCAACTTCCTTTGCCATTTTAAACAAAATGAGATGATATAGCTTTCAGTTTATATTATTATCGTCTGACCACAATTTTAAGTCGACACCATATCTGCTTGTACCATTACAAATCACTTCCCTAGTTCTTTCAACAAAATCCGACAACAACATGTGTAAACTTACTTCTTTGTTAGTTTTAAAACTAAACGATGGCTGCTGCCTTACACTATACCTACATTGTTTCATGATTTCATTTGCTACTACTTTTTTGTCTACGAATCAAATGGGCGAGCAGAGAGACAGAGAGAGAGAGTTATGATTATCTTCCCTGTGGCTCATCCATTGTAATTTAGACCTGTTTTAGAGTCCCTTAAATGGCATACACCAGAAATTCTCTCTGCTCTCTGCCTCTAAGGTTTTTATGCAATTACTATTTAGTTTTTATGGTGTCATTCCAGACCAGACTCAACTCGTGCGCATCGTCGCATCAGCGCGACATATGGTATTTTTATGTCGTGTGCCTATATAAAATATGGATGAATGTTGTTGGCCTTTTTTTATAAAAGCTGAAAATAACATAAAGAGAGAACAGGAAGGGGGACAAGGATAAACACTAGAATATACAGGTTTTTAGGAAACAGTTCAAGTCAGTTAACTTTTTAAGCACTCGCCACAATCAAGTGATAAATACTAGAATTAGGCATAGTAACCCAGCAAAAAAAGCGTCGCCAAAAAAGTAATGAAAATGTTCTTTTTGGATCCGGAAGTGGTGCAAAATTGACGCAGAAGCGATTAATTTAACATGGGCTTGTCATAGGACGGAAGTCCTCCATTTCAACAGCCGTTGCACTGAATTTGCATCACTTCTTTAGGTGTGATACGAATTCAATGTTTTGGATGTAAATTAAAAAATTCTGTGATATTTTCTCAAATAAATAATTTTCATAAATTTTTTATAATTTTTAGTGGATTCTAACGCTTGTCGGAAACGTTTGACCCCAATATTTTCAAAAATTCACAATTTTTTCAGATTGGATTTAGCATTTTTGTCGACAAAATTTAAATGATTTTTACCATTTTATGAATTCTTACTCTGTTTTTAATCTATTTGAAACAAAAAAAGTTAAAATTATCCATTAAAAGTATGAAAAAATCAAGTTATAAAAAATTGAATTAAAAGATCGTCCTGGGTAGTTAAAATAAAGAACATCATTGGGAGTGCAACTTCTGGAAGTGCTTTTAAAGTTGTGCCTTTGGAAGAACTTCCAAATTTTTTTGCTGGGAAATTTTTCAAAAGAATTCTGAGGGGAATAACCAAAAAGTCCCATCAATGGGAACATTTAATTTAAAGTGAGATATGGAGTAAAAATAACTATTAACCGTAGAATATATGACACGAAGTGTTACCATATCTGTTGAATTGGAAAAGAGAACTATATGCTTATTATTTTTTTTACAAAACACCTATAATTTTCAAGAAATGTATTTGTTATGTATTCTAAGTGTATAGTATGCTGGTTTTCGATTTGTCTGAGATATAGCAACCGACTATTCACAGAAAAAATATCACAAAAATTTTTCTAATTAAAATTTTAATTGAATTTTAAAAAATTATTAATTAATTAAAAATTTAATTGGTTCAACAAATTTTTAATTGAAATAAAAATCAATCACAAAAATTAATTGTATCAATCAATTTTTTAATTGACTTTGGTAATTGATACTATCTTTTCTGTGAGTGAATTTCAGTTAAAAATTAATGTTAATTCTACTCCCTGTGCAAAAGTTCATGTAAATCGGATTACAAATTTGAGTGTAAATCGGACGAAAGATATATACGGGAGATATATTATAAACCTGAACGGATTTCAACCACATTTGGCATGTATATCGAGAACGTTAAAACTTTGGCCTCTGTGATTATATGAGTGTAAATCCGGCGTAGGATATACTATATGGGAGCTATATCTAAAACTGAACCAATTGCTTGCAAAAATCAATAGGGTTCTATTCTGACCCAAAATGCATACTTGTACCAAATTTGAAGTCGATTGGACTAAAATTGCTACCTAGACTTTGATTACAAAAATGTGTACACAGACAGATGGACGGACGGACAGACCAACATGTCTTGATCGACTTGGGGTCACGGTTGCCACTCTAGCCAAAAATAATCTACCAAAATTGGGGAAAAATTTTATCGAAAAACTTCCAAACAAATAAAATTATTTTGCAAAATGTTGTTTCTATAGAAAATTTTGTCAAACTTTTATTTCTATTTTTCTAGAAAATTTTGTCAAAATTTTATTTCTATAAAAAATTTTGTCAAAATTTTATTTCAAATTTTTGTCAAAATGTTATTTCAAATTTTTGTAAAAATTTTATTTTTAATTTTTGTCCAAATTTTATTTTTATAGAAAATTTTGCCAAAATTAAAATAGAATTGAAAATTTTGTCCAAATGTTATTTCTATATAAAATTTTGTCAAAATTTTATGTCTATAGAAAATTTTGTAAAAATTTTATTTCTATAGAAAATTTTGTAAAAATTTTATTTCTATAGAAAATTTTTTAAAAATTTTATTTCTATAGAAAATTTTGTAAAAATTTTATTTCTATAGAAAATTTTGTAAAAATTTTATTTCTATAGAAAATTTTGTAAAAAATTTATTTCTATAGAAAATTTTGTCAACATTTTATTTCTATAGAAAATTTTGTCAACATTTTATTTGTATAGAATATTTTTTGTCAACATTTTCTTTGTATAGAATATTTTGTCAACATTTTATTTGTATTGAAAATTTTGTCGAATTTTTCTAAAGAAATAGACAATTTTGTCAAAACTTTTTTCCATAGTATTTTTTTTCACAATTTTATTTCTATAGAAACTTTTGTCAAAATTTTATTTCTATAGAAAATTTTGCCAATATTTTATTTCTATAGAAAATTTTGTCAATATTTTATTTCTATAGAAAATTTTGTTAAAATTTTATTTCTATAGAAAATTTTGTCAAAATTTTATGCCTATAGAAAATTTTAACAAAATTTTATTTCTATAGAAAATGTTGTCAAAATTTTATTTGTACATTTTGTCAAAATTTTATGTCTATAGAAAATTTTGTCAACATTTTATTTGTATAGAATATTTTGTCAACATTTTATTTGTATAGAAAATTTTGTCGAATTTTTCTAAAGAAATAGAAAATTTTGTCAAATCTTTTTTCTATAGAATTTTTTTCACAATTTTATTTCTATAGAAAATTTTGTCAACATTTTATTTCTATAGAAAATTTTGTCAAAATTTTATTTGTATAGAAAATTTTGTCAACATTTTATTGTATAGAATATTTTGTCAACATTTTATTTCTATAGAAAATTTTGTCAAAATTTTATTTCTATAGAAAATATTGTCAACATTTTATTTCTATAGAAAATGTTGCCAATATTTTATTTCTATAGAAAATTTTGTCAATATTTTATTTCTATAGAAAATTTTGTCAAAATTTTAATTTAACAAAATTTTATATCTATAGAAAATTTTGTCAAAATTTTATTTCTATAGAAAATTTGGTCAAAATTTTATTTCTATAGAAAATTTTGTCAACATTTTATTTGTATAGAATATTTTGTCAACATTTTATTTGTATAGAATATTTCGTCAACATTTTATTTGTATAGAAAATTTTGTCGAATTTTTCTAAAGAAATAGAAAATTTTGTCAAAACTTTTTTCTGTAGTATTCTTTTCACAATTTTATTTCTATAGAAAATTTTGTCAAAATTTTATTTCTATAGAAAATTTTGTCGATATTTTATGTCTATAGAAAATTTTAACAAAATTTTATTTCTATAGAAAATTTTGTCAAAATTTTATTTCTATAGAAATTTTTTTAAAAATTTTGTTTCTATAGAAAATTTTGTCAACATTTTATTTGTATAGAAGATTTTGTCAACATTTTATTTGTATAGAAAATTTTGTCGAATTTTTCTAAAGAAATAGAAATTTTTTCAAAACTTTTTTCTATAGTATTTGTTTCACAATTTTATTTCTATAGAAAATTTTGTAAAAATTTTATTTCTATAGAAAATTTTGTCAAAATTTTATGTCTATAGAAAATTTTAACAAAATTTTACTTCTATAAGAAATTTTGTCAAAATTTTATTTCTATAGAAAATTTTGTCAGAATTTTATTTCTATAGAAAATTTTGTCAAAATTTTATGCCTATAGAAAATTTTAACAAAATTTTATTTCTATAGAAAATGTTGTCAAAATTTTATTTGTACATTTTGTCAAAATTTTATGTCTATAGAAAATTTTGTCAACATTTTATTTGTATAGAATATTTTGTCAACATTTTATTTGTATAGAAAATTTTGTCGAATTTTTCTAAAGAAATAGAAAATTTTGTCAAATCTTCTTTCTATAGAATTTTTTTCACAATTTTATTTCTATAGAAAATTTTGTCAACATTTTATTTCTATAGAAAATTTTGTCAAAATTTTATTTGTATAGAAAATTTTGTCAACATTTTATTGTATAGAATATTTTGTCAACATTTTATTTCTATAGAAAATTTTGTCAAAATTTTATTTCTATAGAAAATATTGTCAACATTTTATTTCTATAGAAAATGTTGCCAATATTTTATTTCTATAGAAAATTTTGTCAATATTTTATTTCTATAGAAAATTTTGTCAAAATTTTAATTTAACAAAATTTTATATCTATAGAAAATTTTGTCAAAATTTTATTTCTATAGAAAATTTGGTCAAAATTTTATTTCTATAGAAAATTTTGTCAACATTTTATTTGTATAGAATATTTTGTCAACATTTTATTTGTATAGAATATTTCGTCAACATTTTATTTGTATAGAAAATTTTGTCGAATTTTTCTAAAGAAATAGAAAATTTTGTCAAAACTTTTTTCTGTAGTATTCTTTTCACAATTTTATTTCTATAGAAAATTTTGTCAAAATTTTATTTCTATAGAAAATTTTGTCGATATTTTATGTCTATAGAAAATTTTAACAAAATTTTATTTCTATAGAAAATTTTGTCAAAATTTTATTTCTATAGAAATTTTTTTAAAAATTTTGTTTCTATAGAAAATTTTGTCAACATTTTATTTGTATAGAAGATTTTGTCAACATTTTATTTGTATAGAAAATTTTGTCGAATTTTTCTAAAGAAATAGAAATTTTTTCAAAACTTTTTTCTATAGTATTTGTTTCACAATTTTATTTCTATAGAAAATTTTGTAAAAATTTTATTTCTATAGAAAATTTTGTCAAAATTTTATGTCTATAGAAAATTTTAACAAAATTTTACTTCTATAAGAAATTTTGTCAAAATTTTATTTCTATAGAAAATTTTGTCAGAATTTTATTTCTATAGAAAATTTTGTCAAAATTTTATGCCTATAGAAAATTTTAACAAAATTTTATTTCTATAGAAAATGTTGTCAAAATTTTATTTGTACATTTTGTCAAAATTTTATGTCTATAGAAAATTTTGTCAACATTTTATTTGTATAGAATATTTTGTCAACATTTTATTTGTATAGAAAATTTTGTCGAATTTTTCTAAAGAAATAGAAAATTTTGTCAAATCTTTTTTCTATAGAATTTTTTTCACAATTTTATTTCTATAGAAAATTTTGTCAACATTTTATTTCTATAGAAAATTTTGTCAAAATTTTATTTGTATAGAAAATTTTGTCAACATTTTATTGTATAGAATATTTTGTCAACATTTTATTTCTATAGAAAATTTTGTCAAAATTTTATTTCTATAGAAAATATTGTCAACATTTTATTTCTATAGAAAATGTTGCCAATATTTTATTTCTATAGAAAATTTTGTCAATATTTTATTTCTATAGAAAATTTTGTCAAAATTTTAATTTAACAAAATTTTATATCTATAGAAAATTTTGTCAAAATTTTATTTCTATAGAAAATTTGGTCAAAATTTTATTTCTATAGAAAATTTTGTCAACATTTTATTTGTATAGAATATTTTGTCAACATTTTATTTGTATAGAATATTTCGTCAACATTTTATTTGTATAGAAAATTTTGTCGAATTTTTCTAAAGAAATAGAAAATTTTGTCAAAACTTTTTTCTGTAGTATTCTTTTCACAATTTTATTTCTATAGAAAATTTTGTCAAAATTTTATTTCTATAGAAAATTTTGTCGATATTTTATGTCTATAGAAAATTTTAACAAAATTTTATTTCTATAGAAAATTTTGTCAAAATTTTATTTCTATAGAAATTTTTTTAAAAATTTTGTTTCTATAGAAAATTTTGTCAACATTTTATTTGTATAGAAGATTTTGTCAACATTTTATTTGTATAGAAAATTTTGTCGAATTTTTCTAAAGAAATAGAAATTTTTTCAAAACTTTTTTCTATAGTATTTGTTTCACAATTTTATTTCTATAGAAAATTTTGTAAAAATTTTATTTCTATAGAAAATTTTGTCAAAATTTTATGTCTATAGAAAATTTTAACAAAATTTTACTTCTATAAGAAATTTTGTCAAAATTTTATTTCTATAGAAAATTTTGTCAGAATTTTATTTCTATAGAAAATTTTGTTAAAAATTTTTTTCTATAGAAAGTTTTATAAAAATGTTATTTCTATAGAAAATTTTGTCAAAATTTTATTGCTATAGAAAATTTTGTCAAAATTTTATTTCTATAGAAAATTTTGTCAAAAATTTTTTTTCTATAGAAAATTTTGTCAACATTTTATTTGTACATTTTGTCAAAATTTTATTTCTATAGAAATTTTTGTCAACATTTTATTTGTAAAGAAAATTTTGTCGAATTTTTCTAAAGAAATAGAAAATTTTGTCAAAACTTTTTTCTATAGTATTTTTTTCACAATTTTATTTCTATAGAAAATTTTGTCAAAATTTTATTTCTATATAAAATTTTGTCAATATTTTATTTCTATAGAAAATTTTGTCAAAATTTTATTTCTAGAAATATTATTCAAATTGGTATAATTAAGTCTTTGATTGACATTAGGTGGTGATGGATATTATCATTACTGCGATTGAATGTCAATTAAAAATTAATTGCATTGAATGGATTTCGTAATTAAAAGTCCCAATTTTTTTCGATGTTTCAAGCAAAAGGGAAGGATTCTGAATTTTAGATTGGGCACACTCTGTTGTCAATCAATAAAATAAATTGCTACCAAAATCGTGGTGTACTTACATTCAAAATGCAAACATAGTCCCTTTGAAACTTACCTGAAATATAAGAAAAATACAAGTTAATAAATATTGCTTTCGGTTAGGCTAGATTAAGTTAAGGTGTTGTAGAAAATAACTAATAAAAAATCAAGGTTAAACAAATTGATTCTGTTTTTGTGAACTTCAACGACGACGAATAAATTGCTTCAATCAAAATTTTAATTAATTGGTGTTTCGATTTTATTATTTGATTTGATTATTAATGAATAAATTAGGATAGTGGATCTCATTCAGGATGTATGCGACTTGGGGTACAAAAGTCGAAAATCGACTTTTTGGTAAAAAAAAGTCTAAGTCTAAGATTTTTTTTTGTAATCTTAAAATCGACTTTTCATATTAGCCAATATCAACTAATCGAGTTTTCACGACTTTGTATTTCCAAAAACTCGTACACCATTTCAGTTGGCAACACTTCCTGTGGTTAGTAAACAAACTACCAATATTGCCAACTGCGATGAATGACCTCTTCATCACATGCACACAAAAAAATTTTTTTTTGATTCAATCACGAAGTTAATTGATCCAAAAAATTTTTTAATTGAAATGTCTTCAATCACGAAAATGATAGTATCAATCACAGTTTTAATTGGGCATAGAAAAAATTCTTGATTAAAAAATTAATTGATTTCATTAGCAAATTTCAACTAAATTTTTAATTGATTCAATTAAAAATTTAATTGATGTTGATGGCAAACTCAATTAATTTATTAATTAAAAAAGGTAACTATTTTCAATTACTTTCTGAATTGATTTAGAGTTCTTATTTAGATTAACAATTGATTGTTTGAAAAACATTTTTAATTAAAAATTTAAAAAAAGTCCCATCACGTTTTTTTTAACTGAATTAGTCTTCCGAATTTGATTAAAAAGTTAATTGTATCAATTAATTTTTTAATTAAAAATTTTAAAAATTTCTATCATTGACTTAATTAACTTAATGTTTCTATCATGATTAAAAAGTTAATTGTATCAATTAATTTATTAATTGAAAAAATTTTCAACTTCAATTAACTTTTTAATTGGAAATATTTTGGTCACATTTTTTTCTGTGTGGGAATGTGGTAAAAATTAAATACTACTAAAAAATTACAAAGGACTCAGACCATGGTATAAATAAATAATGATTATAACCATCAATATTAATAATTTTTTTTGTAATCTTAAAATCAACTAATCAACTTTTTATATTAGCCAAAATTGGAAAATTGTATAGCAAAAAAGAGTCATACACCATTCTAGTTGGCAACACTTTATGTGGTTACTCAACAAACTACCAATATTGCCAACTAAGGTCAATGACCTAAACATCATATGGAAATATGTGTATAAATTAAAAAAAAAAAACAAAGAACTCTGACCATCATATAAATAAAGAATGATTATAGCCCTAAAAATGGATTAAAAAAACAACAAAACAACTTCATTGTCTCAGCAAAACCACATTTGTTCAAAAAGTCTTTTATCAATTTAATTTGGCATATGTCGACCACAGGTGCTTTGTATGTTTACATGCAGTAAAAATTTATAAAAATCTCAAAAAAAAAAAAAAAAACAAAGACGAAAAAAACCCCAAACAAAATGTATTTTCTTGGTAATTAAAATTCACTCAAGTTATGACCACCAGAACTACACCGTATTCTTAGAAAATGACGACAAATTTGAAGAGGCTGCAGTGGCATTCATTGTCGCCTGACTTGAAAATGCACAATGTTCACCTGGAGGTAATATTTAATCATGGTATGGCACGCAATACAAAGATTTAATTTGAACTTGGGGAATATGAAAATGTGCCCTCGTCAACCCTGTGGCCTTGTTAGTGTACACAAACTTCCGGCTAAATAGCCGAAACAATGTGACTCTCACAAACATGTGTGTACTAATTAAGGAATTTTGTTATTAATGATTCGCAGTCAACTGTTGACTGTTGCAAAAAAAAAAAAAAAAAAAAAAACAGAAAAAAGTGTCCCGATCATTTCAAGTCTCTTATTCCATGCATTTGTTGCGGAGGATTAGTCTCTGACCTATGGTCACAATGGTGTGTATAGTGCAAAAATTCAAAACACCATAAAATGTCCTGCTTGACATAAATTTCATGCAAATATTCTACAAGTTATGCTCTCACATGAGGCCAAATGCATGCAAATGCTTTCGTTTTTATGTTTAACCTATATTTGCATAAATTATGCAATTGTTACTGGTAGAAACTAAAATGTAGGTCAATGAAACTCTATAAAAATATATGGTAGAGAATAAAAAAACATACACACAAAGAAAATTTTATTTAAAAAAAATTTAATTAGTTTAATTTAAAATTTCATTGAAATTTGTCCTGCGAAATTTTTTCATTAATATAACGAAAAATCATTTCATAAGGAAAATGAAAAAGTTCATTAATGGTATGAAATGTTTCGTTAATAAATGAAAAATTCATAACAAAAATGAACAATTTCATTGTTTTTATAAAATATTACGAAGCGTTTTCTATCAATGTAGGTTACCATTTCTAACGCTCTTCGTATCGTAGAGAATTTTTACAAATTTCACAAAAAGTGTCTTGAGCTACAAAAAGTGTCACATTTATTTAAAAAAAGGAGACACAAAAAGTGTCTAAGTTTGTCATAACCAAAAAACTTAGACCTGAAAGTCCGACCAGGCTGAATCTTATGTAGTCTCTACGCTAGAAATTTATTCCACCATGAACGGTCTAAAAATCATATTTGGGGATCCATAATTATATATTGACCCTAATATGATGACCGATAATATAATTCAATCCCCAGATATAAAATTATGGACCACTTTTGTTCAAAGCAAATATATATTTAATTGGATCGAATGAAATTTACTATTCAAAGAGTTTCAGGATGACATATCTTAAGATCGGTTTATGTGGGCTACACCTAAAAGTGCTCCGATACGGCCCATTTTCAAAACCAAACTAAACACTGTCCTGCCTTTATCAGGCAAAGAGTTAACCATATCGGTGAAGAAGTTACTCGGGACGGACCTGGCCCAGCTTGGAAACAAATTAAGGAACTCGTTAGAGATCCTGGAATAAAAGACGATTACGGTGAAAAGAAATTAGAGCGCACAACAAGCCAAATACTGGCTTAAGTATATGTCAGCTGAGATAAAACAGGTCAACCTGAATCCTCTTTTCAATTTAACCTTATGGTGTCGGAGGAACGGTTGCCACTCGAGCCAAAAAAAATCTACCAAAATTTGGAGGAAAAAAATACCAACAAAAAAAATATTTTGCAAAATTTTATTTCTATGGAATAATTTATCAAACTTGATTTCTACAAAAAATCTTATTTTTATAGAAAATGTTGTCAAAATTTTATTTCTTTAGAAATTGTTTTCATAATTTTATTTATAAAGAAAATTTTATCCACATTTTAATTGTATAGAACATTTTATTTGTATAGAAAATGTTGTCAACATTTTATTTCTATAGAAATTTTTTTAAAACTTTATTTCTATAGAAAATTTTGAGAAAATTCTGACTTCTATAGAGAATTTTGTCAAAAATTTATTTCTATAGAAAATTATCTCAAAATTTTATTTCTATAGACATTTTTTTTTGTCAAAATTTTATTTCTATAGAAAAATTTTATTTGTATAGAAAATTTTGAGAAAATTCTGACTTCTATAGAAAATTTTGTCAAAAATTTTATTTCTATAGAAAATTTTGTCAAAATTTTATTTGTATAGAAAATCTTGTAAAAATGTTGACTTCTATGTCGATAGAAAGAAAGTTATTTCATGTCGATAGAAAGAAAATTAGTTTTTTTTTATAGAAAATTTTCTCAAAATTTTATTTCTATAGAAAGTTTTCTCAGAATTTTCTTTCTTTAGAAAAAATTTTATTTCTATAGAAAAATTTCTCAAATTTTATTTCTATGGAGAATTTTATAAAAATTTTATTTCTATAGAAAATTTTCTAAAAATTTTATTGCTAACCAACTTTTCTCAAAATTTTATTTCTATAGAAAACTTTTCAAAATTTTATTTCTATAGAAAATTGTGTCAAAATTTTATTTATATGCAAATTTTCTCCAAATTTTATTTCTATAGAAAATTTTCTCAATATTTTATTTGTATAGAAAATTTTGTCAAATTTTTGATTTCTATAGAAAATTTTGTCAAAATTTTATTTCAATAGAAAAATTTGTCAAAATTTTATTTCTATCGAAAATTTTGCCAAAATTTATTTCTATAGAAATTTTTGTAAAAATGTTATTTCTATAGAAAACTTTCTCATAATTTTATTTGTACAGAAAATTTTGTCAAAATTTCGATTTTTATAGAAAACTTTGTCAAAATTTTATTTGTATAGACAAATTTCATCAAAGTTTCATTTCCATATAAAATTTTTGAGAATTTTATTTCCATAGAAAATTTTGTCAAAATTTTATTTTTATAGAAAATTTTGTCAAAATTTTATTTCTATCGAAAATTTTGTCAAAATTTTATTTCTATCGAAAATTTTGTCAAAATGTTGTCAAAATTTTATTTCTATAGAAAATTTTGTCAAAATTTTATTTCTATAGAAAATTTTGTCAAAATTTTATATCTATAGAAAATTTTGTCAAAACTTTATTTCTATAGAAAACTTTCTCATAATTTTATTTGTACAGAAAATTTTGTCAAAATTTAGATTTTTTTAGAAAACTTTGTCAAAATTTTATTTGTATAGAAAAATTTCGTGAAAGTTTTATTTCCATATAAAATTTTTGAGAATTTTAGTTCCATAGAAAATTTTGTCAACATTTTATTTTTATAGAAAATTTTTTCAACATTTTATTTTTATAGAAAATTTTGTCAAAATTTTATTTCTATAGAAAATTTTGTCAAATTTCATTAGAAATATTTGTCAACATTTTATTTCTATCGAAAATTTTGCCAAAATTTATTTCTATAGAAAATTTTGTAAAAATGTTATTTCTATAGAAAACTTTCTCATAATTTTATTTGTACAGAAAATTTTGTCAAAATTTCGATTTTTATAGAAAACTTTGTCAAAATTTTATTTGTATAGAAAAATTTCGTCAAAGTTTCATTTCCATATAAAATTTTTGAGAATTTTATTTCCATAGAAAATTTTTTCAAAAATTTATTTTTATAGAAAATTTTGTCAAAATTTTATTCCTATCAAAAATTTTGTCAAAATTTTATTTCTATCGAAAATTTTATTTCTGTAGAAAATTTTGTCAAAATGTTGTCAAAATTTTATTTCTATCGAAAATGTTGTCAAAATTTTATTTCTATAGAAAATTTTGTCAAAATTTTATTTCTATAGAAAATTTTGTCAAAATTTTATTTCTATAGAAAACTTTCTCATAATTTTATTTGTACAGAAAATTTTGTCAAAATTTAGATTTTTATAGAAAACTTTGTCAAAATTTTATTTGTATAGAAAATTTTGGCAAAATTTTATTTCTATAGAAAGGTTTTGTTAAAATTTTATTTCTATAGAAAATTTTGTCAAAATTTTATTTCTATAGAAAATTTTGTCAAAATTTTATTTCTATAGAAAATTTTGTCAAAATTTTATTTCTATAGAAAATTTTGTCAAAATTTTATTTCTATAAAAAATTTTGTCAAAATTTTATTTCTATAGAAAATTTTGTCAACATTTTATTTCTATAGAAAATTTTGTCAAAATTTTATTTCTATAGAAAATGTTGTCAAAATTGTATTTCTATAGAAAATTTTTGCAAAATTTTATATCTATAGAAAATTTTTGCAAAATTTTATATCTATAGAAAATTTTTGCAAAATTTTATATCTATAGAAAATTTTTGCAAAATTTTATATCTATAGAAAATTTTGTCAAAATTTTATTTATATAGAAAATTTTGTCAAAATTTTATTTCTATCGAAAATTTTGTCAAAATTTTATTTCTATAGAAAATTTTGGCAAAATTTTATTTCTATAGAAAATTTTGTCAAAATTTTATTTCTATAGAAAATTTTGTCAAAATTTTATTTCTATAGAAAATTTTGTCAAAATTTTATTTCTATAGAAAATTTTGTCAAAATTTTATTTCTATAGAAAATTTTGTCAAAATTTTATTGCTATAGAAAATTTTGTCAAAAATTTTATTTCTATAGAAAATTTTGTCAAAATTTTATTTCTATAGGAAATTTTATGAAAATTTTGACTTCTATAGAAAATTTTGTCAAAATTTTATTTCTACAGAAAATTTTCTAAAAATTTCATTTCTACAGAAAATTTTCTTAATATTTTTTTCCTACATAAAATTTTCTTAATATTTTATTTCTATAGACATTTTTTTGTCAAAATTTTATTTCTAGAGAAATTTTGTCCAAATTTTATTTCTATAGAAATTTTGTCAATATATTATTTACAATTTTCGTTAAAATTTTAGTTCTATGTGAAATTTTGTCTATAGCAAATTCTGTCAAAATTTCTATTTCTTAGACAATTTTGTCAAAATTATCTATCAATCTACCAGACAGTGGCAACCGTGATCGGATTTCAACACTTCGTTGCGTTACAAACTGAAATTTCCACTAAAAATCAACAAAATTTTTGTTCATTCATTCCAGCGAGGACATTTCATTACATTTTAATTTTTTATAGATTTTTTTTTTGCGAAATTTAATTGCCGAAAATTTAAATTTGCTTTTATAACGGCATAATAGCGTACTTTCTAAGGCTATATAAGTCCAAAATAACTGCACCCGAAGTGAAAAAAATCGATGGAGGATCCCGGGATGGGCTTTAAAATAAATGTTTGCGGAACAACTTCCATTTCGTTTTGCTGGAATGTTGTATACTTTGGGGTTTAAATCGACATTTTTTGTGCATGAATACCTTTGTCGATATGTCACAAAAACTGAACAAAAAATCTATAAATAAGATCTGTATGCTAATATTAAATTAATAGAGTCTAGATTTAAAGATATAAACCGTGTTTTTTGCTCAATACAAAACTCCATAAGAGAAGATCAAAATCTTTGAATTCAAATCAAGTTATTTTCTTCTATTTATAGAAGAAGGTGCAAAAATTTCCAAGCCTTAGACGCACGTCTATTTTTATAAACTCTCAATCGGAGAGACATCTAAATAAAAGTCTCCATAAATATTCCTGGAAACTTCAAGAGGAAAAAACCCTGAAAAAAAAAATAATTTTTATTCGTTTCATAGAAACTTCGAAGGACCTTTTTAAACATTTTTACTTTAATTCTACCCAATTAATAAAGTAAAGACATTTAAAGACACCATAAATTTTCATATACATAGAGAAACAGAAATATACAAAAAAAGAAAAACCCATTTCTCTCAATCTCTCTTCTCTGTCTCTCGTTCTCTCCATCAATGAAAGTTGGTTGGTTGGCAATTTTCTACCTCATGAAACATTAAATTTTAATTTAAAGCAACATCCAATTTTAACGAAATATTGCAGATGATATAAAACTTGGAACCCAATGAAAAAGACACGAGCCAAGGAAATCATCTTTGAGACCGGAAAGGAATGGAAAGGATGTGGAGACCAAACAAAATAGATTATATGGCTTAAAGTAAAGGTCTACCGAAGAAGGCAAGTGTATGTATGTACGTACCTATGTTCGCATAAATGCGTATACACATACAAAACTATAAACAATATAACAGCGTAGATATGTATGTATATGAAAGTGTGAGTGTCGGCCTCTCCTAGATAGCAAGAATTTGCATTTGTATAGATGGCGTGTGTGTGTGCGTTTGCATCTGGTCCTTATTGTATCCTATAACGAGCAGAGCAGAAATGGTTGAGATGCCAAAGTAAATACCATTTGGCAAACTAAAGTAGAGCACAGAGCCACTGCCACAGACATGTGGATGTATAAGGGACCAAAGTAAAAGAAAAAAAATAAATATTAAGCTGCAACAACATCCGCAGTAGCAAATAGCAAGAGCAGCGAAAAACAAAAGAAAAAACAGAATTGGGCACGGGAGCAAAAAGAATCCTTAACGACAGCATAAATCCTTAAAAGCTACATCCTTCAGGGGGGAAAGCAGTCAGTAAAAGCCATTTGCACTCACAATCTTTCGTAAACACCCGATGCCATCAACATCACCATCAACAAAATTACAAAACTTTCGAAAGGAGAACAGAAAATAATCCTCGCAAAAGGAAAGACCGGCGGAAAATCATATCTACACACATATATACATAAAAAGCCAAGCAATTACCACCCAGTGAACCGCAACAAAGCATAGCAGTATAGGCAAAACTGGCTCTCTTCTCCCCCCACGAAATCACCACCACCATTGTATACACTCTGTCCCAGCACAAAGAGAAGTGAGAAATAATGGCAAAATTTATATAGAGAATTCTTGGAAAAGCGGAACATAATATGCCGCTTACATCAAGGAGAAACAAGTCTAAGGACCAAAACAAATAAACACAAACAATCATTCTACATAAGCCCTCGTCTCTTGCTCTCCACACCGCTATAGTTATACAAAGAGAGAGCGAGAAATATTTGGTATATGAAGAGGAAACTAGTAAATGTAAAATCTCTTTTCATAGTTCGAGATACAAAGAGAGAGAGAGAGAGAGAGAGAGAGAGAGAGAGATATTGAGCGAGGCCAGAGAAGAGACATAAACTAAAGATGATAAACACTACAAACAAAATGCCGGTGGGAGATATGAAATCCCCTATATCTTATCCATATATTAAAAAGTTTCCAAGGCAAAAACAACTACAAAAAAAAAAAAAATAAATTGTGTTGGCATTTTTCATAGCGGCAAAGCTCTGCAAAAAGAATCTAATGTGTTTGATATCACTGATGAAGATAAAGTATTTTTAATATTATTTCAAAAACAAAACGAAAAAAAAAACAACAAAGGAATATACTTTTTTCTGTATAGGCCTAAACACAAACAGGCTTAAACATGTCAACTTGAAGAGTTTCAAGAGGGATGCAAGATAAATTGTATTCGAAAAGTTTAGGCAGGGGACTAGAATGTTAGGGAAGATTTAAACATTGTGTGATAAACACCTCGACATCAACAATTAACGATTTTGATCGTTGTGTCAATGAATCCTGATGTTAATATTGAACCAACGTACAAATTGGGTAATATAATGAAATACGTTACGTTGTATTTACGAATAGGAAATATTCATAGATATTTTCCAACATTGTAAATATTTATGATGACTTATTGTATTGATGTTACTCGGATAGAAGATCAATCCTTCGCATGTAAATCTGGATGTCCATATTTTTCCACTTGGCAATAGTGAATAGTTGAAATTGTACTAAATAAGCTTAGCAAAAACTATCTACTAAAATTTACAGCCTGTTTCTGTATGTCGAACGAGCTCTATCGATCGACTGAAATGGAAAGAAACAGCTGAATTCATAACCAAAAATCAGCTGTTTCTATGCATTTCAGTTGATCGATAGTGCTCGTTCGACATACAGAAACAGTCTATTAGGCGTTCAAAAATGAAAATTATTGTTTAATTAGAGAAGTGTTTTAATTGTCTGTAAGGGTAAACTAATATGAAGTTCATATTTAAATTTACATATATTTAAATTTATGAACTTAAAGAAGATTGAAAAAGGTACAACATGTGTCGGGGGGTTCCATGCTACTTTTTATACTCAAACAGTACAGCAAATAATACAAAAGTGTCAAATTTATCAAAGCTGTACTAGATACATTTCTCTCGAGGAGCACTCCCACATATTTTTATAGACCCTATATCAGGGATGGATGCAAATGCAGTACTATAGTACTTTTTTCAATAGTTTTTCCCATGGTCAGTACCTTAGTACCCCCGCAAAAGATTTAGTACCTTTTGTGTATACAGTTTTGAGCCGATATCAGATTTATGGTACAGTAGTTTTGACAAAATATTTAAATATTAATGAACTTATTTGCTAGTGGTCTTTTACAAATTTGGCAAAGAAGAGACAAGTTCATGCGGGTATAAAATCTCGATAAAAAACAGAGTCAGAAACACGATTTTCTTGAATGTCAAGAATGTTTTAGTCGCAGAAAGCATATGATTCTATATTACGCTTCCACACGAACACTTTTTAGATCAGAAGTTATCGCGTACTAAAATAATGCGAATCATTACAGTCACGGTTGAAACTTGAGACAAAAATAATCTACCAACATTTGGAGAAAATCTTACCACAAAATAAATTTCTTGTTAACCTTTTTTTTGAAAATTTTGTCAAAATTTTATTTCTATAGAAAATTTTGTCAAAATTTTACTTCTATGGAAAATTTTGTAAATTTTCTTTTTCTTTAGAAAGTTCTGTCAAAATTTCTTTTCTATAGAAAATTTTCTCAAATTTTTTTTTTTCTTTAGAAAATTTTGTCAAAAATTTTGTTTCTATGTAAAATTTTGTCTACATTTTATTTCTATATAAAATTTTATCAAAATTTAATTTCTACAGAAAATTTTTTGAAAATTTTATTTCTATAGCAAATTTTATCAAAATGTAATTTCTATAGAGAATTTTGTCAATTTTTTTTTAAAGAAAATTTTAATAAAATTTTATTACTATAGAAAATTTTGTCAAAATAATATTTCTATAGAAAATTTTGTCAAATTTTTTTTTTTCTTTAGAAAATTTAGTCAAAATTTTATTTCTATAGAAAATTTTGTCAAAATTTTATTTCTATATAAAATTTTGTCAAAATTTTATTTCCATAGAAAATTTTGTCAAAATTTTATTTCTATAGAAAAATTTTGTCAAAATTTTATTTCTAAAGAAAATTTTGTCAAATTTTTTTATAGAAAATAAAATTTTATCAAAATTTAATTTCTATAGAAAATTTTTTTCTATAGAAAATTCTGTCAAAATTTTATTTCTATAGAAAATTTTATCACAATTTTATTTTTATAGAAAATTTTGTCAAAATTTTTTTCTATAGAAAATTTTGTCAAAATTTTATTTCTATAGTAAATTTTGTCAAAACTTTATTTCTAAAGAAAACTTTGTCAATTTTTTTTTATAGAAAATAAATTTTATCAAAATTTAATTTCTATAGAAAATTTTATTAGAATTTTATTTCTATAGAAAATTTGTTAAAATTGTATTTCTATAAAAAATGTTGTCAAAAACTTTATTTCTATAGAAAATGTGGCCAAATTTTTATTTTTTATAAAATTTTGTCAAAATTTTATTTCTATAGAAAATTTTTTCAAAATTTAATTTCTATAGAAAATTCTGTTAGAATTTTATTTCTATAGAAAATTTTGTTAGAATTTTATTTGCACAGAAAATTTTGTCAAAACTTTATTTCTATAGAAAATTTTGTCAAAATTTTATTTCTATAGAAAATTTTGTCAAAATTTTATTTCTATAGAAAATTTTGTCAAAATTTTATTTCTATAGAAAATTTTGTCAAAATTTTATTTCTATAGAAAATTTTGTCAAAATTTTATTTCTATAGAAAATTTTGTCAAAATTTTATTTCTATTGAAAATTTTGTCAAAATTTTATTTCTATAGAAAATTTTGTAAAAATTTCATTTCTATAGAAAATTTTGTCAAAACTTTATTTCTATAGAAAATTTTGTCAAAATTTTATTTCTATAGAAAATTTTGTCAAAATTTTATTTCTATAGGAAACTTTGTAAAAATTTTATTTCTATAGAAAATTTTGTCAAAATTTTATTTCTATAGAAAAGTTTGTCAAAATTTTATTTCTATAGAAAATTGTATCACAATTTTATTTCTATAGAAAAATTTGTCAAAATTTTTTTCTATAGAAAAATCTGTCAAAATTTTATTTCTATAGAAAATTGTATCACAATTTTATTTCTATAGAAAATTTTGTCAAAATTTTTTTTCTATAGAAAATTTTGTCAAAATTTTATTTCTATAGAAAATTTTGTCAAAATTCTATTTCTATAGAAAATTTTGTAAAATTTTTATTTTTTAGAAAATTTTATCAAAATTTAATTTCTATAGAAAATTTTGTTAGAATTTTATTTCTATAGAAAATTTTGTTAGAATTTTATTTCTACAGAAAATTTTGTCAAAACTTTATTTCTATAGAAAATTTTGTAAAATTTTTTTTCTATAGAAAAATTTGTCAAAATTTTATTTCTATAGAAAATTTTGTCAAAATTTTGTTCTATAGAAAAATTTGTCAAAATTTTATTTCTATAGAAAATTTTATCACAATTTTATTTCTATAGAAAATTTTGTCAAAATTTTTTTTTCTATAGAAAATTTTGTCAAAATTTTATTTCAATAGAAAATTTTGTCGAAATTTTATTTCAAGAATTTTACCAATCTACCAAACAGTAAAAAATCTAACATTTTTGAAAGATTTCTATCTATTCTATTTTGGGCAAGCGGATAAACTCTTTGGTTCGTACTAGTCTATTTCTATCAAATCTGGCCTTCACTTTTTGAATAAAATTTCTGGTGATGTTATCGTGTTTTTTTAACCACTTTTTGGACGCAATCTACTAAGGGTATGGTTACACTAGGCAATTATTTGACCAAAATGAGTGTAAAGCTTTCTTTCAGGACCTTTTTCGAAATGCTTGGGAAAATTCTCATGATGTTACTTAATATGAGCTAAAAAAGGGATGGTCTGTGGTGACGAATTCTTTTTTGATTTCTATCAAATATTTGCCCTAAAGATAGGGCTGTTACTATACCTAACCTAACCCGACCTAGATCAATTAAAACCTAATTGCCAACATTTTAATAAAATTTTGTATACTTAAAATTCTGCCCGAAGGGAATTTTTGCAGCTTATAAAAATTTCTCAATCTAGATTATCTCATTATCAACCATTGTGCTAAAGTCCAATTCGCAAATCAAGCCAAGAATTTTGGCCCCCATTAAGTAAGGTTAGTTAGTTTGGAAAATGCTTTAATAATTACATACAAGAGTAACCAATTTTAAATTCTATTACTTCACGATGACCAGCAGTATTTATGCCTCCCCTCCACACCTTATCGAAATCCTTGAATTGAACCCTGAAATTCATGATAAATCTTTGAAACATTAATTACAGTCTGCTTGTCAGACAATAAATTAAAAAGATATATGAGGCATGGACATTTTTCATAGTTTCAATCTCATGGATATGAATGAATGAAAAAAATGACAACGGCGAAAAAAAGAACAAACCTTCTAAATTATACTTTAATTTCATTTTTTCTCTGGCTATCTCAAGTCCTTTTTTGGGGTAAACATTTTTTTTTGACGATATAACACATACTCTGGGGGGCTTGATGGCTTGCATAGCCTTATGGCATGGCATTGTTGTCAAAGGATAAATGACAGGCTGAATCCTTTGTATTTGGATCTCCCCAAAGGCTATCTCATCTACTGTTAGTAAAACCACTGCGAATCCGCTCCTCCACTCTGTAGCCCTCTCTCATCACAGAGCAAATACCTCACAAAGTCTTTTTTTCTTTTTTTGTTCTGTTTGTGTCATTTGCTATTCTATTTGTAACTAAGACAAAACAAAAAAAGGAAAACGAAAATAAATTTAATAATGTAATTTCTTTTGCAGGGAAAATGAGTGAACAAAAACAAAAGAAATCAGCAATGTAAAGAAGAAGAAGAACGAACGAACAAAAACAACAAATAAATTGTTGGGTTTTTAATAATAAATGTGAACTCACTATGAACAATGCAGAATCCCAACACAAACCTGACATTTCTCAGTGATGAGAGCAAAAAACACAAAGAGAACCCCTCAGAGATGGAAAGGGAAAGAGAGCAAGTTTGGAGAGAAGGTATGAACTAAATGGGAACCCCAACGTCAACGTCAAAGCTAACGTATATCAACACTGCACTGCAGTATGAACAATCAAATATTAGAAGAAACGGAGCAGCTGGGAAATGTTTTCGAGAATTTGGCCATAGGAATGCTGGCAGCAACGTTAGCAGAACGATGTAATGTTGTGATGAAGGTATATCACAATTTCAACATACCGAAATACACACACACACACACTCATATAAGATATGCTCTTATTTACATGCGTATATATATGTAGGATAAATGAAGAAAAAAATTATATATTGTATATAAATGGCATTCAAGTATCTATGTATATAGCAAATGCTTATATAGTTTCTATATCTATATACATTTTGTATATATTCGAATAGCTGTGTACATAAATATTAAAGTAGAATTTAAGCCATTAAAGCTTTAAATAGAATTACAGTTTCATTTAAATTTCTCTTTATAAATGAAAATATTTGTAAAGGATTTCACTTAAATTGAATTTAATCCTGCAAAAGCAAAAAGGGATTAAATTAAACATTTGTTTTAATGTTACACATAACTACACACACACACATAGTACCATAAACCTCATATAGTTATGTAGTTGACATTATGGTATGTTTTAATTAGAGTAATTTCTGACATTTGCCTAGTGCAGAGTGATCAAAGGAATTAATAATCGATATTTATCCATTTATGACCCAATTTGTAGAACACACTCTACTGTGGTCAGGATATTAAATGATTGGAATGAAATTTTGAGCCTACCCAAATGGGGGAGAAACCCCATAGTAGTTTTGTATTGTGGTATTGGTTACGATCGCCATCACCTACACACAAAAAAAATTTCTGATTCAATCACGAAATTAATTGATCCAATTAATTTTTTAATTGAAATGTCTTCAATCACAGAAATGATAGTATTAATTAAAAAATTAATTGAAGGTCAATTAAACAATTAATTGATCCAATTAAAAAATTAATTGATACTATTATTTTTTGTGATTGATTTTTGTTTCAATTAAAAAATTTGTTGAACCAATTAAATTTTTAATTGAATATTTTTTAAAACTTAACTAAAATTTTAATTGAAAAATTTTTCGTGAGATTTTTTTCTGTGTATCTAAAATCTTTGTTCCAAAATTCGGAATCGCACGAATTTATTTTTCTTGTACCGAAAAAATTTAGATACTCTGGGACATAAATCCAATTTCATTTGAACTTCTTATTATAGGACATATTTTAGGTTTTATGGTTATGAAAATATTGTCAAATGAATATTTTGCGATTTGCGATCATGGTTGCCACAGATGGTAGAATTGTACTAAAAATGGTAGATTTTTTACTGTTTGGTAGATTGGTAGAATATTTGAAAAAAAAAAAAATCTATAGAAATAAAATTTTGAAAAAATTTTCCTTCGAAATAAAATCTTAACAAAATTTTCTTTAGAAAAAAAATGTTGAAAAATGTTCTGTAGATATACAATTTTGACAAAATTTCCTACAGAAATGAATTTTTGACAAAATTTCCTACAGAAATAAATTTTTGACAAAATGTTCTATAGAAATAAAATTTTGACAAAATTTTCTATAGAAATAAAATTTTGACAAAATGTTCTATAGAAATAAAATTTTGACAAAATTTTCTATAGAAATAAAATTTTGACAAAATAATCTATAGAAATAAAATTTTGACAAAATTTTCTATAGAAATAAAATTTTGACAAAATTTTCTATAGAAATAAAATTTTGAAAAAATTTTCTATAGAAATAAAATTTTGACAAAATTTTCTATAGAAATAAAATTTTGACAAAATTTTCTATAGAAATAAAATTTTGACAAAATTTTCTATAGAAATAAAATTTTGACAAAATTTTCTATAGAAAAAAAATTTTGACAAAATTTTCTATAGAAAAAAAATTTGGACAAAATTTTCTATAGAAATAAAATTTTGACAAAATTGTATATAGAAATAAAATTTGGACAAAATTTTCGATAGAAATAAAATTTTGACAAAATTGTCTACAGAAATAAAATTTTAACAAAATTTTCTATAGAAATAAAATTTTGACAAAATTTTCTATAGAAATAAAATTTTGACAAAATTGTCTATAGAAATAAAATTTTGACAAAATTGTCTATAGAAATAAAATTTTGACAAAATTTTCTATAGAAATAAAATTTTGACAAAATTTTCCATAGAAATAAAATTTTGAGAAAATTTTCTATAGAAATAAAATTTTGACAAAATTTTCTATAGAAATAAAATTTTGACAAAATTTTCTATAGAAAAAAAATTTTGACAAAATTGTCTACAGAAATAAAATTTTAACAAAATGACTAATATACAAGTTTAAACGCCTATATTAGTCGTATTTGAAATGATGGCTATACACGCAGAGACCCCAAACATGCTTCAGGAGCAAAATGTTATTTTTGGATATTTAATTTCTACATATGTTTTTCATATGTTTGGGTGTAAATTTTTTTCTACCAGTGTATGCCTAAGTTGAAACATAATATGTTTGAACAATACAAACAATATTTTGTTTGGACCAATCCTAAAAATATATATGCTTGAAGCAAAATGTGTTTGGTGCATATGTTACAGAAGCGATTTTTTTGAGGGTGTATAGGAAAGTTTCTCTATATTTTATTTTTAAGGAAAATTTTCTCAAAATTTCATATCTATAGGAAATGTTGGTCAAAATTTCATATCTATAGGAAATCTTGCTAAAATTTCATACCTATATAAAATTTTTGTCAAAATTTCATATCTATAGGAGGTTTTGTCAAAATTTCATTTCTATGGGAAATTTTGTCAAAATTTCATGCCTATAGGAGGTTTTGTCAAAATTTCGTATCTATAGAAAATTTTGTCAAAATATTTCTTTATAAAATTTTCACAAAATTTTATTTCTATATACAATTTTCATAAAATTGTATTTCTATATACCATTTTCATAAAATTTTATTTCTATAAACAATTTTCACAAAATTTTATTTCTATATGAAATTTTGTAAAAATTTCATTTCTATAGGAAATGTTGTCAAAATTTCATTTCTATAGGAAATTTTGTCAACATTTCATTTCTATAGGAAATATTGTCAAAATTTCATTTCTACACTGAAAAAACAATGAACACACCAGGAAGAAAAATTTTGGTTAATTTTAGAAAATTTAGATTATTTTTAGAAAATTTTAACTAAACAGTATTACAAGTACTGACATGATGCCGATATTATAAAAATAAGTAAATAGTTTTCGACAAATTCCAGAAAATTTATAAGAGTTAATTAATTTTTTTCACTTGTTAAAGAAAATTTTAACTAAACAGTATTACAAGTACTGACATCATGCCGATATTATAAAAATAAGTAAATATTTTTCGACAAATTCCAGAAAATGTATAAGAGTTAATTAATTTTTTTCACTTGTTAAAGAAAATTTTGTAGTTTGAAGGAAAAACATGGAGTTCAAAATTGCAAGAATGTCTTTAGTGCCATACGAAGTTCAAGATGGAAGCATTTGTAGTAAAATTTACAAATTAAAAAAAAAAATAAGGAACTATTTTGTGAGAAGTACGAATTTAGTAAATTTTGTTATTTCATTTATGTATAAATTTTTCCCCATTTTTAAGTTCATTTAACTAACGTACAAATTATTAGAATAAAAGAAACTTTCTCCAAACATTCCATGAACTAAAATAAAGTTAAATTGGCTTTATTGAAATAGAGGGTTCACTTCTTTTATTTTATTTCTATATGAAATTTTGTCAAAATTTCAGTTCTATAGGAAATTTTGTCAATATTTCATTTCTAAAGGGTGATTTGTTAAGAGCTTGATAACTTTTTTTTTTAAAAAAACGCATAAAATTTGCAAAATCTCATCGGTTCTTTATTTGAAACGTTAGATTGGTCCATGACATTTACTTTTTGAAGATAATTTCATTTAAATGTTGACCGCGGCTGCGTCTTAGGTGGTCCATTCGGAAAGTCCAATTTTGGGCAACTTTTTCGAGCATTTCGGCCGGAATAGCCCGAATTTCTTCGGAAATGTTGTCTTCCAAAGCTGGAATAGTTGCTGGCTTATTTCTGTAGACTTTAGACTTGACGTAGCCCCACAAAAAATAGTCTAAAGGCGTCAAATCGCATGATCTTGGTGGCCAACTTACCGGTCCATTTCTTGAGATGAATTGTTCTCCGAAGTTTTCCCTCAAAATGGCCATAGAATCGCGAGCTGTGTGGCATGTAGCGCCATCTTGTTGAAACCACATGTCAACCAAGTTCAGTTCTTCCATTTTTGGCAACAAAAAGTTTGTTAGCATCGAACGATAGCGATCGCCATTCACCGTAACGTTGCGTCCAACAGCATCTTTGAAAAAATACGGTCCAATGATTCCACCAGCGTACAAACCACACCAAACAGTGCATTTTTCGGGATGCATGGGCAGTTCTTGAACGGCTTCTGGTTGCTCTTCACTCCAAATGCGGCAATTTTGCTTATTTACGTAGCCATTCAACCAGAAATGAGCCTCATCGCTGAACAAAATTTGTCGATAAAAAAGCGGATTTTCTGCCAACTTTTCTAGGGCCCATTCACTGAAAATTCGACGTTGTGGCAGATCGTAAGTCTATTCATGATGAAATGTCAAAGCATACTGAGCATCTTTCTCTTTGACACCATGTCTGAAATCCCACGTGATCTGTCAAATACTAATGCATGAAAATCCTAACCTCAAAAGAATCACCCTTTATATGAAATTATGTCAAAATCTCATTTCTATAGGAAATTTTGTCAAAATTTCAGTTCTATAGGAAATTTTGTCAAAATTTCATTTCTATGGGAAATTTTGTCAAAATTTCATTTCTATGGGAAATTTGTCAAAATTTCATTTCTATAGGAAATTATGTCAAAGATTTATTTCTATAGGAATTTTTGTCAAAATGTTAGTTCTATAGGAAATTTTGTCAAAATTTCATTTCTATGGAAAATTTTTTCAAAATTTAATTTCTATAGGAAATTATGTCAAACTTTTATTTCTACAAGAAATTTTGTCAAAATCTCATTTTGTCAAAATTTAATTTCTATAGGAAATTTTCTCAAAATTTTATTTCTATTTAAAGTTTTTACAAAATTTGTTTTTTCTATTGGAAATTTTCACAAATAGGAAATTTTCTCAATATTTCATTTCTATAAAAAATTTTGTCAAATTTCATTTCTATAGGAAATTGTCTCAAAATTTTATTTCTATAGGAATTTTTCTCAAAATTTTATTTCTATAGGAAATTTTCTCAAAATTTCATTTATATAAGAAATTTTGTCAAAATTTCATTTCTATAAGAAATTTTGTCAAAATTTCATTTCTATAAGAAATTTTATAAAAATTTTATTTCTAAGAAATTGTTTTCAAAATTTTATTTTTAAAGAAATTTTTGTCAAAATTTCATTTCTATGGGAAATTTTGTCAAAATTTCATTTCTATGGGAAATTTGTCAAAATTTCATTTCTATAGGAAATTATGTCAAAGATTTATTTCTATAGGAATTTTTGTCAAAATTTTAGTTCTATAGGAAATTTTGTCAAAATTTCATTTCTATGGAAATTTTTTTTCAAAATTTAATTTCTATAGGAAATTATGTCAAACTTTTATTTCTACATGAAATTTTGTCAAAATCTCATTTTGTCAAAATTTCACTTCCATAGGAAATTTTGTCAAAATTTTATTTCTATTTAAAGTTTTTACAAAATTTGTTTTTTCTATTTGAAATTTTCGCAAATAGGAAATTTTGTCAAATTTCATTTCTATAGGAAATTTTCTCAAAATTTCATTTATATAAGAAATTTTGTCAAAATTTCATTTCTATAAGAAATTTTGTCAAAATTTCATTTCTATAAGAAATTTTGTCAAAATTTCATTTCTATAAGAAATTTTATAAAAATTTTATTTCTAAGAAATTTTTTTCAAAATTTTATTTTTAAAGAAATTTTTGTCAAAAATTTAATTTCTATACACTGAAAAAAATATTGTAATGAGGTCAAACGTTTGATGTCATTAAAATAAGAATGCAAATTTTGCTTAGCATAGAAGACGCATTTCTCTAATATAAAGTTTGTTTCCTTGTACAAAAGTCGATAAACTTTTCAATGAAGTCGTATTATCCTTATAATTAAGCGATTTCACTTAAAAATAGGTATCATAACATGAAAGAAAAAATGTTTGGGCTAAGGTCAACTAGGCTTTAATAATTCAGAAAAATTCTTTAAATTTAATAAAATTGTCTTTAAATTTGTTGTCTTTCTGTATCTTGACTACAAAGCAAAAAAAATCGTTCAAATATAGGACATGTTTTTCGACACTTTATTTTAAAGACGTTTTTTACTTGAAACATACCACAATTTTTACTGGAAGACGATTCTTAATTGGGAAAATAAAGTTGTCGTTAACTCGTTTTTAAAGGACTTTCATAGCATATGAAGGAAAAAAGCTGAAAAAGCGAAAAATTTAAATTTGCTTCCAAGAAGCAAGTACACAAAACCCAAATTTAAAAGAGAATTGTGTCTTAAAAGTATCCTTACTTTTATTCTCCGCTTCTTGGGCTCGGAATCAATACCAAAATTTTTAAAGCATAGACAAAATCTTTGGAACCGGGCATGCTTTTTTTCATTGTAGGTTGATATTATTCCTGTGGAAGCATTTATTGATCTTAGACCCATATGTAAATTGAGATTCCCATCTAGAAGTTATTAAAAAAGCCAAATCTCTTATGTGACTTGATTTAATTGAAAACATTCCATTACTATAATATTATACTAACAAATGCAAGCTTTCTATTTTTTGTTTATATTCTTTCAGCAAATAACTTCATATGGTATTTGTTTTTTTTTCTTTTATTTTAATTACAAACCTCTTACCAACAAAGGAGCCAAAGATAGAACCGTATTCGAACATGTAAGCTATAGACCCTAGGACACTAGAATATTACTTACTATCCCTAAGGAATTTTCTTCATTTGTTGGAAAACCCATATGTATGTGTATGTGTTCCATTATCGTAGTTACTAACGCCTCCTAGAAGGGAAGATTACTACAATCCTGGGGTGGCAAAAGGATAAACCAAACCCTCGCCCATACAAAGAAAATAAAGCATATATACTCCTCCTCTCGACTGCTCCTCTTTAATTTCAGTTTTGAAAGTATCATTTATTTTCTACATTCCCTATGTCATTAGTCCCTTCTACCAACCATTCCATTACAAAAAAAAAACAAGTCCCTACATTTTCTTTCATTCCTTACTGTGCCTCTTGGTCTTCACGTATTTAGCCCACCAATCATTTTCTCTAAAAAAAAAAAAAAAAAACAACAAAAGGACAAAGGGATAATATAAAATAAAATAAATCGCTCGTTTCCATTTACCATGGTGTTGTAAGTTACACCGAGGTAACTTACATAGGTCTCTTTGTAAGTAGGATAGCTTTAAAAATAACAAAAATCTAATGGTTGCTTTAATGCTGACATAGACAAAGTTTTGTATGAATGTGTATGATAGTGAGAAGAAATATGTTCAAGTGCCGGTCCTTTTTATTATGCCAGAGTTGCCATACAATGTACAGTGCAAAGAGAATACCTCTCTAACGTGGACAATTTTCTGGAGACTGCCTTTATACAGGTAAAATTTTCTATAGAAATAAAATTTTAAGAAAATTTTCTATAGAAATAAAATTTTTGAGAATATTTTCTATAGAAGTAAAATTTTGACAAAAATTTCTGTAGAAATAAAATTTTAACAAAATTTTCTATAGAAATTAAATTTTAACAAAATTTTCTATAGGAATAAAATTTCGACACAATTTTCTATAGAAATAAAATTTTCTAAAGAAAGAAAATTTTGATAAAATTTTCTATAGGAATAAAATTTCGACACAATTTTCTATAGAAATAAAATGTTGACAAAATTTTCAAATTTTCTATAGAGAATTTGACAAAATTATTTTTCAGACCTATCCTAATATGCTCCACACTTAACACAACCGATATAGACTATTTTGGTTTGGCAACTCTGTCTGATATTTTTCACTTTCTCTCACCCGCCCTATAGCCACATTCACTAGCTCCATCGCAATAAGGCAATATTTTGTTTTTTTCGGTACCCTTTGGAAGGCATTTCATTTCGTATAGCCAGCCATATCATTTTCGTATATTGTTTTGGTTCTCTGTCCCACGTGTTGTTTACTTACCGCTGTTTCGTACTTTTTGCCAGAGTCCTTCTTCTTCTTTTATGGCATGTTCGTGCCATTGTTGCTGTGGTTGTTGTTAATTTTGTTGTATATTGTCTGCCCTTGATTTTATCGATTTTCATTCTTTTCCTTAGTACACTTTTATGTTTTGCCCTGCCACACTGGACTCTGTGCTGTGTGTTGTGGCATCGATGTTGCGTTTCTTCTACACACACAAACATCTACATAAAAGCTCCCTACATAAAGGGTGATTCTTTTGAGGTTAGGATTTTCATGCATTAGTATTTGACAGATCACGTGGGATTTCAGACATGGTGTCAAAGAGAAAGATGCTCAGTATGCTTTGACATTTCATCATGAATAGACTTACTAACGAGCAACGCTTGCAAATCATTGAATTTTATTACCAAAATCAGTGGCAGAAAATCCGCTTTTTTATCGACAAATTTTGTTCAGCGATGAGGCTCATTTCTGGTTGAATGGCTACGTAAATAAGCAAAATTGCCGCATTTGGAGTGAAGAGCAACCAGAAGCCGTTCAAGAACTGCCCATGCATCCCGAAAAATGCACTGTTTGGTGTGGTTTGTACGCTGGTGGAATCATTGGACCGTATTTTTTCAAAGATGCTGTTGGACGCAACGTTACGGTGAATGGCGATCGCTATCGTTCGATGCTAACAAACTTTTTGTTGCCAAAAATGGAAGAACTGAACTTGGTTGACATGTGGTTTCAACAAGATGGCGCTACATGCCACACAGCTCGCGATTCTATGGCCATTTTGAGGGAAAACTTCGGAGAACAATTCATCTCAAGAAATGGACCGGTAAGTTGGCCACCAAGATCATGCGATTTGACGCCTTTAGACTATTTTTTGTGGGGCTACGTCAAGTCTAAAGTCTACAGAAATAAGCCAGCAACTATTCCAGCTTTGGAAGACAACATTTCCGAAGAAATTCGGGCTATTCCGGCCGAAATGCTCGAAAAAGTTGCCCAAAATTGGACTTTCCGAATGGACCACCTAAGACGCAGCCGCGGTCAACATTTAAATGAAATTATCTTCAAAAAGTAAATGTCATGGACCAATCTAACGTTTCAAATAAAGAACCGATGAGATTTTGCAAATTTTATGCGTTTTTTTTTTAAAAAAAGTTATCAAGCTCTTAACAAATCACCCTTTACAACCCTTGCATGTTGTTCTCTTTGTACACCCGCATATACCGAATAACATATCTATCTACGTGTAAGAACAACTTACTTTACTCTCTTAGTCTTCTCTCACAAAGGAGGGAAATGTTGTTTATATGTCCACTTACCACCCACTATACAAAACGTAGGATATATCGGTACTTTATTATCATTTTGCTACTATGAGTGTTGGTATTTGGGTCCCTATATACAAAAGATATGTATGTATGTATTCTGGTACATGCAATTTATTTGCCCGTTGTTATACATAAGCAAAACTGTAAATACTTCCTATACCAATCATATAAACTCCCCCTCCCATTTAACACCCACAACAAACGACCCTCTTTTTTATATGGCTGACTGGCTGGCTGGCTAGTTGGTTGGCTGACTATATGACCCACCCAGTTTTAATGGATTTTCCTTTGGAATGCTTGCGTTCAGTTTTATTTGTATTCAACAACAACAACGACGAAGCTTAAATTTCTGTTGACAATTGCTTTAAGGTTTTTACCTAATTTTCGCCTTCTTTAATAAAATATGTCGGCTGCTAAAGCGAAATGTCTCGTTTTTATGGCATATTTAAAAATTCAATCTTCAATACTTAATGTAGGTGGATAATAATTAGAAATTTGTGAATTTAATTTATCTGCAAAGCATTAAAGGAACTTTTTTAATAAAGTTAAAGTTAAGTCTATAGAAAATGTCGAAATTTAAATTCCATAGAAAATTTTCTTAAAATTTTATTTTTAAATAAAATTTTGTCAAAATATTATTTCTATAGAAAATGTAAGTACCTTTTAGTTGGAGAGGATTATTTTGCAAAATCTAGCGAAACCTGAAGAATTCTACCAATCTACCAAACAATCTACTATAGAAAATTTTGTAAACATTTTATTTCTATAGAAAATTTTGTAAAAATTTTATTTCTATAGAAAATGTTGTCAAAATTTTATTTCTATAAAAAATGTTGTCAAAATTTTATTTCTATCGAAAATTTTGTCAAAATTTTATTTCTATAGAAAATTTTGTCAAAATTTTATTTCTATAGAAAATTCTGTCAAAATTGTATTTCTATAGAAAATTTTGGCAAAATTTTATTTCTATAGAAAATTGTGTCACAATTTTATTTCTATAGAAAATTTTGTCAAAATTATATTTCCATAGAAAATTTTGTCAAAATTATATTTCCATAAAATTTTATTTCTATAGGAAATTTTGTCAAAATTTTATTTCTATCGAAAATTTAGTCAAAATTTTATTTCTATTGAAAATATTGTCAAAATTTTATTTCTACAGAAAATTTTGTCAAAATTTTATTTCTATAGAAAATTTTGTCTAAATTTTATTTCTATAGACAATTTTGTCAAAATTTTATTTCTATGGAAAATATTGTCAAAATTTTATTTCTATAAACAATTTTGTCAAAATTTTATTTCTATAAACAATTTTGTCAAAATTTTATTTCTACAGAAAATTTTGTAAAAATTTTATTTCTATAGAAAATATTGTCAAAATTTTATTTCTATAGAAAATTTTTTGTAATTTTATTTCTATAGAAAATTTTGTCAAAATTTTATTTCTATAGAAAATTTTGTCAAAATTTTATTTATATAGAAAATTTTGTCAAAATTTTATTTCTATAGAAAATTTTGTCAAAATTTTATTTCTATAGAAAATTTTGTCAAAATTTTATTTCTATAGAAAATTTTGTCAACATTTTATTTCTATAGAAAATTTTGTCAAAATTTTATTTCTATAGAAAATATTGTCAAAATTTTATTTCTATAGAAAATTTTGTCAACATTTTATTTCTATAGAAAATTTTGTCAAAATTTTATTTCTATAGAACATTTTGTCAAAATTTTATTTCTATAGAAAATTTCGTCAAAATTTTATTTATATAGAAAATTTTGTCAACATTTTATTTCTATAGAAAATTTTGTCAACATTTTATTTCTATAGAAAATGTTGTCAAAATTTTATTTCTATAGAATATTTTCTCAAAATTTTATTTCTATAGAATATTTTGTCAAAATTTTATTTCTATAGAATATTTTCTCAAAATTTTATTTCTATAGAATATTTTGTCAAAATTTTATTTCTATAGAAAATTTTGTCAAAATTTTATTTCTAAGAAAATTTTGTCAAAATTTTATTTATATAGAAAATTTTGTCAAAATTTTATTTATATAGAAAATTTTGTCAAAATTTTATTTCTATAGAAAATTTTGTCCAAATTTTATTTCTATAGAACATTTTGTCAAAATTTTATTTCTGTAGAAAATTTTGTCAAAATTTTATTTCTATAGAAAATTTTCTCAAAATTTTATTTCTATAGAAAATTTTGTCAAAATGTTATTTCTATAGAAATTTTTGTCAAAATGTTATTTCTATAGAAAATTTGAGTACCTGTTAGTTGGAGATGAATATTTTGCAAAATCTAACAAAACCTCAAGAATTCTACCAATCTACCAAACATTAAAAAATCTACCAACTGTGACAACCGTGCCCCGAACACAAATCCGGGGATGGGTTTATATGGGATCTATATAGAATTATGGACCGATATAGACAATTTTTTGTACCAAATCTCAAACAGACTGGATGAAATTTGCTTCTCTAAGAGGCTCCGGAAATCAAATCTGGGGATAAGTTGATGCAGATGAATTTTGCTCTTGCTCTGTTTATATATAATTTTGCACCAGTATGGACCAATTTTTGTATGGTTATTAGACAGCAACGTGATGGGGTGAAATTTGACCCGGAAGTATGGGGGCAACCCCAAAAAGTTGTCCGACAACAACTACATGTGCCAAGTTTCATGTCGATAGCTTATTTCATTTCATTTGTAGTGCGGCCAAAAGTAGGAGAAATTCCCTACTTGTAGGTTTATGCAATTATTTTGCGTTTGAGGGAACGTAGGAGCAGATTTTTCCAAATACACCAAAATGTAGGGACTATTTACCTCAAAAAAAATCAATTATTTGTATGATTTGGCCGCTTTGGGGTAGGCAAGTGTCGCCGGTTTTTGCTAACGTTTCAATTAGGTCATCGCACAGCAAATAAAATAATTTTTGGATTCAATCACGAAATTAATTGAAATAGCTTTAATCACAAAAATGATAGTATCAAAGTCAACTAAAAAATTAATTAATCCAGTTAAAAAAAAATTAATTGATAATTTTTGATTAATTTTTGCGATCGATTTTTGTTTTATTTAAAAAATTTGTTGAATCAATCAAATTTTTGATTGAATATTTTAGAAAATGAAATTCAATTTAAAATTTTTGTGAAATTTTTTCTGATCGATCAAAGAAAATCATAAGAAAATATGGTGCACAAAAATCTAGATCGGAATGGCTTGAAAAGGAGATCTTCACAGAAAATCTTCCATAGAAAAAATCATGAATCAATACAAATTTGGTGTCACACGGAGAAGAGACTGTGTCAATCTGACACCGATAAAATAACACTACCATCCGTTGTCAAAACAACAACCAAAGTTCATGATCTGAAAACGTAATGGTTACCAATTTATTGCCTGCACCATAGGCGCTAACAGTCGCCTTAGCGCATTGCACCAACGACAGAGTTGCCATAAGAACGTCTAATTAATATTTTAAGAGCTTCTAACGAATATTTTGTTCATGGCCAAAGAAAAACGAAAGCTGTTTATGAAATCGTGAAGGTCCGTGGGCGAAACCGTTTTTATTTTTCGTGAACGTTTCCGTTTCATTTTGTTACCGTCCGTTCACGATTTTGGAATGTAATTTTTTTCTATTAGTGTAAGTGAAAGACCATAAATACACGTTTAAATGCATAGTTTATAGCAAACAGATGAGCTGTGGTAAATTAGAAATTGAGAAATTCGACTACAAATAAATGGAAATCACTTGAAAGTTGAAAAAGTCAAGAATCAAAAGCCACCAGGGCTACTTTTGAACTACACTCTTAGCATGTTCTTTGTCGATTATAATGTAGAGCAAAACATGACTATGTATCTAACAAAAAAAGAAGATCTTCACAGAAAATCTTCCATAGAAAAAATCATGAATCAATACGCATTTGGTTTCAAACGGAGAAGAGTCTGTGTCATTCTGACAACTTTAAATTAACACCACCATCCGTTGTCAAAACAACAACCAGCGTTCATGATCTGAAAACGTAATGGTTATGAATTTTTAAGAAAAAAACAAAATTAAAAAATCCGCTACCGTCCCACGAACTTGGATTGCCTGAACCATAGGCGCTAACAGTCGCCTTAGCGCATTACACCAACGACAGATTTGTCATACGAACGTCTAATTAATATTTTAAGAGCGTCTAACGAATATTTTGTTCATGGCCAAAGAAAAACGAAAGCTGTTCATGAAATCGTGAAGGTCCGTGGACGAAACCGTGAACAATTCGTTTTTATTTTTCGTGAACGTTTCCGTTTCATTTTGTTACCGTCCGTTCACGATTTTGGAATATATTTTTTTTCTATTAGTGTAAGTGAAAGACCATAAATACAAGTTTAAATGCATAGTTTATAGCAAACAGATGAGCTGTGGTAAATTAGAAATTGAGAAATTCGACTACAAATAAATGGAAATCACTTGAAAGTTGAAAAAGTCAAGAATCAAAAGCCACCAGGGCTACTTTTGAACTACACTCTTAGCATGTTCTTTGTCGATTATAATGTAGAGCAAAACATGACTATGTATCTAACAAAAAAAGAAGATCTTCACAGAAAATCTTCCATAGAAAAAATCATGAATCAATACGCATTTGGTTTCAAACGGAGAAGAGTCTGTGTCAATCTGACAACTTTAAATTAACACCACCATCCGTTGTCAAAACAACAACCAGCGTTCATGATCTGAAAACGTAATGGTTATGAATTTTTAAGAAAAAAAACAAAATTAAAAAATCCGCTACCGTCCCACGAACTTGGATTGCCTGAACCATAGGCGCTAACAGTCGCCTTAGCGCATTACACCAACGACAGATTTGTCATACGAACGTCTAATTAATATTTTAAGAGCGTCTAACGAATATTTTGTTCATGGCCAAAGAAAAACGAAAGCTGTTCATGAAATCGTGAAGGTCCGTGGACGAAACCGTGAACAATTCGTTTTTATTTTTCGTGAACGTTTCCGTTTCATTTTGTTACCGTCCGTTCACGATTTTGGAATGTATTTTTTTTTTCTATTAGTGTAAGTGAAAGACCATAAATACAAGTTTAAATGCATAGTTTATAGCAAACAGATGAGTTGTTGTGGTAAATCAGAAATTGAGAAATTCGACTACAAATAAATCGAAATCACTTGAAAGTTCCATTTTTGCGAAAAAAAGTCAAGAACCAAAAGCCACCAGGGCTACTTTTGAACTACACTCTTAGCATGTTCTTTGTCGATTATAATGTAGAGCAAAACATGAATATGTATCTAAAAACAAACTTTCTTATAATTTTTGTTGAAATTTAACGAAAAATATTGTAGGGAAAATTGGAGGGAATATTTTTTCCGGCCTTGTAGTGTAAATCGAAAATTTTCCCTGACAACACCGATTGATTTACAAAGTTAGTATACCACCATACCATGTTGGAGGGACGATATAATGATTATTATTGCCAGTTTTACTAGAAGTTGGTAATACATATACCATGTTTTAGGTATTTGACATTGGGTCTTTTGGAAGTTTCTATGCCATAAATGATAATCGAGATATACTTACAAATTCATTTGTATATTATATCCATATTTTCCATGTTAATCTTACCTGAAAAATAAAGAAAAATATATAATCAATACAAAAAAAAAATTTAATCGACAAAAGCTTTATATAGTTAAAAACAAAAAGTGCAGTGGTATTTTGCCACCATTGTTGTTATGAGCGCAATTTTGCGTTTATCTATGAATCGATACTATTTTTTTTATCGATAGTCCTGCTAAATTAATAGAAGAAAATCAAAATATTTAATTATTAAATAAATGTCATACTCAGTGAACACTTTCTCGAATTACACTTGTGAGTACACACACGCAAATATTTTTGTCTTCAATCACGAAATTTTGATCCAATAAATTTTTAATTGAAATGTCTTCAATCACATAAATGATAGTATCAACAATCAAACTAAATTAAAAAATTAATTGATACAACAAATTGTTGTGATTCATTTTTGTTTCAATTAAATACACTGGTAGTAAAAAAAATTTATGAAATTTTCTTTGTATGGATATACTTTTAAGGCGCCAATTGGTTACTTCCATTATTTTACTTGCGGCATACTCTCTAGGCCTCTCTTGCAAACACATATATGTTTATAGGCTATTTCCAAATTAATATATGTTTGCATCTAAGCATATTATATTTACAAACATTTTATGTCCCAAACATAATATGTTTTAACGTATTAACATATATGCCCCAAACATGTTATGCTAGTTTATGAACATTATATGCTTGCACTTAATACTATTGTGTTGAAAACTTTGAGTTCCAAACATACAATTTTTACACCCAAACATATGAAAAACAGTCTTTTTCGTCCGTGTACAAATACCAGTTTAAAAATCCAAATTATAACGGGTACTTCAAAGTGAAAAATGTTTTCTTAATTCCAAAAAAAAAAAAAAAAAACTAGTATATACGGCCGTAAGTTCGGTCAGGCCGAATCTTATGTACCCTCCACCATAGATTGCGTAGAAACTTCTACGAAAGACTGTCATCCACAATCGAATTACTTGGGTTGTGGTATCTTAAAACTTCTTAACATCGTTTTCTAAATTGTGAGTTAGTCCATACGTGGTATATATCAGACAAAAAAGTTATGTGTTGGTGAGTCTACAAATAATTACGAATCGATATGATCTTTTTGCACGATACGTAGAAAGCCAGAATTGAAATATGGGGGTCGCTTATATGGGGGCTATATGTAATTATGAACTTGATATGGACCAATTTTTTGTGATTGGGGATCGATTTATCTGAGGGCTATATATAACTATAGACCGATATGGACCTAGTTAGACATGGTTGTTAACGGCCATATTCTAGCACAATGTACCAAATTTCAACTGACTCGGATGAAATTTCCTCCTCCAAGTGGACCAAATATCGGGTTCGTTTATATGGGGCCTATATATGATTATGAACTGATAGGCACCGGAGGTATATATAATTATGGACTGATATGAACCAATTTCTACATAGTTGTTGGATACCATATATTAACATCACCTACCAAATTTTAACCGAATCGGATGAATTTTGCTCTTCCAAGGGGCTCAGGAGGTCAAATCTGGGGATCGGTTTATATGGGGCCTATATATAATTATTGACCGATTTCGACCAATTTATGCATGAGTGTTAGAGGCCATATATTAACACCACGTACCAAATTTCAACTGAATCAGATGAATTTTGGTCTTCCAAGAGGCTCCGGAGGTCAAATCTGGTGATCGGTTTGTATGGGGGCTATATATAATTATGGACCGATGTGGACCAATTTTGCATGGTCATTAGAGACCATATACTAACACCATGTACCAAATTTCAGCCGATCGGATGAAATTTGCTTCTCTTAGAGGCTGCGCAAGCGAAATCTGAGCGTCGGTTTATATGGGGGCTATATATAATTATGGACCATCCTCCACCATAGGATGGGGTTATATTAACTTTGTCATTCCGTTTGTAACACATCGAAATATTGCTCTAAGACCCTATAAAGTATATATATTCTGGGTCGTGGTGAAATTCTTAGTCGATCTGAACATGTCCGTCCGTCCGTCCGTCTGTTGAAATCACGCTAACTTCCGAACGAAACAAGCTATCGACTTGAAACTTGGCACAAGTAGTTGTTATTGATGTAGGTCGGATGGTTTTGCAAATGGGCCATATCGGTCCACTTTTACGTATTGCTGTCATATAAACGGACCCCCAAATTTGACTTGCGATTGTTCTAAGAGGAGCAAATTTCATCCGATCCGGCTGAAATTTGGTACATGGTGTTAGTATATGGTCTCTAACAAGCATGCAGAAATTGGTCCATATCGGTCCATAATTATATATAGCCCCCATATAAACCGATCCCCCGATTTGGCTTGCGGAGCCTCTAAGAGGAGCAAATTTCATCCGATCCGGCTGAAATTTGGTACATGGTGTTAGTATATGGTCTCTAACACCCATGCAAAAATTGGTCCACATCGGTCCATAATTATATATAGCCCCCATATAAACCGATCTAAGAGATGCAAATTTCATCCGATCCGGCTGAAAGTTGGTACATTGTGTTAGTATATGGTTTCTAACAAGCACGCAGAAATTGGTCCACATCGACCCATAATTATATATAGTCCCCATATAAACCGATCCCCCGATTTGGCTTGCGATTGCTCTAAGAGAAGCAAATTTCATCCGATCCGTCTGAAATTTGGTACATGGTGTCAGTATATGGTCTCTAACAACCTTGCAAAAATTGGTCCACATCGGTCCACTTTTACGTATAGCCCCCAAATTTGGCTTGCGAGGCCTCTAAGAGAAGCAAATTTTATCCGATCCGGCTTAAATTTGGTACATGGTGTTAGTATATGGTCTCTAATGACCATGCAAAAGTTGGTCCACATCGGTCCATAATTATATATAGCCCCCATATAAACCGATCACCAGATTTGACCTCCGGAGCCTCTTGGAAGACCAAAATTCATCTGATTCAGTTGAAATTTGGTACGTGGTGTTAATATATGGCCTCAAACTCCCATGCAAAAATTGGTCGAAATCGGTCCATAATTATATATAGCCCCCATATAAACCGATCCCCAGATTTGACCTTCGGTGCCTTTTGGAGAAGCAAAATTCATCCTATCTGGTTGAAATTTGGTACATGGTGGTAGTATATGATATTTAACAACCATGCCAAAAGTGGTCCATATCAGTCCATAATCATATATAGCCCCCAAATAAACCGATCCCGAGATTTGGTTTTGGAGCCTCTTGGAGGAGCAAATTTCATCCGAGTCAGTTGAAATTTTGTACATTGTGCTAGTATATGGCCGTTAACAACCATGCCTAACTAGGTCCATATCGGTCTATAGTTATATATAGCCCTCAGATAAATCGATCCCCAATCACACAAAAATTGGTCCATATCAATAATTGTATATAGCCCCCATATAAGCGACCCCCATATTTCAATTCTGGCTACCTACGTACCGTCCAAAAGTCCATATTGATTCGTAATTGTTTGTAGACTTACCTACACATACTTTTTTTTTTGTCTAATGTATACCACGTATAATTCGATTGTGAATGACAGTCCTTCGTAGTAGTTTCTACGCAATCCATGGTGGAGGGTACATAAGATTCGGCCTGGCCGAACTTACGGCCGTATATACTTGTTTCTATTAGTTTATTTAAAATCATAATAAATTATGAATTATCAAAAGTTTAAAATGTAATTTTATTAAACGCAAATTTTTCCACGAAATTTTAGACAAAATAATTTCTTCAATAAAAATGCTCTTTGAAGATATGTGGGACTTGTTGGAGACAATTGACAATATTACACTCGTACATTTAAAAATAACCGGCAGTAATAACAAAAATTCTATATAAATTGAAATTTCCCTTTAAATCAAGCTTTAAGTTTTTCCACTCTCATTCCTTCCGTTTTTTTTTTTTTTGTTTTCGCATTACCTCAATTGAGGAAAAACACACATTCATACAAATTTGGTTGGCAACACTGAGTTTGCGTTAACGCTGCCATTATATTCACTGTAGCTCTGCCTTAATATCGGTCGTTTTTGCTGCTAACGTCAGGTCAGAGGGTGGTAATATGGGTGGCTTAGCATAGCATCATCATATCACTGGGGCCCGTTACTTTTTTCATTATTGCTCTTCTGTACATTGAGTTTTTATTTTGTGTTAGTTGAAGAAGAAGAAAAAAAGAAGACCCCCATGAGTATTATATGAAGCAAACAATGACACATAACTCAGAGAGATGAAAAAAAAACAGTGACTGCGACGGAAGCTGTAACGGTGCTTGTTTTTTTTTTCTAACGTTGGCAGCGACGACCAAACGATGGCGCTGTAGTGCTAGTGTGCTTTTGCTGCATATGTCAAAGCATTCATCAGAGCAAAGTATGGCTTTTAATAACATTTTTGCCATTGCTATGCCTTTCCATACTTCATTCCGACCATATTCTCAATTTTGTGTGTGTGTGTTTGTTTAATGCGCCGTGTTCTCCATACGCCGCCACCGTACATTTAAATGGGGTCGTTGGGGTACGGGTTAAGCGGCGGGGTGTTTTGTGTTTGGCCACATACAATACATCTTGGTTGGAGGATGCTTTTCCAGGCGCAGGCAGGGTGTTAGGCAGGAGGCTGATTTAACAGATATAGTTTGAGAGGGTGGTGGACCATAGTTGTTTACCCGGCAAAGAGGCTTGCCTACTACCATCCCGCTACACCGAATGCCTCATAATGCATATTGTATGACATGGCTTTAATATGTACCCAGTTTTCCCCGGTTTCCTTTTGTCATGTTTTTTTTTTTGATAAATTAAAGGAAAACTGATAGACAAAGTCGAAACCATGTTGATACCTCTCATCTGAAACATTTTGCAAGCTCCTTTTTTGCGTTGTGTGTAGAAGATATAAAATCCCCAACTGAAAAGGAAGTATATAGGCGACGGTGGATATGGTGAAGGGGGTTCATGATGATACGTGACATTTTAACAGAAATTGGAATTTATTTTTGTGTGTGTCCACCCGTGAATGCTGAATTATTTTATAGACATAAAAGGCAGAATGGATTGACCATAAGGCATTGGCTTGACAAGTTGTTCTGCAGTCTGTGTCCCCAATATGCTTTTACTATACTTCAGTTATGGGCACACTTTTCCATTATTTATTTGGGGTCAATTTGTATAACATTCATTTCGACAAAAATAATATATATATTTATCAAAGGATAGAAGCATATATTAGGCATTTAATATTTAAGAATATTTTTTTCGAAGGATATGCGTTGATTATTTTTCACAAAATATATAGCTTGGATTCATAAATATTTGATCAAAAAGAAATTTTAGAGAAAAACTTTTAAATTTGTAGTTTTTTCCTTTATAAATAAAATATTTCTTCAAAATTAATCAATCTGAATATTCCATCCATACAGTGGAAATGCAGTTAGTCAATAATAACCACTAACATGCAACCCTGTCTTCTGAACAGAAGTGGTTGAAAAATGTTGGAATTCAAGCCGCTTTCAAAGGATAATGGTTAAAATTACATAGAAATCAATAAATTCGAATATATAATCTCACGAATTCATTACGTCCAAATGCAAATATTTTCTCCATAAGGAGTTAGCATAAAGGGCCCAAAATTGAGTTATCTCTCCCAGTCAGATCTACACTAAAGGCTGTGGAAAGGTTCATTCGCCCGAACCGAAACATGTACAGTCTAGGCGTGTATAGATTTGTATCTGGCATTTTCTTTTCAATGGCTCTATTAACCATGTTCCTTAATCTATATCTGTCCATAAAGCTCGAAAAATAATTGTATAATTAGATATAATGCATTTGGACGTCAATTGACTGTTTCGGTATCAGGCTAACATGAAATATAAGAAACAAAATTTTGACAAAATTTTCTATAGAAATAAAGTTTTGACAATATTTTCTATAGAAATAAAATTTTGAAAATTTTTTCTATAGAAATAAAATTTTGAGAAAATTTCCTATAGAAATAAAATTTTGACAAAATTTTCTATAGCAATAAAATTTTGACAAAATTTTCTATAGCAATAAAATTTTGACAAAATTTTCTATAGAAATAAAATTTTGACAAAATTTTCTATGGAAATAAAATTTTGACAAAATTTTCTATAGAAATAATTTTTTGACAAAGTTTTCTATAGAAATAAAATTTTGTCAAAAATTTCTAGTAAAATAAAAGTTTGACAAAATTTTCTATAGAAATAAAATGTTGACAAAATTTTCTTTAGAAATAACATTTTGACAAAATTTTCTATAAAAATAAAATTTTGACCACAATTTTCTATAGAAATAACATTTTGCAAAAATTTTCTATAGAAATCAATTTTTGACACAATTTTCTATAGAAATAACATTTTGACAAAATTTTCTATAGAAATAAAATTTTGACAAAATTTTCTATAGAAATAAAATTTTGACAAAATTTTCAATATAAATAAAATTTTCACCAAAATTTTCTATTAAAATAAAATTCTGACAAAATTTTCTATTGAAATAAAATTTTCGACAAAATTTTCTATAGAAATAAAATTTTGACGAAATTTTCTATAAAAATAAAATTTTGACAAACATTTCTATAGATATAAAATTTTGACAAAATTTTTTATAGAAATAAAATTTTGAAAAAATTTCTAGATATAAAATTTTGGCAAAATTTTCTTTAGAAATAAAATTTCGACAAATTTGCTATAGAAATAAAATTTTGACAAAATTTTCTATAGAAATAAAATTTTGACAAAATTTTCTATAGAAATAAAATTTTGACAAAATTTTCTATTAAAATAAAAGTTTGACAAAAATTTCTATAGAAATAAAATTGTGACAAAATTTTCTATAGAAATAAAATTTTGACAAAAATTTCCATAGAAATAAAATGATGACAAAATTTTCTGTAGAAATAAAATTTTGACAAAATTTTCTTTGAAATAACATTTTGACAAAATTTTCTTTAGAAATAAAATTTTGAAAAAAATTTCTATAGAAATAAAATGATGACAAAATTTTCTTTAGAAATAAAATTTTGACAAAATTTTCTATAGAAATAAAATTTTGACCAAAATTTTTCTATAGAAATCAAATTTTGACAAAATTTTCTATAGAAATAAATTTTTGACAAAATTTTCTATAGAAATAACATTTTGACAAAATTTTCTATGGAAATAAAATTTTGACAAAATTTTCTATAGAAATATTTTTTTGACAAAGTTTTCTATAGAAATAAAATTTTGTCAAAAATTTCTAGTAAAATAAAAGTTTGACAAAATTTTCTATAGAAATAAAATGTTGACAAAATTTTCTTTAGAAATAAAATTTTGACAACATTTTCTATAGCAATAAAATTTTGACAAAATTTTCTATAAAAACAAAAATTTGACCAAAATTTTCTATAGAAATAAAATTTTGACAAAATTTTCTATAGCAATAAAGATTTGACAACATTTTCTATAGAAATAAAATTTTGACAAAGTTTTCTATATAAATAAAATTTTGACAAAATTTTCTATATAAATAAAATTTTGACAAAATATTCTATATAAATAAAATTTTGACAAAATTTTCTATAGAAATAAAATTTTGACAAAATTTTCTATAGAAATCAAATTTTGACAAAAATTTCTATAGAAATAAAATTTTGGCAAAATTTTCTTTAGAAATAAAATTTCGACAAATTTTCTATAGAAATAAATTTTGAAAAATTTTTCTATAGAAATCAAATTTTGACAAAATTCTCTATAGAAATAAATTTTTGACAAAATTTTCTATAGAAATAACATTTTTAACAAAATTTTCTATAGAAATAAGTTTTGAAATTTTTTTCTATAGAAATAAATTTTTGATAAAATTTTCTATAGAAATAAAATTTTGACAAATTTTCTATAGAAATAAAATTTTCACCAAAATGTTCTATAGAAATAAAATTTTGACAAAATTTTCTATAGAAATAAAATTTTGACAACATATTCTATAGAAATAAAATTTTGACCAAATTTTCTATAGAAATAAAATTTTGACAAAATTTTCTATAGAAATAAAATTTTGACCAAATTTTCTATAGAAATAAAATTTTGACAAAAATTTTCTATTAAAATAAAAGTTTGACAAAATTTTCTATAAAAATAAAATTTTGACCAAAATTTTTCTGTAGAAATCAAATTTTGACAAAATTTTCTATAGAAATAAATTTTTGACAAAATTTTCTATAGAAATAACATTTTGACAAAATTTTCTATAGAAATAAAATTTTGACAAAATTTCCTATAGAAATAACATTTTGGCAAAATTTTCTATAGAAATAAAAATGGGACATAATGAGATTTTTTTTGATTGGTAGGCCCGATTTTTTATACGGAATCGATTTCAAAGAAATTCCCTCAAAAATTCCCTCATCCACAACTAAAAAACTTTGTCCCCAGTATTGGAGAAAAATCCTCAATAATGGTCACACTGCACTCAAAAACAAAGTGAACCCTCTATTCCACTAAAGCCAATTTAACTTTATTTTAGTTCATGGAATTATTATGTTTGGAGAAAGTTTCCTTTACTCTAATATTTTTTTGGGTACGTTAGTTAAATGAATTAAAACCAAATTTACACAAATGAAGAATAAAAATTTACTAAATTCGTATTTCTCACAAAATAGTTCATTATATCTTTAAATTCTTAAATTCTCCATAAAATCCAATTTTTTCTTTCAAACTACAATTTTTTCTTTAGCAAGTGTCTAAGAAATTTTCTTGAATTTGTCGAAAAATATTTACTTATTTTTGTGATGTCAGCGCTTGTAATACTGTTTAAAGGTGAGTTTGCCGTACAATAACGTCCGGTCACATGTTGCAAACTCAGCAAAAACTTATTTGGAAAAATTCTAATGGGATGTCCTTGTGATCGATAACGCATGACCTGGCTGATGATTCAAAATCGCGTATTGAGTCGAAAGAGTCGTTTTTCGTCGCATTATCTGTACGGTGGAAAAATGATGTGAAAAATTAGTGGCTAGCGATGGACAATACTTCGATTGATCAGTTTTTTAGGAATATATCCTTGAAAAAATTTCGTATTTTTAACTCCCAATTTGTGAAAAATTCTTTCATTTATGGGCAAATTTTTTAAAATGATTGTGCCACCTTTATTGACGAATGACACTTTTTACGCCACTTCTAAGAAATGCTCAAAGGTAACACTACTCTATATTTTTGCACAAATTCTTCCCATATGCTAAAACAGAAAAAAGTCAGCTACACCGAAAAAAAATGCTTAGTTAAATTAACGCTACATTTAACTTATTTTTGTTGCAAAAAAACTATATGTTTGTAGTTAAATTTTATTATTATTTTTTTTTCCACATCCCAATGAAATTTTCCTTTTTCTAAGTATTTGTCAAACATTTTATGAACTAAACCTGGGTATAAGGTTCAATGACAGTACACATAAGTTCAATATGAACTAAAATAAAAGAACATTTTCGTACGATAGTAAGAATGAACGACAGTATGGTTAAAATGTTCATGATTTTTCTCTTTACTTTTCATTTTTTCTTCTTTGAGAGGGTATAATTTCGTGAGTTGTAGTTAAAAATTACACCAAAAATTAAATTTTTTTTTTAATTTTTTAATTATTACGGATTTTCTACAGCAATTTTATTTTATTTAATTATTATTTAAATTGGCAATTTTTGGCGACGAAAGCGTTTCAATTTGGAAACAAAGCCAGGAGAGCACTGGTAAGACTGTGAGAACCTACAGTTTTAACACATTTTTTTTTTCACTGGACTGATTTTCGAGTGTACCAATTGTACCATTGCTATTCAACGTTACAATTTTCACTCCTATTAAATGTTAAAATTTCGAAAATATAAATATTCCGTTTACCTACCACAACTTTTCGATTAATGGTCTATATGCTATTACCAAATCTTAAGTACCATTTTTCAATTTTAGATTCGATTTTCCTTCAAATAAATGTTTAATTTAAATTTATCGTGGCAGAATATCTACAAACATTTTTCTCTGCTTAATGTTATGATATATGACTTTCCTACCAAAGAAAAAAAATCAACAAAACTTCTGGCAATGGCAGGCGATTTATTTATTTCTAGAGTCCTTACCATTCTTAGCATTGTCGTTTTTTTTTTTTCTAAAATAAAAAAACAAGAACTGTCTTCCCTTTCCCAATCATTCGTTTGGAACAACCTATGGGGCGAATATTTTACATTTCTATATCCTCTATATCCCACCCAACAATCCATCTCCTACTCCTCCTCCACCCACACCCAAATTACGTTATTTATATATTTTTTTTTTGCTTTTAGTTGACTTTCTATTTTCTTAAAGGAACCAACAAAAAAAGTTTTGTTTTTAGGAATTTTTTAAGCATTATGCCATTTGTCGATTTCTTTTTTTTTTTCTTTAAATGTAAATGAACAAGAATTGTTTTTTTTTTTGGGCGTGTGTTATACTTTTCAGAGCTTAAAAGAAAAGTCCCACAGAATATGATATAGCAGAAGAGGCCGGCGGGCGAGGAGAGATGAGGTAGTTGAATGAATAAAACAAAATAAAGCCATATACAACAACAAGCAAACTTTAATGGTCTTTATCCTGAATTCTTAAAGGAAAAAAAATTGTTCAAAATATTTTTACTTATGGGTGGATTCCTAACCAAACACCCCCGCCATCAATGATGATGATTACCTAAAATTGGGACTGATGCTTATATATAAAAATATATTCCCTGGGTGGTGGTTTGGTTTAATATAAGAGCTGTTGTGTATCTCCCAAAAATTTTGCATGCATAAACTCAGCTCGTTTCCATTATTTTAGGAAATTTTGTGGAGAATTTATGTTGACATTAAATAGGAAGAACAAAATCCATAAATTTCCTCTGTTGGAAGAAAGAAATGCAAAATAAACTGAAGTTGCTTTAATTTACGCAAAATATAAAAAAAAAAAAAAAACATTTAAAGTTCTCAAACAGCTGAGACAGTACTTTTGATAATTAAAGCTTTAAGTAAACAATTGCAATATTTTTTGTTGATATAATCATCCATATACTGTTATCAGATATTCGCTGTAGGAACTTGCAGGTAGGCAAAGGACAACGATATAATTTGCAGTTTCCAGGTCCTGGATATAGATTTGCTCAGCCAACTCGTAGAGAGATTTGCGGTATACCCAAAAAATATAGGACTTGACATGTTCTATATTTAGTGAATATTGAACTGCTCAGGCACCTTGTTGAGAGACTTGAAGTGTACCAACAAATTCAAGATCTCCTGGATCTTGATGTGTGTGAAGATAAATTCGAATTTGAAATTTGTAGCAAAAAATTAGCCGAGACACAAACCAGCACCAAAAATATCTTTCTAATTCCAATTTCGATTTTTTTTAGTATTTGGCTTATTATCCAAAAACTAAGTCGCGTGCGATAAAGAGACTGGGTTCATTCCAAAGGGTTTGAGCTCAGCTTTTAGCCGAGACACAAAACAGCACCAAAAATATTTTGCAAATTCGAATTTAGGATTTCAAATTTCAATTTGGATTTTTTAGTATTTGGCTTATTATCCAAAAACTAAGTCGCAAGCGATAAATAGACTAGGTTCATTCGAATCACGGTTCATTCGAATTCATAATCACCAAAGCCTTTATTAGAAAAGTATTTGTGAAAAGCGCAGATTTTAAATTATTTCTATGAAAATTTTATTAAAATTTTCATTCAATAGAAAATTTTCTCAATATTTTATTTCTATAAAAAATTTATTTCTTTAGAAAATTTTGCCAAACGTCTATTTCTATAGAAATTTTTAGCAACATTTTATGTCTATAGAAAATGTTGCCAAATTTTATTTCTATAGAAAATTTTGTCAAAATTTTTAGTTCTATAGAAAATTTTGTGAAAATTTTTAGTTCTATAGAAAAATTTGTCACAATTTTTAGTTCTATAGAAAATTTTTTCAAAATTTTATTTCTATAGATATTTTTGCAAAATTTTATTTCTATAGAAAATTTTGTCAAAATTTTATTTCTATAGAAAATTTTGTCAAAATTTTATTTCTATAGAAAATTTTGTCAAAATTTTACTTCTATAGAAAATCTTGTCAAAATTTTATTTCTCTAGAAATTTTCATCAAAATTTTATTTCTATAGAAATTTGGTCAAAGTTTTATTTCTATATAACATTTAATCAAAATTTTATTTCTATAGAAAATTTTGTCAAAATTTTTATTTCTATAGAAAATTTTGTCAAAATTTTTATTTCTATAGAAAATTTTGTAAAAATTTTTATTTCTATAGAAAATTTTGTCAAAATTTTTTTGCTATAGAAAATTATTTAAATTTTGTTTTTTTTTTTTGCTATAGAATATTTTGTCAATTTTTTTTTTTTTTGCTATAGAAAATTACGTCAAAAATTTTTTTTTGCTATAGAAAAATTTGTCAAAATTTTATTTCTATAGAAAAATTTGTCAAAATTTTGTTAAAATTTTATTTCTATACAAAATTTTGTCAACATTTTATTATTATAGAAAATTGTCTCAAAATTGTATTGCTATAGAAAATTTTGCCAAAATTTTATTTCAATAGAAAATTTTCTCAAAATTTTATTTCCACAAAAAATTTTGTCAAAATTTTATTTCTACAGAAAATTTTGTCAAGTTTTATTTCTATAGAAAATTTTTGCAAAATTTTATTTCTATAGAAATTTTCATCAAAATTTTATTTGTATAGAAAATTTTGTCAACATTTTATTTCTATAGAAAATTTTGTCAAAATTTTATTTCTATAAAAAATTTGGTCAAAAATTTATTTCTATAGAAAATTTTGTCAAAATTTTATTTCTATAGGAAATTTTGTCAAAATTTTATTTCTATAGAAAATTTTGTCAAAATTTTATTTCTATAGAAAATTTTGTAAAAATTTTATTTCTATAGAAAATTTTGTCAAAGTTTTAGAGAAGTTCACCAATGTGGTATCACAATGGACTGAATAGCCTATGTGAGCCTGATACATCGGGCTGTCACCTAACCTAACCTATTTCTATAGAAAATTTTGTCAAAATTTTTTGCTATAGAAAATTTTGTCAATTTTTTTGCTATGAAAATTTTGTCAATTTTTTTTTGATATAGAAAATTTTGTCAACATTTTTTTTGCTATAGAAAATTTTGTCAAAATTTTATTTCTATAGAAAATTTTATCAAACATTTTTTTGCTATAGAAAATTTTGCCAATTTTTTTCTATAGAAAATTTTGTCAAAATTTTATTTCTATAGAAAATTTTGTCAAAAAAAATTTTGTTATTAAAAATTTTGTCAAAATTTTATTTCTATAGAAAATTTGGGAGCCACCGTGGTGCAATGGTTAGCATGCCCGCCTTGCATACACAAGGTCGTGGGTTCGATTCCTGCTTCGACCGAACACCAAAAAGTTTTTCAGCGGTGGATTATCTCACCTCAGTAATGCTGGTGACATTTCTGAGTCATTGAGCACTCAGTGATAAGAGAGAAGTTCACCAATGTGGTATCACAATGGACTGAATAGTCTAAGTGAGCCTGATACATCGGGCCGCCACCTAACCTAACCTATAGAAAATTTTTTTTTAAATTTTATTTCTATAGAAAATTTTTGTCAAAATTTGATTTCTATAGAAAATTTTGTCAACATTTTATTTCTATAGAAAATTTTGTCAAAATTTTATTTCTATAGAAAATTTTCAAGATTTTATTTCTATAGAAAATTTTGTCAAAATGTTATTTCTATTGAAAATTTTATTTCTATAAAAATTTTGTACAAAATTTTATTTCTATAGAAAATTTTGTCAAAATTTTTTTGCTATAGAAAATTTTGTCAAAATTCCTTTTTGCTATAGAAAATTTTGTCAATTTTTTTTTTTTTTTGCTATAGAAAATTTTGTCAAAATTTTATTTCTATAGAAAAATTTGTCAAAATTTTGTTAAAATTTTATTTCTATAGAAAATTGTCTCAAAATTGTATAGCTATAGAAAATTTTCTCAAACATTTTTTTGCTATAGAAAATTTTGCCAAAATTTTATTGCAATAGAAAATTTTCTCAAAATTTTATTTCCACAGAAAATTTTGTCAAAATTTTATTTCTATAGAAAATTTTATTTCTATAGGAAATTTTGTCAAAATTTTATTTCTATAGAAAATTTTGTACAAAATTTTATTTCTATAGAAAATTTTGTCAAAATTTTATTTCTATAAAAAATTTGGTCAAAATTTTATTTCTATAGAAAATTTTGTCAAAATTTTATTTCTATAGAAAATTTTATCAAAATTTTATTTCTATAGAAAATTTTGGCAATATTTTATTTCTATAGAAAATTTTGTAAAAATTTTATTTCAATAGAAAATTTTGTCAATTTGAATTTCCCAAAAAACTAGTTATCTAAATGGGAACTTCGAATAACAAAAAAATAACTTGTTTTTTTGTTTACGAAACCTTTAAGAACGACAAGTTGCCTCATTTTCATAAATACATATTTGATTAATATGCCTCCATTTGTTTTTTTTTTTTTTTTTTTGGTTCTAATATTTCAACGGCACCTTTAAAATCTTCCATTCACAGTCATCTCTTTTTTTTAAGGGGGGCGCTTACCAAAAATCTATTCATCATTCATTCATCTATCTTCGCCTGGGTGCTCTGGATTTAAATCCAATATTCGTGCCATATTTTATCATTTATTAAAGCCAAAAGCAAGCGAGACTAGCAAGCGAAAAAGCGAATCATGAAAAGATTACAAGAAATAAATTCACAAAATAATAACCATAAACAAAGTTGAGCCAGGCCAGATGGCAAGCAGCAGCAAAAGGAAAACCAGAGTAGAGGAGATAGATAATAAAATAAGGCAAGAAACAGAAAAAGAAAAACACCGCAACGATGTTAGATAGGAAAATTGGATTTTTGTACTAGAGTTTATTTTACTATCCTCCGTTGGTCGCCTCTTCTACAACTCCCTCGCCATATACCATATATTGTATATTCATGGCTCTAAAGGAAACATTTTCCAAGTTGGATAAAAATGAAGCAAAAAAAAAAGCGAAAAACAAAAATAATAACGAGACCACCATACCAAAATGAAAAAGTAACGCACGAATGCGCAAGTACCCATATATACAACCATCCATGCTGTTGATGATGATGACGATGATGCTAATGTTGTTGCTTGCTGTAGCAATAATGGCAACAAAAGCCTCAGCAGCTGCTGCAGCAACCACCGCCAATGCAACATCATCTATGACAGACTATTGCTAGCAGCTGCTGCTGCCGTTGCTTCTGCTGGGCGGCAGGCAATATGGGCCCGTTTCGTATTCCTCCTCTCTATTTTCGATATTTCAGATGGTGTAGCAACTAAAAATTCAAGCACAGCACAACAATTTCTGTGGCGAAACGTCAAGATGCCTCCATCACTGAGGAGGCAAATATTTTCAAATAACTTCACAAAACACCAGGGAACATTACAATAAAAAAATTGCAGGCAGGCAATAGTTTTTGGTTTTCGTATAAGAGTAAGAGAGGATCACAAAAAAAAAAACAACAAACAATATGAAGTAGTAACCTACGTCAAGATAGCCAGATATCGTCAATATGTCTGTTGGTCTATTCGTTCGTTGTATCATTTGGCGTTGTAATGCTTCTGGCTTGGTCTTTGTATTCTTGCTTTAGTTTAGTTGTAATATTTAAAAGATTTTTTTGTTGGGGCTCAGTTTTTTGGTTCATTTCATGACCCAAAACAAAAAATTTAATACCAACTACCAACAGCTGCAGAACAACGATGATTGTGTTTTCAGTAAGGCATTGCGAGTTGCCTGATAGATGGAAATTGTTGTCGCAGCATAAAAGGAAAATTGTAATTGCGCCATTAATTTACATTGCTTAAGACAATAGTAAAGGGTTCTAAGTTTTATTTAGTTCAGGGAAATCCAATAAGAAACAATGGCTATAATGACCTATTGGTGTAGAGTTGCCACAACTTTGTGCAGGAGAGGCTTTGAATATCTAGGTAATAGAGATCGAGTCGATTTTCACCACCTTAAAAAAAAATCTGAAAAATCGTAAGAAGAAATTTAATAGTGATTACTCGCTGAGAACTTATGTATAACACCTCAAGCAATTTTCCTTGGATTGATTCTAAGTTTTGTTCAAAGTTCCAAGAAATCCAATAAGAGATTATGGCCTATTGGTGTGGAGTTGCCACAACTTTGTGAAAGAGATGCTTCGAATATCGAGGTAATAGAGCCCTAGTCGATTTTTTATTACTTTTCAGTTCCCCACCTTGAAATAACAACAAAATCTGATGCCATGATTGCAAAGTAATCGAGGATCCCCAATAGCATGATTGTACAATCATCGAGGAAGAAGAAATTTCAAGATGCTAAATGGATGCTAGATGCACAATTTTTTTATAGGAAAGTCTTTGAATATCTAGGTAAAGGGTGATACGGTCAAAATTCGGTCAAGGGAAAACGCGTGTAAATCGGTGAAATCGTTTATTTAAAAAATCAAATTAAATTTCTTTTTCAAGTTCAATTAGTATAAAATTCAGGAAAAATATTCAGTTAGGCTGTCGCTTTTCCAAATCCGAATTGCAGGGCCTCACGCTTGACACCAGCCATCAGATTTTGTACAGCCACCTTGTCCGCAGAAAGCCAGTTTGCCTTGAACTGCTGCTCGTCCTTAGCAGTTTTTTTTTTGGTCTTCTTTAGGTTCCGCTTGACAATAGCCCAGTATTTCTCAATTGGGCGGAGCTCTGGCGTGTTGGGAGGGTTCTTGTCCTTGGGAACCACCTGCACGTTGTTGGCGGCGTACCACTCCATGGCTTTTTTACCGTAATGGCAAGATGCCAAATCCGGCCAAACACTCTTTCACGTAAATTTCTTGGTTGACAGTCCCGGAAGCTATGAAAATGCTGCTTTTCAAGCCACGGGTACAGATGGCTTGCCAAACCAGATATTTCTTTGCGAACTTTGACAGTTTTATGTGCTTGAAAATATCTGCTACCTTTCCCCTTCCTTTTGTCGTATAAAACTCCTGTCCCGGAAGCTGCTTGTAGTCGGCTTTGACGTAGGTTTCGTCGTCCATTACCACGCAGTCAAACTTCGTCAGCATCGTCGTGTACAGCCTCCGGGATCGCGCTTTGGCCGTCGTATTTTGTTTATCATCGCGATTTGGAGTCACTACCTTCTTGTAAGTCGATAGTCCGGCTCGTTTTTTGGCTCGATGCACGGTTGTAGACGATACACCCAGCTTATTTGCGGCATCTCGGAGAGAGAGGTTAGGGTTTCGCTTGAAACTACCGGCAACTCTCTTTGTCGTCTCAGCGGCTTCCGGTTTTCGATTTCCCCCCGATCCAGACTTCCTGGCTGTCGACAAACGTTCCCCAAACACTTTAATTACATTTGTAACGGTTGATTTGGCAACTTTTAGCGATTTTGCCAGCTTTGCGTGCGAGTAGCTCGCAATGCGCGAGCAAAATTTTGATACACTGCTCTTCTTTCTTGGACGGCATTTTGACAACTGAAGAGTGAATTCCAAAATCAAAATAGGAGAAACATTCTACACACACACACCTTCAAAATGAGGGGTGTTCAGGTTTTTTAAATGCAAAATTGAAAGAAATACGTCAAGTTTATATTTACCAAATTTTGACCGTATCACCCTTTAGAAAATGTTGTCAAAATGTTATTTCTATAGAAAATATTGTCAAAATTTTATTTCCATTGAAAATTTTGTCAAAAAATTTTATTTCTATAGAAAATTTTATGAAAATTTTATTTCAATAAAAAATTTTGTCAACATTTTATTTCTATAAAAAATGTTAAAATTTTATTTCTATAGAAAATTTTATCAAAATTTTATTTCTATAAAAAATTTTGTCAAAATTTTATTTCTACAGAAAGTTTTCTCAAAATTGTATATCTATAGAAATTTTTGTCAAAATTTTATTTCTATAGGAAATTTTGTCGAAATTTTATTTCTATAGAAAATTTTGTCACAATTTTATTTCTATAGAAATTTTTTGCAAAATTCTATTTCTTTTAAAAAGCAAAATTTTTATAATTTTATTACTATAGAATATTTTGTCAACATGTTTTTTTTTCTTTGGAAAATTTTGTCAAAAATTTATTCCTCTGGAAAATTGTGCAAAATTTTATTTCTATAGAAAATTTTGTCAACATTTTATTTCTATAGATTTTTTTCCAATATTCTATTTCTATAGAAAATTTTTCGTGAAGAATTTTAATTGGAATTGGGTCGATCAAGTCCTTGGATTTTTGGGGACGAAAGCATTCCAATTTGTGGACATGAGCCAGAAAAATATTAGAAAAATGATCTTGCAAAAGGTTTGCTTTTCAACATTTTAATTTTTCGAAACTTAAATAACAGTACTTCGGCTAATTGTAAGTCATGTTTAATTGTCCATCCATAGCGGACTACATTATTTCCTATTTTTTTTTTTCATTTTTTATAAACAAAACCAGTTTTCCTTTCGTACAACATCATGGAAACTGGTATAGTCATATACCCAAAACTAGTGTCGGTGGAAAAACAAAATTTCTTCTCCCCACTGTCTGTTCTGTTTCCCCAAAGGAAGTGAAGACAATGGTAGTAGTGCAGCAGTGGTAAGAAGTTTTCTTGTCTAGTTTCCTATTCTGTAGGTGCAGCATTTACACAGTTGAATGTTCGCTGGTTTGGCAATGTTTGGTTTATTTGTTTCTTATTTGTTGGCAGCAGCAGCACCACCACCACCACTACCACGGAACGGAACTATCCACAACTATAGTAGGTTCTTGGCTTACATAGATTATCCCTGCAATGACTGTCTGTCCGTCTATTTGTGTCCATATGTCCGATTGCCTATTAGCTTTTATATTCAGGTTTACTTTTTTAGCCTTTGTTGTTGTTGACTATGGTGGTTATCTCTTTCTTGTCTTGGTTTAATCATTGTCGATTGGTTTGGTGTAATTGTTTTTATTTTTCCTTGTACCTTTTTTACCCAATATTCTCATTGGTTTCTGGTATCTTGGGGTTCTTTTACCCTTCGTAGTGTTTTTTAGTTTATTGGAATGCTTTTGCTTTGTTTTTCATTGTGGCTATAGCCGTTTTGGCCAAATATTTAAGCGGTTATTTTTAGGTTCCATGTTCCAACGGAACGAATCGTTTTCTGGGCTTCTGTATTTTTATTCTTTCGTTTTCTTTTTTACTTAATTTATTTACTGGTATTGGAGAATCAAACCAAATTTCAGACAGATAAAACCATAAAATGTTGGTTTTTAGTTGAACTTTTGTTATTCTCTATCATTCTTAATTTGTAATTGTATACTATTATGCGATGGTCAAGGGAGATTGGATAATGTAATTTACGATTTGCAACAGAATTTTTTCTAATTTACATAGCGATACAGTCAAAAATCCCTATGTTTTAACGATAATTTACGAAAAAAAACTACCAAACAAAAAAAAAAAAACTTTTTCCAAAATTTTATTTCTATAGAAAATTTTGTCAAAATTTTATTTCTATAGAAAATTTTGTCAAAATTTTATTTCTATAGAAAATTTTGTCAAAATTTTATTTCTATAGAAAATTTTGTCAAAATTTTATTTCTATAGAAAATTTTGTCAAAATTTTATTTCTATAGAAAATTTTGTCAAAATTTTATTTCTATAGAAAATTTTGTCAAAATTTTATTTCTATAGAAAATTTTGACAAAATTTTATTTCTATAGAAAATTTTGTCAAAATTTTACTTCTGTAGAAATCTTTTTCAAAATTTTATTTCTATAGAAAATTTTGTCGAAATTTTATTTCTATAGAAAATTTTGCCCAAATTTTGTTTCTATAGAAAATTTTGCCCAAATTTTATTTCTATAGAAAATTTTGTCAAAATTTTATTTCTATAGAAAATTTTGTCAAAATTTTATTTCTGTAGAAAATTTTTGCAAAATTTTATTTCTATAGAAAATTTTTGCAAAATTTTACTTCTATAGGAAATTTTGTCAAAATTTTGTTTCTATAGAAAATTTTGTCAAAATTTTATTCCTATAGAAAATATTGTCCAAATTTTATTCCTGTAGAAAATTGCATTTTTTATTTATTTGTATATTTATTATAATTAAAATTACGATAAATAAAAAAAAAAGATTTAAGCATTAGCAACTGAAGTTTTCGGCTTAATATATAGACATTTTATGAAGTACCACTTTACAGAATCGACCAAAACATCAAGAATTCTACCAATCTACCAAACAATAAAAAATATACCATTTTTGGTACAATTTTACCAACTTGGCAACCGTGCTCCGGAGTCGATCTAGCCCTTGGAGTCTGTCCGTCTGTCCATGTATTTGTTCTTGGCAGGATTCCATGTATTAACCGATTTCCATGAAATTTGGTACAGGTCTTGTTTTGTTCTTTTTTTTTTGTTTTTTGACAGAAAGACGAACGCTATTGAATTTGGGAAGAATTATACGTTTTCAAAGAAATATTTTTCTTATTTTCAATTTCACTAGTGGCCACACAAATTACAAGCACAAAACAATGATAAAGATGCGGCATTTTATTTTAAAGACCTAACATAACTTGGACAGAAATGATCCAAACTATCAATAGGACGTTTTTGCTTTCTTAAAATAACAGTAAAGAAAAGTAACAGTTCAACGGTGAAACACAAATTTATTACCGGCCTTTATTGAAAACATTCTTATTAGAAATAGGTCAGTGTTGCCAAAAATCACAATGGTCAGTGTTGCCAATCACCGACAATGGGATAAATGACACTTTCGCACAACCTGCTCTAATATGCCCTTTATAGACTATCAGTTATTCCGGACGACAGTGCTCGTGTCGAACATATCGCGTATATTGGACACATTATCAGTTAAGCCCGAAAGCATAATCGATACTGCTGCATGTTTATGGGATCGATAGCACATTTACCGATTATTTAGTCATCGCCGACAAGTCGTGTCGATCTGACACACTGTAAGATTCTTTACAAACACCGACATTCCGTCCGGAATAACTGATAATTTGTAAAGCGCATTACTATGCCTCTGGTGAAAATATTCGATGTGTAAATGAAACTTCCATATCATGTACAGGGTAACTGATACGAATAACAACCAAGTTCACATTTTAACCGAAATATTGTGAATGTGTTACATTTGTCGAGAATATCGGCAATTGAAAGTTTCTGATCGAACTGGGGCCAAATCACCGCATTCGTCATCGAGTTCTGTTTCGTATATAGAAACATTTCGATCGCATTAAATTTTTAGATAACCGCATTCGGTCGTAATTTATTTTGTCTTTGTTTTTTTACATTGCTGTAAACATATGGTAATAAGAAATTGGAAGAGAGAAAAGCAGTCCTTTAGCATTGCCTGAAGTAAAGTGATTCTATTTTGAAGTGAGTGTGAGTAGATTTAAAAGACGTTTTCATCTGTCAAAAGAAGCTTTTAAATATGTTCTTGAAAAAATAAGTTTTTTTTGAAGCGGCTACTGAGCATTCCTTTCTTTGCTCCGTTTCCCTAAATACAAGTAATATTATATTTTTTTAATGTATTTTGCCAAAATAGAATCATAATTACATTTTTGCCAATTTTTTTCTTTTTGTTTACCTTTTTTCTGCTCAAAAATCACTACATACTTCGTTTTCGATAGCATGCTACCTATCGTGTTCAACTTCGAGTAGAAACAATTCGATAACGACAGCGGTGATCCACGTAAACTACATTACGATGAAGAAGAACTCGATTTCGACTGCGGTGATTTGGCCCCTGGATGGTTTCTGATCGACTATGGATCTTAAGAATTTAAAATCTCAAAATATATAGGCAATATGGTACTCAAATTAAAAGCAAGTTTGTGTGCTTTAGGATTATCATATTTTGAAATAAAATAAATTTTTGAGAAAATTTTAGTTCTATAGAAGTAAGATTTTCAGAAAATTTTCTATTGAAATAAAATTTTGACAAAATTTTCTATAGAGATAAATTTTTTACAAAATTTTCTATAGAACTAAAATTTTGACAAAATTTTCTATAGAAATAAAATTTTGACAAAATTTTCTATAGATATAAAATTTTGCAAAAATTTTCTATGGACATAAAATTTTGCAAAAATTTTCTATAGAAATAACATTTTGCAAAAATTTTTTATAGCAATAAAATTTTGCAAAACTTTTCTATAGAAATAACATTTTGACATATTTTTTTATAGCAATTAAAATTTTGACAAAATTTTTTATAGAAATAAAATGTTGACAAATTTTTCTATATAAATAAAATGTTGACAAAATTTTCTATAGAAATAAAAGTTTGAGAAAATTTTCTTTAGATATAAAATTTTGAGAAAATTTTCTTTAGAAATAAAATTTTGAGAAAATTTTGTACAGAAATACAATTTTGACAAAATTTTCAATTCCATAGAAAAAAATTTTCTAGATATAAAATTTGATATTCTCAATAGAAGTAACATTTTGAGAATATTTTCTATTTTGACAAAATTTTCTCTAGAAATAAAATTTTGACAAAATTTTTTCTAGAAATAAAATTTTGACAAAATTTTTTCTAGAAATAAAATTTTGACAAAATTTTCTCTAGAAATAAAATTTTGACAAAATTTTCTATAGAAATAAAATTTTGACAAAATTTTCTATAGAAATAAAATTTTGACAAAATTTTCTATAGAAATAAAATTTTGACAAAATTTTCTATAGAGATATAATTTTTACAAAATTTTCTGTAGAAATAAAACTGTTGACAAAATTTTCTACAGAAATAAAATTCTTACAAAATTTTCTATAGGACTAAAATTTTGACAAAATTTTCTATAGAAATAAAATTTTGAGAAAATTTTCTATAGAAATGAAATTTTCTATAGAAACAAAATTTAGCAAAAATTTTCTATAGAAATAACATTTTGACAAAATTTTCTATAGAAACAAAATTTAGCAAAAATTTTCTATAGAAATAACATTTTGACAAAATTTTTTATAACAATTAAAATTTTGCAAAACTTTTCTATAGAAATAACATTTTGACATATTTTTTATAGCAATTAAAAATTTGACAAAATTTTCTATAGAAATAAAATTTTGACAAATTTTTCTATAGAAATAAAAGTTTGAGAAAATTTTCTTTAGATATAAAATATAGAGAAAATTTTCTTTTGAAATAAAATGTTGAGAAAATTTTCTATGAAAATACAATTTTGAGAAAATTTTCTGTATAAATAAAATTTTGACAAAATTTTCAATACCATAGTAAAAAATTAGAAAAAAATTTTTCTAGATATAAAATTTGACATTCTCAATAGAAATACAATTTTGATAATATTTTCTATTTTGACAAAATTTTCCCTAGATATAACATTTTGACAATATTTTTTCTAGAAATAAAATTTTGACAAAATTTTTTCTAGAAATAAAATTTTGACAAAATTTTCTTTAGAAACAAAATTTTGACAAAATTTTCTATAGAAATAAAATTGTGACAAAATTTTCTATAGAAATAAAAGATTGAGAAAATTTTCGATAGAAATAAAGTTCTGAAAAAATTATATGGAAATAAAATTTTGACAATTTTTTTAAAGATAAAAAAACTTTGTGAAAATTTTTTGTAAAAAAAATATTTTGACAAATTTTGTTTATAGAGGAGGAAATTAGAATATCTGATTATTCAGATTTTTTTTCAATAATTTTCATTTTCCAAACTTCTTTTATTTATAATACATTTGGGATTACTTTTTCATATGATTAAATTTTCATTACAACTTAGGGTTTTAGATGCTTCACAGGCCTTTGACAAAATTTTTTCTAGAAATAAAATTTTGACAAAATTTTCTCTAGAAATAAAATTTTGACAAAATTGTCTATAGAAACAAAATTTTGACAAAATTTTCTATAGAAATAAAATTTTGACAAAATTTTTTATAGAAATAAAAGATTGGGAAAATTTTCGATAGAAATAAAGTTCTGAAAAAAAAAAAATATGGAAATAAAAAAAAGATAAAAAATTTGTGAAAATTTTTTGTAAAAATAAAATTTTGACAAAATTTTCTGTAGAAATAAAATTATAACAAAATTTTATCTGGAAATAAAATTTTGACAAAATTTTTTTTATAGAGGAGGAAAATAGAATTTCTGATTATTCAGATTTTTTTTCAAAAATTTTCATTTTCCAAACTTTTTTTATTCATAATCCATTTGGGATTACTTTTTCTTATGATTAAATTTTCATATGAAAAAGTGAATTAGATGCTTCACAGGCCTTTGCCCTATTTTCGGACCATATCAATTTTTATTTAGTCATTATTCATCTAATAAATTTCACCAAAATTAATAATGGACTTGGTAAACTAAATTTCTTGTAACTTTTCAAGGCCTTTCCGATTTCATAAAATAAAATTCTATGATCCAAAATTCCAGACATACTAATATTGCTTGTCGATAACATTTAGTGACCTATTCTCATTTTTTTAGAACTTTTTTGAAGGGTATTATATTTGGCGCATTGTTCAATTTTTTATCCTATTTTTTAATTTTTCGCACTAAACTGAATTTCTATTACATAGTCCACTAAATCTGCATGTTAGCCGGAAATTTGGAAAACACTTGTAATCACACTTTCACACTGCACTGTGTTACACAAGAATAAAAAAATAAAGTTGGCAACACTAACTAATCACACAAACACAAATACGGGGCAAAGCCCATTTTGATTATTTATTATAATTTATAGATTTTCCCACATAAATGTTAAACAAGTCACAATTTTTCTTTTATCACATTGGTTTGCCTTATGTGAGCATTCCATGTAATACAAAAACAAACGCCTTTATAGACTGAAATAACTAACAAATGTTACCAACTCTGGCAACATACTTGATATGGATGGACATTTTGGGTTGATGAGGGAGGTGGGGATCGCAGACACAAATTTATCACTTTTTATTTTTCTTAGGCCACCCTTTGTTTTTTGCTTCACAATAGATTTAATTAATTTTTGTTTTTCGTTTTTGATGTTTCCATCTTTTATTTCTAAATTTTACAGTACAATTTAGTTTCTTTTTTCAATGCATTTGTTACTCTTAAATATTTCTCATTTTTTGTTTGCTTTAATTCACTAGGCCCAAAGAGGCCAACAATAAAAATACAAAATACACACCTCTTTTCTTGTTTGCTTTTTCACATCTATTGCAGATGATGATAATTATGTTGTTGTTGCTGTTGTGACGTTTAAATCTTGTGTACCGAATATTTTGTTTTTTAGTAAATGGGCTATATGTAGTAGTTAAAAGTAGCGAACTTTTCAACACTTGATTATATCTACAATTCTAATTTTGCTTTATGGATTTGTTTCTTTTCAGTTAACGAAACGATATCGATATGTACGAATCGATATATTTTTCATTTTATATTATGGTTATCGAACATATTTGATTTTTACTTGTTCTCTTTTTTTTTTTAATTCGTTTTTCTTTTATGTTGTTTTTACACCGTGATTTGTTTTTTTATGTATTCCGTGTCTCATCATCACTTTACTCGTTCAATTTCGCTTTAATTATCTTCATCATTTTGTTTTAATGCTCATTGTAATCGTCTCTTGTATTCTCCTCTCTCTTTCTAACATTTTTTTTAGTGAACTTTTCTCCCCACTCTTTTGATGTGGTGCTTCTGCTTCTTCTTCTTCTTTAATTATCCCACCACTGTACTTTTTTCGTGTGGTTTATGTTAGGTGTCTATGTATGTGTTTTTGTTCTTTAATTATAAAAATTGAATTATTTCCTTAGGTTCCTCTTCCTTAAAATTGTTTCCAAAATATTCCACCACCTTCATATAACTTTATTCACTAAATTTTTAACGATTTTTTTCAATTTTTTGTAACTTTTTAATCGAATCCATTGTCCACCATCGTTTCACCGTCTAACTCGTTCGCTGTTAAAAAAGGAACTGAAATGTTCGTTGATTTTTGCTTAATTCTTTTTCACATGCACGCACACATTCAAATGGCCGTGTAGTTCTAGCGAGTAAACTGAACTAGTAAACATAATACATTAGATTTAGTGAGTGATGAAAAGAGATGACAGCTGAATATATGCCATTTGTATACTAGATAGGAAAATAAAAGAGAGACAACTAGATCATGCAAACGGATATGCCTAACAGAGTTGCTTTCAACCTGAGTTATAGGGATGTTTCACATTTCAGACATTAGGCGGGTGTCACATTTACAGATTGGTTGTTCAATAATAGCTCCGTTCGGGAGCAGAAAATGAAGCCGACCCATTTTTGTCGGAGGAGACTGACACTAAATTTTTGCCTCCGGCGACGGCGGCTTGACGGCTAAGCCTATATAAATTTGTGCATTCGGCGGCTGGTACCCTGCCAGCATTTCAAAGTTCCATTTCATCCTCATCGCTACCACAGACTCGTAAATGTCACCACAACCATCGCGAACTGTGATGGGGGAAGCATATCAAAAAGTACAAAATGTACATGAAAGTATTTTGCCATCACTACTGTTAGAAGAGCCATTTTATTTTTTGTGAAACGCCAAGCGCAACCAGCTTGTTATATTTTATTTAAATAAAAACGAAAATAAAGTTCTGAAAACATAGATATTACGCTTAAAATTGTGAAAGGTATATGGTGAACAATTTTCGACTTTCCAAATAGAATAAAGTGATCGTTTTTCAAATATTTTTCCAGGCACGCTGTCTCCATCGAAAATAAACAATCTGGCTGATAGACGCTGCAATATGTAACTTGCTACTTAAAACTCAACATCATTCTTTTATTAATGAAAAAAATTATGTTAAATGTGATGAGATAAACCAAACAAAGTTATATTTATAAGAAATTATAAATGTTTAATCAAATCAATAAACATCTACACAATCGTGTTTTACTTGACCACAATGATTCTTCTACAATTACCTTAAAATGCACTTTTTCTGATAGTTTGCAGGGGTTCTTATTGGCGTCCTTCGAAATTGATCTACATAGGCACATAATAATTGCACTGATGAGAAACTTTTTCGTAGTAACTTGGCGTGGTACAACTTCTCAATAGTGACGGTGCTTTTCCGACGAGTTTTTGATGTCGTATATGATTGTTTTCGACGTAGTGGGGATTCTCAGAAGCGCACCCAAATTCAAAAAATGTTGGCAGGGTAGTTATCCATTATAAAATCAATTGGAAGTTATTGGAATGGAATTAGATTAGTTGTACAACCAATCTTACAATCAAATTTACATTGCATTCAAATTTTCTGAGCAAATTTTTTGCAAAGTTATTATAGCAGTGTGAAATTGAATGATTGTGGGTGGAAGGTTCAAAATTTTGGGAAAAAATACGACATTTTTCTGATTTAAATCGATATTTGTTATTAACTGGCGGCTAAATTTGAGTCGAGATGAGTCGACATATTCGGCGGCGGCGTCGACTGGCCAAAAATGGTCGGCGGCGCAACTTGGCGGCTTCATTCTCTGTTCGGGAGTCCGACAATTTTTGATAATTATCACAAATTTTTACTGGAAGTCGTTCGTTTACACTAAAAAGCCAACAAAATAGAGCCGGAGAGAGAATACATTTGACAGTTATTAGATAGAGAAATTGCAAGTTTTTGCTAGAGATTTTTTTACCCAGTAAAATCTTGTAACCCATAGCATACGTTGCCAGCTGGCTGTTAATAACAAACAAAGCACCAGTACAATGTACATGTTCCAATGTACAATGTACATGTTCCTCAGCTACAACTGGAAGTTAAAAAAAGAGGATCAGCTTTTTGTTATTAATATTTTAGAAGTTGAAAATTTGAATGTCCAAATACCCTGCCAACATTTTTTGAATTTGACGGCGCTTCTGAGAATCCCCACCACGTCGAAAACAATCGTATACGACATCCAAAACTCGTCGGAAAAGCGTCGTCACTATTGAGAAGTTGTACCACACCAAGTTACTACCAAAAAGTATCGCATGAGTGCAATTATTAGGTGCCTTTTTTAATAAATTTAGAACGACACCAATAAGAGCCCCTTAAATCAATCAGAAAAAGTGGATTTTATGATAGTTGTAAAAGAATCATTGTGGTCAAGTAAAACACTATTGTTTAGATGTTTATTAAGTTGATTAAATATTTATAAATTCTTATATAAAGGGTGATTCTTTTGAGGTTAGGATTTTCATGCATTAGTATTTGACAGATCACGTGGGATTTCAGACATGGTGTCAAAGAGAAAGATGCTCAGTATGCTTTGACATTTCATCATGAATAGACTTACTAACGAGCAACGCTTGCAAATCATTGAATTTTATTACTAAAATCAGTGTTCGGTTCGAAATGTGTTTCGCGCTTTACGTCCGATTTATGGTCTACATAAATAAGCTACGTAAATAAGCAAAATTTCCGCATTTGGAGTGAAGAGCAACCAGAAGCCGTTCAAGAACTGCCCATGCATCCCGAAAAATGCACTGTTTGGTGTGGTTTGTACGCTGGTGGAATCATTGGACCGTATTTTTTCAAAGATGCTGTTGGACGCAACGTTACGGTGAATGGCGATCGCTATCGTTCGATGCTAACAAACTTTTTGTTGCCAAAAATGGAAGAACTGAACTTGGTTGACATGTGGTTTCAACAAGATGGCGCTACATGCCACACAGCTCGCGATTCTATGGCCATTTTGAGGGAAAACTTCGGAGAACAATTCATCTCAAGAAATGGACCGGTAAGTTGGCCACCAAGATCATGCGATTTGACGCCTTTAGACTATTTTTTGTGGGGCTACGTCAAGTCTAAAGTCTACAGAAATAAGCCAGCAACTATTCCAGCTTTGGAAGACAACATTTCCGAAGAAATTCGGGCTATTCCGGCCGAAATGCTCGAAAAAGTTGCCCAAAATTGGACTTTCCGAATGGACCACCTAAGACGCAGCCGCGGTCAACATTTAAATGAAATTATCTTCAAAAAGTAAATGTCATGGACCAATCTAACGTTTCAAATAAAGAACCGATGAGATTTTGCAAATTTTATGCGTTTTTTTTTTTTTAAAAAAGTTATCAAGCTCTTAACAAATCACCCTTTACATCTGTGGTTTTAGTACTAAATATGCGCTTTTTGCAACCCTGCCCCAATTTTCCTTGTAGATGAATGTGTTGTGTGTGCGTGTTCACATATTGTTTGTGTTTGGATTGATATATTTACAAACAGCTGTTAAATCCTCAAATCTACGAAATCTCGTTATTTTGCCAGTCCGAACACTTGAGATTTGTAAAGAGATTTTGGTTCTAAATAGCGAGATTTCGTGTCGCGAACGTAGTATAAAAATTTCAATTTCAAATTTATTATTTTAAAAATTTTACAATTACCGTTTTTGTGTGCTTGCCGCCAACTTCGTCAGACTCTGAACTCTTGTATCATTTGGTCAGTGTTACCAATTTCTGAATAGATTGGCAAGTCAAAAAGCTAATGAACACAGCCGAAATGTCGTTGTGGATGTCAAATTAAGCAAAGCCCACACCTAACTATGGAGCCGGCTCGTATATTTTGTAACGGCGTTAGATTAATTCTTGTAGGTCGTTAATTGTATTCGTAGCGAATTTGCTGTGTGTATTATACGTTCACACGATGCCCAAAATCCCTTTATTAATTCCGTGGACTGTTTAAATAATTAGAGACGGAATTATAATATCTTTCGTTTTGATTAAATGTATAAAGGTTAACGGCATTATTCATAAAAAATCATTAACGTGCACTCTAAACCAGTGATAGCTATCACGCTCTTTTTATTCTATAAGCCTTATATAAAAATGGGTATTCATTAATCATTAATAACACTAGGGCTGTTTTCTTTTTGCACTGGATACCCTAAGCAGTCACGGACTACAAGAAAACTCGTTTATCCAGGACATCTCCAAAAAATATGCAACGCTGTCATCAGCTGTTTAAAAACAATCACAGAAAACAAGTGAAATCTTAAATTTTTAATGTATGAAATGCTCAAATAGTTATAAGTATGTACTGCTGCGATTATTCATGACACTGTATCACTTTGAATTTCATGATATTCGATAAATTAGTCACAATAAACTGCTATTGTGAATCTAAAAGCGCCACTTTATCAAAATGCAATTTAGTAACACCGACTCAACTTGCACTGATGAGATGTTCTGGATAGAACACCAGTGCAACGATGTTCTGGATAGCCCATACAAATGCTGCATCCAGTGTTAAAAGAAAACAGCCCTACTATTATAGTTATCATGCGTTTTTAGTGATCAGGTTGCAACACATGTCGTTACATCTTGTCATTTTCATCGTAGTGATGAAGATCGAATTATAACCGGTTGATCTTAATAAAAATTAATTCTCAAAATTTTACTGATATAATATAAAAATTTTACTGATATAATATAAATACTGATTTATATAAAGTCTATTGTTATTAAAAACACATCACTAATCTAATGGAATTCTTCTATTTAATTTCTCGAGCTAATTTTCTAAGGAAGTTTAAGATGACGTTAAATTTACATAATATTGGTAGGTATAAATTGTGTACGTCTATTTCTGCAGTTCTCTTATTTGGATTAGTATTTTGAAAAATGGCATCAAAATAGGGCTTTTATAAGAAAAGATCGCCCATTTTATACGCATTGGCATATAATGATATACAAAATAGCAAAAACAGCGATAAATTGCCAAAAAAAAGTATTTTGCGGTATTGCCAAAAAAAAGTATTTTGCAATTTTATCAAAGAGTTAACCCTGCCAGCATTTCAAAGTTCCATTTCATCCTCATCGCTACCACAGACTCGTAAATGTCACCACAACCATCGCGAACTGTGATGGGGGAAGCATATCAAAAAGTACAAAATGTACATGAAAGTATTTTGCCATCACTACTGTTAGAAGAGCCATTTTATTTTTTGTGAAACGCCAAGCGCAACCAGCTTGTTATATTTTATTTAAATAAAAACGAAAATAAAGTTCTGAAAACATAGATATTACGCTTAAAATTGTGAAAGGAATATAGCGAACAATTTTCGACTTTCCAAATAGAATAAAGAGATCGTTTTTCAAATATTTTTCCAGGCACGCTGTCTCCATCGAAAATAAACAAACTGGCTGATAGACGCTGCAATATGTAACTTGCTACTTAAAACTCAACATCATTCTTTTATTAATGCAAAAAATTATGTTAAATGTGATGAGATAAACCGAAAAATTTTATATTTATAAGAAATTATAAATGTTTAATCAAATCAATAAACATCTACACAATCGTGTTTTACTTGACCACAATGATTCTTCTACAATTACCTTAAAATGCACTTTTTCTGATAGTTTGCAGGGGTTCTTATTGGCGTCATTCTAAATTGATCTAAATAGGCACCTAATAATTGCACTGATGAGAAACTTTTTTGTAGTAACTTGGCGTGGTACAACTTCTCAATAGTGACGGTGCTTTTCCGACGAGTTTTTGATGTCGTATATAATTGTTTTCGCGTAATGGGGATTCTCAGAAGCGCTCCCAAATTCAAAAAATGTTGGCAGGGTGGCTGTTAATTAACCGACATTTGGTCCGTATACACATATAGTCTGAACGGCTCATTATAATGTGAACATATGGCTGATAGACGCTGCAATATGTAACTAGCAACTTGTAACTCAACATCATTCTTTTATTAATGCAAAAAATTATGTTAAATGTGATGAGATAAACCGAAAAATTTTATATTTATAAGATATTATAAATGTTTAATCAAATCAATAAACATCTACACAATCGTGTTTTACTTGACCACAATGATTCTTCTACAATTACCTTAAAATGCACTTTTTCTGATAGTTTGCAGGGGTTCTTATTGGCGTCATTCTAAATTGATCTAAATAGGCACCTAATAATTGCACTGATGAGAAACTTTTTTGTAGTAACTTGGCGTGGTACAACTTCTCAATAGTGACGGCGCTTTTCCGACGAGCTTTTGATGTCGTATATAATTGTTTTCGACGTAATGGGGATTCTCAGAAGCGTCCCCAAATTCAAAAAATGTTGGCAGGGTGGCTGTTAATTAACAGACATTTGGCCCGTATACACATATAGTCTGAACGGCTCATTATTGTGAACATAATTTCGACCTTTAAACTACAAATCCAAAGGCGTCTACAATTGATACGTTCCATTAACATATTTTTAACGCCGTACAAGTGATATGCTTTAGCTGTGTTGTCTGCCAAAATGTATCTGTTATTTATATTTTTTTATGTGCAAACGGAAACTTTCTTTGGTGAGCGACACGACGACGGGTGGTGAATTAATTCTACAAATCGACCCTATGTTTTATAACAAAACAACGACAATTATTAATAATTGAAATATGCATGAGAATTCTTAAGTGAAATCTATAGAAAACGGTGCATTAAAAACGCGAAAATTTCAGTGATCAGTGAAATAAAAAAGAGAAGAGGAGGACAAATAAGAAAAGGGGAAAATTCAAAGGAGGAAGAGAAAAAATATCGAAAAATACTACGAAAGGTGGTGTAAGGTGTGTATGAGAAACAAAAAACACAAGGGAAGAAGAAAAAAAAAAAAATAAAACAACACAGATACCAATAAAAATAGGAAAATATCCACGGGTGTATGCAGAAGCAGCAGAAACGTGTGTGTGTATGTGCCGAGTGTAAATTTTTCATCTCAAATTTGCCAAATTATATGGAATTTGTGCAGTTTTTATGAATTAAACAAATCAAATAAAGAAAAGTTTATTTATATGTTGTAGAAATTGAAACTTTTAGGCCCCCCTCCTCTTGCCTTGACTGGCCAAAGAGATTTGCTTATGGTAAAATATAAATCGATTTTCTTTGGCAAAATATGGGAGGATTTCTTGTAGTAACAACAGTGTTTATATTCATACAAGCGGAATAGGGAAGGGGTTGTCTGTGGGAGTGTATGTGTGTGTGTGTGCGCGAGCGTTTGTTGCCTTTTCCCCAGAGGAAAAGAAGAAAACAAATAAAAAAAATTCCCTATATTGTTGTGCTTTTGCGGTCTGTGATTTATTATTGTTGCTGATGATCATCAATTATTGTCCCTCAACAAAAACTTTAGTTGCATTATCGAATCGTGTAATTGTGAGGAACATTTTCATCCAAATGCACTGGTGTCAAATCCTCTACAATAAGGGTAAGTAAAAGTAAGGCTAATGTAATAAGTTCACCATTAAAGCTTTTTTTATGAATTAGTTTTTATTTTTATAGCTTCTTTTGAATATTTTATTTTGACAAAAGTCGATGCTGCTCTAGAATTTATCAAGAGGTCATAGTTTTGGTTTTTACCCTAATGTCCTATTGACATTTCAACAGCAAAATTCAGGGGCGTGGCTGTCTGTCGATTGTGAACTATTAAATGTTTTATGGCTGTGTATGGCGTTTTTTATTACTCAACGATTTGAAGGGCCAAATTGATATAGTTTTATACTTGGGAGATAATGGAAAATTCAACATTATTTACTTTGTGCATTAAACGTGGGCTGCTATTTATATAATTTGCTTTAAGTCTCTGATGTAAGGGATTTCCAAAAAGTGGAGTTACAGGAAAAAGTGGAAATCGAATAGAAAAGCTTGGGTGACAATGGAAATTTGTGAGTAAGGGGTTGGCAGATAGCAATTGAATTTGCAAAATATCATCATAGTATGATTACCACCAATTTAAAGCCTTAAAGATGCAGTCCGATGTATCAGGTTCACTTAGACTATTCAGTCATTCATTGTGATACCATAGTGGTGAACTTCTAAGCTCAATGAAAAGGGACCTCATTTTTATAGCCAAGTCCGAATGGCGTTCCACATTGCAGTGAAACCACTTAGAGAAGCTTTGAAACACTCAGAAATGTCACCAGCATTACTGAGGAGGGATAATCCACCACTGGAAAACTTTTTGGTGTTCGATCGAAGCAGGAATCACGACCTTGTATATGCAAGGCGGGCATGCTAACCATTAGGTTAGGTTAAAGTGGCAGCCCGATTAAGATTCAGGCTCACTTAGACTATTCAGTCCATTGTGATACATTGTGAACCATTGCACCACTATGGCTCCCCAGGCCATGTTCTTATTCAAACATCATTGCAATCATAGATAAATAAAAAATAGATAACCTATCCCTGTCCGTAGCAAAAATCTTTCAGTTCCCAAAATGAATTCTCTGACATTTCTTTTTGTATTTTTGTAAAGAGAAAATTTCCTCAAAATAGAATTTTGTATTTTCGCTTTTTTGGTCGAATTTTTTGTGCAAATATAATCTTTTGAATATTTATTTTGATTATAAATCATCTGGTGTCCAAAAATGTTCAAATTGTGGATAAAATAAGAAAATTGTAAAGCGAATCCCAAAGAGAATTTGGAATTGGCCCTACTTTTTCGATTATTCTTCACTGTGGGTGTTAAAATCTGGGAGGTTTCACTGTATTTTGTTATTACAATAAAAACATTAGAGAAAATTTTATCAATAAAACTTCCAAACAAAAACAAAATCTTGTTTTGGAAAAAAAATTCAATAGAAAATTTTTGTCAAAATTTTATTTCTATAGAAAATTTTGTCAAAATTTTATATCTATAGAAAATATTGTCAAAATTTTATTTCTATAGAAAATTTTATCAAAATTTTATTTTTATAGAAAATTTTGTCAACTTTTTTTTTTCTATAGAAAATTTTGTCAAAATTTTATTTCTATAGAAAATTTTGTCAAAATTTCATTTCTAAAGAAAATTTTGTCAAAATTTTATTTCTATAGAAAATTTTGTCAAAATTTTACGTCTATAGAAATTTTTGTCAAAATTTTATTTCTATAGAAAATTTTGTCAAAATTTTATTTCTATAGAAAATTTTGTCAAAATTTTATTTCTATAGAAAAATTTATTTCTATCGAAAATTTTGTCAACATTTTATTTCTATAGAAAATTTTGTGAAAATTTTATTTCTATAGAAAATTTTGTGAAAATTTTATTTCAATAGAAAATTCTGTAAAAATTTTATTTCAATGGAAAATTTTGTCAAAATTTTATTTCTATAGAAAATTTTGTCAAAATTTTATTTCTATAGAAAATTTTGTCAAAATTTTATTTCTATAGAAAATTTTGTCAAAATTTTACTTCTATAGAAAATTTTGTCAAAATTTTATTTTTCTAGAAAATTTTGTCAAAATTTTATTTCTATGGAAAATTTTGTCAAAATTTTATTTCTATAGAAAATTTTGTCAAAATTTTATTTCTATAGAAAATTTTGTCAAAATTTTATTTCTATCGAAAATTTTGTCAACATTTTATTTCTATAGAAAATTTTGTGAAAATTTTATTTCTATAGAAAATTTTATAAAAATTTTATTTCAATGGAAAATTTTGTCAAAATTTTATTTCTATAGAAAATATTGTCAAAATTTTATTTCTATAGAAAATTTTGTCAAAATTTTATTTCTATGGAAAATTTTGTCGAAATTTTATTTCTATAGAAAATTTTGTCAAAATTTTATTTCTATAGAAAATTTTGTCAAAATTTTACTTCTATAGAAAATTTTGTCAAAATTTTATTTTTCTAGAAAATTTTGTCAAAATTTTATTTTTCTAGAAAATTTTGTCAAAATTTTATTTCTATGGAAAATCTTGTCAAAATTTTATTTCTATAGAAAATTTTGTAAAAATTTTATTTCTATAGAAAATGTTGTCAAAATTTTATTTCTATAGAATTTTTTTTCAAAATTTTATTTCTATAGAAAATTTTGTCAAAATTTTATTTCTATAGAAAATTTTGTCAAAATTTTATTTCTATAGAAAATTTTGTCAAAATTTTATTTCTATAGAAAATTTTGTCAAAATTTTATTTCTATAGAAAATTTTGTCAAAATTTTATTTCTATAGAAAATTTTGTCAAAATTTTATTTCTATAGAAAATTTTGTGAAAATTTTATTTTTATAGAAAATTTTGTCAACATTTTATTTCTATAGAAAAATTTGTGAAAATTTTATTTCAATAGAAAATTTTGTAAAAATTTTATTTCAATAGAAAATTTTGTCAACATTTTATTTCTATAGCAAATTTTGTCAAAATTTTATTTCTATAGAAAATTGGTCCAAATTTTGTTTTCTATAAAAATTTGTATTTCTATAGAAAATTTTCGCAAATTTTGGAATTCGGCCAAAAATCGATAATAGGCATTCGTTCATTTATTTATTTATTTATTACAAGATTTAAAATCATAATAAATTATGAAAATAACTACTAAAAAGATGAAGTTGCTAACAACAAAGGTTTTGGTTTGGTTCATATAAAATAAATTTGAATAGAATAAAGACCAAATAAATAAATCAATAATTCTCTTTGCTGGTCCCTTTCATATGAGATACATGAAATTATTCTAATCGGGGTTTTTTTCTTTATACGATTCCGTTTTCCGTATTTTTCATACTATACATATTTGGCTTATCAGCTTCCGAAAAAAAAAGAACTGGAACAATTTATGATTAAAAATTAGTGGTGATGCCAGTGGCGAAAAACGATAAGGTACTACCGGGGTTATCTGATAAGAAGCAAAACCCTGAAAACAGAATAGGATAATGATTGTTGCTAGGGTTAGGTGAAATAGAATTTATGAGAATCATTTTAGAATTTTTTGCTATGGGAAACACACAGAACTTATGCTGATCTGCAAGGAAATATGACTTCTAGACCCATCACCCATCACGGAAAACTAATTGATTGATAACGAAAAAACTCGAAAAGTTGGTATTGAATTAAAGAGGAATATAATGCAATTATTTCTTTGATAACTCTAAGATTATAAGGGACAAATGTTGGAGACGAGGCATGACAATTCACTTTGCTGTGAGGAAAAGAGCTTGTTGAGATTCCTACTATTCCATCTACTACACATTATTATTATTATTATTATTATTATCTTTATTTGTAATTTGAAGCCTTAAAGGCCAATTGAGGTAAATTACAATTAATCTACTAAAGAATAACTCCTCGAAACAAAGTTTTACTTATAATCTAAGATGGTTAAAGGTATGGAATTAAAGTTATCACAAATATAAACTTCTTAAGCCTAAAGAAAAAAAAATACAAAATTTTATAATTTTCAATAAAAAACTACTCTTGCAATTATTATTAATATATTTTTTTTTATTGTTATTATTATTTTTATTTTTGTATTTTTTTTTTTTTTTTTTTTTTTTTATTTATTTTTAATCGTTTTCTTTTAAATCAATATTACTATTGCGAAAAAATATATATATTTAAAGCTTTTATTGTCGTCTTCAGTGACACCTACTCTTAAGTACAATATGGTTTTATTTTTGGTATTTTTTTTATTATTATTATTTTTTATTTTTTTATTTTATTTTATTTTTTTTTTTTTTTTTTTAATTATTATTATTTTTTTTTTTTTTTTTTTATATTTATTTTTTTTTTTTTATCCTATTAAAAAATAACATTATGATAATCAGATTATAGTGACTAGGATTTTATATATATTGGCTTTTTGACAAAATTTTATTTTATTTCTATAGAAAATTTTGTCAAAATTTTATTTCTATAAAAATTTTGTCAAAATTTTATTTCTTTGAAAATTTTGTCAAAATTTTATTTCTATAGAAAATTTTGCCAAAATTTTAGAAAATTTATTTCTATAGAAAATTTTGTCAAAATTTTATTTCTATAAAAATTTTGTCAAGATTTTATTTCTATAGAAAATTTTGTCAAAATTTTATTTCTATAAAAATTTTGTCAAAATTTTATTTCTATGAAAATTTTGTCAAAATTTTATTTCTATTAAAATGTTGTCAAAAATTTATTTCTATAAAATAATTTTGTCAAAATTTTATTTCTATAGAAAATTTTGCCACAATTTTAGAAAAGTTATTTCTATAGAAAATTTTGTCAAAATTTTATTTCTATAGAAAATTTTGTCAAAATTTTATTTCTATAGAAAATTTTGTCAATTTTATTTCTATGAAAAGTTTGTAAAAATTTTATTTCTATAAAAAAATTTTGTCAATATTTTATTTCTATGGCAAGTTTGTCAAAATTTTATTTCTATAAAAAAATTTTGTCAATATTTTATTTCTATAGAAAATTTGGCAAAATTTTATTTTTATGAAAATTTTGTCAAAATTTTATTTCTATAGAAAATTTTGTAAAAATTTTGATTTCCATGGATATTCTCCACTTTCATCTTTAAAAACAATGGTGGCATTTAGTTTTTATGAAATTATAAATTTTTACAGAATACAAATGTCCCCATCACTTGCTTTTTATGGAAGAAACTGTTAATTGGCTAAGCAATTGCAGCATACGCATATCGCATTCGCTTTATTCATCTTTCGCATAAAAAAATAAACTATCTTTTTAAAGACCTGATGTCAAGAAACTGAAATCACCATGAACCACTTGTAGGCGAATTTAAATACGAATGTCTTGCAAGAATTTTATTTCCCGCAAGCTTTTGGTTCTTTCCCCCCGCCCCCCCTCATTAAATCTGTGCTGTCATAAAACACATCGCATCACATCACTGGAAGGGGTCATTATTTTTATACATCCGTCTTTTATACTGTATATGGTAAGTAAAGCAATATATAGGCCACTTTTGAGATACGGATAGTGGCTACTGCTGTCTCTGAAAATCATGCCGCAACAGTACACCATTGGAAACAAGCACACACATTCGCAAATCATATGTTTTGTATGGCATTAAAAAGAGCTCTTAGTCAGTCAGCTGGTATGAAAATATACCACAATGGAATGAGTGAGTTATGTGTCACTCAAGATTTATAAGAATTTTGTTTTTATTGTTTTTTTTTAAGATATTGCAAGTGGCATAAAAAATGTCCTCAAATCAAAAATATTATATTATTTTATATTAATTATTATGGGAGAAATGTAACTAAAAAATTAACGTAAGGTTTATTGCCATGCGGATAGTCGTAGAGAATGTAAAGATTCCTACTGTCCCCATCTACTCGATATCGGCTAGTCGAAAAAGGTCTTTTTTGTATTTCTAATCAAACTTCAATTAATTTTTTATGCATCCATACAATCTCTTTCTACGATATATTTGCGGAAAGATGGAATTCTTGATGTTTTGGTAGATTTCGCAAACTCCAACTAAGAGGTACTTGATATTTCTATAGAAAAATATTTGACAAAATTTTCTTTGGAAAATAATTTTTTTATAAAATTTCCTTTAAGAATAAAATAAAATTTTGACGAAATTTTCTATTGAAATAAAATTTTGACAAAATTTTGTATAGAAATGAAATTTTGACAAAAGTTTCTATAGAAATAAAATTCTTGACTAAATTTTTTTTGACATAATTCTCTATAGAAATAAAATTTTGACAAAATTGTTCCCTAGAAATAAAATTTTGACATAATTCTCTATAGAATTAAAATTTTGACAAAACTTTCTAAAGAAATAAGATTTTGATAAAATCTTCTATAGAAATAAAATTTTGACAAAATTTTCTATAGAAATAAAATTTTGACAAAATTTTCTATAGAAATTAAATTCTGACAACATTTTCTATAGAAATAAATTTTTGACAAAATTTCCTATAGAAAAAAATGTTGACAAAATTTTCTATAGAAATAAAATTTTTACAAAATTTTCTATAGAAATTAAATTTTGACAAAATTTTTTATAGAAATGAAATTTGGACGAAATTTTCTATAGAAATAAAATTTTGACAAAATTTTCTATGGAAATAAAATTTTTACAAAATTTTTTATAAAAATAAAATTATGACAAAATTTTCTATAGAAATAAGATGTTGACAAAATTGTCTATAGAAATAAAATTTGACAAAATTTTCTAAAGAAATAAAATTTTTACAAAATTTTTTATAAAAATAAAATGATGACAAAATTTTCTATAGAAATAAAATTTTGACAAAATGTTCTATAGAAATTAAATTTTGACAACATTTTCTATAGAAATAAATTTTTGACAAAATTTTCTATTGAAAAAAATTTTGACAAAATTTCCTAACAAATAAAATTTTTACAAAATTTTCTATAGAAATAAAATTTTTGACTAATTTTTTTTTGACAAAATTCTCTATAGAAATAACATTTTTACAAAATTTTCTATAGAAATAAAATTTTTACAAAATTTTTTACAAAAATAAAACTATTACAAAATTATCTATAGAAATAAATTTTTGACAAAATTTTCTATAGAAAAAAGATTTGACAAAATTTTCTATAGAAATAAATTTTTTACAAAATTTTCTATAGAAATAAAATTTTGACAAAGTTTTCTATAGAAATAAAATTTTGACAAGAGTTTCTATAGAAATAAAATTTTGACAAAATTTTATTTTGACAAAATTTTATTTCTATAGAAATAAAATTTTGACAAAATTTTCTATAAAAATAAAATTTTGACAAAAATTTTTACAAAATAAAAATAGAAATAAAATTTTGACAACGTTTTCTATAGAAATAAAATTTTGACAAAATTTTCTATATAAATAAAATTTTGACAAAAATTTTTTATAAAAATAAAATTATTACAAAATTCTCTATAGAAATAAATTTTTGACAAAATTTTCTATAGAAAAAAGATTTGACAAAGTTTTCTATAGAAATAAAATTTTGACAAAAGTTTCTATAGAAATAAAATTTTGACAAAATTTTCGATAGAAATAAAATATTGACAAAATTTTCTATAGAAATAAAATGTTGACCAAATTTTCTTTAGAAGTAAAATTTTGACAAAATTTTCTATAGAAATAAAATTTTGACAAAATTTTCTATAGAAATAAAATTTTGACAAAATTTTCTATAGAAATAAATTTTTGACAAAATTTTCTATAGAAATAAAATTTTCTATAGAAATAAGATTTTGGTAAAATTTTCTGTAGAATTACAATTTTGGCAACATTTTTTGGAAAAAAAAAATTTTCATACTAACCACAAAAACTTGGTCAAAATTTAAAAATTACGAGTTTTTAAATTTAGTAGATTTTTGGTAAAATTTTTTTCAAATCTTGGTAGATTATTTTTGGTATGAGTGGCAATCGTGGTAGAGGTTCCTACTGTCCCATCTGCTAGATATAGAAAAAACCTTTTCGTATTTCTAATCAAATTTCAACTAATTTTTTACACATTCCTACAGTCTTCTTCGGCGATATATGTGTGGCGAAAAATATTGGACACCACAAGGATAAAGATATAAAGTGAAGATATTCCTACTGTCCCTATATATATTGGGTAGTCCAAAGCGTCTTTCCTTTTTACTAATCAAACTTTAACCCGTTTTTTAGATATTTCTTCTATCCACTTCCACTATACATGTGTGGAAAGGTAGCTAAAGATTTTAAACCCTTCGCTGATAGAAGTATAATTTGTAGATATTCCTACTGTCACCATCTACTCGATATTGGGTAGTCGTAAAAGGTTTTTCATATTTCTAGTCAAACTTCAACTTATTTTTTTACACATTCCTACAATGTTTTTTACGATAATGTGTGAGAAAGTGGCTATTAATGTTGGAAGCCACGCTGATAGAAGTATAACGTGTAGAGATTCCTACTGTCCCAATCTACTATATATTGGTTATTCGAAAAATTTTTTTCGTATTACCAATCAAAATAAAACTCATTTTTGTTTGCTTATAAGGTACTTTATTGAGGGAGTTCTACTGTGGCTTTTTCTTTGGCTGTATGACGATTAAAATATCTGCGCAAAAATATGTACTCAACTAAAATTCCGACTTTTTAATAAGATAATTAATACAGCACTCTGGATTCCTGTTATGGTTCATACATCTTCCCCTTTTTTATTACATTAGTCCATCATCATCATAATTTAGCTTAGCTTAATATACAATTGACCCGTCACTTGCCCATCACACATAGACCAAGAGATCTCATACCGTCAACAGCTTCGAGATATACGTTTCATGTTCGTTCCAAATATTTTACATTTTATTATGCGAATGTTGTAAATTGCATTTAATTTAATTAATTTGTGCAATTTTTTTTCCATGGCAATGATGCAAATGGAATGTTCTGTCTTTGTTTTTTTTTGTGAATTTTATTAAAGTTTTATTGGTCATTAAAACCAAATTGCATATAATCAATGTATCCAGAATAAAAATTGATTTCTTTTGACTTGCAAATTAAGATTTTTGTTTTTGCAATTTCTATAGTTGCCAAGGCTAAATTAAGAATTCGTATGAATACAACTATAAACGTCAGTGGACACTATTAAAATTTACTGAACTTTGGAAACCATTTTACCATATTTGTGGACTTTTGACTGAAGAAATGTGTCTTAGGTTTAGACGAGTTAAATTAGTGCTAAATCTATTAAAAAATTTAATTTCATTTAATTTCCATAGCAAATTTTCTCAAAATTTATTTTCTATAGAAAAGTTTGCCAAAATTTTATTTCTATCGAAAATTTTGTAAAATTTTATTTCTACAGAAATTTTTTCAAAATTTTATTTCTATAGAATTGTTTTCAAAATTTTATCGCTATAGAAAATATTGTCAAAATTTTATTTCTATAGAAAATTTGGTCAACATTTTATTTCTATAGAAAATTTTGTCAAAATTTAATTTTTATAGAAAATTTTGTAGGATTTTTTTTATGAAATTCGATACAATCTTTTAAAGATAAAATAACATTTTTTTTAGCAAAGACATCAACCAATTTATTAGCTGACTCTGTTAAATAATTAACAGAGTCGGATGAAGACGCTTACAGAGAACTGTAACACACAGAAAAGGTATTTCTTTCTCATTAATTAGAAAATTTTTTCAAAATTTTTTTTCTATAGAAAATTTTGTTAAAATTTTATTTCTAAAGAGAATTTTGTCAAAATTGTATTTCTATAGAAAAATTGTTTGAAAATTTTATTTCTATAGAAAATTTTGTCGAAATATCATTTCTATACAAAATTTTGTAAAAATCTTATTTCTATAGCAAATTTTCTCAAAATTTTATTTTTATAGAAAAGTTTGCCAAAATTTTATTTCTATCGAAAATTTTGTAAAAATTTTATTTCTGCTGAATTTTTTTTCAAAATTTTATTTCTATAGAAATTTTTTTCCAAATTTTATCGCTTTAGAAAATTTTGTCAAAATGTTATTTCTATAGAAAATTTAATCAACATTTTATTTCTATAGAAAATTTTGTCAAAATTTTATTTTTATAGAAAATTTTGTCAAAACTTTACTTCTATGGAAAATTTTGTTAAAATTGTATTTCTATAGAAAATTTTATGGAAAAATTATTTCTATACAAAATTTTGTCGAAATTTCATATCTATAGAAAATTTTGTAAAAATTTTATTTTTGTAGAATATTTTGTCAAAATTTTATTTCTATAGAAAACTTTGTCAAAAATGTTATCGCTATAGAAAATTTTAACAAAATTTTATTTCTATAGAAAATTTTGTCAAAATTTTATTTCTATAGAAAATTTTGTCAACATTTTATTTCTATAGAAAATTTCCAAATTTTATTTCTATAGAAAATTTCCAAATTTTATTTCTACAGAAAAAGTTTTCAAAATTTTATTTCCTACGGCTTATTTGGAGAGGTATATTTCGCAAAATCAACCAAAACATCAAGACCAACCAATCTACCAAACAGTAATAAATCTACCATTTTTGGTAGAATTCTACCAACTGTGGCAACCGTGCTAGAGATTCCTACAGTCCCTATCTATTATGTTGAAATTCTTACAGTCCCTGCGCATTATGTAGGGATTCCTATTCCATGATAATGTTGTTACATCTAAACAACACTAAAAACTCAGATATGTCTGTTTGCCACAAATTCTGGTCTTATACTCAAAGTAGACGGTTATCGACAAATAGAAGCGAATCCGAAATTCGTTAATTCAATTGCTTAAAATCTGGGACTTAGCTGAAAGTCAGAGTTTAGTCAGAGTGTCAAAGTAGACGGTTATGGACAAATAGAAGCGAATCCGAAATTCGTTAATTCAATTCCATAAAATCTGGGACTTAGCTGAAAGTCAGAGTTTAGTATTTGGACTATTGTACCGTGATTCCTACAGTCCCTGCGTATAATGTACGGTGTCCTACAGTTTCCATCTATCATGCTGAGATTCTTACAGTCCCTATTTACTATGTTGAGTTTCCTAGAGAACCATCCTACTATATAGAGATTCCTAGAGACCCATCGTACTATGTATAGATTCCCATATTCCTTATTTACTATGTTTAGTTTTCCATTTACCATGCTATCATTCCTACAGTCCCCATTTACTATGTTCAGATTCCTAGAGACCCTTCCTACTATGTAGGGATTCCTAAAGTCCTCATCTACTATGTTGAGATTTCGTGTCTATTATGTAGGAATTTGCATAATCCAAGACTACTATATAGGGATTCCAATCACGGTTTCCACAGTTGTTAGAATTTTACTAAAAATGGTAAATTTTTTTAGTGTTTGGTAGATTGGTAGAATTCATGATATTTTGGTACATTTTGCAAAATATTCCTAAGAGATACTTCACAAATTTCCTATAGAAATAAAATTTTGCTAAAATTTAGGGGGGATTCCTACAGTGGTCATCTACTGTGTTGAGATGTCGTGTCTATTATGTAGGGATTTGCATAATCCAAGTCTACTATATAGGGATTCCAATCACGGTTGCCACAGTTGGTAGAATTTTACTAAAAATGATAAATTTTTTAGTGTTTGGTAGATTGGTAGAATTATTGATATTTTGGTACATATTGCAAAATACTCCTAAGAGATACTTCACAAATTTCCTATAGAAATAAAATTTTGCTAAAATTTTCTAAAGAAATAAAATTTTGCTGAAATTTTTTATAGAAATAAAATTCTGCTAAAATTTTCTATAGAAATAAAATTTTGAGCAAAGTTTCTAAAGAGATAAAATTTTGCTAACAGTTTCTAAAGAAATAAAATTTTGCTAACATTTTTTATAGAAATAAAATTTTGCAAAAATTTTCTATAGAAATAAAATTTTGCTAAAATGTTCTAAAGAAATAAATATTTGCTAAAATTTCCTATAGAAATAAAATTTTGTTAATTTTTTTGTTGTTTTGATCTCAGCTTTAAAACCATTGCGTTGACTAAACTACAAGAGTAGCTTAACCAACAGAGGAAAAGAATGTTTGTCAAATTTATTTGGGCAAAGTCCTATAGACTGCAAGATGGTTGGATGGACGCACGTTTCGGAATTACCACATTCCTCATCAGCATCCTCCACTTGCAGCAAAACTATCTACCAATTATCAGAATAAATTCGGGTAGTTAACTAAACCCAAAGTGAACCACACTCGAACCTACCGAAAAAAGGTTTATGATAGTTGGCCTCTGCCGAAATAAAACTGTACAAACATCTCTCTTTTCCTCTCTAAAATTTCCTATAAAAATAAAATGTTGACAAAATTTTCTAAAAAAATAAAATTTTGCTAAAATTTTCTATAGAAATAAAATTTTGACAAAATTTTCTATAGAAATAAAATTTTGACAAAATTTTCTATATGTTAGAAATAAAATTTTGACAAAAATTTTTATAGAAATACATTTTTGACAAAATTTTCTAAAGATATAAAAATCTTGCTAAAATATTCTAAAGAAATAAATATTTTCTAAAATTCCCTATAGAAATAAAATATTGATAAAATTTTCTAATGAAATACAATTTTGCTAAAATTTTGCAAAGAAATAAAGTTTTGAAGTCCATAGAAATAAAATTTGGACAAAATTTTCTATAGTAATAAAATTTTGACAAAATTTTCTATAGAAATAAAATTTTGAAAAAATTTTCTATAGAAATAAAATTTTGATAACATTTTCTAAAGAAATAAAATTATGCTAAAATTTTCTAAAGAAATAAAATTTTGACAAAATTTTATAGAGAAATAAAATTTTGCTAAAAGTTTATAAAGAAACAAAATTTTGTAAAAGCTTCTAAAGAAATAAAATGTTGCTAAAATTTTCTAACAAATAAAATTTTGCTAACATTTTGTAAAGAAAAAACATTTTGCTAAAAGTTTCTAAAGAAACAAAATTTGGTAAAATTTTCTAAAGAGATAAAATTTCGAAAAATTTGTCTATAGAAATAAAAGAAATAAAATTTTGACAAAATTTTATATAGAAATAATTTTATATAGAAATATAAAGAAATACAATTTGGTAAAAGCTTCTGAAGAAATCAAATTTCGCTAAAGTTTTGCTAAAATTTTCTATAGAAATAAAATTTTCTATAGAAATAAAATTTTGACAAAAATTTCTATAGAAATAAATTTTTGACAAAATTTTCTAAAGAAATAAAAATGTTAAATATTCTACAGAAATAAATATTTGCTAAAATTTCCTATAGAAATAAAATATTGATAAAATTTTCTAATGAAATACAATTTTGACAAAATTTTCTAATGAAATACAAGTTTGCTAAAAATTTTCCATAGAAATAAAATTTTGACAAAATTTTCTATAGAAATAAAATTTTTATAGAAATAAAATGTTGACAAAATTTTCTATAGAAATAAAATTTTGCTAAAAGTTTATAATGAAACAAAATTTGGTAAAAGCTTCTAAAGAAATAAAATTTTGCTAAAATTTTCTAACAAATAAAATTTTCTAAAGAAATAACATTTTGATAAAAGTTTCTAAAGAAACAAAATTTGGTAAAATTTTCTAAAGAGATAAAATTTCGACAAAATTATCTATAGAAATAAAAGAAATAAAGTTTTGACAAAATTTTATATAGAAATAAAATTTTGACAAAAATTTCTATAGAAATACATTTTTGACAAAATTTTCTAAAGAAATAAAAATGTTGCTAAAATATTCTAATGAAATAAATATTTGCTAAAATTTCCTATAGAAATAAAATATTGATAAAATTTTCTAATGAAATACAATTTTGCTAAAAATTTTCTATAGAAATACAATTTTGCTAAAAATTTTCCATAGAAATAAAATTTTGCTAAAATTTTCTATAGAAATAAAATTTTAGCAAAATTTTCTATAGAAATAAAATGCTGACAAAAATTTCTATAGAAATAAAATTTTGCTAAAATTTTCTAAAGAAATAAAATTATGCTAAAATTTTCTAAAGAAAACAAATTTTGACAAAATTTTATATAGAAATAAAATTGTGCTGAAAGTTTATAATGAGACAAAATTTGGTAAAAGCTTCTAAAGAAATAAAATTTTGCTAAAATTTTCTAACAAATAAAATTTTGCTAAAATTGTCTAAAGAAATAACATTTTGATAAAAGTTTCTAAAGAAACAAAATTTGGTACAATTTTCTAAAGAGATAAAATTTCGACAAAATTGTCTATAGAATTAAAATAAATAAAATTTTGACAAAATTTTATATAGAAATAAAATTTTGACAAAAATTTCTATAGAAATACATTTTTGACAAAATTTTCTAAAGAAATAAAAATGTTGCTAAAATATTCTAAGGAAATAAATATTTGCTAAAATTTCCTATAGAAATAAAATATTGATAAAATTTTCTAATGAAATACAATTTTGCTAAAAATTTTCCATAGAAATAAAATTTTGCTAAAATTTTCTATAGAAATAAAATTTTAGCAAAATTTTCTATAGAAATAAAATGTTGACAAAAATTTCTATAGAAATAAAATTTTGCTAAAATATTCTAAAGAAATAAAATTATGTTAAAATTTTCTAAAGAAAAGAAATTTTGACAAAATTTTATATAGAAATAAAATGTTGCTAAAAGTTTATAAAGAAACAAATTTAGGTAAAAAAAAAAAAAGAAATAAAATTTTGCTAAAATTTTCTAACAAATAAAATTTTGCTAAAATTTTTTAATGAAATAACATTTTGCTAAAAGTTTCTAAAGAAACAAAATTTGGTAAAATTTTCTAAAGAGATAAAATTGTCTATAGAAATAAAATTTTTACAAAATTTTCTAAAGAAATAAAATTTTGCTAAAATTTTCTATAGAAATAAAATTTTGCTAAAATTTTCTATAGAAATAAAATTTTGCTACAATTTTCTATAGAAATAAAATTTTGCTAGAATTTTTTATAGAAATAATATTTTGAAAAATTTTCTAAAGAAAAAAAATTTTGTTAAAATTTTATATAGAAATAAAGTTTTGCTAACATTTTCTATAGAAATAAAATTTTTACAAAATTTTCAAAAGAAATAAAATTTTGCTAAAATTTTCTATAGAAATAAAACTTTGCTAAAATTTTGTGTAGAACTAAAATTTTTACAAAATTTTCTAAAGAAACGAAATTTGGTAAATTTTTCTAAAGAAATAAAATTGTGGCAAAATTTTCTATAAAATTTTGAACCCATTATGTTCTGGGTTCTGGAAGACTGGTCAGCTATTCGCTGCACCACAATGACTTGCCGTATACTATATACGACTATAATTTTTAAATTACATCCATAAATTTCACCAATTCTATATTCATGTCAATGAGTTAGGAATTAATTTTCCTTGAAACGAAACTCTTAGCACCTTCCGGTGCACTTGGCATTACGGAGGGGGCCTATGTGGTGCCTGTCATGTATATGAAATTTGTTCTATTTATTCAATTTGCTTTCCGCAACAAGTCATAAAAACTACAATAAACAAAACAAAACAGAAATAATGGAAAAAGGGGGCAGCAATACTGCGTCACTAGTGTTTTCATAAACTAGGAAGAGGGTCTTAAGAGAGCAAGTAAATTTTGTTGGTGTTTCTTTTTTGTTTCCAACTAATTCCATCATATCAACGTCAACATAGAAATGGAATATTTTCAATGATAGTCATAGTTATACCACACATTATCAAAGGGTTGACCAGGTGGTTGGCCTACCTGATGATGATGGCGATGATGACGACGACGATGAGTGAGTGGGGGTGGTCAAGTATGCTATGATGACAATTTAAGACAGATTTTGTAAACAAAAAACAATTGAGCCCACACTCACATTAATACCTCCATTGTTTTGTATTAAATTAAGGGTATTTTTGTGTCGTGGGCAATAACAAATTGGATATGAGATGACCAAATGTTAGGCGACAACAATATGCAATTACCACAATACCTCATATTATCAACTTTATGAGGGTATAATAGTGGGAGAACTTAAATAACCTCTAAGGTATTCTTATTTTTCCATATCTATTTTCCACCACATATTTGTTATTATTGTTATTTGTTATTTGTTATCATTTTCATAGACCATTCAAAGAACCGATATCATTCTGCAGAAAGAAAAAAAAAACCCTCGGATTTTTTTCTTTCTTTCATTTCCCTATAGACAGAGGGACAGACAATTATAGAGAGAGAGGGAGACAACACATAGGCCGCCTGGCTATGATCTATGCGTATCATAATCAAATCATTCTGGATTCATTCATCAACAGCGACCCCACCATCGACCGACAACTGCTGCTATTCATTCATCCGTTAACAATTCTCCGGACACAGAAAGATACAGAGCAACGATTATCTTCATTTATTTCTTTGGATTTCATGCTGGTTCCTCTTCAGTGTATCTATAATATTTCTATTTTGTATAAAATAAATAATTGAATTGGATTGGATTGAATGATGAAAGGGAAACAAATCTTGTTATGATAATGGTGACATCTCCAATCTTTCTCTATGAGGGTACTTGTTGTGGAATTACGATTAAGTTGCAACAATAGTCCTATCATTCAATTATCCATGTTTCTTAAAGAGTGCAAGAATTTAATATAAAGAAAAATACTAAATTTTCATAGTTTAATGTCTGTATAAAAAAAGTTTGAGCGGAAAAATGTCGCAACAATTATTCTCAAAAAAGGAAAATATTATAGGAATTCCATATAAAGGGTGATTTGTTAAGAGCTTGATAACTTTTTTTAAAAAAAAAACGCATAAAATTTGCAAAATCTCATCGGTTCTTTATTTGAAACGTTAGATTGGTCCATGACATTTACTTTTTGAAGATAATTTCATTTAAATGTTGACCGCGGCTGCGTCTTAGGTGGTCCATTCGGAAAGTCCAATTTTGGGCAACTTTTTCGAGCATTTCGGCCGGAATAGCCCGAATTTCTTCGGAAATGTTGTCTTCCAAAGCTGGAATAGTTGCTGGCTTATTTCTGTAGACTTTAGACTTGACGTAGCCCCACAAAAAATAGTCTAAAGGCGTCAAATCGCATGATCTTGGTGGCCAACTTACCGGTCCATTTCTTGAGATGAATTGTTCTCCGAAGTTTTCCCTCAAAATGGCCATAGAATCGCGAGCTGTGTGGCATGTAGCGCCATCTTGTTGAAACCACATGTCAACCAAGTTCAGTTCTTCCATTTTTGGCAACAAAAAGTTTGTTAGCATCGAACGATAGCGATCGCCATTCACCGTAACGTTGCGTCCAACAGCATCTTTGAAAAACAGTGCATTTTTCGGGATGCATGGGCAGTTCTTGAACGGCTTCTGGTTGCTCTTCACTCCAAATGCGGCAATTTTGCTTATTTACGTAGCCATTCAACCAGAAATGAGCCTCATCGCTGAACAAAATTTGTCGATAAAAAAGCGGATTTTCTGCCAACTTTTCTAGGGCCCATTCACTGAAAATTCGACGTTGTGGCAGATCGTAAGTCTATTCATGATGAAATGTCAAAGCATACTGAGCATCTTTCTCTTTGACACCATGTCTGAAATCCCACGTGATCTGTCAAATACTAATGCATGAAAATCCTAACCTCAAAAGAATCACCCTTTATAATAAATAAAATATTTAGTTTTCTCAAAAAAAATTTTTTTTTGGACAAAATGTCAAAGCAATTTTTAAAAAATATTTACGGTTTTTTTTTTGTAATTTCTCTAAAGAAAAAGTTCAATCTAAAAACAATTTTCTATAAAATAAACGGGAGAGAAAAATATTTTTTTTTTATAAGAAAACAAAAATTTCAGTAAATTTTCCCTAAAATTTTATATAATTCATAGAAATGTTCTCCAAAAGAAGAACAAATCGTAAAAATTATATATAAAATTTTGACAAAATTTTCTAAAGAAATAAAATTTTGATAAAATTTTCTAAAGAAATAAAATTTTGACAAAATTTTCTAAAGAAATAAAATTTTGACAAAATTTTCTAAAGAAATAAAATTTTGACAAAATTTTCTAAAGAAGTAAAATGTTGACAAAATTTTCTAAAGAAATAAAATGTTGACAAAATTTTCTAAAGAAATAAAATTTTGACAAAATTTTCTAAAGAAATAAAATTTTGACAAAATTTTCTAAAGAAATAAAATTTTGACAAAATTTTCTAAAGAAATAAAATTTTGCAAAATATTATAATATCATAAATTTTTGCTAACATTTTCTACAGAAATAAAATTTTTGCTAGAATTTTCTATAGAAATAAAAGTTTGACAAACTTTTTTATAAAATTTTGTTAAAATTTTCTATAGATATACAATTTTGCTAAAATTTTCTATAGAAATAATATTTTGCTAAAATATTCTAAAGAAATAAATATTTGCCAAAATTTGCTCTAGAAATAAAATTTTGACAAAATTTTCTATAAGAATTCCATATAAATTCTTTAAAATATTTAGTTTTCTCAAAAAAAAAAAAAAAAAAATATTTTTTGACAAACTTTTAAAAAATATTTACGGATTTTTTTAATTTCTCTACAGAAAAAGATTAATCTAAAAAAAAAAATTCTATAACATAAACGGGAGACAAAAATTATTTTTTTTATAAGAAAACAAAAATTTCAGTAAATTTTCCCTAAAATAAAAATATATTTTATAGAAATGTTCTCTAAAAGAAGAACAAATCGTAAAAAGTATATAGCTAAAAAATCTTTCATAATTTTTCTAAAGAAAACCACTTTTTATAACAATTTTCTTTATTTTGAGTTTGTATTTTTTTAACATTTATAGAAATAGAAAAAAATCATGCATAATTGTAATAAATTTTTATTAAAGAAATATTTTACAAAATGGTATAAAAATGTTTGCTATAGATAAAATGTAACAGCATTTTTTAAGCTAAATTTTAAATTAAAAAAAAAGTTTTTAAAAAAACTTCCTTTATTTTACTTATTTTTTATTTTTTGGGAACTACATATCAAATCTTCTTTCAGTATTAAAAACCAAAAAAAAAAAAAAACTAGAGAAAAGATTTAATACATTTTTTCAAAAAATCATTTCATAAAAATTTTCCAAAATATTTACACAATTTTTTCACTATAGACAAAATGCTAAACCGTTAAAAAATTAACAGACGAAAATTTAATTAAAAATGTGACTAAAAAAATAGGAATTTTTGCTTTGAAAAAAAAAAAAAAAATATATCAAACAAATATTTAAAGAACATTTTACAATTTCATTTTCAATTTTTTATAAAAACTCAGAAATTTTATTCTTATTCTTATTTTTTTTTTTAAGAAAATGTTTCTTATAAAGAAAGTTTACTTAAAACTTTTTGTAAAATTTTCGTTAAACATTTCATAAAAATTGTCTCTTAAAATTTAAAGAAAAAATAAAAAATACACACTTTGTCAAAATTTTATTTCTATAGAAAATATTGTCAAAATTTTATTTCTATAAAAAATTTTGTCGAAATTTTATTTCTATTGAAAAATTTTATAAAGAAGGTATACTTGAAACTTTTTATAAAGTTTCATAAAAATTGTCTCTTAAAAATTAAAGCAAAAATAAAAAATACACACTTTGTCAAAATTTTATTTCTATAGAAAATATTGTCAAAATTTTATTTCTATTGAAAAATTTTTCCAAATGTTTATTTCTATCGAAAATTTTGTCAAAATTGTATTTCTATTGAAAAATTTTGTCAAATTTGATTTCTATCGAAAATTTTGTCAAAATGGTATTTCTATTGAAAAATTTTGTCAAATTTGATTTCTATAGAAAAATTTGTCAAAATTTTATTTCCATAGAAAATTTTGTCAAAATTTTATTTCTATTGGAAATTTTGTCAAAATTTTATTTCTATAGAAAATTTTGTCAAAATTTTATTTCTATAGAAAATTTTGTCAACATTTTATTTCTATGGAAAATTTTGTCAACATTTTATTTCTATAGAAAATTTTGTCAAAATTTTATTTCTATAGAAATTATGTCAAAATTTTATTTTTATAGAAAATTTTGTCAAAATTTTATTTCTATGGAAAATTTTGTCAAAATTTTATTTCTATAGAAAATTTTGTGAATTTTTTTTTTATAGAAAATTTTATTTGTATTGAAAAATGTTGTCAAAATTTTATTTCTATAGAAAATTTTGTCAAAATTTTATTTCTATAGAAAATTTTGTCAAAATTTTATTTCTATGGAAAATTTTGTCAACATTCTATTTCTATAGAAAATTTTGTCAAAATTTTATTTCTATAGAAATTTTGTCAAAATTTTATTTCTATAGAAATTTTGTCAAAATTTTATTTCTACAGTACTTTTGTCAAAATTTTATTTTTATAGAAAATTTTATTTCTGTTGAAAAATTTTGTCAAAATTTTGTTTCATAGAAAATTTTGTCAAAATTGTATTTCTATCGAAAATATCGTCAAAATTTTATTACTCTAGAAAACTTTGTCAAAATTTTATTACTCTAGAAAACTTTGTCAAAATTTTATTTTTTTGGAAATTTTTTTAAAAATTTTTATTTCTATTGAAAAATTTTGTCAAAACTTTATTTCTATCGAAAATTTTACCTTCATTGTATTTCTATTGAAAATTGTTGGCAAAATTTGATTTCTATAGAAAAATTTGTCAAAATTTTATTTCTATAGACAATTTTGTCCAAATTTTATTTCTATAGTACTATTGTCAAAATTGTATATCTATAGAAAATTTTGTCAAAATTTTATTTCTATTGGAAATTTTGTCAACATTTATTTCTATAGAAAATTTTTGTCAAAATTTTTCTTTCCATAGAAAAATTTGTCAAAATTTTATTTCTATAAAAAAAATTTTGTCAAAATTTTATTTCTATTGAAAAGTTTGTCAAAATTTTATTTCATAGAAAATTTTGCCAATATTTTATTTCTATAGAAAATTTTGTCAAAATTTTATTTCTGTAGAAAATTTTATCAAAATTTTATTTCTATAGAAAATTTTGTCAAAATTTTGTTTCTATAGAAAATTGTGTCAAAATTTTATTTGTATAGAATTTTTCTCTTTTCCAAATTTTATTTCTATAGAAATATTTGCCAAAATCTTGTATTTCTATATATATCAAGAATTTTGCCAATCTACCAAACAATTAAAAAGAACGTGTCGCGCAACTGAAACGAAATACATATATTGATTATTAAAGCTACCATATTTTTTGGTGTAAAAACGTGTTTTTATTTTTTTATTCGAAAGACCCTATTTTGCAGTAATTTGAATTTAATTACCGTTTTGATGGATATTTGCTGAAGAAACTAGTTTAAAAATTTTTATAATTTCTCTACAAAATAATATAACAGAAATTTATTATAAACAAGTAAGGAAAGTCTAAAGTCGGGCGGGGCCGACTATATTATACCCTGCACCACTTTGTAGATTTAAATTTTCGATACCATATCACATCCGTCAAATGTGTTTGGGGCTATATATAAAGGTTTGTCCCAAATACATACATTTAAATATCACTCGATCTGGACAGAATTTGATAGACTTCTACAAATTCTATAGACTCAAAATTTAAGTCGGCTAATGCACTAGGGTGGAACACAATGTTAGTAAAAAAATATGGGAAACGTTTAAATCTGAAGCAATTTTAAGGAATCTTCGAAAAAGTTTATTTATGATTTATCGCTCGATATATATGTATTAGAAGTTTAGGAAAATTAGATTCATTTTTACAACTTTTCGACTAAGCAGTGGCGAGTTTACAAGGAAAATGTTGATATTTTGACCATTTTTGTCGAAATCAGAAAAACATATATATGGGAGCTATATCTAAATCTGAACCGATTTCAATCAAATTTGGCACGCATAGCTACAATACTAATTCTACTCCCTGTGCAAAATTTCAATTAAATCGAAGCAAAAAATTGGCCTCTGTGGTCATATGAGTGTAAATCGGCCGAAAGCTATATATTGGAGCTATATCTAAATCTGAACCGATTTCTTCCAAAATCAATAGGGATCTATTCTGAGCCAAAACACATACTTGTGCCAAATTTGAAGTCGATTGGACTAAAACTGCGACCTAGACTTTGATTACAAAAATGTGTTCACGGACAGACGGACAGACGGACAGACGGACATCGCTATATCGACTCAAGAGCCCACCCTGAGCATTTTTGCCAAAGACACCATGTGTCTATCTCGTCTCCTTCTGGGTGTTGCAAACATATGCACTAACTTATAATACCCTGTTCCACAGTGTGGAGCAGGGTATAAAAATGTGTACGACTCTTCTCTAAAATAAAAACAATTTTCTCCGCAATAAATTTTTAAAAATTGTATATTATAACAAATTTATAAACTATTTCTTCACTACAAAATTATCCCTGAATATTTCTTTAAACAGTATATAAACTCAAATTCGCTTGAATAATCGTTCTGATACAATCTTTGAGGTCTCAAAGGTTATTCAATTATTTATACACTTTTTTATATCTCCTTGGAAACGATTTCCATGTACGGTAGGGGGTAAAGACATGTATTAAAAAAGTTTTAGAAGTCTAATGGACTTCTATTAACATTATTTTTAAAATGTCAGCAAAACTTTTTAATTAAAATGTTGTGAAATAAATATTGTTGTTCTATATATTTGTCAATGAGCTATTTTTATATAAGATGATTAGAGATTTATAATATTTGAAAAAAAAAAAAAAATAAATAAATAAAAATTAATAAATTATTTTTATTTTTAGCTATTATTATTTTTAACTATTTTCATTAGAGTAAGAAAAATCTGATTAAAGTAAGGAAAATTTGCTCACATTTGGCAATCAATCATAATTTTCTTGAATTAAAGTTAAATCGGCTATAGAAATTTTTGTTGAATTTTCTGGGGTTATGAACACTTTTCTTTCTGTGTTGTAATCTTGTTTTTTTATTGTACAATTGCCATTACGCTCTCTATCAACATATATCCGCACCCTAAGATTTAGCGGTTAACGAATCTAATTTAAATGTATTTTGCGTGTCTCGTGCTGATTTTATTTCTAATTCTCAGGTCTAATGACAACATGACATGTCATATATCATGTGGAAAAGGAGGTTGAACAATGGTCACAACTTGCACTTAGTTATCCATGGTTTAATGCTATGTAACAGATTTGTATGTGGTTTGTTGTAAAAAAAAAAATGAGAAAAATAAACATACTAGAGTACCGTGTAAAATACCGCCTACAAATTTTAATTTGAACCAATTTTATTTTTGTTGTTTTTGCCTTTGTATTTATATATGCAACAACATAATTTTTTAAGTACCAAAATTTTTTTCAAATATCTATGTATTTTTTTGTATCCAATTTAAGGTAATAAAAAAAAAACAAACATGGCATTGTCTTCTTCCGCCAAAATATTTTCGTAATTTTTTTGGTTTGTTTTTAAATTGGGATTACATCATAAGAGCCTCAAACAAAAAAACAAAAATACGAAAAACAACACAAAACATATAAAAACAATAGGTGGGGAAGAAAATCATAAATTATTTATTACCTCCTAGCCAACCGCCAAACGAGAAAAAAATGCAAAAAAAAAAAAAACACAATGAGGAAATTTACAACTCTCTTGTGACGTATAACAATACCTAAATCAAAATCTGCCAAAACTCAAAGTTGGCAGCAGAAATTATGTATCATCATTGGCATCATCGTTGGCAGCAGAAACATAAAGGTCTAAAAATAACAAAAAAAAAGTATTTTGAAAGGCCTTATAAATGAAGACCGTAGACATTTTTTGAAAATTACTTCCACAATTATCAACTTGAAATTTGTGTTATTATTAATTTGCTTTATGGGTTTCTTAGCAGCGAAATAGATTAGAGTTTTAATCAATTTATAAATGACTTTTTAATAACTTTGGACAAAAATAGTAAAGATACGACTATATACGAGGGATGTATTTTATATTTCAACTTTATTTCTATAGACAATTTTGTTAAAATTTTATTTCTATAGAAAATTTCATCAAAATTTTATTTCTATAAAAAATTTGGTCAACATTTAATTTGTATAGACAATTATATCAAAATTTTATTTCTATGGAAAATTTTATCAAAATTTTATTTCTATAGAAAATTTTGCCAAAATTTTATTTCTATAGAAAATTTTGTCAAAATTTTATTTCTATAGAAAATTTTGTCAATTTTTGTATTTCTATAGAAAATTTTGTCAAAATTTTATTTCTATAGAAAATTTTGTCAAAATATATTTCTGTAGAAAATTGTGTCAAAATTTTTTGTCTATAGAAAATTTTGTCAAAAATTTTATTTTTTTTAATAACATTGGACAAAAATAGTAAAGATAAGACTACATACGAGGGATGTATTTTATATTTCAATTTTGTCAAAATTTTATTTCTATATAAAATTTTGTCAAAATTTTATTTATATAGAAAATTTTGTTAAAATTTTACTTCTATAGAAAATTTTGTCAAAATTTTATTTCTATAGAAAATTTTGTCAAAATTTTATTTCTATAGAAAATTTTGTCAAAATTTTATTTCTATAGAAAATTTTGTCAAAATTTTATTTCTATAGAAAATTTTGTCAAAAATTTTATTTTTTTAATAACTTTGGACAAAAATAGTAAAGATAAGACTATATACGAGGAATGTATTTTATATTTCAACTTTATTTCTATAGACAATTTTGTTAAAATTTTATTTCTATAGAAAATTTCATCAAAATTTTATTTCTATAAAAAATTTGGTCAACATTTAATTTGTATATTCAATTATATCAAAATTTTATTCCTATGGAAAATTTTGTCAAAATTTTATTTCTATAGAAGATTTTGCCAAAATTTTATTTCTATAGAAAATTTTGTCAAAATTTTATTTCTATAGAAAATTTTTTCAAAATTTAATTTCTATAGAAAATTTTGTCAAAATTTTATATTTCTATAGAAAATTTTGTCAATTTTTGTATTTCTATAGAAAATTTTGTCAAAATTTTATTTCTATAGAAAATTTTGTCAAAAATTTTATTTTTTTTAATAACATTGGACAAAAATAGTAAAGATAAGACTACATACGAGGGATGTATTTTATATTTCAATTTTGTCAAAATTTTATTTCTATATAAAATTTTGTCAAAATTTTATTTCTATAGAAAATTTTGTTAAAATTTTACTTCTATAGAAAATTTTGTCAAAATTTTATTTCTATAGAAAATTTTGTCAAAATTTTATTTCTATAGAAAATTTTGTCAAAATTTTATTTCTATAGAAAATTTTGTCAAAATTTTATTTCTATAGAAAATTTTGTCAAAATTTTATTTCTATAGAAAATTTTGTCAACAATTTAATTTTTTTAATAACTTTGGACAAACCTAATAAAGAAATGACTATATACGAGGGATGTATTTTATTTTTCAATTTTGTTAACATTTTATTTCTATAGGAAATTTTGTCAAAATTTTATTTGTATAGAAAATTTTGTCAAAATTTTATTTTTAAAGAAATTTTTGTCAAAATTTTATTTCTATATAGAAAATTGTTTCAAATTTTTTTTTCCACAGAAAATTTTATAAAAAATTCTATTTCTATAGAACATTTTATCAAATTTTTATTTCGCTGGAAAATTTTGTCAAAATGTTATTTCTATAGAAAATTTTGCAAATTTTTGTATTTCTATAGAAAATTTTGTCAATTTTATTTTTATAGAAAATTTTGTAAACATATTATTACTGTAGAAAATTTTGTCACAAAATTTTATTTCTTTAGAAAATTTTGTCAAAAAAATTTTATTTCTTTAGAAAATTTTGTCACAAAATTTTATTTCCTTAGAAAATTTTGTTAAAATTTTATTTGTCCAGAAAATATTGTCAAAATTTTATTTCTATAGAAAAATTTTGTCAAAATTTTGTTTCTAAAGAAAATTTTTTCAGAATTTTATTTCTATGGAAAATTTAATCAAATTTTTATTTCTAAAGAAAATTGTATCGAAATTTTATTTCTATAGAAAGTTTTATCAAAATTTTATTTCTATTGAAAATTTGGTCAAAATTTTATTTCTATAGAAAATTTTGTCAAAATTTATTTCTATAGAAAATTGTGTCAAAATTTTATTTCTATAGAAAATTTTGTCAAATTTTTATTTTTTTAATAACTTTGGACAAAAATAGTAAAGATAAGACTATATACGAGGGATGTATTTTATATTTCAATTTTGTCAAAATTTTATTTCTATATAAAATTTTGCCAAAATTTTATTTCTAAAGAAAATTTTGTCAAAATTTTATTTCTAAAGAAAATATTGTCTTAACTTTATTTCTATAGAAAATTTTGTCAAAACTTTATTTCTATAGAAACTTTTATTTCCATAGAAAATTTTAACAAAATTTTATCAAAATTTTATTTATATAGAAAATTTGGTCAACATTTAATTTGTATAGACAATTATATCAAAATTTTAATTCTATTGAAAATTTTGTCCAAATTTTATTTTTATAGAAAATTTTGTAAATTTTTGTATTTCTATAAAAAATTGTATCAAAATTTTATTTCTATAGAAAATTTTGTCAAAATTGAATTTTTTTAATAATTTTGGACAAACATAATAAAGATAAGACTATATACGAGGGATGTATTTTATATTTCAATTTTGTTAAAATTTTATTTCTATAGAAAATTTTATCAAATTTTATTTCTATGGAAAATTTTGTCAAAATTTTATTTCTATAGAAAATTTTATCAAAATTTTATTTCTTTAGTAAATTTTGTCACAAAATTTTATTTCTTTTTATTTCACAAAATTTTATTTCTTTAGAAAATTTTGTCACAAAATTTTATTTCTTTAGAAAATGTTGTCAAAAAATTTATTTCTATAAAAAAAATTTGTCAACATTTTATTTCTAGAAAATTTTGTCAAAATTTTATTTGTATAGAAAATTTTGTCAAAAGTTTATTTTTAAAGAAATTTTTGTCAAAACTTTATTTCTATATAGAAAATTGTGTCAAAATTTTATTTCTACAGAAAATTTTATAAAAAAATTTATTTCTATAGAATATTTTATCAAATTTTTATTTCGCTGGAAAATTTTGTCTAAATGTTATTTCTATAGAAAATTTTGCAAATTTTTGTATTTCTATAGAAAATTTTGTCAATTTTATTTTTATGGAAAATTTTTTAAAAAATATTATTACTGTAGAAAATTTTGTCAAAATTGTACCTTTAGAAAATTTTATCACAAAATTTTATTTCTTTAGAAAAACTTGTCACAAAATGTTATTTCCTTAGAAAATTTTGTTAAAATTTTATTTGTACAGAAAATATTGTCAAAATTTTATTTGTATAGAAAATTTTGTAAAAAAAATTTTTTTAAAGAAAATTTTATCAAAATTTTATTTCTATAGAAACATTTTGTCAAAATTTTTTTTCTAAAGAAAATTTTATCAAATTTTATTTCTATAGAAAATTTTATCAAATTTTTATTTCTAAAAAAAAATGTTTCAAAATTTTATTTCTAAAGAAAATTTTATCAAAATTTCATTTATATAGAATTTTTTTTCAAAATTTTATTTCTATAGAAAATTTTATCAAAATTTCATTTTTATAGAAAATTTTATCAAAATTTCATTTATATAGAAAATTTTATCAAATTTTTATTTCTATAGAAAATTTTGTCAAAATTTAATCGCAATAGAAAATTTTGTTAAAATTTTATTTCCAAAGAAAATTTTGTCAAAATTTTATTTCTATAGAAAATTTTTGACAAAATTTTATTAGAATTATTTTTATTTTATTAGAATTTTATTAGTATTAGAATCTTATACTGATACAAAATCTCGAAGCTATGTAAAGGGCCCTTAAGAATATAACGCCCAACATGTCGTCCTTCATTTTCATGTCTGTTGGTTTCCAACAAAAATTTGTGTTTTTATTGGAAATCAAAATTTTTGTTTCACTATACAAATATTGTAATTACATAAATCGAAAAAAAATCTCGCAACACTGAAACAGCGGTCCCTTGATGGACCATTGGTATGATGATGACTCACCGAAAACTATATCAGTGTCATTTTTTTATTATGTTTTATGTGTTTTTATTGTTGTGTTAGGTTTTTGTTTGGCATCCCCTACAACCCAAAAAGAACAAATTGCCATAACATAGCACCACTGAGTGTCATCATGCAAAATATAACCAAGTAAACCAATGAGAGAAAATTTCATTAAAAAGAGAGCATGAGTATATATCGACCTACAAAAGCGAAGCAGATTACAACCAAACAAATCAAATTTTAACATACCATCTATTTTGTAAACAAACAAAAAAAATCTATGCCCCCAAATTTGAAAATGAGAAATAACAAGCGAATTCCCCTTAAAATGCTTATATCTGTTTTGCTGCTGTTTTGTTTTGTTGTTTGCTTTGGGGAGAATATGCAGATACAAATTTGTATTTTTCCCCCTCCCATTATCTTTGTTCCGGTTTTACTTTATAAAGTCATCGTAACCATACCCGTTTGCCTTAATATCAGCGAAGAAAATAAAAATGCTGGAGAAGTAAAACAAAAAGTTGTTTATGTTTATCGATAATATCGCAAGTTTGTTATTGTTTTGCAATTTGTCTTTGTGAAGCATCTGTTAGCTATTGAGCTATTCTTTCTCTCTCTTTTTTTATTGATTATTGATGAATAGATGTTTGTTTAACATTTCTCAATTATATTTCTCATAGGTCAAATGTTGGAATATCGATAAAAAGTTATCGAAAACGAATGATAATTAATTTTTTAATTGGATCAATTAATTTTTTAATTGAAGTTGGACACAAAAAATACCCGATTTAGTCCATAATATTATTAGTCGACAACATGGTTTTATTATCTTTCTTCCAATTCCCTATTACAATTACTACTCCCTTTATAATTTCATAATTCACCGATTATAAATTTCAATTCAGTAAATTTTTTTTTTGTGTTACGCTTCAATGGCTGTTCTTGTAAATTAATACGAATAACCGCTATTAACCAGATGCCAATGAAAATATCATAAATATTTAATGATTGTTGTTGAAAGCAAATTTGATATATATCAGATTGAAAATTAATTCTAAACAAAAGTGTGAAATACATTTCCAGTCGTACGTGATATGAAGCAAGAGACAGAGAGAGAGAGAGAGAAAATATTTATTTCACAATTATGTATTTTGAAAAAATTATTTCAAAATCACATTTAATCGATTTATAAAATCAATTTGACAATTATTTGGGATAATTTCCTTCTAGATAAATAATAATCGATATTTATCAATATTAAAAAAAAATTAAAATTTATTTATAAAATATAATCACCCAAAAATTGTTTCAAGAGCAAAATCTCATATTTTAGACGATGGAACATTTTTGTCATAAAAATATTGAGTTCTTGGGTAAATAACACGATTGCCGCAAAATTGTCCAAAGATGTCCATATTTCTGGTGTATGTTTAACCTTTAAAATCAATTAAAGCAATTGGGAACTAAAATGATCTGATGCCAACCTACCCATCCTCTGGTAGCTGCGCCCTAAATTATACACCAAAATTTGAATTTGAAATCAGAATCGAAAATATTGTCGCATTGATATCGACAAAATAACGTCAATATCGTTATGATAACACTCTGTTATCGAGACGATAATAATCTATTATCTGTTATAAAAATCTGTTATTACAACGATAACACTGTTATCGATGCGAGTCTTCTACTCTAATATCGAGACAATTAGACGCTGATTCGTCAAATTTGGGAATTGCAGTCATAATTAAAATATTACCATTGTCATTGTTATGATAAAACTCTCCTCTCGAGACGAAAAAAAGTATTATCGAAATAATAAAATCCAGTTATTAAAACGACAATAATGTTATCGAAACTATTTTTCCTCTGTCAATGAGACAACTAGGAAATATTATCGATATAAATTTACTCTATCATCGAGACGATACATTATTATCGAGATGATTCTACTGTCTTGAGCTACTGTGAAACCTCTGAAACTTGGATACTCTGAAAACCGGACACCTCCCAAACAGCACTCTGGTAGCTGTGCCCTAAATTATACCCCAAATTTAGAATTTGAAATCATAATCGAAAATATTGTCGCATTGATATCGACAAATAACGTCAATATCGTTATGATAACACTCTCTTATCGAGGCGATAATAATCTATTATCTATTATAAAAATCTGTTATTACAACGATAACACTGTTATCGATGCGAGTCTTCTACTCTAATATCGAGACAATTAGACGCTGATTTGTCAAATTTGGGAATTGCAGTCATAATTAAAATATTACCATCGTCATTGTTATGATAAAACTCTCCTCTCGAGATGAAAAAAAAAGTATTATCGAAATAATAAAATCCAGTTATTAAAACGAAAATAATGTTATCGATACTATTTATACCCTGCGCCACACTGTGGAACAGGGTATTATAAGTTAGTGCATATGTTTCTAACATCCAGAAGGAGACGAGATAGACACATGGTGTCTTTGACAATAATGCTCAGGGTGGGTCCCTGAGTCGATATAACCATGTCCGTCTGTCCGTCCGTCTGTCTGTGAACACATTTTTGTGATCAAAGTCTAGGTCGCAATTTAAGTCCAATCGCCTTCAAATTTGGCACATGTTCCTAATTTGGGTTAGAATAGAACCCTATTGATTTTGGAAGAAATCGGTTCAGATTTAGATATAGCTCCCATATATATCTTTCGCCCGATATGCACTAATATGGACCCAGCAGCCAGAGTTTTATACCGATTTGCTTGAAATTTTTTACAAACATAACACTTAGTCGTATAGTCAAGTGTGCAAAATTTGATTGAAATCGGTTCAGATTTAGATATAGCTCCCATATATATCTTTCGCCCGATATGGACTAATATGGTCCTAAAAGCCAGAGTTTTGGCCCAATTTGGTTGAAATCTTGCACAGGGAGTAGATTTAGCATTGTAGCTATGCGTGCCAAATTTGGTTGAAATCGATTTAGATTTAGATATAGCTCCCATATATATCTTTCTCCCGATATGCACTTATATGGACCCAGAAGCCAGAGTTTTATCCCGATTAGCTTGAAATTTTGCACAAGGAGTACAATTGGTAGTATAGTCATGTGTGCCAAATTTGATTGAAATCGGTTCAGATTTAGATATAGCTTCCATATATATTTTTCGCCCGATATGGACTTATATCGCCCCAGAAGCCAGAGTTTTTGCCCAATTTGTTTGAAATTTTGCACTAAGAGTACAATTAGTAATATAGTCATGTGTGCCAAATTTGATTGAAATCGGTTCAGATTTAGATATAGCTCCCATATATAGCTTTCGCCCGATTTACACTCATATGACCACAGAGCCCAATTTTTAACTCCGATTTAGTTGAAATTTTGCACAGGGAGTAGAATTAGCATTGTTGCTATGAGTGCCAAATTTGGTTGAAATCGGTTCAGATTTAGATATATAAATATATCTCCCATATATAGCTTTCGCCCGATTTACACTCATACGACCACAGAGGCCAATTTTTAACCCCGATTTAGTTAAAATTTTGCACAGGGAGAAGAATTAGCATTGTAGCTATGCGTGCCGAATTTGGTTGAAATCGGTTCAGATTTAGATATATCTCCCATATACATGTTTTTCTGATTTCGACAAAAACGGTCAAAATACCAACATTTTCTTGTTAAATCGCCACTGTTTAGTCGAAAAGTTGTAAAAATGACTCTAATTTTCCTAAACTTCTAATACATATATATCGAGCGATAAATCATAAATAAACTTTTGCGAAGTTTCCTTAAAATTGCTTCAGATTTAAATGTTTCCCATATTTTTCTACTAAAATTGTGTTCCACCCTAGTGCATTAGCCGACTTAAATTTTGAGTCTATAGATTTTGTAGAAGTCTATCAAATTCTGTCCAGATCGAGTGATTTTTAAATGTGTGTATTTGGGACAAACCTTTACATATAGCCCCCAACACATTTGACGGATGTGATATGATATCGAAAATTTAGATCTACAAAGTGGTGCAGGGTATAATATAGTCGGCCCCGCCCGACTTTAGACTTTCCTTACTTATTTTTATAGAAAATTTTGTGCAAATTTTATTTCTGTAGAAAATTTTGTCAAGATTTTACTTCCATAGAAAATTTTGTTCAAATTTTATTTTTATAGAAAATTTTGTCCAAATTTTATTTCTGTAGAAAATTTTGTCAAGATTTTACTTCTATAGAAAATTTTGTTCAAATTTTATTTTTATAGAAAATTTTGTGCAAATTTTATTTCTGTAAAAAGTTTTGTCAAAATTGTATTTCTATGGAAATTTTTGTCCAAATTTGATTTCTATGCAAAATTTTGTCCAAATTTTATTTCTATGGAAAATTTTGTCCAAATTTTATTTCTATGGAAAATTTTGTCAAAATTTTATTTCTATAGAAAATTTTGTCCAAATTTTATTTCTATAGAAAATATTGTTAAAATTTTATTACTACACGCAAAGAAAAAAACGTTTGGAAAACGTGTACCGAAAACGTTTTTCTTTTGTTAGAGTTCCTTACAGCGAAAAGGAAATGAGAAACGATCTTTGTTTGTCTAAAATTTCGTTTGGGAGGAAAGAATTTTTTTTTGCGTGTATAGAACATTTTGTTTTGTTTTATTTCTATAGAACATTTTGTCAAGATTTTACTTCTATAGAAAATTTTGTCCAAATTTTATTTTTATAGAAGATGTTGCCCAACTTTAATATCTATAGAAAATTATTTCTATAAAATTATTTTCAATACTTTATTTCTATAGAAGATTTTGCCAAATTGTATTTCTATAAAAAAATAATCTTGAAAATCTATCCAAATTTCAAATAATTCTACAAATCTACTATTATTGGTAGAAATAGAGCAACCAAAATCAATATTCTTTTATTTGGAATACGACAGAAAGCTTTCGTATGAAATAGGGGAACATGGTATTAGACTTTTAATTATTTTTAAAATATACCTGGAGACGCCTCTGCTTTTTGTAGCATCATAAAATCAAGTAGCAAATATAATTGATGATACAAAAGGAACAAAGAGAAATCTTACGACCAATAATGGTACGATTGATTAATGATAGACAAAACGCAACGATTATCATGCTTCAAACTCTTATGAAACAGATTATTATTAAAATTTGTTTTGATTAGCTCTATACAAAATTTTGTTCCCATAATTATAAAAAAATTATATTTCATTTTTTATAGCATTCCCCTAAATGAGTATTTCAATATATTTCGTCTCTCTGGTAAAGAAAGAATTGTCGAAAGATAAATGAAAGAGTGAAGAAATGCAAACAACCACTGTGAAATATTAAAACAAGATATCAATATATACATATTAAGAGAGCTAAAACCCCCCATTTCAAAAAGAGCTAAAAAAAAAAAAATAACGAAAGATAGAAAAATGTTCATCTATGCAACAATTATCGGATTATAGGATTTGGCAAAAATTCAAACGAAGATTTTCATTTTGTTTAATTTGCTTTTACCAACGACAAAAAACACAAGAATGAAAATAAATTATTCCATAGCCATAATCAAAACGGCAACAAAAGAAGTCATTGAGCAATTTATGTGTGCATGGAAATGAAAAAAAAAAAAAACTTTCTACTCGTCTTTCTTCAGAGTCATATTGCAGATATTTGAGATCGTAAATAATAACATGCCCATGTAACTGACAATAAAGATTAGTTCAAATAATGCAAGATGTTCTCAGAATTTATAAATTTTATAATTATTAGAATTTGAATTGACTTAGTTATGCTTTGAATTGCAAGAAAATTTAGATGTACACTGAGAGAGAAATATATTAAAAAAACAAAATTGAAGCTAAAATAGTATTAGTTGTTGGCATATCTTTTTATGCTCGAGCCAAAACAAAAATTGTCAAAATTTTATTCCTATAGAAAATTTTGTCAAAATTTTATTCCTAGGAAAATTTTGTCAAAATTTTATTCCTATAGAAAATTTTGTCAAAATTTTATTTCTATAAAATTTTTTTTTATCAAAATATTATTTTTATAGAAAATTTTGTCAATTTTTTTTTCTATAGAAAATTTTGTCAAAATTTTATTACTATAGAAAATATTGTCAAAATTTTATTTCTATAGAAAATTTTGTCAAAATTTTATTTCTATAGAAAATGTTGTCAAAATTTTATTTCTATAGAAAATTTTGTCAAAATTTTATTTCTATAGAAAATTTTGTCAAAATTTTATTTCTATAGAAAATTTTGTCAAAATTGTATTTCTATAGGAAATTTTGTCAAAATTTTATTTCTATAGAAAATTTTGTCAAAATTTTATTTCTATAGATAATTTTGTCCAAATATTATTTCTATAGATAATTTTGTCCAAATATTATTTCTATATTGCTATAGGAAATTTTGTCAAAATTTTATTTCTATAAGAAATTTTGTCAAAATTTTATTCCTATAGCAAATTTTGTCAAAATTTTATTTCAGTAGAAAATTTTGTCACAATTTTATTTCTATAGAAAATTTTGTCAATTTTATTTCCATAGAAAATTTTGTCAAAATTTTATTTCTATAGAAAATTTTGTCAATTTTATTTCCATAGAAAAATTTGTCACAATTTTATTTCTGTGGAAAATTTTGTCAAAATTTTATTTCTATAGAAAATTTTGTCAATTTTTTTTTCTATAGAAAGTTTTGTCAAAATTTTATTACTATAGAAAATATTGTCAAAATTTTATTACTATAGAAAATTTTGTCAAAATTTTATTTCTATAAAAATTTTTTTCAAAATTTTATTCCTATAAGAAATTTTGTCAAAATTTTACTTCCGTAGAAAATTTTGTCAAAATTTTATTTCTATAGAAAATTTTGTCAAAATTGTATTCCTATAGAAAATTTTGTCAAAATTTTATATCTATAGAAAATTTTGTCAAAATTTTATTACTATAGAAAATATTGTCAATTTTTTTTTTTTGTCAAAATTTTATTTCAATAGAAAATTTTGTCAAAATTGTATTCCTATAGAAAATTTTGTCAAAATTTTATTTCTATAGAAAATTTTGCCCAAATTTTATTGCTATAGAAAATTTTGTCAAAATTTTATTTCTATAAAAAATTTTGCCCAAATTTTGTAATTTTTTTTCTATAGAAAATTTTGTCAAAATTTTATTCCTATAGAAAATTTTTTCAAAATTTTATTTCTATAGAAAATTTTGTCAAAATTTTATTTCTATAGAAAATTTTGTCAAAATTTTATTTCTATAGAAAAATTTGTCAAAATTTTATTACTATAGAAAATAGTGTCAAAATTTTATTACTATAGAAAATTTTTGTCTGTATTAAATTAGATGAGAAAATCAGTTTATTTATTTATTATTAGTTGAACTTATTTTTTCTCTTTGTGGGTACTACGCTCGGGGTTTCCACCAAATGTTTGAAGAAAAAGTGAACAAATATATATAACAATTATTATATTTTGTATAAAATCTTGTCATATTATGGGTAGTGATTCAATGACATTTCGTCTTTCTATTTTACTCGTTTGAAAAAAAGTAACCCGCCTTAATATAGTAATAGAGAATATTATTTTTTTTAATGTGTTATTAATATTTATTTTTATTTTTCTATTTTCAGAGTAAGTTTTATTACCACCATGACCAATTAACCACAGCGTGAGTAAGATAAACTCTAATTAAAAATTTTAATAGACTAAAAACAAAATGTCTCTAATGCAATACAGACGTGTATGATTTATATATACAGTAGAACACGGTTATAATGAACTTCAGGGGACTGGGATTTTTAGTTCGTTATAACCATAATAAAGAACATTGATGATATATTTAGTTACGTGGAAATTTCATGCCCAAATACATCTAAGCCTGTATTCGGCTTGTAGTGCGCTCTAACTTCTTCTTCTTTCAAGCGTACCCTTCATCTATTCCAGGAACTCAGTATCTTTTTTTCATATTTGGGTCACTCCACAGTATTTTAGTCGCCCTTCCAACATCAGATTATGTGTCTCCCGTACCCATACAACAAACTGCCCTAAGTTCACTTCCCTATATGCCATACCTCTTATCGCCTTTACGTTTCTTCTTAGCCCTCCATGTTCCGATACCACGATTGGCAAAAATAATCTACCAAAATTAAAAAAAAATACCAAAAATTTTATTTTATTACTATAGGAAATTTTGTCTAAACTTTATTGGGTACAAAATCTTGTTAAAATTGAATTTCTATAGAAAATTTTGTAATTTTTTTTTATAGCAAATTTTATTAAAATTTTATTTCTATAGAAAATTTTTTTAAAATTTCATTCTATAGAAAATGTTGTTAAAATTTTATTTCTATCGAAAATTTTGTTAAAATTTTATTTAATTAGAATATTTTATCAACATTTTATTTCTATAATTTTTTTTCAAATCTTTATTTCTATAGAAAATTTTGTCCACATTTTATTTTTATAGAAAATTTTGTAAAATTTTTTTTATAGACAATTTTGTCAAAATTTTATTTTTATAGCAAATTTTGTTAAAATTTTATTTCTATAGAAAATTTTGTCAAAATTTTATTTCATTATATAGAAAATTTTGTTAAAATTTTATTTCATTATATTGAAATTTTTATTTTTATAGCAAATTTTGTTAAAATTGTATTTCTATAGAAAATTTTGTTAAAATTTTATTTCTATAGAAAATTTTGTTAAAAATTTATTTCTATAGAAAAATTTGTTAAAATTTTATTTCATTAGAATATTTCTATATTTTTTTTCAAATCTTTATTTCTATAGAAAATTTTGTCCACATTTTATTTCTATAGAAAATTTTGTCCACATTTTATTTCTATAGAAAATTTTGTCAAAATTTTATTTTTATAGCAAATTTTGTTAAACTTTTATTTCTATAGAAATAAAATTTTGTTAAAATTTTATTTCATTAGAAAATTTTGTCAAAATTTTATTTGGATAGAAAATGTGGTCTAAATTTTATTTCTATAGAAAATTTTGTCACAATTTTAATTTTACAGAAAATTTTGTTAACATTTAACATCAGTGCATGGTTTTAAGCTGAAATCAAAACCAACAACAATGATTAAAGAAAAAAAAAACCAACAATAACAAAACAAACGAATGAAAATTTTATTTCTATAACAAATTTTGTTAAAATTTAATTTTTATAGAAAATTTTGTTAAAATTTTATTTCTATGGAAAATTTGTCCAAATTTTATTTCTATAGAAGGTTTTGTCTAGTTTTGCCAAAATTTTATTTCTATAGAAAATGTTGTGAAAATTTTCTTTTTATATAAAATGTTCTTAAAATTTTATTTTTATAGAAAATTTTTTTAAAATTTTATTTCTGTAGAAAAATTTGTCAAACTTTTATTTCTATGGAAATTTTTCTCAAAACTTTATTTGGATAGAAAATTTTGTTAAAATTTTATTTCTATAGAAAATTTTGTCAAAATTCTATTTCTATAGAAAATTTTGTTAAAATTTTATTTCTATAGAAAATTTTGTCAAAATTTTATTTCTATAGAAAATTTTGTCAAAATTTTATTTCTATAGAAAATTTTGTCAAAATTTTATTTCTATAGAAAATTTTGTCAAAATTTCAATTTCTATAGAAAATTTTGTCAAAATTTTATTTCTATAGAAAATTTTTTCAAAAAAAAAAAAAAAATTCTATGGAAAATTTTGTCAAAATTTTATTTCTATAGAAAATTTTGTCAAAATTGTATTACTATAGAAAATTTTGTCCAAATTTTATTTCGATAGAAAATTTTATCAAAATTTTATTTCATTAGAAAATTTTGTCAAAATTTTATTTCCATAGAAAAATTTAACAAAATTTTTTTTCTATAGAAAATTTTGTTAAAATTTTATTTCTGTAGAAAAATTTGTAAAACTTTTATTTCCATGGAAAATTTTCTCAAAACTTTATTTGAATAGAAAATTTTGTTAGAATTTTATTTCAATAGAAAATTTTGTCAAAATTTTATTTATATAGAAAATTTTGTTAAAATTTTATTTTCATAGAAAATGTTGTTAAAATTTTATATCTATAGAAAATTTTGTCAAAATTTTATTTCTATAGAAAATTTTGTCAAAATTTTATTTGGATAGAAAATTTTGTCAAACTTTTATTTCTATAGAAAATTGTGTCAAAATTTTATTTCTATAGAAATTTTGTCAAAATTTTATTTCGATAGAAAATTTTATCAAAATTTAATTTCTATCGAAAATTTTGTTCAAATTTTATTTTTACAAAAAATTTTGTCCAAATTCTATTTCTATTGAAAATTTTGTCAAAATTTTATTTCGATAGAAAATTGAATCATCATATATCTGATAAAACTATCGATGATTAGTATATATCGATATTCGATATGCATCTATGTTCGATATACAAGGAACTGGTTCAATATATATTTATATTCCATGTATACTGATACTTCAAATATATGTATATCTACACGCAAAAAAATAATTCTTTCCTCCCAAACGAAATTTTTAAATGTCTAAATTTTATTTCTATAGAAAATTTTGTCAAAATTTTATTTTTATAGAAAATTTTGAAACATTTTATTTGGTTATGCTACACTTGTAGTTTAGTCAGTGCATGGTTTTAAGCTGAAATCAAAACCAACAACAATGATTAAAGAAAAAAAAAAAACCAACAATAACAAAACAAACGAATGAAAATTTTATTTCTATAACAAATTTTGTTAAAATTTAATTTTTATAGAAAATTTTGTTAAAATTTTATTTCTATGGAAAATTTGTCCAAATTTTATTTCTATAGAAGGTTTTGTCTAGTTTTGCCAAAATTTTATTTCTATAGAAAATGTTGTGAAAATTTTCTTTTTATATAAAATGTTCTTAAAATTTTATTTTTATAGAAAATTTTGTTAAAATTTTATTTCTGTAGAAAAATTTGTCAAACTTTTATTTCTATGGAAATTTTTCTCAAAACTTTATTTGGATAGAAAATTTTGTTAAAATTTTATTTCTATAGAAAATTTTGTCAAAATTCTATTTCTATAGAAAATTTTGTTAAAATTTTATTTCTATAGAAAATTTGGCAAAATTTTATTTCTATAGAAAATTTTGTCAAAATTTTATTTCTATAGAAAATTTTGTCAAAATTTTATTTCTATAGAAAATTTTGTCAAAATTTCAATTTCTATAGAAAATTTTGTCAAAATTTTATTTCTATAGAAAATTTTTTCAAAATTTTATTTCTATAGAAAATTTTTTCAAAAAAAAAAAAAAATTCTATGGAAAATTTTGTCAAAATTTTATTTCTATAGAAAATTTTGTCAAAATTGTATTACTATAGAAAATTTTGTCCAAATTTTATTTCGATAGAAAATTTTATCAAAATTTTATTTCATTAGAAAATTTTGTCAAAATTTTATTTCCATAGAAAAATTTAACAAAATTTTTTTTCTATAGAAAATTTTGTTAAAATTTTATTTCTGTAGAAAAATTTGTAAAACTTTTATTTCCATGGAAAATTTTCTCAAAACTTTATTTGAATAGAAAATTTTGTTAGAATTTTATTTCAATAGAAAATTTTGTCAAAATTTTATTTATATAGAAAATTTTGTTAAAATTTTATTTTCATAAAAAATTTTGTTAAAATTTTATATCTATAGAAAATTTTGTCAAAATTTTATTTCTATAGAAAATTTGGCAAAATTTTATTTGGATAGAAAATTTTGTCAAACTTTTATTTCTATAGAAAATTTTGTCAAAATTTTATTTCTATAGAAATTTTGTCAAAATTTTATTTCGATAGAAAATTTTATCAAAATTTTATTTCTATCGAAAATTTTGTTCAAATTTTATTTTTATAAAAAATTTTGTCCAAATTCTATTTCTATTGAAAATTTTGTCAACATTTTATTTCGATAGAAAATTGAATCATCATATATCTGATAAAACTATCGATGATTAGTATATATCGATATTCGCTATGCATCTATGTTCGATATACAAGGAACTGGTTCAATATATATTTATATTCCATGTATACTGATACTTCAAATATATGTATATCTACACGCAAAAAAATAATTCTTTCCTCCAAAACGAAATTTTAGACAAACAAAGTTCGTTTCTCATTTCCTTTTCGCTGTAAGGAAGTGTATTTGGAAGAAAAGTATATACTTTTTGTGATAAACGTTTATTCTTTTCCAGGATGTAAAAACAATTTCAAAAAGACTAACTCAAAAAAAAAAAAAAAAAAAAAAACATTGTTTTCTTGCTAATTACATTTCCCTCACATCTTTCTCACATACACGAGGTTTTTTAGTTCTTAACACCTTTTCCTGTAATACCAACAATGTAGAAGAAATTATACGATTTTATAAATTTTGAAAATTTTTTTTACCTTTCGCCTGGACGGAGAATCGAACCGCGGACAATGCACTTTGTAAGCCAACACACTAACCACTGAGCTATGTACTTGTTATGGTCATCAATAGATAATTATCCATATAAGTTATATTTATATAGCATAGCTTGCGGCGCCCACGAACCGAATAAACAAAGTTTATTTAACAGAAACAAACATTTAGTTTGGCACCGTGGAGCAGTGGTTGCTACGTCCGATTTGCATGCCAAGGGTCCAGGGATGGAAAATGCAGTACTATAGTACTTTTTTCAATACTTTTTCACCCCGGTCAGTACCGTAGTACCCCCGCGAAGGATTTAGTACCTTTTGTGTAGACATTTTTGAGTCGATATCAGATTTATGGTACAATAGCTTTGACAAAATATTTTAATATTTTGAGAAAGTCTTTATCAACCTTATTTGCTAATAGCCTTTTACAAATATGGCAAAACAGACATGTTCATTTGGGAAGAAAATCTCGATTTTGTAAAAGACATAGTCAAAAACAGGATTTTATTGAACTTCAAGAATGTTTTAGTCGAAAAGAGAATGCGATTCTATATTATCGATTTTTTATTTTGGTAGAAAATGTTGTCAAAATTTTATTTCTATATAGAATTTTTGCAAAATTTTATTTTTATAGAAAATTTTGTCAAAATTTTTTTTCAATTGAAAATTTTGTAAACATTTTATTTCTATAGGAAATTTTTGCAAAATTTTATTTCTATAGAAAAAATTTTGCAAATTTTTTTTCTGTAGATTTTTTTTGCAAAATTTTATTTCTATAGAAAATTTTTGCAAAATTTTATTTATATAGAAAATTTTGTCAAAATTTTATTTTCTTTAAAATTCAGTCTCTTGACAATAATCTTCGAGTGAAATTTTTGTTGAAATTTAGTAAAAAGTACCTTTCCGCTCAAAAAATACCTTTTTTGTACTTCCTTAAAAATTGTATTTTCCATCCCTGCAAGGGTCGTGGGTTCGATACCTGCTTCGACCAAAGTTTATTTATTTTTTATGTTTACATATATTCCAGATATGTTCGAAAAATTCCGAAAAAATGTTCAATATTACATTGTACTATATTACATTTTGAACTGTAAAATGTGTCTTATTAAAACCTAAAGTAAGAAAAGAACAGTGTTTGATATAAACGAAATGGACTGTGTTGTTGTTTCAAATATAACTTTTTTTATTGAAAAAAATAAAAATTTTGTAACAAACGAATTTTTTGGTGATAAAAGTTTAAAATTTTCGAAGCAATTCAAAAAACTCTAACAAAAGAAAAATGTTGTCGGTACACGTTTTCCAAACGCTTTTTTTCTTTGCGTGTAATATATATTTATATTCGATATACATATATCGATAATCGTAACATATTGATAATCGATAAGAATCTATATACTATTATTGATAATGATGCAGAGCTGCTATCGAAATATTGATATTCAATTTATATCGATATTTAATATATACCATATATTTATATTTGATATCTATATATTGGTATTCGTAACATATCGATTATCGATAAAATAAAAATAACAAAAATAACAAATATAAAATTTATAACATAAAAAATTAAATAATAAAATAAGGGAAATAATGTATAAATAAATAAATTAAAAGTTTAAAAAATCTCAAGGTACTTGAAAAACATATTATTCGACCTTCAAAGTCAAATAATAGGTCATTATTTCTATTTTATAATCAAAAAAACTAAATTATCGTTTTATCAATAATTTAAATATCAGCCAAATTAAATTTATATTTTGCATTACTTATTTCCATGGGGGGATTCACCTTTCTATCTCTTTCTCAATACAAAGTTAAATCTTATCAATAATTAAAAAAAAATAATAATGCTTGATAGAAGAATAAGTTGTCGAAACTATTTTGTAAACGTTCATAATCAAAATGTCTGCTGCATTACCACTAATCACTCAACCTTAATGGCTTCGTTCGTCACATGCTGCGGTTTTCTTAGATAATTAAGGTACTCACTTAAATTCGTGTAATCGTAAAAAAAACCTCTAAGACTTTTCGAAACAAATTAATCCTCAATTAGGAAATAATGGTCTGCAAAACAACATTGCCTTTAGAGCGCATTTAAAAAATGCCTGTTTGTTGTGTGTATGTGTGTGTGTTTAAATCACCATTCAAGCGATGATATTGAAATCCTCAGCAAAATAAACATGAACTGCAATACTTTTGGGTATCATAAAAACAAACCATATGGAATAAACAAAGACAAGATGGGAAGCGACGTTTTTTTTTGGAAAAAAGATAGCCAAAGAAATCTCAGTAGCAGCAGACGGCGGTAATAGGAACACACCTGATTCTATTCCATTGTTTTTTGTTTTTATCACCTTTGGTGAGTGTGTCACAGTCATGGTTCTTGAGACAAATGACTCATGGCGAAATAATTAAGCATGTGCGCCGGTGACTACGACAAATGGTGATGATGACAGTGCTGGTGCCGTGCGATGATGACTTACTACAGTTTCAGTGTAAACACCTTTTTTTTCGATTCGATATTCTTGCAATTTGCCCCTCAATCTGAAATAAATCACTCATTTGTTGTTTTCTTATGAAAAATGTAGAAGAACAATAAAATGAGAAACAAAAATTGAAACATTGCAAATTAATTTGATAAAAAAAGCAAATGTTGACAATAAAACGACAATGAAATAATGATGAGTGACACTTGACAGAAAAACGACGCTTATTACAGAGAAATATGCTTTTTATGATTGCCTTTTCTTGAAATTTATTTACAAAATAAATGATTGATGAGATTTTTCTTTTGTTTTCTCCCTAAGTGTTGACAAAGGAGGAGAGTATTGTCTATAATTGAACCAACTTTATCCATTTTCTACAATTACTTCCTGTGTGATATTGAATATCGAAACAAATAAATAAAATTAAATTTAATCAAATTATATTAAATTAGATTCAATTCGATTCAATTAAAATTAAAAATTAAATAAAATTTATAAATAAATTAAATTTAATTAAACTATATTAAATTAAATTAAATTCTATTCAATTCAATCAAAATTAAAAATTAAATAAAATTTTAAAAGTTAAATTACAAATTTTTAAAAATCAAAAATTAAAAATTTAAAATTAAAAAGTAAAAATTAGTAGTATTAGCGATCTTTTTTACTGTACTAGTTTTCGTCATATATTAATAAGTAACAATTCAGGTTTAATGTATGTAAGTACACAAAAAAAAAAAAATATTTTTTGATCCAATTAATTTTCAATTGAAATGTCTTCAATCACAAAAATGGTAGAATCAATTTAAAAATTAATTGAAAGTAAATTAAAAAATTAATCGATACTATTAATTTGTGTGATTGATTTTTGTTTCAGTTAAAATTTTTTTTGAATCAGTTAAATTTTTAATTGGATATTTTTTTAAAACTCAATTAAAACATTTTCGTTTTATGTGTATGCAAAGAAAAATAAATATCGTTTTTTGGGTCGAAAACCTTTGTTGTTTCCTTACTTACATATTTCATTTAATGTCATATTTTGTTATGGTTTTAAATTCTTTAATAAATAAATAAATAAAAATATCGTTTTTACTCGACAATGCTAATAAAAATTAAAAATTGGAATGTAAATAAAAATCAAAACTAAAAATTAAAATTTGATATAAAAATCAAAAGTTAAAAATTAATTGTTAAAAATAAAAATAAAAAAATAAATTTGATATTTAAAATTAAAAAAATTAAATAATAAAAAGTATAAAACAAAAATTAAAAATTTAAAATCGAAAGTTAAAAATTATAAAATAAAAATTAAAATATATTACTAAGTAATAATTCAATGTACATAAGTATATAAAGAAAAATATTAAAAAAGAAAATTAAACAGTAAATAATAAAAATTGAAAAACAAAAAAAAAATAAAATTTTATATTTAAAATTAAAAATCAAAATTTTATATATAAAACAAGTGAGGAAAGACGGGCGGGGCCGACTATATTATACCCTGCACCACTTTGTAGATCTAAATTTTCGATACCGTATCACATCCGTCAAATGTGTTGGGGGCTATATATAAAGGTTTGTCCCAAATACATACATTTAAATATCACTCGATTTGGACAGAATTTGATAGACTCAAAATTTAAGTTGGCTAATGCACTTGGGTGGAACACAATTTTAGTAAAAAAAAAATATGGGAATCATTTAAATCTGAAGCAATTTTAAGGAAACTTGGCAAAAGTTTATTTATGATTTATCGCTCGATATATATGTATTAGAAGTTTAGGAAAATTAGAGTCATTTTTACAACTTTTCGACTAAGCAGTGGCGATTTAACAAGGAAAATGTTGGTATTTTGACCATTTTTGTCGAAATCAGAAAAACATATATATGTAAATCTGAACCGATTTCAACCAAATTTGAAACGCATAGCTACAATGCTAATTCTACTCCCTGTGCAAAATTTCAACTAAATCGGAATTAAAAATTGGCCTCTGTGGTCATATGAGTGTAAATCGGGCGAAAGCTATATATGGGAGATATATCTAAATCTGAACCGATTTCAACCAAATTTGGCACACATAGCTACAATGCTAATTCTACTCCCTGTGCAAAATTTCAACTAAATCGGAGCAAAAAATTGACCTCTGTGGTCATATGAGTGTAAATCGGGCGAAAGCTATATGTGGGAGCTATATCTAAATCTGAAACGATTTCAACCAAATTTGGCACGCATAGTTGCAATGCTAATTCTACTCCATGTGCAAAATTTCAACTAAATCGGAGCAAAAAATTGGACTCTGTGGTCATATGAGTGTAAATCGGGCGAAAGCTATATATGGGTGATATATCTAAAACTGAACCCATTTCAACCAAATTTGGCACGCATAGCTACCTGTGCAAAATTTCAACTAAATCGGGCGAAAGCTATATATGGGAGCTATATCTATCTGAACCGATTTGAACCAAATTTGGCACGCATAGCTACAGTGCTAATTCTACTCCCTGTGCAAAATTTCAATTAAATCGGACTAAAAGATTGGCCACTGTGGTCATATGAGTGTAAATCGGGCGAACGATATATATGGGAGCTATATCTAAATCTGAACCGATTTCAATAAAATTTAGCACACTTGACTATAGTACTAATTGTTCTTCTTGTGCAAAATTTTAAGCAATTTAGGGCAAAACTCTGGCTTCTGGAGCCATATAAGTCCATATCGTGCGAAATATATATATGGGAGCTATATCTAAATCTGAACCGATTTCTTCCAAAATCAATAGGGTTCTATTCTGAGCCAAAACACATACTTGTGCCAAATTTGAAGTCGATTGGAATAAAACTGCGACCTAGACATTGATTACAAAAATGTGTTCACGGACAGACGGACATGGCTATATCGACTCAGGAGCCCACCCTGAGCATTTTTGCCAAAGACACCATGTGTCTATCTCGTCTCCTTCTGGGTGTAGCGCAGGTTATAAAAATTAAAATAAAAAATTAAAATTTTATATAAAAATCGAAAGTTAAAAATTATAAAATAAAAATTGAAATATATTACTAAGTAATAATTCAATGTACGTTAGTATATAAAGAAAAATAAATATCGTTTCTACTCGACAATATTAATAAAAATTAAAAAGTAAAAAGTAAAAAGTAAATAATAAAAATTGAAAAACAAAAATTAAAATTAAAAACTTAAGATTCAAAAATTAAAATTTGATACTTAAAATTAAAAGTTAAATGTAATTGTTAATTAGTTAAATGTTAAAAATAAAAAACAAAATACAATTTTATAATTAAAATTAAAAATTATAAAATCAAAATTTTATATATAAAATTAAAAATTAAATATCAAATGTTAAAAATTATAAAATAAAAATTAAAATTTAATGAATGAAAACTTAAAAATTAACAATTAAAAAGTAATATTAAACAATTGAAAATAAAAATTTAAAAATTAAAATCAAAAGTTCAAAATTAAGAATTATAAAATAAAAATTTAATTTAATTAAAATTAAAAAGTAAAATAAAAATTTTGAAAATAAGAAAATAAAAAAGTTAAAAACTATAAAATAAAAATTAAAAATTAAAATTTAAAATTTAAAATTTAAAATTAAAATTTAAAATTTTAAATTTAAAATTAAAACTTAAAACTTAATAATTAAAAGGTAATATTAAAACGTGGGGGGAGCCACCGTGGTGCAATGGTTAGCATGCCCGCCACAAGGTCGTGGGTTCGATTCCTGCTTCGACCGAACACCAATAAGTTTTTTCAGTGCTGGATTATCACACCTCAGTAATGCTGGTGACATTTCTGAGTGTTTCAAAACTTCTCTAAGTGGTTTCACGGCAATTTGGAACGCTGTTCGGACTCGGCTTTATAAAAAGGAGTTCCCTTGTCATTGAGCTTAACATAGAATCGGGCAGCACTCAGTGATAAGAGAGAAGGTATCACAATGGACTGAATAGTCTGTGGTATCACGATGGACTGAATAGTCTAAGCGAGCCTGAAATATCGGGCTGTTACCTAACCTAAACTAATATTAAACAATTGAAAAGAAAAATTTAAAAATTAAAATCAAAATTAAAAATTATAAAATAAAAATTAAAATTTTTTTTAATTTAATTAAAAGTAATAATTAAAAAGTAAAATTAAAAAATTGAAAATAAGAAAATAAAAATTTAAAAATTAAAATCAAAAATTAGAAATTAAAAATTAAAAAAAATTATATTTAAAATTAAAACTTAAAAATTAAATTGTAAAAAATTAAAAAGTAATAATTTATAATTAAAAATTAAAATTGAAAAATTACAAAATACAAATTTTAAATCTAACATTTAAAATTAAAATTTAAAAAACTAGCAATTAACAATTGAATGTTAAAAATAGCAATTAAATATTAAATATAAAAAATGAGTAATATTTTGCTCACGCACACCCACGACAGAGAAATCTTATTCACGCACACTCACGCACGATATTTTTTGGTAGGACTCAAGCTCATGCACGTTCACGAAAAGAAAATTTGTACTCACGCACGAAAATCTTTTAAATGTCGTGACTCACGAAAAATATCGTGACTCACGAAAAATATCGTGACTCACGAAAAATGTCGTGACTCACGAAAAACCTCATGACTCACGACTAATTTTATGAGTAATTTACCTATAGAACCTGACTAAAAACATAAGTATGATTAAAATCGAGAGCGTTATAAAACTCGTTAAGGATGTCACTAAAATTATAAATGAATTCAATTCGTAGACATATTATGTTCGTAAGCGGGATCATTTTCGTGAACGTGTTTTTCCGAAATTCGTTACTCACGCACACTCACGACGATATTATTTTCGTGACTCACGCACGACATTAGATTGGTTAATCACGCACGCTCACGCCGTAGCCGTCAGCGTGACTCACGAATCACGCGTGAAGCACGAAAATGTTTGTGAGTCACGACAATTTCGTGTCACATGCACACCTCTAATATACAGACACACAGGCGGACATCGCTAAATTGACTCGTACTTTTCCTTATTGACGTTACAAATTCTCAAACTTATTATACCCTGTACCACAGTAGTGGTGAAGGGTATAAAAATAAAAAATAAAAATTAAAGACTAAAAATTAAAAATTAAAATTTTAGAAATTGAAATTTTAAAATTAAAAATTTAAATACAAAAATTAAAATTGTAAATAATAAATTTGAAAATTAAATTATTAATTAAAAATTAAAGAAATAATTCTAATCAGTCGGTTTTGTTTTTCAAAATTAAAAACCTTTTTTTTTTCAAAGTTTTATCGAAAAGTAATTTTTTGTTTTCTTTACCACGATTTGGAAGATCTGTATTTTGGTTTGTTTACTATAAACGAGAAAAACAAAATTACCAACAACCATGCAATGCTAGAGAAAATAATTAATAGCCAATTGATGTAAACTCTCCTATCAGTGCATTTTATTACATTACTTGCAAAATTTATTGTGGTCTTCTGATTTAAAACAAAAACTCAAAGTTCAATTGAATTCTAATCAAAGAAAATGCATATAATGCAAATGTCTAGCAAAAAGTTATCATACTATCAACGAATGAAAAAGAAGACTTACATTAGACATTGAACTATAAATATGTCAATGACCGACCGATCGAGACACATCAGTGATGGGCAGATGGGACCATGGGACAATGGGACGACTACATTCAGTTGCATTTGAGAAGGTGCTAATTTCAAAATAGGTTTATATTTCATACCCAAAGTAAAATCGAATGACCCTAATAATTAAGTTAGCATAGTTACAAAAAAAAAAAAAAAAAAAAAAACAGTCTACGAATTTAAATATTCAATCATAACCATGAAGATGTGAAGTAATAATTGTCTGTCTTATATGGACTATTGTGATGTCTGGCCATTTCATTATAATTAACATGACCGCATTCACCGTGTAATAATTTCAAAAACAAAACAAAAATGAAAACTGAACATTGAGACTTAATTTTGTTTTATTTATATGAAGTGCAAAATTGCTTGTACGTGATAGTCCATATTTGACAACGATATTATGGTGTGAAACAAAGCTTATATTACAAAGATTTCATAAATTAGCAATTATACATTTTTTTGTATTTCTCCATCACTGGGTAAGTAATTTTGATAATTCGTCGTAATATGGCACATGAAAAAAAAATCGCGAAACGGTGGTGCAATAACTCTGAACTTAAGATGGACGAACAATTTTTAATATTATGATGAACAATGAACAAGACTTAGCTCCCAAGAGTCGACCTACAAATGAGTTAAAGGGTGTTAGTCTATATTGATATGTCGAATTATGGTATTTATCAAAATCAACTCAATTGGATTAATCACCTTTTTGAAAAAAATCGAAAAAATCTATTTTTTTTTTTTAACAAGATCGAATTTTGATTTTAGTCTATATTGAATAATCGATTTCTGGTAATGGCCAAAAAGCGACTCAAAGCAATTAATCTATTTTTGATGCTGGTTAAAATCGATTAATCGACTTTAAATGTTAAACAAGATCGACTTTTGTGTATCTCAAACTAGACTTAAAACATTTAATAGAAAACAAGTATATATACCCGTAAGTTCGGCCAGGCCCAATCTTATGTACCCTCCACCATGGATAGCGTAGAAACTTCTACGAAAGACTGTCATCCAGAATCGAATTACTTGGGTTGTGGTATCTTAAATCGTTTTCTAAATTGTGAGTTAGTCCATACGTGGTATATATTAGACAAAAAAGGTATGTGTAGGTAAGTCTACAAATAATTACGAATCGATATGGACTTTTGCACAGTACGTACACTGAAAAAACAGTGAACCCACCAGGGAGAAAACTTTCGGTTAATTTTAGAAAATTTTTAATATTTATAGAAAATTTTAACTAAACAGTATTACAAACGTTGGCATCACGCCGATGTCATAAAAATAAGTAAATATTTTTCGACAAATTCAAGAAAATTTATTAGACATAACTAAGTTTTTTCACTTGTTAAAGAAAATTTTGTAGTTTCAAGGAAAAACTTGGAGTTCAAAATTGCAAGAATGTCTTTAGTGACATACGAAGTTCATGATGGACGCATTTTTAGTAAAATTTACCAATTTAAAGAAATTCTGAACTATTTTGTGGAAGACACGAATTTAGTTAATCTTTATGCTTCATTCGAGTATATTTTTTTCCTCGGTTTTAGTTAATTTAACTAACGTACACAAAAAATTATTAGAGTAAAGGAAACTTTCTCCAAACATAATAATTCCAAGAACTAAAATAAAGTTAAATTGGCTTTAGTGAAATAGAGAGTTCACTTTTTTTTTTGAGTGTACGGAGCCAGAATTGAAATATGTTATGGGTGCTATATACAATTATGAACCTGATATAGATTTTTGTGCGATTGGGGATCGATTTATCTGAGGGATATATATAACTATAGACCGATATGGACCTAGTTAGACATGGTTGTTAATGGCCATATATCGGTTTATATGGGGGCTATATATGATTATGGACTGATATGGGCCATTTTTTGGCATAGTTGTTAAATATCATATACAACCACCACGTACCAAATTTCAACCAGATCGAATGAATTTTGCTTCTCCACAAGGCACCGGAGGTCAAATTTGAGGATAGGTTTATATGGGGGCTATATATAATTATGGACTGATATGAACCAATTCATGAATGGTTGTTGGATACCATATACTAACATCGCATACCAAATTTCAACCGAATCGGATGAATTTTGCTCTTCCAATTGGCTCCGAAAGCCAAATCGGGGGATCGGTTTATATGGGGGCTATATATAATTATGGACCGATACGGACCAATTTTTGCATGGTTGTTAAAGACCATATACTAACACAATGTACCAAATATCAACTGAATCAGATGAATGTTGGTCTTCCAAGAGGCTCCGGAGGTCAAATCTGGCGATCGGTTTATATGGAGCTATATATAATTATGCACCGATGTGGACCAATTTTTGCATGGTCATTAGAGACCATATACTAACACCATGTACCAAATTTCAGCCGGATAGGATGAAATTTGCTTCTCTTAGAGGCTCCGCAAGCCAAAACTGGGGATCGGTTTATATGGGGGCTATGTATAATTATGGACCGATAGGGACCAATTTTTGCATGGTTGTTAAAGAGCATAGGATGAAATTTGCTTCTCTTAGAGGCTCCCCAAGCCAAAACTGGGGATCGGTTTATATGGGGGCTATATATAATTATGAACCGATATGGACCAATTTTTGCATGGTTGTTAAAGAGCATATACTAACACAATGTACCAAATTTCAGCCGGATCGGATGAAATTTGCTTCTCTTAGAGGCTTCGAAAGCCAAAGCGGGGGATCGGTTTATATGGGAGCTATATATAATTATGGACCGATGTGGACCAATTTTTGCATGGTTGTTAGTGACCATATACTAATGCCATGTACCAAATTCCAGCCGGATCGGATGAAATTTGCTTCTCTTAGAGGCTCCGCAAGCCAAATCTGGGGATCGGTTTATATGGGGGCTATATATAATTATGGACCGATGTGGACCAATTTTTGCATGGTTGTTAGTATACCATATACCAAATTTCAGCCGGATCGCATGAAATTTGCTTCTCTTAGGGGGTTTGCAAGCCAAATTTGGGGGTCCGTTTATATGGGGGCTATACGTAAAAGTGGACCGATATGGCCCATTTTCAATACCATCCGACCTACATCAATAACAACTAATTGTGCCAAGTTTCAAGTCGATAGCTTGTTTCGTTCGGAAGTTAGCGTGACGGACGGACGGACATGCTCAGATCGACTCAGAATTTCACCACGACCCAGAATATATATACTTTATGGGGTCTTAGAGCAATATTTCGATGTGTTACAAACGGAATGACAAAGTTAATATACCCCCCATCCTATGGTGGAGGGTATACAAATTCAAAATCGGGAGATCGTCTATATGGGGGCTATACCAAAACATGGACCGATGGGTACCATTTTCGGCACACCTTTTTATGGCCCTCAAGTACCTCTAGATTTTCAATTTCAGGAAAATTGGATAAAAACTACGGTTTTTATCAGCCCAAGACCCCAAATGGGGAAGTCGGTTTATATGGTGACTATATCAAAACTTAGAACGATATAGCTCATCTTCGAACTTGACCTGCCTGCAAACAAAAAACGAATCTGTGCCAAATTTCAGGACGATAGCGCCATTATTGAAGGCTGTAGCGTGATTACAACAGACAGAAGGACAGACGGACATGTTTATATCGTCTTAGAATTTCTAAATCTAACCGAATTCGGTCAAATTGTGTCACTTTATTATAATGTTAAGTCCATTCTCTGTGTAAAATGTAAAGTCAATTGGAGTAAAATTTCGTTGAAAATGGGTGTAAAATATGAAATATTCTACCATATTTCCCCCGAATCAGGCGTACATATATATGGGAGCTACATTTAAATATTGCAAAAAGTGCAAAGTTTGCAGCAATTCAATATAAAATTCTGGCCTCTGGGGCCAAATAAAAAATAAATATATATGGCAGCTATATCTAAATCTGAACCGATTTTTTCCAAAATCAATAGCGATTGTCTTTGATCCGAAGAAAAACCCCATGCCAAATTTGAGGACAATCGGACTTAAATTGCTAGCTGTACTTTGCACACAAAATTACATATAGAGGCAGACAGACGGACAGACAGACGGACATCGCTAAAACGACTCAGAATTTAATTCTAAGCCGATCGATATACTAAAAGATGGGTCTATGACTACTATTTCTTGGCGTTACATACAAATGCACAAACTTATTATACCCTGTATCACAGTTGTGGTGAAGGGTATAATTAAAAATTAAAAAATTAAAATTTTATATATAAAATTAAAAATCAAAAGTTAAGAATTATAAAATAAAAATTAAAAATAAATAGTTTAAATTTATAAAATAAAAATTATAAATTGAAATTTCAAATTAAAGAAAAATAAAAACTTAAAAATTAATAAGTAATATTAAAAAATTTAAAACAAGAAAATAAAAAGTTAAAAATTATAAAATAAAAATTTTTGTAAAAATTTTAAAAATAAAATTTGAAATTTAAAATTAAAAAAAAATAAATAAAATAAAAATTAAAATTGAAATTGAAAAAAAAAACACAAATTTAAAATCTAAATGTTAAATTTAAGTAAAGATTAAAATATAAAATTTAAAATAAAAACTTAAAAGTTACTAATTAAAAAGTAATATTAAAAAATTGATAATAAGAAAATAAAAATTTTAAAATTAAAATCAAATAAAAAAATTAAAAATTTTATGTTAAAAATTGAAAAATTAGAAAATTAAAATCTAAACCTTAAAAATTTAAAAAAATTAAAATTGAAAAATTAAAAATAAAAAATAGAAATTTAAAATCTAACATTTAAAACTAAAATTTTAAAAACTGCGACCTCATTTGTTGTTGATCAAAGTCTGGCCCCTAATGGTCTTTTTTGGTAAAATGATATTAGCCATAGTTGAAAAAATTTACTTTTGATTTTGCTCAAAATAAACTGAAGTCAAATCAAACCAAATTTTGATTTTGCCCTAAATTGTTAGTAGCCCGTATCGATAAATCTTCTTTTGATGTAGGCCACTATATCATCGATATTTCTCAAAATTTTTAAAACCGATTAATCGAGCAAAATCGATTTTTGATATTAATCAAAACCGACTCAATTGATTAACCACTAACCAAAATTGATTAATCAATTTTTAATAGTATCCTAAGTCGTCAAAATTCACTAATTGTCTTTCAATGCCGTAAAATCCAAAATCGTTTTAAAATAGAAAAATTTAGGATTATATTGGAATTTTCTGAGATTTTTTTTTTAAATTTAATTCAATTTTAATATTTCAACAATTGTAAAGTCTCTTTTTACTAAAATCTCTAGGCTTTGTCTTTAGCCTTCTTTATAATCCTTCTTTATCCTATCTTATCGTGCACATACATTTTTTCCTCCTTTTTTTGCCTTTGTTTTTAAGCCTTATCCAAACATCACCACAATGTAGACAGTAGACATTCTTCGATTAATGCAAACAACGCAAAAAAAAGAACATTATTGCCAACAAATCAAAAGAAAGTGAATTTCTTTTGATAGGTTCGAGGCATTGGTTTCTCTTTCACTTGGACACATTTTTTCTTTTTTAATTGACTAAGCTATTTTCTGGGTTGTTGCACTTGCTGCTGCATACCCATTAGAGAATGTACATACATATATTCGAAATTATTCCACACTATAGCATATATGTACATGTAGCCTTTATTGTCACATATATGACCAGTTTTATATACATAACGTTATGCGGCCTTTTTGTATACATATAAGGTACCCATGTGTCCCCATGTACTTCATCTGAGCATATTGTATATTTTGGCATATATATATATGTACCCAAGTATATAGGGGCATGTTGAAAAACATAGTTGTGTTATAACCTACTTTTTGTTTTGCAAGAATCTAAAAATGGGAAGTTTGCCATAATTTTTAATATTGCCATAATTCTTTTTCATTCCTGCAGAGAAGAAGTAGAATTATATTAAAAGTTGTTGTTATCGAAAAATAAAAATAATCGATAGTTACAACATCTATTTTCTATAGATTTTTTTGCAAAATTTTCTATAAATTTTGAGAAAAATTTCTATAGAAATAAAATTTTGCAAAAATTTCTAAAGAAAAAGAATTTCACAACATTTTCTATAGAAATAAAATTTTGACAAAATTTTCTATAGAAATAAAATATTGGCAAAGTTTTCTATAGAAATAAAATTTTGAAAAAAAAAAATTCTATAGAAATAAAATTTTGACAAAATTTTCTATAGAAATAAAATTTTGACAAAATTTTCTATAGAAATAAAATGTTGACAAAATTTTCTATAGAAATAAAATTTTGACAAAATTTTCTATAGAAATAAAATGTTTTTAAAATTTTCTATACAAATAAAATTTTGGCAAAATTTTGTATAGCAATAAAATTTTGACATTTTCTATAGCAATAAAATTTTTACAAAATTTTCTATAGCAAAAAATTTTTGACAAAATTTTCTATAGAAATAAAATTTTGACAAATTGTTCTATAGAAATAAAATGTTTGTAAACTTTTCTATACAAATAAAATTTTGGCAAAATTTTGTATAGCAATAAATTTTGGCAAAATCTTCTATAGAAATAAAATTTTTTGCAAAATTCTCTACAGAAATAAAATTTTTGGCAAATTTTCCATAGAAATAAAATTTTGACAAAAACTTCCATAGAAATAAAATTTTGGCAAAATGTTTTATAGAAATAAAATTTCTACAAAATTTTCTATAGCAATAAAATTTTGATTACATTTTCTATAGAAGTAAAATTTCGACAAGATTTTCTATAGAAATAAAATGTTGACAAAACTTTCTATAGAAATAAAATTTTGACAAAATTTGCTATAGAAATACAATTTTGACAAAATTTTCTATAGAAATAAAATTTTGACAAAATTTTCTATAGAAATAAAATTTTGACAAAATTTGCTATAGCAATAATATTTTGGCAAAATTTTCTATGGAAATAAAATTTTGCAAAAATTTCTAAAGAAAAAGAATTTCACAACATTTTCTATAGAAATAAAATTTTGACAAAATTTTCTATGGAAATAAAATGTTGACAAAATTTTCTATAGAAATAAAATTTTGACAAAATTTCTATAGAAATAGAATTTTGACAAAATGTTCTATAGAAATAAAATGTTTTTAAAATTTTCTATACAAATAAAATTTTGGCAAAATTTTGTATAGCAATAAAATTTTGACATTTTCTATAGCAATAAAATTTTTACAAAATTTTCTATAGCAAAAAATTTTTGACAAAATTTTCTATAGAAATAAAATTTTGACAAATTGTTCTATAGAAATAAAATGTTTGTAAACTTTTCTATACAAATAAAATTTTGGCAAAATTTTGTATAGCAATAAGTTTTGGCAAAATCTTCTATAGAAATAAAATTTTTTGCAAAATTCTCTACAGAAATAAAATTTTTTGCAAAATTCTCTACAGAAATAAATTTGTTTGCAAAATTTTCTACCGAAATTAAATTTTTTACAGAAATAAATTTTTTTGCCAAATTTTCTACCGAAATAAAATGTTTGGCAAATTTTCCATAGAAATAAAATTTTGACAAAAACTTCCATAGAAATAAAATTTTGGCAAAATGTTTTATAGAAATAAAATTTCGACAAAATTTTCTATAGCAATAAAATTTTGATTACATTTTCTATAGAAGTAAAATTTTGACAAGATTTTCTATAGAAATAAAATGTTGACAAAACTTTCTATAGAAATAAAATTTTGACAAAATTTGCTATAGAAATAAAATTTTGACAAAATTTTCTATAGAAATAAAATTTTGACAAAATTTTCTATAGAAATAAAATTTTGACAAAATTTTCTATAGAAATAAAATTTTGACAAAATTTGCTATAGCAATAATATTTTGGCAAAATTTTCTATAGAAATAAAATTTTGGCAAAATTTTCTATAGAAATAATATTTTGACAAAATTTTCTATAGAAATAAAATTTTGACAAAATTTTCTATAGAAATAAAATTTTGACAAAATTTTCTATATAAATACAATTTTGACAAAATTTTCTATAGAAATAACATTTTGACAAAATTTTCTATAGTAATAACATTTTGACAAAATTTTCTATAGAAATAAAATGTTGACAGAATTTTCAATAGAAATAACATTTTGTCAAAAATTTTCTATAGAAATAAAATTTTGACAAATTGTTCTATAGAAATAAAATGTTTGTAAACTTTTCTATACAAATAAAATTTTGGCAAAATTTTGTATAGCAATAAATTTTGGCAAAATCTTCTATAGAAATAAAATTTTTTGCAAGATTCTCTACAGAAATAAATTTTTTTTGCAAAATTCTCTACAGAAATAAATTTGTTTGCAAAATTTTCTACCGAAATTAAATTTTTTACAGAAATAAATTTTTTTGCCAAATTTTCTACCGAAATAAAATTTTTGGCAAATTTTCCATAAAAATAAAATTTTGACAAAAACTTCCATAGAAATAAAATTTTGGCAAAATGTTTTATAGAAATAAAATTTCGACAAAATTTTCTATAGCAATAAAATTTTGATTACATTTTCTATAGAAGTAAAATTTTGACAAGATTTTCTATAGAAATAAAATGTTGACAAAACTTTCTATAGAAATAAAATTTTGACAAAATTTGCTAAAGCAATAATATTTTGGTAAAATTTTCTATAGAAATAAATTTTGACAAAATTTTCTATAGCAATAAAAATTTCACAAAATGTTCTATAGCAAAACAATTTGGCAAAATCTTCTATAGAAATAAAATTTTGACAAAATTTTCTATAGCAATAAATTTTTTTTTGCAAAATTCTCTACAGAAATAAAATTTTTTGCTATATTTTCTACCGAAATTAAATTTTTGGCCAAATTTTCTATAGAAATAAAATTTAGACAAAATTGTCTATAGCAATAACATTTTGACAACATTTTTGTATAGCAATAAAATTATGACAAAATTTTCTATAGCAATAAAATTTTGACAAAATTTTCTATAGAAATAAAATTTTGACAAAATTTGCTATAGCAATAATATTTTGGCAAAATTTTCTATAGAAATAAATTTTGACAAAATTTTCTATAGAAATAAAATTTTGACAAACTTTTCTATAGCAACAACATTTTGACGACATTTTTGTATAGCAATAAAATTGTGACAACATTTTTGTATAGCAATAAAATTATGACAAAATTTTCTATAGCAATAAAATTTTGACAAAATTTTCTATAGAAATAAAATTTTGACAAGATTTTCTATAGTAATAAAATTTTGACAAAATGTTCTATAGAAATAAAATGGCAAAATTTTCTATAGCAATAAAATTTTGACAACATTTTTGTATAGCAATAAAATTATGACAAAATTTTCTATAGCAATAAAATATTGACAAAATTTTCTGTAGAAATAAAATTTTGACAAAATGTTCTATAGAAATAAAATGTTTGTAAAATTTTCTATACAAATAAAATTTTGACAAAATTTTCTATAGAAATAAAGTTTTGACAAAATTTTCTATAGAAATAAAATTTTGACAAAATTTTCTATAAAAATAATATTTTGATAAAAAATTTTATAGAAATAAAATTTTGACAAAATTTTCTATAGAAATAAAATTTTGACAAAATTTTCTATGGAAATAAAATTTTCTATAAAAATAAAATTTTGACAAAATTTTCTATAGAAATAAAATTTTGAAAAAATTTTCTATAGCAAAAAATTTTGACAAAATGTGCTATAGCAATAAAATTCTGACAAAATTTTCTATAGCAATAAAATTTTTGACAACACACAATATTTTTTTCTGGTTCAATCACGAAATTAATTGATCCAATTAATTTTTTAATTGAAATGTCTTCAATCACCGAAATCATAGTATCAATTAAAAATATAATTGAAGGTCAATTAAAAAATGAATTGATCCAATTAAAAAATGAATTGATACTATTAATTTTTGTGATTGATTTTTGTTTCAATTAAAAAATTTGTTGAATCAATTAAATTTTTAATTGAATATGTAAATTTTAATGGGAAAAATGTTCGTGAAATTTTTTTCTGTTAAAATTTTTGTATAGCAATAAAATTATGACAAAATTTTCTATATGAATATTTTTTTTTGCAAAATTTTGTATAGAAATAAAATTTTTACAAAATTTTCTATAGCAATAAAATTTTGACAAAATTTTCTATAGCAATAAAATTTGACAACATTTTCTATAGCAATAAAATTCTTTGCAAAATTTTCTATAGCAAAAAGTTTTTGACAAAATTTGCTATAGCAATAAAATTCTAAAAAAAATTTCTATAGCAATAAAATTTTTGACAAAATTTTCTATAGAAATACAATTTTGACAAAATTTCCTATAGAAATAAAATGTTGACAAAATTTTCTATAGCAATTAAAATTTGAAAACATTTTCTATAGAAAAAAAATTCTCTAGATTTTTTTGTTTGGTAGTTTTTTTTTGATAGAGTGGCAGTGCCATAAATTGAGTAGTCGCATTATCGATAACAAAAATTATCGAAATGTAAAATTTTAAAAAATTATCGTTGAAAATAATGCCTATAACTTATATTTTCGAAATTAATATAAACATTACACATAGCCATCGATAACAAGAAGAGATCAATAGTAGTTTTCAGATGACTATCAATTTCTTGATTCTTTTAAAAAAAGATAAACACAGAGTTTGGTTTTAATTTACATTGCTTTTAACGTTCGTTCCACACGCAGAGAATGAATATGATCACCTCAAACATGTTGCAAGAGCAAAATGTTATATTTGTATGGTGACGATGACATGTTTGTCACTAAAATGTCATTTTCTCTCATTTTTTTATAGATAACAAATATTATAATAATATTATCTTCTATAATTAATTTAATTATTTAATAAGTAAATAAAAAAAATATCTTCTATAATTTAATTTAATTGAAATAAATCAAATTAAAAAAATATTAAATAAAATTACACAAGTAAATAAAATTAATAGCAGCCATGCAAATATTTGCAAAAAATAATCGATAGCAAATACATATATAAACATAAACGACTTGGCAGCACTGTACCCATAATTCCCAATGAACTACATTTCCTTTTTCCTTTAAATTGAATTAAAAAAATATTAAATAATATTACACAAGTAAATTTAATTAATGTAAGCCATACAAATATTTGCAAAAAATTAATCGATAACAAATACATATATAGGTGAACATAATCGTAGTGCAGTATCCATAATTCCCAATGAACTACATTTCCTTTTCCGCAATTGAAATTCCTTGAACACATTTTTTTATTTATTAAAAATGCCTATTAGTTACACTACACTTCTTGCCTATTTTAATATCAAAACTAAAAAAAAACAAACATGTTCTTTCCCCCTCATTTGAGCTTAAATCATTGCGGTTCACTCTATGAAAAGTTGACATCCATACATGTGTAATAGTTCCGCTCGAGTCATTATACGGATTTGTGTTATGAATTAAAAATATATATATGTACGTGGGGTACCTTTAATCATATCGCCCCTCCCGCCTTCCCACTATAACTAACAAGAAATATTGCATAGTTTATAGTGTAATTATAGAAATTACAGTTTAAAATCTATTAATTAAAATGAATTCCTTTACTAGTGTACTTGGTGTATGTGTGTGTGTGTGTGCGTTATCGTGCCACTTTTCTCTTTTAATATGATGGGAACTTATACCACTTGCCATCGATCGATAACTTTGTACTTTTACAGGCCACTTTAAAATTACCATGGGCACTTTGTACAGATTCTTTGTCATAGTCATCATCATCGTATACATAAAAGTTTTTTTTTTATACTGTAGACGAGGGTAGGATAAAAATAAATAAAAAGTCGAATTAATTGCATCACAATAAAATTTATTAAATTAACTTTATATTTAAATTAAAATGAAATGAAAGAAATGTCATTTTACTTAATTTTTAACATATACACGGTATGTTTATGATTTCTCTAAAACTCAAATAAAATTGGTTGTCATAAATCCAGAATCTGATCTAGTCTTCATAGGTAGAATCTGGTTTAACTGATTTGCTTGGGAGAAAAATTGTCATCAAACCCCCCAAAATTCTATATATTATCAAGAAACCCGCTACGACGAATAGTTTTCAAAATAAACTATTATATTTGATTCATGGTGGTGGGTATTTAAGATTCGACCCGGCCGACCTTACCGCTGTATGTACTTGTTTTTGTTATTCTGTTATTTATTTACTTCAATTTAATTAAATTCAACTACATTCCGTTTAATTTGATCAATCTAGTTCAAATCACTACAACTTTAATATAATTTAATTAAACTTTTTTTTAATGAAATTTTATATAAATTAAATTTAACTTATTTTTGTTTGTTACTCTGTTATATATATTTACTTCAATTTAATAGTATATAATTTTTAAATAATTTTTATATTTTCTTTCCCTTTATCACTTATGATATTCAAATATATGCAAAATCTCAGACAATGACGTATTTGCATTATCTTTAGTTTCTTTGCTTCTATATCTTTACGATATACGAAACGAAACCTACATAAATGACAAATCAACAATGGTTAAAAAAAAGTTTGTCACTGAACTTTGGTCGCTACACTCACAAAAAAAAACAATATGATGGAGAATTCCATCTGCTCTCGAGGATTGTCATCTGGGGAGTTATTAGAGTTGTGTTCCTGAAAAGGGACCACAACTCTAATAATTTAGATTTTAATTTAGATTTTTTTGTGTAGTAAGAGGGGGGTTAGTAGATTTTTTTTGCGTTTGGGATAATTTTTGGTAGGTAACAGGTTTTACTGTTCGTGAGGTGGACGGAGTACGCAACAGTAATGTTAGAAATAATTTTCGATAAATTCAAGAAAATTTATTAGACATAATTAATGGTTTTTTAAAGAAAGTTTGCGAAAATGTCTTTAGCGCCATACAAAATTCAAAATGAGCGCATTTTGCTGAAGATTTTGAGAAATTTTAAACTATTTTAAGGGACATATGAATTTTGTATCCTCAAAATTCGTATCCGTCAATCACGAAATTAATATTAATTTTAATTAATTATTTAATTAAAAATTAATAATAATTTTTAATTAAAATGTTTTCAATCACAGAAATGATAGTATTAATTAAAAAAATTAATTGAAAGTTATTAATTACAAAAATATGCACTAACTTATAATACTCTGTTCCACAGTGTGGCGCAGGGTATAATTATTTGATCCAATTAATTGATTATTGTTTAACATAAATTAATCAATTTGATTGATTTTAATTGAATATTTTTTAGAACTCATTACGACTTTAATTGGAAAAAAAAATTTTTTTCTGTGTACACACAAAAAAAAAAATATTTTCTGATTCAATCACGAAACTAATTGATCCAATTAATTTTTTAATTGAAATGCCTTCAATCACGAAAATTATGGTATCCAAAATACTTTTAATTGGAAATTAAAAAAAAAAAAAAAAAACAAGTATATACGGCCGTAAGTTCGGCCAGTCCGAATCTTATGTACCCTCCACCATGGATAGCGTAGAAACTTCAACGAAAGACTATCATCCACAATCGAAATACTTGGGTTGTGGTATCTTAAAACTTCTTAAATTGTGAGTTAGTCCATACGTGGTATATATTAGACAAAAAAGTTATGTATAGTTAAGTCTACAAATAATTACGAATCGATATGGACTTTTTGCACGGTACGTAGAGAGCCAGAATTGAAATATGGGGGTCACTTATATGGAAGCTATATACAATTATGAACTTGATATGGACCAATTTTTGTGTGATTGGAAATCGATTTATCTGAGGGATATATATATAACTATAGACCGATATGGACCTTGTTAGGCATGATTGTTAACGACTATATACTAGCACAATGTACCAAATTTCAACTCATTCGGATGAAATTTGCTCCTCTAAGAGGCTTCAAAACCAAATCTCGGGATCGGTTTATATGGAGGCTATATATGATTATGGACTGATATGGACCACTTTTGGCATGGCTGTTATCATAATATCATATACTACCACCACGTACCAAATTTCAACCAGATCGGATGAATTTTGCTTCTCCAAAAGGCACCAAAGGTCAAATCTGGGGATCGGTTTATATGGAGGCTATATATAATTATGGGCTGATAGGAACCAATTCCTTCATGGTTGTTGGATACCATATACAAACATCACGTACCAAATTTCAACCGAACCGGATGAATTTTGCTCTTCCAAGGGGATCCGGAGGTCAAATCTGGAGATCGGTTTATATGGGGGCTATATAAAGGGTGATTTGTTAAGAGCTTGATAACTTTTTTGTTAAAAAAAACGCATAAAATTTGCAAAATCTCATCGGTTCTTTATTTGAAACGTTAGATTGGTCCATGACATTTACTTTTTGAAGATAATTTCATTTAAATGTTGACCGCGGCTGCGTCTTAGGTGGTCCATTCGGAAAGTCCAATTTTGGGCAACTTTTTCGAGCATTTCGGCCGGAATAGCCCGAATTTCTTCGGAAATGTTGTCTTCCAAAGCTGGAATAGTTGCTGGCTTATTTCTGTAGACTTTAGACTTGACGTAGCCTCACAAAAAATAGTCTAAAGGCGTCAAATCGCATGATCTTGGTGGCCAACTTACCGGTCCATTTCTTGAGATGAATTGTTCTCCGAAGTTTTCCCTCAAAATGGCCATAGAATCGCGAGCTGTGTGGCATGTAGCGCCATCTTGTTGAAACCACATGTCAACCAAGTTCAGTTCTTCCATTTTTGGCAACAAAAAGTTTGTTAGCATCGAACGATAGCGATCGCCATTCACCGTAACGTTGCGTCCAACAGCATCTTTGAAAAAATACGGTCCAATGATTCCACCAGCGTACAAACCACACCAAACAGTGCATTTTTCGGGATGCATGGGCAGTTCTTGAACGGCTTCTGGTTGCTCTTCACTCCAAATGCGGCAATTTTGCTTATTTACGTAGCCATTCAACCAGAAATGAGCCTCATCGCTGAACAAAATTTGTCGATAAACACATTTCGAACCGAACACTGATTTTGGTAATAAAATTCAATGATTTGCAAGCGTTGCTCGTTAGTAAGTCTATTCATGATGAAATGTCAAAGCATACTGAGCATCTTTCTCTTTGACACCATGTCTGAAATCCCACGTGATCTGTCAAATACTAATGCATGAAAATCCTAACCTCAAAAGAATCACCCTTTATAATTATGGACCGATTTCGACCAATTTTTGCATGGGTATTTGAGCCAAATGTACCAAATTTCAGCCAGATCGGATGAAATTTGCTTCTTTTAGAGGCCTCGCAAGCCAAATTTGGGGGGTCCGTTTATATGGGGGCTATACGTAAAAGTGGACCGATATGGCCCATTTTCAATACCATCGGACCTACATCAATAACAACTACTTGTGCCAAGGTTCAAGTCGATAGCTTGTTTCGTTCGGAAGTTAGCGTGATTTCAACAGACGGACGGACGGATGGACATGCTCAGATCGACTCAGAATTTCACCACGACGTTCGGAAGTTAGCGTGATTTCAACAGACGGACGGACGGATGGACATGCTCAGATCGACTCAGAATCTTACCACGACCCAGAATATATACTTTATGGGGTCTTAGAGCAATGTTACAAACGGAATGACAAAGTTAATATACCTCCCATCCTATGGTGGAGGGTATAAAAATATGCACTAACTTATAATACCCTGTTCCACAGTGTGTGGCGCAGGGTATAATTATTTGATCCAATTAATTGATTTTTGTTTAACATAAATTAATCAATTCGTTGAATCAATTAAATTTTTAATTGAATATTTTTTTAGAACTCATTAAGACTTTAATTGGAAAAAATTTTGTGAATTTTTTTTCTGTATAAACACAAAAAAAAAATATTTTCTGATTCAATCACGAAATTAATTGATCCAATTAATTTTTTAATTGAAATGTCTTCAATCACGAAAATGATGGTATCAACAATAGTTTTTATTGGAAATTGAAAAAAAAAAAATAATACTTGATTAAAAAATCAATTGATTTCATTAGCAAAATTCAATTAAATTTTTAATTGATTTAATTAAAAATTTAATTGATTCAATTAAAATTTAATAGATTATACCATTAAATTAATTAATTAAATTAAATCAATTAATTAAAAACGTAACTATTTCACCTACTTTCTTAACCCCATTTTCATGAAGCTCTGTTAGCTAACGAACTTTTAAATCTTACTGTGGACATATCTGTCATCTTGCCAAGTTAAAAATTAAACAAATTTCGATCACTTTTTTCCAAGTGACTTTGTCTTCCGAGTTTTATTATAAAGTTAATTGAAAATTTTAAAATTTTCAATCATTGACTTAAATAACTTAATGTTTCTATATTGATTAAAAAGTCAACTGTATCAATTAATTTATTAATTGAAAAAATTTCCAACTTGAATCAACTTTTAATTGGAAATATTTTGAGGATAATTTTTTTCTGTGTATTTTTGATTTGTATATAATTTTTCTCCTTTTTTAATTAATTTATCTAACGTGCTCAAAAAAAATTTTTTTTGAGTCAAGGCATCTTTCTCATATTGGAGAAAATTTAACTATTTGGCTTTAGTGAATCCTGATGGGTTCAGGTTTTGTTTTTGAGTGTACTAAACTTACTTCCATATCTTCCATATATGCAACATTTGTAGGATTTTAATTAAAACAAAAAAAAAAATCCACAATCTCAGCTATTTTATATCTACCAATGGAAACAAAAATCCATTCGTTGGCAATCAGGCCAAAGAAGAGAAAAGTGTTAAAGTGAAATTAGTAAAGTATCTCCGATTGTAGGATGAATAGTCCAATACCATGTCGTGTTTACTATTTGTTCTTGTCATTACTAGGGTGGCAGATTATTTCAAGCATTGAAGGTCATTTCAATATGTTGACGATATGGCTACACATATGGTCTAGGTTTTTATGTATATTTTGTTTTTCGTTTTTCTCATATGATAATAAAGTTATTCAAGCTTTTAATATTTGCGTGTAAATCACCTCTATATTTTTAAGGGGCTCCCCTATTACATCTACACGTAAGGGTTGTGTGTTTTTGTGTGTAGCAAATAGATATACTTGGTGATACCATGTGATTTTAGGCGTTTCGTGCATTTCTATGCATAAATATCATTTTGTCAGTTCTCCTCTCTACTTGTTAATAAATATGAGAATATATGATTATTCAATCAAAAAAGGAAAATTATTTAATAAAACTATAAATACACGGAATCACTGATCCCCACTGTACTATTGGTATATATCAATATTTAATAGGTAGATACGAGCGCCGTAGTGACAGTATTACGAATAAGCATATATATGAATTTCAAAACAAGAAACCTTTTCGCCATGACTGCCCTTTAAATTCTTTATTATGGCACTTTTTAACTTCCCCATTAGGGATACAAAAGTAAAAAATCTATAAAAAAATAGTGCATAGAAAATTTTGTCAAAATTTCTATAGAAAATTTTGTAAACATTTTATTTCCAAAGAAAATTTTGTCAAAATTTTATTTCTATGGAAAATTTTGTCAAAATTTCATTTCTATAGAAAATTTTCTCAAAATTTTATTTCTATAGAAAATTTTGTCAAAATTTTATTTCTATAAAAAAATTTTCCAAAATTTTATTCCTATAGAAAATATTGGCAAAATTTTATTTCTATAGAAAATATTGTCAACATTTTATTTCTATAGAAAATTTTCACAAAATTTTATTTCTATAGAAAATTTTGTAAAAATTTTATTTCTGTAGAAAATTTTCTCAAAATTTTATTTCTATAGAAAATTTTGTCAAAATTTTATTTGTATAGAAAATTTTCTCAAAATTTTATTTCTATAGAAAATTTTCTCAAAATTTTATTTCTATAGAAAATTTTGTCAAAATTTTATTTCTATAGAAAATTTTGTCTAAATGTTATTTCTACAGAAAATTTTGTCTAAATTTTATTTCTATAGAAAAATTTGTCAAAATTTTATTTCTATAGAAAATTTTGTCAAAATTTTATTTTTACAGAAAATTTTGTCAAAATTTTATTTCTACAGAAAATTTTGTCAAAATTTTATTTCTATAGAAAATTTTATTTCTATAGGAAATTTCTCAAAACTTTATTTTTATAGAAAATTTTGTCAAAATTTTATTTCTATAGATAATTTGATCAAAATTTTATTTCTATAGAAAATTTTGTCAAAATTTTTTTCTATCGAAAATTTTGTCAAAATGTTATTTCTACAGAAAATTTTGTCTAAATTTTATTTCTATAGAAAATTTTGTCAAAATTTTATTTCTATGTAAAATTTTGTCAAAATTTTATTTTTACAGAAAATTTTGTCAAAATTTTATTTCTACCGAAAATTTTGTCAAAAGTTTATTTCTATAGAACATTTTTTCAAAATTTTATTTCTATAGAAAATTTTGTCAAAATTTTATTTCTATAGAAAATTATCTCAAAATTTTATTTCTATAGGAAATTTCTCAAAATTTTATTTTTATAGAAAATTTTGTCAAAACTTTATTTCTATAGATAATTTGATCAAAATTTTATTTCTATAGAAAATTGTGTCAAAATTTTATTTCTATAGAAAATTTTGTCAACATTTTATTTCTATAGAAAATTTTCTCAAAATTTTATTTCTATAGAAAATTTTCTCAAAAATGTATTTCTATAGTTGATCAAAAATTTTTTTTCTATAGACAATTTGATCAAAATTTTATTTTTATAGAAAATTTGATCAAAATTTTATTTTTATAGAATATTTTCTCAAAATTTTATTTCTATAGAAAATTTTGTAAAAATTTTATTTCTATAGAAAATTTTTTCAAAATGTTATTTCTTCAGAAAATTTTGTCAAAATTTTATTTTTATAGAAAATTTTCTCAAAATTTTATTTTTATAGAAAATTTTCTCAAAATTTTATTTCTATAGACAATTTTCTCAAAATTTTATTTCTATAAAAAATTTTCTCAAAATTTTATTTCTACAGAAAATTTTCTCAAAATTTTATTTCTATAGAAAATTTTTTCAAAATTTTATTTTTATAGAAAATTTTCTCAAAATTTTATTTCTATAGAAGATTTTGTCAAAATTTTATTTCTATAGAAAATATTGTCAAAATTTTATTCTATAGAAAATTTTGCCAAAATTTTATTTCTATAGAAAATTTTGTCAAAATTTTATTTCTATAGAAAATGTTGTCAAAATTTTATTTCTATAGAAAATTTTGTCAAAATTTTATTTCTATAGAAAGCTTTGTCAAAATTTTATTTCTATAGAAAATTTTGTCAAAATTTTATTTCTATAGAAAACTTTGTCAAAATTTTATTTCTATAGAAAATTTTGTCAACATTTTATTTCTATAGAAAATTTTGTCAAAATTTTATTTCTATAGAAAATTTTTTCAAATTTTAATTTCTATAGACAATTTGATCAAAATTTTATTTCTATAGAAAATTTTCTCAAAATTTTATTTCTATAGAAAATTTTCTCAAAATTTTATTTCTATAGAAAAATTTCTCATTTAATTTACTTACATACTTATCAACATTCTTCTCATGCATACGATATTTGAGAGTGTGTGAATGTGTTGGTGTTGCGGTTCGATGAGTTGTGATATAGCACTTATCAAAAGTCGTTATCGTTCGTTAATAAGATTAAGCAACGCTACCGACTACGCGATGATGACATGGAAATTGGTATTTATGACAGTTCCATTCAGTTTTCCATGTTATTGGCCCATTTTGATACCTTTTTGATTGTATACTACGATAGGGTGTACTTAGATGGACTGATATATATTTTGAAGTATCTAATCTATAACAAATATAAAGGTGACAAAATTTATCGCGATTAACTTTCCATTAGTATAATATACGATTACATTACAAATTAAAAAATTTTTAATTATACTTAATTTATTAACATAAAATTAAAAAAAATCGAGATTAATAACAAATTAAAATTTTCTATAGAAATAAACTTTTGACAAAGTTTTCTATAGAAATAAAATTTTGACAAAATTTTCTATAAAATATAATTTTGACAAAATTTTCTATAAAATATAATTTTGACAAAATTTTCTATAAAATATAATTTTGACAAAATTTTCTATAAAATATAATTTTGATAAAATTTTCTATAGAAATAACATTTTGACAAAATTTTCTTTGGAAATAAAATTTTGACTACATTTTCTATAGAAATAAAATTTTCTATAGAAATAAAATTTTGACTACATTTTCTATAGAAATGAAATTTTGATAAAATTTTCTATAGAAATAAAATTTTGACAAAATTTTCTATAGAAATAAAATTTTTGCAAAATTTTCTATAGAAATAAAATTTTGACAAAATTTTCTATACAAATAAAGAAGTTTTGACAAAATTTTCTATAGAAATAAAATTTTGATAAAATTGTCTATAGGAATAAAATTTGGTAAAATTTTCTATAGAAATAAAATTTTGATAAAATTTTCTATACAAATAAAATTTTGGCAAAATTTTCTATAGAAATAATATTTTGACAAAATTTTCTATGAAAATAAAATTTTTACAAAATTTTCTATAGAAATAAAATGTTGCCAAAATTTGCTGTAGAAATACAATTTTGACAAAATTTTCTATAGAAATAAAATTTTGACAAAATTTTCTATAGAAATAAAATTTTGACAATTTTTTTTTTCTATAAAAATAAAATTTTGACAAAAAATTTTCTATAAAAATAAAATTTTGACAAAATTGTCTATAGAAATAAAATTTTGATAACTTTTCTATAGAAATAAAATTTTTACAAAATTTTTTATACAAATAAAATTTTTATAAAATTTTCTGTAGAAATAAAATTTTGACGAAATTTTTTAAAGAAATAAAATTTTGACACAATTTTCTATAGAAATAAAGTTTTTACAAAATTTTCTATAGAAATAAAGTTTTTACAAAATTTCCTATAGAAATAAAATTTTGACAAAAAAATTTCTATAGAAATTAAAATTTTAACAAAATTTTCTATAAAAATAAAATTTTGACAAAATTGTCTATAGAAATAAAATGTTGATAACTTTTCTATAGAAATAAAATTTTAAAAAATTTCCTATAGAAATAAAGTTTTGATAAAATTTTCTATAGAAATATAAAGTTGACAATGTTTTCTATCGAATTAAAATTTTGACAAAATTTTCTATAGAAATAAAATTTTGACAAAATTTTCTATAGAAATAAAATTTTGACAAAATTTTCTATAGAAATAAAATTTTGACAAAATTTTCTTTGGAAATAAAATTTTGACAAAATTTCCTATAGAAATAAAATTTTGATAAAATTTTCTATAGAAATATAATGTTGACAAAGTTTTTTATCGAATTAAAATTTTGACAATATTTTCTTTAGAAATAAAATTTTGACAAAATTTTCTATAGAAATAAAATTTTTCCAATATTTTCTTTATCTATCGAATTAAAATTTTGACAAAATTTTCTATAGAAATAAAATTATGACAAAATTTTCTATAGAAATAAAATTTTGACAAAATTTTCTATAGAAATAAAATTTTTGCATTATTTTCTTTAGAAATAAAATTTTGACAAAATTTTTTATAAAAATAAAATTTTGACAAAATTGTCTATAGAAATAAAATTTTTACAAAATTTTCTATAGAAATAAAATTTTGACAAAATTTTCTTTGGAAATAACATTTTGACAACATTTCCTAGAGAAATAAAATTTTGATAAAATTTTCTATAGAAATATAATGTTGACAAAGTTTTTTATCGAATTAAAATTGTGACAATATTTTCTTTAGAAATAAAATTTTGACAAAATTTTCTATAGAAATAAAATTTTTCCAATATTTTCTTTAGAAATAAAATTTGGCAAAAATCTATAGAAATAAAATTTTGACACAATTTTCTATAGAAATAAATCTATGACAAAATTTTCCATAGAAATAAAATGTTGACAAAATTTTCTATAGAAATAAAATTTTGAAAAATTTCCTATAGAAATATAATGTTGACAAAGTTTTCTATCGAATTAAAATTTTGACAAAGTTTTCTATCGAATTAAAATTTTGACAAAATTTTCTATAGAAATAAAATTTTGACAAAATTTTCAATAGAAATAAAATGTTGACAAAATTTTCAATAGAAATAAAATTGTGACAAAATTTTCTTTAGAAATAAAATTTTAACAAAATTTTCTATAAAAATAAAATTTTGACAAAATTGTCTATAGAAATAAAATGTTGATAACTTTTCTATAGAAATAAAATTTTGCTAAAATTTTCTATAGAAATAAAATTTTGACAAAATTTTCTTTGGAAATAAAATTTTGAAAAATTTCCTATAGAAATAAAGTTTTGATAAAATTTTCTATAGAAATATAAAGTTGACAATGTTTTCTATCGAATTAAAATTTTGACAAAATTTTTCTATAGAAATAAAATTTTGACAAAATTTTCTATAGAAATAAAATTTTTGCATTATTTTCTTTAGAAATGAAATTTTCGCAAAATTTTCTATAGAAATAAAATTTTGACAAAATTTTCTATAGAAATAAAATTTTGACAAAATTTTCTTTGGAAATAAAATTTTGACAAAATTTCCTATAGAAATAAAATTTTGATAAAATTTTCTATAGAAATAGAATGTTGACAAAGTTTTTTATCGAATTAAAATTTTGACAATATTTTCTTTAGAAATAAAATTTTGACAAAATTTTCTATAGAAATAAAATTTTTCCAATATTTTCTTTAGAAATAAAATTTTGACAAAATTTTCTATACAAACAAAATTTTTTATGGAAATAAGTTTTTGACAAAATTTTCAGGAAATAAAATTTTGACAAAATTTTCTATACAAATAAAATTTTGACAAAATTTTCTATAGAAATGAAATTTTGACAAAATTTTCTATAGAAATAAAATTTTTGATAACATTTTCTATAGAGATACAATTTTGACAAAATTTTTTATAAAAATAAAATTTTGACAAAATTTTCTATAGAAATAAAATTTTGACACAATTTTCTAAAGAAATAAAATTGTGACAAAATTTTCAATAGAAATAAAATTTTGACGAAATTTTCTATAGAAATAAATTTTTGACAAAATTTTCTATAGAAATAAAATTTTGACAAAATTTTCTATAGAAATAAAATTTTGAATAGAAATAAAATTTTGACAAATTTTTCTATAGAAATAAAGTTTTGACAAAATTTTCTATAGAAATAAAATTTTAACAAAATTTACTATAGAAATAAAATTTTGACAAAATTTTCTATAGAAATAAAATGTTGAAAAATGTTCTATGCAAATAAAATTTTGATAAAATTTTCTATAAAAACAGAATTTTGACAAAATTTTCTATAGAAATAAAATTTAGAGAAAAATTTCTATGGCAATAAAATTTTGACAAAATTTTCTATATAAATAAGATGTCGACAAGATTTTCTTTAGAAATAGAATTTTGACAAAATTTTCTATGGAAATAAAATGTTAACAACATTTTCTATAGAAATAAAATTTTGACTATATTTTCTATAGAAATAGAATTTTGATAATATTTTCTATAGAAATAAAAATTTGATAAAAATTTATTCTGTTTTGATTTTAGCGGCTAAACTCGGACTTAGTACCCTCTTTAATCGTTAAATGTTTAAGTTAAAGCAACATTTGTTTTGTTTTTTGTAATTTTTTATGATTCAATGTTTGTATAATTTTATTTTACAAATACTCTATCAAATTAATTGATTCGACAACATTTAATACAAACACTATGTTATAAATGCAAATTTCTTTCTATAGAATTTCCTCTTCGAAGATTTATACAAGGCTTACATTAATATCTATCGTATAATTTCAATGTGAAGATTTCTGTCTGAAGATTTCACTAGTCATCCATTATTCATTTTGTTTTATAGACTTTGGAATTAGCTATGCAATCTAATAGGAATTAAAATTCTAAATGCGTTGAAAAATCATTCGCATCTTTATCCAAAGTAAACAAAACATCTGATGCCAACTAATTTGTACATATGGATTCGAGATATTGAATATTTGTTTTTTGTTTTGTTTTTAATTATTGTTATAACTATTATTTATATAAAATATGGTATAAAAAAACATTCCATGTATAATTCGTACATTAACGGAGAAAGAGGAATCAAGCAAAACATATGGAAGTAACATACACTTCCTTCCTCAGATGCTCAATTAGTTTTTTTTGTAATAAAATTTAATTGCCGGCAACCAGTATTTATCAAATGATAAGTAATGGTTGAGCCAATTACATATGATGATATAGAATTTATAATTTATGTGTGGTATATATATAGAAAAAAATAATACTTTGCACTGAAATTAATTTCTAATTTCAACAAAGGTCTCTTTTGTTAAAAAAAAATTATTTCCTTAGAGTAATAAATAAGAAACAATTTATGGTAGCTATAACCATGTTCATCTCTAACGATTTATATTGGCTTACAAAAATAATTTTTTCCAGGCAAGAGTGATTTTTGTATATATAAATTAAATTTTAGTCTCTAAATTTAGTCTCCTCATTTGCTTTTGAAGGAACATTTTTTTATTATCGAAAGAAAAAATTGTTTGTTTAAAATTTCGTTCTTCAGAAAAGAAATCTCTACCCTGTTTATCTTCTACGAGTTACATTTGCTTACAAAAATATCTTTTGCGGAGAAAGACTAATCTTTGTTTATATAAATTTTACAATAAAAAGTTATAGTCTCTGCACCCGAAGAAAAATGCTTTCATCCGGAACGAAGTTTTAGACCTATTTTACCTTTGTTATAAAAAAATATTTACTTTAAGAGCAAATAAAACCAAATTTTGGACAAACGATGGAACAGTTGTCAATAATCTTTTTCACTTGCTTTTAAAGAAACTTTTTCTCCCATGTACACATGAATTGATGCTTTGCCCTAATGAACTTCAACTTTCAATCCTATTGCCCATATGAGATAAGTGATTCATCATTTGCTCGCAACACAACAAATAAATTTTTAATTAAATTATGGCAAATGTTTCCAACAATTATCCATTTACAAAAAGCTGGTGTACCGGTTAATAAGACCCCATATCAACCGCAACAAGAATCTCGTAATTGAAACCGGCTCTCTGAAAACATGAAGTGTTCATTAAACTTTATTGTCAATATACCTATAGATGTGTCTCACTGTGTGTTTGTTTATAAATAAATAATTTCCAAAGTACTTGATTAAATGGAAATATTTTATTAAAAAAAAAATTAAATTGCATGGTGTACGAAGTTCAGACATTGCCAAGGCCAATTCTATTGCTTGCTATAAAACAGAAATCTTTTGTTAATTCCTCAAGACCGTTAGATGTTAGATGAGAACATGTTTTTATTCCCAGGCATAGTATAAATATTGCAAATTAATAATTAGTTGAGAATACCATACGGTTTGAAAATAGAAATACAATCAAAATATCATAGCTATATTGGTTGTGGAATTAGGGGTGTCAGGTTATAATAACTTTGATATGCCAAAAATTGTAAAGATATATTGATTTTAGACCGATCGACTTGGAAGCACCTCCTGAGAAAATTTTGTCAAAATATTATTTCTATAGAAAATTTTGTCAAAATTTTATTTGTATAGAAAATTTTGTCAAAATTTTATTTCTATAGAAAATTTTGTCAAAATTTTATTTTTATAGAAAATTTGTCAAAATTTTATTTCTATAGAAAATTTTGTCAAAATTTTATTTCTATAGAAAATTTTGTCAAAATTTTATTTCTATAGAAAATTTTGTCAACATTTTATTTCTATAGAAAATTTTGTCAAAATTTTATTTCTATAGAAAATTTTTTTGCCAAATTTCTTTTCAATGGCTCTATTAACCATGTTCCTTAATCTATATCTGTCCATAAAGCTCGAAAAATAATTGTATAATTAGATACAAATTTTATTTCTATAGAAAATTTTGTCAAAATTTTATTTCTATAGAAAATTTTGTCGAAAAATAATTGTATAATTAGATACAAATTTTATTTCTATAGAAAATTTTGTCAAAATTTTATTTCTATAGAAAATTTTGTCAAAATTTTATTTCTATAGAAAATTTTGTCAAAATTTTATTTCTATAGAAAATTTTGTCAAAATTTTATTTCTATAGAATATTTTGTCAGAATTTTATATCTACAGAAAATTTTTTGCCAAATTTTATTTCTATAGAACATTTTGCCGAAATTTTATTTATATAGAAACGCTTGTCAAAATTTTATTTCTATAGAAAATTTTGTCCAAATTTTTTTTCTATAGAAAATTTTGTCAAAATTTTATTTCTATAGAAAATTTTGTCAGAATTTTATTTCTACAGAAAATTTTTTGCCAAATTTTATTTATTTCTATAGAAAATTTTATCAAAATTTTATTTCTATAGAAAATTTTGTCAAATTTTTATTTCTATATAAACGCTTGTCAAAATTTTATTTATATAGAAAATTTTGTCAAAATTTTATTTCTATAGAAAATTTTGTCAAAATTTTATTTCCATAGAAAATTTTGTCAAAATTTTATTTCTATAGAAAATTTTGTCAAAATTTTATTTCTATAGAAAATTTTGTCAAAATTTTATTTCTATAGAAAAGTTTTCAAAAATTTGATATTCATAGAAAATTTTGTCAAAATATTATTTCTATGGAAAATTTTGCAAAAATTTTATTTCTACAGAAAATTTTGCCAACATTTTATTTCTATAGAAGATTTTGTAAAAATTTTATTTTCGTAGAAAGTTTTGTCAAAATATTATTTCTATAGAAAATTTTGTCATTGATTTATTTCTATAGGAAATGTTGTCAAAATTTTATTTCTATAGGAAATTTTGTCAAAATGTTATTTCAATAGAAAATTTTGTCAAAATTTTATTTCTATAGAAAATTTTGTCAAAATTTTATTTCTATATAAAATTTTGTCAAAATTTTATTTCTATAGAAAATTTTGTCAAAATTGTATTTCTATAGGAAATTTGTCAAAATTTTATTTCTATAGAAAATTTTGTCAAAATTTAATTTCTATAGAAAGTTTTGTCAACATTTTAATTCTATAGAAAATTTTGTCAGAATTTTAGTTCTATGGAAAATTTTGTCAAAATTATATTTCTATGGAAACGCTTGTCAAAATTTTATTTCTATAGAAACGCTTGTCAAAATTTTATTTCTATAGAAAATTTTGTCAAAATTTTATTTCTATAGAAAATTTTCTCAAAAATTTATTTCTATAGAAAATTTTGTCAAAATTTTATTTCTATAGAAAATTTTGTCAAAATTTTATTTCTATAGAAAATTTTGTCAAAATTTTATTTCTATAGAAAATTTTGTCAAAATTTTATTTCTATAGAAAATTTTGTCAAAATTTTATTTCTATGGTAAATTTTATCAAAATTTTAATTCTACAGAAAAATTTTTGCCAAATTTTATTTCTATAGAAAATTTTGTCAAAATTTTATTTCTATAGAAACGCTTGTCAAAATTTTATTTCTATAGAAAATTTTCTATAGAAAATTTTGTCAGAATTTTAGTTCTATGGAAAATTTTGTCAAAATTATATTTCTATAGAAACGCTTGTCAAAATTTTATTTCTATAGAAAATTTTGTCAAAATTTTATTTCTATAGAAAATTTAATCAAAATTTTATTTCTGTAAAATATTTTGTCAAAATTTTATTTCTATAGAAAATTTTGTCGAAATTTTATTTCTATAGAAAATTTTGTCAGAATTTTATTTCTACAGAAAATTGTTTGCCAAATTTTGTTTCTATAGAAAATTTTGTCAAAAATTTATTTCTATAGAAAAGTTTGTCAAAATTTTATTTCTATAGAAAATTTTGTCAAAAATTTATTTTCTTCAGAAAATTTTGCCAAAATTTTATTTCTACAGACAATTTTGCCAAAATTTATTTCTATAGAAAATTTTGTCAAAAATTTATTTTCATAGAAAATTTTGTCAAAATTTTATTTCTATATAAAATTTTGGCAAAATATTATTTCTATAGAAAATTTTGTTAAAATTTTATTTCTATAGAAAATTTTATCAAACTTTTATTTCTATAGAAAATTTTATCAAACTTTTATTTCTACAGAAAAATTTTTGCCAAATTTTATATCTACAGAAAATTTTGTCAAAATTTTATTTCTATAGAAAATTGTGTCAAAATTTTATTTCTATAGAACATTTTGTCAAAATTTTATTTCTATAGAACATTTTGTCAAAATTTTATTTCTTTAAAAAATTTTGTCAAAATTTTATTTCCAAAGAAAATTTTTTCAGTATTTTTTTCCAAAGAAAATTTTGTCAAAGTTTTATTTCTATAGAAAATTTTGTCAGAAATTTATTTCCAAAGTAAGCTTTGTAACTATTTTATTTCTACAGAAAATTTTACCAAAATTTTATTCCTACAGACAATTTTGCCAACATTTTATTTCTAGAGAAAATTTTGTGAACATTTTATCCCTATGGAAAGTTTTGTCAAAAATTTATTTCTATAGCAACGTTTGTCAAAATTTTAGTTCTATACAAAATTTTGTCAAAATTTTATTTGTATAGAAAATATCAAGAACTCTACCATAGGTTAGGTTAGGTTAGGTTAAAGTGGCAGCCCGATTAAGTTCACTTAGACTATTCAGTCCATTGTGATACCATATTTAACTAAAAGTACCTATTACATATGGGCACGTCTAGTTTTAACCACTGAACCTTCGCGTTTTACAGGTCCGCCAGTAATCTAAAGCTGTATGCTCATAAAATTCGCTTACGCCTTACACAAAATGCAGGACACTCACACAAGAGGTGTTTAATTGATTCCTTTTCCTCCGCATCATGACAGCTCATACAATAGTCATTATACTTCGCACCAATAGTTTTTCAAATTCGCCTATCAGGCAGCGACCCGTTATAGCAGATATCAAGAGTGATATCTGACGTCTTGGGAAGACTAGCATATCTAGTGTGCGGTTCAAGTTTAAATGGGACCATATATGCTTGGTGTCGTTACAACCCTACAAGAGTTAGGAAAATACTGGCAATGGTTATTCATATCACACTATCTGAAATCTTGTATCTTTCTATGCCATAAGTTATTTCCAAATTCATCAAACACATACTCTATGATAAACCATCATTGAAAGACTGAAGAACCACTGATATCATACTCTCTGTCCTTATAAAGATTATCCACCCGATTGAAATGTGGGTCTACAATTTTAATCTTGATTGTGGTTTACTTTTTGTTTCTACAAGTCACAGAGCAATAAGATTAGCAAAGAATTGTTTTAGTTTTTTTTTTTTATTATTTTTACTTACTTCATTCTGTATCAATAAATAAATATTTTACAATCTTTATATAAATATGATTCTTGTAAGTCAATGGTTTTATATGAACAGTTGCTCTTGTTATTGTTTCTGATTATGTGTGGTGAGGTGAATCAACATTGGACTTTGATCGTAGTCGAACAATGGTGGACTAGGCAGCCATTAAATCTTACAGTGGGGGGTATACATACAAGGAAAATGAAACAATGACACCAAAAACACATCATAAACCCTGGCCTCATCGCCCTCCACTGTCAGTGATATCTGGACAATGGAAAATACTGTACATAATCTCTCATATTAAGTAGTGAGATGAAATGTTGACGTCGTTGATTTGTTTTTTTTTTGCACAGTGGTTTTTTATAGAAACAACATTTTTAAAAAGTTTTCTATGGAAATAAATTTTGACAAAATTTTCTATGAAAATAAAATTTTAACAAAATTTTTTATAGAAATAAAATTTTGAGAAATTTTTCTATAGAAATAATATTTTGACAAAATTTTGTATAGAAATAAAATTTTGACAAAATTTTCTATAGAAATAAAATTTTGACAAAATTTTCTATAGAAATAAAGTTTTGACAAAATTTTCTATAAATATAAAATTTTGACCAAAAAGTTTCTAAGAAATAAAATTTCGACAAAATCATCTACAGAAGTAAAATTTGGACTAAATTTTCTATTAAAGTAAAATTTTGGCAAAAGTTTCTATAGAAATAAAATTATAAAAAAATCAATAGAAATAAAATTTTGTGAAAATTTTCTATAAAAATAAAGTTTTGACAAAATTTTTTATAGAAATAAAATTTTGACAAAATCATCTACAGACGTAAAATTTGGACAAAATTTTCTATTAAAGTAAAATTTGAGCAAACCTTTCTATAGAAATAAAATTATAAAAAATTCTATAGAAATAAAATTTTGAGAAAATTTTCTATAGAAATGAAATTTTGACAAAATTTTCTATAGTAATAAAATTTTGATAACATATTCTATAGAAATAAAATTTTGACAACATTTTCTAGAGAAATAAAGTTTTGGCAAAATAAAATTTTGAGAACATTTTCGATAGAAATAAAATTTTGACAAAATTTTCTATAAAACTAAAATTTTGGCAAAATTTTCTATAGAAATAAAATTTTGAAAAAATTTGCCATAGAAATAAATTATTTCAAAATATTTCTATTGAAATAAAATTTTGAGAAAATTTTCTATAGAAATAAAATTTTGACAAAATTTTCTATATAACACAGAAATAAAATTTTGACAAAATTTTCATAGAAATAAAATTTTGACAACATATTCTATAGAAATAAAATTTTGACAAAATTTTCTATTTTGACAAAATTTTCTATAAAAATAAAATTTTGAAAAAATTTTCTATAAAAATAAAATTTTGAAAAAATTTTCTATAGAAATAAATTATTTCAAAATATTTCTATTGAAATAAAATGTTGAGAAAATTTTCTATAGAAATAAAATTTTGTCAAAATTTTCTATATAAATAAAATTTTGACAACATTTTTATATAGAAATAAAATTTTGACAAAATTTTCTATAGAAATAAAATTTTGACAAAATTTTCTATAGAAATAAAATTTTGGCAAAATTTTCTATTTTTACAAAATTTTCTCTAAAAATAAAATTTTGAGAAAATTTTCTATAGAAATAAAATTTGGACAAAATTTTTTATATAGAAATATAATTTTGACAAAATTTTCTATAGAAATAAAATTTTGACAACATTTTTATATAGAAATAAAATTTTGACAACATTTTTATATTTTAAAATAAAATTTTGACAAAATTTTCTATATAGAAATAAAATTTTGACAAAATTTTCTATAGAAATAAAAATTTGAGAAAAGTTTATATTTTGACAAAATTTTCTATAAAAATAAAATTTTGACAAAATTTTCAATAGAAATAAAATTTGGACAAAATTTTCTATAGAAATAAAATTCTGACAAAATTTTTTATCGTAATAAAATTTTGACAAAAAAATTTCTATAAAAATAACATCTTGACAAAATCATCTACAGAAGTAAAATTTGGACAAAATTTTCTTTTGAAGTAAAATTTGAGCAAAACTTTCTATAGAAATAATATTATAAAAAATATCTATAGAAATAAAATTTGAGAAAATTTTCTGTAGACATCAAATTTTGGCAAAATAAAATTTTGAGAAAATTTTTTATAGAAATAAAATTTTAACAAAATTTTCTACAGAAATACATTTTTTCAAAATATTTCTATTGAAATAAAATTTTGCGAAAATTTTCTATAGAAATAAAATTTTGACAAAAAAAAAATTTCTATAGAAATAAAATTTTGACAAAATTTTCTATTAAAGTAAAATTTGGGCAAAACTTTCTATAGAAATAAATATAAATAGAAATATATAAAAGAAATCTATAGAAATAAAATTTTGACAAACTTTTCGATAGAAATAAAATGTTGACAAAACTTTCTATAGAAAAAAAAAATGGTGAACATTTTTCTATCGAAATAAAATTTTGACAAAATTTTCTATAGAAATAAAATTTTGAAACAATTTTCTATAGAAATAAATTATTTCAAAATATTTCTATTGAAATAAAATTTTGAGAAAATTTTCTATAGAAATAAAATTTTGACAAAATTTTCTGTAGAATAAAAATTTTAACAAAATTTGCTATAGAAATAACATTTTGACAAAATTTTCTATAGAAATAAAATTTTGAGAAAATTTTCTATTTTGATAAAATTTTCTATTATGACAAAATTTTCTATTTTGACAAAATTTTCTATAAAATTTAAATTTTGACAAAATTTTCTATAGGAATAAAATTTTCTACAGAAATAAAATTTTTACAAAATTTTCTATAGAAATAAATATTTCAAAATATTTCTATTGAAATAAAATTTTGTGAAAATTTTCTATTGAAATAAAATTTTGTCAAAATTTTCTATAGAAATAAAATTTTGACAAAATTTTCTATATAGAAATAAAATTTTGACAAAATTGTCTATAGAAATAAAAATTTGAGAAAAGTTTCTATTTTGACAAAATTTTCTATAAAAATAAAATTTTGACAACATTTTTATATAGAAATAAAATTTTGACAAAATTTTCTATAGAAATAAAATGGTGAACATTTTTCTACAGGAATAAAATTTTGACAAAATTTTCTATAAAAATAAAATTTTGATAGAGTTTTCTATAGAAATAAATTTTAAAAAAAAATTTCTTAGATATACATTTTTTAAATAATTTTCTACAAAAATGAAATTTTTAAAACGAATTCTATACAAATAAAATTTTGACGATTTTTTTCTATATAAAAAACAAATTTTTCTATATAGAAAACAAATAAAAAAATATGTTATAAAAACTTGGTCTATATTTGACCCGTTTCACTGTCCCTTATTTCTCATCATCTCATATCTCATTTCATTTTTTGTCAAATGGAAGCTTTTCTCTCATATAGGAGATTTATGCTGATTAAATTTATTTATATTTCTATTAAACTGATTTGGTATTTTTTAGACAGACAAATAAAGCTCAACATCTGCCTTGAGTTGTGGTACTGACCCTCCCCTATAGATTGTTGGACCATTATTCATATTCAAATTTCAATTCAAATTTACAAATAACAGAGGGTTTTATTTTATTTTTTTAATCCATCGCTCAGCCTAATCTTTCATCCGTCGCCATTGGCCAATGATGTTGATGGGGTGGGGATTTGTTGGGTGTTGTTTGTCATAATCTTAAGGCGATTTGTCCATTACCAGAAGACTAAAATTTTCCATTTGATGACAGCTGACTAATGTTAACATTTTTTTCCATTTATTTTCAGGTCAAAGATGTTATTTTAAGTGGTTCTTGGTCAATCAACCAAAATTGAGCAGTCAATCTAAAGATCTAGCCAAGAAACAGACAATTGGCCTAGTTGCGATAAGAAAAAAGTGGGAACAGGCACTTGGTTTCCAATGCAAGAGACTCAAGGGGCCAATAGAGGAAAAGTTCAATTGAAGTGAAAATTAAAAGTACTAAGGCGCCCTCATCCGACAATGATCCAGTTGCTTGCTATTTTCTTGATTGAGTGCCGTATTTTTGAGAAAATCAAGAAATAATGGATGGTTCACATCTAGCTGGCAGTGGTGGTAGTCAATTATCCAAAGATCAATTGTTACCATTGCAGACATTGCCTTTGCAACAGCCATCATTTTCTCAATCGAGAACCGGAAGTGTGTTGCTTTTGCGCACATCTAGATCTCCATCGGCCACACGCAGCACAGAACAAAGTAAGTTAACCTGATCCATAGCAATCCATTACAATTGTCTTATTATTACACTCAATTAATATTTGAGTACATCTCCTTTTTATGGATAGTTGAAATTTGTAGCTGTAGTTAGAGTTTCAATTTCATTTAAATTTTCTGGTATTTTTATTTTCTTTCCATTATAATAATTTGTAGTTATGTAAATTACATTTCCGGTCTCATTATCTTGTCTTTAAATCCCTATCCCATGTAGCATTATGCATCCATCCATCATTCATTGAATGTGAGTTTGCTTTTTTTTTGAAAATTGTTCATTTATTTGCTTTTAGGCGATTTTTTAGGACGCATTCACACTGGACGAATATTTCGAAAAATAGCAAAAAGAAATTCAGTGCCATAAATAACCCAACAAATATTTTTTATTGATATTGCTTATTACACCTAGTGATTGGAAAAGGTTTTGCTGTTATTTCCAACATCCCTCCTCCAAAAAATAATAATAAATAAATATTTTTTTTTTTTAAATTTTTAAACGTTAAAAATATAGAATTGTCAGTTAAATCGCAATAAGCAAAATATTATTCCACAGTGACTGCATTTTTAGAATAATTTCCTAAAGTTGGTTCGGTGGTTGGAAACAAAAAAGATGAGTGTGTTTTTTATTTTAACCATGTCACACAATTTTAAAAGAAACATCCAATTTTGTGGACAAATATAAGCAAGTGCGGTTCAAAATTATATGTCGACCAATTATACCGACCAATTATATTTTTTTTTTTTTTAATTCTCTATAGAAATAAAATTTTGACAACATTTTCTATAGATATAAAATGTTGACAAAATTTTCTATAATAATAAAATTTTGACAAAAAAATTTTTATAGAATAAAATTTGGACAAAATTTTCTATAGAAATAAAATTTTGGCAAAATATTCTATAGAAATAATATTTTGACAAAATTTTCTATACTAATAAAATTTTGACAAAAAAATTTCTATAGAAATAAAATTTTGACAAAATCATCTACAGAAGTAAAATTTTGACAAAATTTTCTATAGAAATAAAATTTTGACAAAATTTTCTATAGAAATAAAATTTTGACAAAATTTTCTGTAGAAATAAAATTTTGACAAAGTTTTCTATAGAAATAAAATTTTGGCAAAAATTTCTATAAAAATAAAACTTTTCTATAGAAATAAAATTTTGACACAATTTTTTATAGATATAAAATTTTGACGAAAGCTTTCTATAGAAATAAAATTTTGACAAAATTTTCTATAGAAATAAAATTTTGACAAAATTTTCTATAGAAATAAAATTTTGACAAAATTTTCTGTAGAAATAAAATTTTGACAAAATTTTCTATAGAAATAAAATTTTGACAAAATTTACTATAGAAATAACATTTTGACAAAATATTCTATAGAAATAAAATTTTGATAAAATTTTCTATAGAAATAAAATTGTGACAACATTTTCTAAAAAGTATAAAATAATAAGATCTTTTCTATTTTGACAAAATTTTCTATAAAAATAAAATTTTGACAAAAATTTCTATAAAAATAAAATTTTTCTATAGAAATAAAATTTTGGAAAAATTTTTTATAGAAATAAAATTTTGACAAAATTTTCTATCGAAATAAAATGTTGACAAAATTTTCTATAGAAATAAAATTTTGACACAATTTTTTATAGATATAAAATTTTGACGAAAGTTTTCTATAGAAATAAAATTTTGACAAAATTTTCTATAGAAATAAAATTTTGACAAAATTTTCTATAGAAATAATGCCTTTTTATATGCCTATATTTCACAGTGAGTTTGAATTTTATTGTGAACATAATTTTTATCTGAACATGGATGTTATTGTGAGCGCGATTTTTTCGTGTATGTGAATTTTAACGTGAAGGTGAATTTTCAATCACGCTCACACACGTCACGGTTTTTTTTTAGTCCCAGTTTTTAGTCCCAGTCCGAGATTTAGTTTAAATTTCAGTCACGATTCACGAAATTCCCGCATGAATCACGCGTGTCACGAAAATGTCTTGTCTCGCGCACCCCTTTATCCTGCATCCATTTCTAGTCCAAAAGCTTCATTAGCTCCATATGTATTCCGTGTAATAAAATGGAGCAAATATTTTGTGAATTCGCTGTACTTCTTAAGCCATTTTTTTAAGAATGTAGGAAAAAAAATTCTATGTAAACCATTATGCTAAACTTTGATTTATTATACTGAACCGATTTCGAAGAAAAATTACCACAAAAATCTCTAAAACTCTGGAAAACTCACAAAATCCCCAACTCAACGAATTTGTCCTCATCTACGAAAAATACCCCCAATTTGGGAAAAATCCCCATTACGGGGATACATTGGGAAAAATCCGCTATATTGGCAACACTGCTCAGATGAGCTGTTCCTAAAATAACTTCAGTCCCAAACTAAAAAATCATTCCTATCTACGAAAAATATCCCCACATTGGGAAAAAATCGGCAATATTGGCAACACTGCTCAGTTGAGCTGATCCTAACCTAACTTAATGCCCTTTCACAAGTGTGAGCTGTTCCTAACCTAACTTAATGTCCATACAAGATTGTTCACGATATTACATTCACCAAATCCCCAACTCCAAAAATTTGTTCTCGTCTACGAAAAATACCCCCAATTTAGGAAAACTCCCCATTACTGGCAACCATTCAAAATTGTGTGCCATATTATAACCACAGTCTGTTGCCATTACAAGCTGGTTTCGGCAGCTGATAGTTATAACAGGAAATTCTCCAACAAATCACCAAGTCCCAAACTAAAAATAATCATTCCCAATTTGGGAAAAATCCGCAATACTGTCAACACTGCTCAGATGAACTGATCCTAACCTATGAGTTGTCAACAAACTTTTGGAACTTCCCCATCAAGTTCCCAACTCCAAAAATTCTTCCCCATTTAAGAAAAATATTCCCAATTTGTGGAAAATTCCCATTACTGGCAACAATTCACAATTGTGCGCCATATTACATCCATAGTCTTTTGCCATTACGAAGTGGCAATAGACTTTTGGAAATTTCCCCCAACTCCTCAACTCAAAAAATTTGTTCTCATCTACGAAAAATACCCACAATTTGGGGAAATTCCCCATTACTGGCAACCATTCACAATTGTGTGCCATATTATAACCACAGTCTGTTGCCATTACAAGCTGGTTTCGTCAGCTGACAGTTATAACAGGAAATTCTCCAACAAATCCCCAAGTCCCAAACTAAAAAAAAAAAAAATCATTCCCAATTTGGGAAAAAATCCGCAATACTGGCAACACTGCTCAGATGAGCTGATCCTAACCTAACTTAATTTGTCCATTCACGATTGTGCACCATAGAACATTAATATTCTGTTGTCATTAGGAAATTCGCCAAAAAATCGCCAAGTCCCAAACTAAACAAGTATATACGGCCGTAAGTTCGGCCAGGCCGAAGCTTATGTACCCTCCATCATGGATTGCGTAGAAACTTCTTCTAAACACTGCCATCCACAATCGAATTACTTAAGTTGCGGTAACGCTTGGTATCTTAAAACCTCCTAACACCATCTTCTAAATTGTATGTAAGTCCATACGTGGTATATATTAAATCAAAAAAGATCGATCCAATACGTATATAATTCAGTTTGACAAAGTAGACATAACATTTTGACAAAATTTTCTACAGAAATAAAATTTTAACAAAATTTTCTATAGAAATAAAATTTTCACAAAATTTTCTATACACAGAAAAAAATATCACCAAAATATTTCCAATTAAAAAGTTAATTGAAGTTGAAAATTTTTTCAATTAATAAATTAATTGATACAATTAACTTTTTAATCATGATAGAAAATTAGGTTAATTAAGTCAATGATTGAACATTTTAAAAATTTTAATTAAAAAATTAATTGATACAATTAACTTTTTAATCAAATTCGGAAGACTAATTCAGTTAAAAAAAGTGCTGATTTTTTTTAATTTTTAATGAAAAATGTATTTCAACCAATCATTTGTTAATCCAAATAAAAACTTTAAGCCAATTCAGAAAGTAATTAAAAATAGTTACCTTTTTTATTTAATAAATTATTTGAGTTTTGCAATCAACATCAATTAAATTTTTAATTGAATCAATTAAAAAATTAATTGAAATTTGCTGAAAAAAATCAATTAATTTTTTAATCAATAATTTTTTCTATGCCCAATTAAAATTGTGATTGATACTATCATTTTCGTGATTGAAGATATTTCAATTAAAAAATTAATTGGATCAATTAATTTGGTGATTGAATCAGAAAAAAAATTTTTTGTGTGTAGAAATAAAAATTTTGACAAAATTTTCTATAGAAATAAACTTTTGACAAAATATTGTATAGAAATAAAATCTTGGTAGATTATTTTTGGCTCGAGTGGCAACCATGATTATGAACCGAATAAAATTTGAACAAAATTTTCTATAGAAATAAAATTTTGAAAATCTTTCTCAAAATGTTGACAAAATTTTCTATATAAATAAAATTTTGGTAGGTTATTTTTGGCTCTAGTGGCAACCATGATTATGAACCGATATGGACCAATTTTTGTGTGATTGGACCAATTTTGGTATGGTTGTTAACGACCATATACTAACACCACGTTCCTAATTTGAACCGGATCGGATGAATTTTGCTCCTCCAAGAGGCTCCGGAGGTCAAATCTGGAGAACGTTTTATATGGGGGCTATATATAATTATGGACCGATATGGACCAATTCTGGCACGGTTGTTAAAGATCATATACTAACACCATGTTCAAAATTACAAACAGATTGGATGAAATTTGCTTCTCTTGGAGACTTCGCAAGCCAAATCTGGGGATCGGCTTATATGGGGGCTATATATAATTATGAACCGATGTGGACCAATTTTTGCATGGTTGTTAGAGACCATATAGCAATATCATGTACCAAATTTCAGGCGGATCGGATGAAATTTGCTTCTCTTTGAAGCTCCGCAACCCAAATCTGGGGATCGGTTTATATGGGCGCTATATATAATTATGGACCGATGTGGACCAATTTTTGCACGGTTGTTAGAGACCATATACCAATACCATGTAACAAATTTCAGCCGGATCGGATGCAATTTGCTTCTCTTTGAGGCTTCGCAAACAAAATCTGGAGATCGGTTTATATGGGGTCTATATATTATTATGAACCGATGTGGACCAATTTTTGCATGGTTGTTAGAGACCATATACCATCATCATGTACCAAATTTCAGCCGGATCGGATGAAATTTGCTTCTCTTTGAGGCTCCGCAAGCCAAATCTGGGGATCGGTTTATATGGGGGCTATATATAATTATGGACCGATGTGGACCAATTTTTGAATGATTGTTAGAGACCATATACCAACACCATGTACCAAATTTCAGCCGGATCGGATGAAATATGCTTCTCTTAGAGGCTCCACAAGCCAAATCTGGGGATCGGTTTATATGGGAGCTATATATAATTAAGGACCGATATGGACCAATTTTTGCATGGTTGTTAGAGACCATAGACCAACATCATGTACCAAATTTCAGCCGGATCGGATGAAATTTGCTTCTCTTTGAGGCTCCGCAAGCCAAATCTGGGGATCGGTTTATATGGGGGCTATATATAATTATGGACCGATGTGGACCAATTTTTGCATGATTGTTAGAGACCATATACCAACACCATGTACAAAATTTCAGCCGGATCGGATGAATTATGCTTCTCTTAGGGGCTCCACAAGCCAAATCTGGGGATCGGTTTATATGGGGGCTATATATAATTGTGGACCGATGTGGACCAATTTTTGCATGATTGTTAGAGACCATATACCAACACCATATACCAAATTTCAGCCGGATCGGATGAAATATGGTTCTGTTAGAGGCTCCACAAGCCAAATCTGAGGGTCCCTTTATATGGGGGCTATACGTAAAAGTGGACCGATATGGCCCATTTTCAATACCATCCGACCTACATCGATAACAACTACTTGTGCCAAGTTTCAAGTCGATAGCTTGTTTCGTTCGGAAGTTAGCGTGATTTCAACAGACGGACGGACGGACGGACGGACATGCTTAGATCGACTCAGAATTTCACCACGACCCAGAATATATATACTTTATGGGGTCTTAGAGCAATATTTCGATGTGTTACAAACGGAATGACAAAGTTAATATACCCCCATCCTATGATGGAGGGTATAAAAATATGCATCTCTATCTACGAAAAATATCCCCAATTTGGGAAGAATCCGCAACACTGCTCAGATGAGCTGTTCTAACCTAACTTAATGTGTCCATTCACGATTGTGCACCATAGTACATCCCAGTATGGTGTCATTACGAGCTGGTTTATGCAGCTCGTAATTATAACAGAAGATTTAAAAACTGATTTGCATTTGCCATATCGAAATATTTGTTCCAAACCACTAGTTGACATTGTGAATAATAATTTTGATAATTTATTGTTTATATAATTTGCTTGCTTTATTGTTATTTTTGTTACACCGTACCATATTTTTTTTTTACTTATTCATCAATGTTATTTAATGTTTTTTTCTATCATCAATTCTTTTTTTATCACACAGCTTCATAAAACTCTCTCGAATTGAAAAGGACAACACAACAAACCGCACTCACTCACCTTATGTGCATTTTATTGAGAACAGAAAATTTGCCATCACGCACGCACACATACACACATATATCTGCATATTTTCTTTAAGGACTTATTTCATTGATTAAAGCAAAAAAAAAAAACAACACAAAAAGAATGAACAACTATTACAACTAAAGAAAATTAAAGAAATAATATAAAGTGGTCTCTACTCTATGTGTGTGTTTTTAAGAGTTTGATTTATGCTGTCTATCTCTTCTATTTCATATTTTAAATTAATGTCTATGCTGCTCTCTCTCTCTTAATATCTAATTCGTGTTCTATTAGTTCCATTGCTCATTTTGAATTTCATAGTGTTTGCACTCCATGTGTTATCTAAATAAGTGAAGCCTAAAAATATGCTATGAAAAGCAACATTTATATGACTTGAGTTGCCTATTTGAAGTTATAATGTTTCAGTGTTGTATTTAGCTTATATCGTTATACACACATGCTCTCTTCGCTCTCTCTACCGTTTTTGTATTTATTACTCACATATATTTAAATGTGCGCTTTTTCAATACACTCTCTTAGATATGAATCTTAAAACGCAAATGAAACAGAAAACTTTTTTAAGTTCATATATTAAGCTTTAAAGACCAACCAAAAACAAAAGCTAAGAAATTTTAAATCAACTATAAAAAAAAAAAAATTAAAAAAAAAAAACAATATTTTTTTGGTTTTGTGATTCACGGCTACAAATTCGACTTTACCAAAAAAACAAATTAATTATAAAAAAAATATTCAACACCAAAACTATTGTGAGCTTACATTAAACAAAATCCAAACAAACAAACAAAATTTTCGCATGAATACAACAACAGTGTCCAGAGAGCGTGATCATCATCGTGGTGAAAGTGCCGACTCATCAACATCAGCTGCGGCAGCATTTACTTCACAATCATCATTAGCAGCAGCAGCAGCCGCAGCATCAAGTGGCACCAGCAATACCGCTGCCACAACCATGACCGGTAGCATTGGGAGCGGTGGTGGTGTGGTAGGAGTTACACCTTTTCGCGGCTTTCGTAGTCAATCGCCTTCACATCGACGCAGCCGTGATCGAAGTCGAACTCATGCTCGTACTCATGGTTCCGATCAAGGTGGCCTCTTGGTCTATGGTGCCATAGGTGGTGGTGGTGGTTTGGTGGGTGGTGATATGACTAATTTGGATATAGGTTTAAGTAGTACGGGTGGTGTTATAGACGATACACGGCTATCAGGTAAAGATTATTCATTTTGTGCATTTGTTGTAACTCCAACAGAGTTGCCAATCTCACCACATTATTGTTATTTTTCTATTTCATTAGGCAACGAAGATATGTGTCATCAATCATTTGCCTCTGATGATTTGGATACTGCCGGTGGTGGCCCCATGGATGGTAGTAGTAAGAAACATCATCGTCGTCACGAAAGAACCTCAAGTTTGCAAGCCCTCGATCGTTTAAATACCAAAATACAATGTACAAAGGAGTCCATAAGAAAAGAACAAACTTCCAGAGATGGTAAGTAATATCAAGAGTACATATTCCGAATTAGAGATACTAGTGAATTGCTGAAAGATTTGTGAATCTCCTACTATCGAAAGATTAGGTCATGTCATTTTAAGAGAGGACAATTTTTAGTGCTTATAAACTTCGTCTAAAGGACCCTTTATGATTTATAGAAAATTTTGTCAAAATTTTATTTCTATAGAAAATTTCGTCAACATTTTACGTCTATGGAAAATTTTGTCAAAATTTTATTTCTATAGAAAATTTTGTGAAAATTTTATTTCTATAGAAAAATTTGTTAAAATTTTATTCCTGTAGAAAATTTTGTCAAAATTTTATTTCCAAACACAATTTTGTCAAAATTTTATTTCGATACACAATATTGTCAAAATTTTATTTCTATAGAGAATTTTCTCAATTTTGTCAAAATTTTATTTCTATCGAAAATTTTGTCAAAATTTTATTTCTATAGAAAATTTTGTAAAAATTTTATTTCTATAGAAAATTTTGTCACAATTTTATTTCTATAGAAAATTTTGTCAAAATTTTATTCCTGTAGAAAATTTTGTCAAAATTTTATTCCTTTAGAAAATTTTGTAAAAATTTTATTTCTATAGAAAATTTTGTCAAATTTTATTTCTATAGAAAATTTTGTGAAAATTTTATTTCTATAGAAAATTTTGTCAAAATTTTATTTCTATAGAAAGTTTTGTCAAAATTTTATTTCTATAGACAATTTTGTGAAAATTTTATTTCTATAGAAACATGTGTCAAAATTTTATTCCTGTAGAAAATTTTGTCAAACTTTTATATCTATAGAAAATTTTGCTAAAATTTTATTCCTATACAAAATTTTGTCAAAATTTTATTTCTATAGAAAATTTTGTGAAAATTTTGTTTCTATAGAAAATTTTGTCAAATTTTATTTCTATAGAAAATTTTGTAAAAATTTTATTTCTATAGAAAATATTGTAAAAAGTTTATTTCTATAGAAAATTTTGTCAAAATTTTATATCTATAGAAAAATGTTGTCAAACTTTTTTTTCTATAGAAAATTTTGTCATAATTTTATTCCTTTAGAAAATTTTGTCAAAATTTTATTTCTATAGAAAATTTTGTCAAATTTTATTTCTATAGAAAATTTTGTCAAAATTTTATTTCTATAGGAAAATTTTGTCAAAATTGTATTTCTATAGAAAATTTTGTTAAAATTTTATTTCTGTAGAAAATGTTGTCAAAATTTTATTTCTATAGAAAATTTTGTCGAGATTTTATATCTATAGAAAATGTTGTCACAATTTTATTTCTATAGAACATTTTATCAAAATTTAGTTCTATAGAAAATTTTGTTAAAATTTTATTTCTATAGAAAATGTTGTCAAAATTTTATATCTGTAGAAAATTTTCTCAAAATTTCATTTATATAGAAAATGTTATCAAAATTTTATTTCTATAGGAAATTTTGTCAAAATTTTATTTATTCTCAATTTTGTCAAAATTTTATTTCTATAGAAAATTTTGTCAAAATTATATTCCTATAGAAAATTGTGTCAAAATTTTATGTCTATAGAAAATTTTGTCAAAAATTTATTCCTGTAGAAAATTTTGTCAAAATTTTATATGTTTAGAAAATTTTGTAAAAATTTTATCTCTATAGAAAATTTTGTCAAAATTTTATTTCTATAGAAAATTTTGTCAAAATTTTATTCCTGTAGAAAATTTTGTCATAATTTTATTCCTTTAGAAAATTTTGTCAAAATTTTATTTCTATAGAAAATTTTGTCAAAATTTTATTTCTATAAAAAATTTTGTCAAAATTTTATTTCTATAGAAAATTTTGTCGAAATTTTATTTCTATAGAAAATTTTGTCAAAATTTTATTTCTATAGAAAGTTTTGTCAAAATTTTATTTCTATAGAAAAATTTGTGAAAATTTTATTTCTATAGAAACATTTGTCAAAATTTTATTCCTGTAGAAAATTTTGTCAAAATTTTATTCATATAGAAAATTTTGTCAAAATTTTATTTCTATAGAAAATTTTGTAAAAATTTTATTTCTATAGAAAATTTTGTCAAAATTTTATTTCTGTAGAAAATTTAGTCAAAATTTTATTTCTATAAAAAATTTTGTCAAAATTTTATTTCTATAGAAAATTTTGTCAAAATTTTATTTCTATAGAAAATTTTGTCCAAATTTTATTTCTATAGAAAATTGTGTCACAAAATTTTATTTCTATAGAAAATTTTGTCAAAATTTTATTTCCATACACAATTGTGTCAAAATTTTATTTCTATAGAGAATTTTCTCAATTTTGTCAAAATTTTATATGTATAGAAAATTTTGTCAAAATTTTACTCCTATAGAAAGTTTTGTCAAAATTTTATTTCTATAGAAAATTTTGTCAAAATTTTATTTCTATAGAAAATTTTGTCAAAATTTTATTTCTATAGAAAATTGTGTCACAAAATTTTATTTCTATAGAAAATTGTGTCACAAGATTTTATTTCTATAGAAAATTGTGTCAAAATTTTATTTCCATACACAATTTTGTCAAAATTTTATTTCTATAGAGAATTTTCTCAATTTTGTCAAAATGTTATTCCTATAGAAAATTGTGTCAAAATTTTATTTCTATAGAAAATTTTGTCAAAAATTTATTTCCATACACAATTTTGTCAAAATTTTATTTCTATAGAGAATTTTCTCAATTTTGTCAAAATTTTATATGTATAGAAAATTTTGTCAAAATTTTATTTCTATAGAAAATTTTGTCAAAATTTTAGTGCTATAGAAAATTTTGTCAAAATTTTATTTCTATACAAAATTTTGTCAAAATATTATTTCTATAGAAAATTTTGTGGAAATTGTATGTGCCTCTTATTTGGAGAAGTATATTTAGTATGCAAAATCTACCACAACATCAAGAATTCTACTAATGTACCAAACAGTAAAAAATCTACCATTTGTGGTAGAATTCTACCAACTGTGGCTACCGTGGCTGCCACTTTCACCTAACATACCTCAAGGCGATACTTCGATTGTTCAATATCATGTTGGTAGCCCGATTATTTCTTTGCTTCAAAATAGGCCTCAGTTTCGGCTAAATGATTTTCATTTGCGAAAGTTATTTCCAGGAAGCATGTTAGGCATCAGGAAATAGTTGCTGGGGTCTAAAGAATTCGATGGATGCAGAAGAAAATTCAAGCCAAATTCATAGAATTTTCCGTTAGTTTCACAGATTTGTGGCAGAGTTAAGTTAGTTTAGGTGGAAAAGGAAATTCGGGTTCTTCTATCTCATGTTGGCTTACTTAAGCCAATGGTCGATTTTTGTGCTTTAACTCGGTCTTTTCTTTGGCTAGGATTAGTGACAGCCCATTATTTCAGGCTCACTTAGACCATTGTGATACAACAGTGGTGAATTTTCCTCTTATCGCTGAGTGCTGCCAGATGAGGTCAATGACGAGGACCTCAGTTTTTAGCCGACTCCGAACATGGTTTCACACTAGGAGGAAGCTTTTATACACTCAGAAATATTATTAGCATTACTGCACAAAAAAATCCGATTCAATCACGAAATTAATTTATCCAAATAATTTTTTAATTTAAATGTCTTCAATCACAGAAATGATAGTATTAATTAAGAAATTAATTGTTCCAATCAAAAAATTAATAGATACTATTAATTTTTGTGACTGATTTTTGTTTCAATTAAATAAAACATTTGTTGAATCAATTAAATTTTTAATTGAATACTTTTTAAAACTCAATTAAGACTTTAATTGGAAAAATTTTCGTGAAATTTTTTTCTGTGTGAGTGGAAATAAACCACCGCTGAAAAACATTTTGGTATTTGGTTGAACTGAGATCGAACCCATGACCCTTTGTATGCATTATCTAAACTATTATTATTTTAATTTTGAATTTCAGATAATGTGAATGAATACCTAAAGCTAGCCGCTAGTGCGGATAAACAACAACTGATACGAATAAAGGTGAGTAAAATTTTTGTCCACAAATTAAATATTAATTTTTACTCCACAAGAATAGTAAGTTGCATGTTGTTACATTCACCGTTGAGAATTTCTAAAAATTAGCACAAAAAGTGTCATACAAAAAAATAATAATAATAATAAAAACAAAATTGTCAAAAAAGTGGCATATCTCTTTTTATAAAATTTTTATTCATAAAATAAAAATATAAATTAAATGCAGTCTGTGAAAGCGCTTTTTTCAATTGGATCTAAATTAATCCAATAGACATTTTATCTCCACTTTATCTGAAAACACTCCTCCTCAGGGGAGTAATCTGGTTTCCCTACTAATGAAAATTGTCTTTGTCTATTTTTAGACGGTACACATGTCCGCTTGAAAATATTATGCTATGAAAATCCGAAAAAGCTTTCAAAAGATGACACAGTCAAAAGTATGACCAGAGATGGTCTGAGTAGCAACAGTTTGGGTTTTTCACAAATTATTTTCAATATTTTAAGTCATGAACACGTCATATTGAAGTATTTCGATTTTTTTATAGTAATATTTTGAAATTTGTACTCAATTTTACAAAAATTTGCAGGCATGTGAAAAACGTTTGAATGCAAAGTGTTTTCAAACTGTTGAAACTGTGAAAATTGTTGTGGCATAAATCGGACTAACCTACAACGTGTGGGCATGCCAAGTACCAACTACGCCGACTTAGATTTGAAAATAACCCCGAATTCAATATGGTTATGTGAAATCCAACTGGCAATAGTACGCCTATAAAATTTGACACAAATTTTGCCTTTGTATGATTCAATACTCTGATTCGGCCGATAGACATTCGAAATTAAAAAAAAAAATTAAAAAAAGTAAGGCATAAATGCTTCCAAAAAACTTATACTCTACAAATTCTTATATTATCAAAAACTAAGAAATTGTCACTAAAGTGGCACAACTGTAACGCTGATCGTCTTTTATAAAATAATCGTCAATAAATTTTGGACAGAGTAAAAAAGGTTTTACCTTTATTTTGTCTGTACAGTCAGTTTATATAAGGGGGCTATACCTAAAAAGTGGTCAGACATGGCCCATTTGCAATACCATACATCAATAACACCAACTTGTACCAAATTTCAAGTTTTCGTTCGGAAGTTGGCGTGGTTTCAACAGACGGACGAACAAGCATCGCTAGATCGACTAAGAATTTCATTACGACCCAGAATGGGGTCTGCGATCACGGTTGTAACTGTTGGTAGAATTCTACCAAAAATGGTAGATTTTTTACTGTTTGGTATATTGGAAGAATTCTTAATGTTTTGGTAGATTTTGGAAAAAAATTTTTTTTGACAAAATTTTTTATAGAAATAAAATTTTGATAAAATGTTCTATAGCAATAAAATTTTGGCAAAATTTTCTATAGAAATAAAATTTTTTACAAAATTTTCTATAGAAATAAAATGTTGACAAAATTTTCTTTGGAAATAAAATTTTCTAAAGAAATAATATTGTGACAAAATGTTCTATAGAAATAAAATTTTGACAAAATTTTATATAGAAATAAAATTTTGACAAAATTTTCTACAGAAATAAAATTTTGACAAAATTTTCTATAGAAATAAAATTTTGACAAAATTTACAATAGATATAAAATTTTGACAAAATTTTCTATAGAAATAAAATTTTGACAAAATTTTCTATAGAAATAAAATTTTGACAAAATTTACTATAGAAATAAAATTTTGACAATATTTACTATAGAAATAAAATTTTTATAAAATTTTCTATAGAAATAAAATTTTGACAAAATTTTCTATAGAAATAAAATTTTGACAAAATTTTCTATAGAAATAAAATTTTGACAAAATTTTCTAAAGAAATAAAATTTAGACAAAATTTTCTAAAGAAATAAAATTTTGACAAATTTTTCTATAGAAATAAAATTTTGACAAAATTTTCTAAAGAAATAAAATTTTGACAAAATTTTCTATAGAAATAAATAGTTGACAAAATTTTCTATAGAAATAAAATTTTGACAAAATTGTGTTTTTCTTATTTCTGTGCAATACTTTTCTTTGATATAAAATATAAATGAAAACTTTAATATTAGTCCTTATTAAATTATTCAACGTACCATCAACTGCATGCTGCAGTGCTGCTTTTTAGGGCACTTGCAGCACTTTTCGTTTCTCGTACAGAAAATACCCTCAATTTTTCATAATGTTCATAACAGAATTCGAAACGTTTTCAAACTGCTGCCTTTTGTATAAAAGGTCCCAAAATATGTCATATTTCGGGAAAAACTAATTAACAGTCCATTGTAATTTCTATAAATTAGCCGCTATTTGGGTTCAAATTACATTATGAAAATAAAATAAAATAAAATAAAATAAAATAAATAAAAAAAAACTTCACACTGTTTTCAATCCAACTGCAATGAGTCCAGCATGTCAGTCCAGCTGATCTGTAACAACTGTAAAACCACAAACTAAACAAACCCCATCTTAATTACTTAATTAAATTTTATTTAATTTAATTTTTCTTTCTTTTTTTCAATTTTCAGGCCGTTTTTGAGAAAAAGAACCAAAAAAGCGCACATTCAATATCACAATTGCAAAAGAAATTGGACAACTACACAAAGCGTGTGAAAGATCTGCAAAATCAACAATATCAAAATAAATCACAACACCGACAGCCACGTGAAGTATTACGAGACGTGGGCCAAGGACTGAGGTAAAAATACGAAAATGCCAATTCAGCAATCAGAGGAAAAAATATTTGTAATTTTTATTATTTTTTTTTTAATTGAGAAAAAAAATTAATACGGCGACCAGACAAAAAATATCACCATTTCTTTTATTAAAAAAAAATATTCGATTTAAAAATTTTTTTTTTTTGATTAGAAACTTAATTGATTTAATTAATTTTTGAATATTTTTTTTTTTCAAAAATTTAGTTTGAATAAATTTTCTTTTTCATTTTTCATATCTGCAATTTTTATTGATTTTTTTAGTTGAGAAAAAAATTTATTACGGCGGCCAGACAAAAAATATAACCAATTTTTTTTATTAAGAAGATATTCGATTTGAGAAAAAAATTGATTAGAAGATTAATTGATGTAATTAATTTCTATATATATATATATATATATTTCTACATTTATTTTAGCTATTTTTTTCATTTTATGTATTTTAATTTATTTTAATTAACTTTTTTATTTTATTTTCAATAACCTATTTTATTTTGATTAATTTTTAGTTTTGCTTTTTATCAATAATATAATTGATTTAATTAAAAAAGTAAAATCTAGTATTTAAATTTAATTAATTTGTTTATTTGTTTTGTTAATTTGATCATTCAATGTTTGAATTGGCTTTGATGATTGATATTTTCATTTACGTGATTGAAGCCTTTTCAATTAAACACTAAACGAGTCCATTGATTTTCAAAAGTTATTCTCTATCTATAGGTGGGTATTAAGTTCGAGTTAAGCCATTAAAATCAAAAACCAAAAGTAATCGTAAAAATGTTGATTTCTTTTATTCAGTATTATGAGATATAATATAGTTTTATTTGGCCTGTTTCGGCTTTTTATATTACGTTGTTGAATAAATAAATAAATAAACTTGATCTTAATACCCTCCTTAATGTTTTCAAATTCACCACATCCAAAATTAAAAAAATAAAAAAAAAAGATTTATAAAATTTCATTCTGCTAATTTTCAGACATGTTGGTGGAAATATGCGAGATGGTATCAGTGGATTTTCTGCATCTGTTATGGCTAAGCCCAGAGAGTTTGCCCATTTGATTAAAAATAAATTTGGTAGTGCGGATAATATAAATCAAATGACAGGTTTGTATTTACTTAATTAATTAATTACTATATATGATTAATTACCTAATTTTTTGTTATTCATTTAGAAGCCGAATTAAATAATCTAAATATGCCTGCGAATCAAGATATGCTTGGTAGTTCAACTCCCAATAATGCCATACCTACGGCTTCCACTGGATCCGGTGGTGGTGGTGGCGGCGGTGGTGTCATTAATGCTGGTGGAGCGAGTAGTGGTAAATTTAATAGTGAAAATGGTAGTGAATGTAGCAGTGTTACCAGTGAGAGTATACCAGCCGGGTAAGTTTACAATTTCGTTAGCCTTAATGAAATCGAGATTTTCTAGAGATTTTTGTTTATTTCAGCTCTGGAAAAAGTCAATCAGGTGCTAGCCAATATCATATTGTCTTAAAATCTCTCTTAACCGAATTGGCTGAACGTAAGGCTGAAATAGAAAAACTAACAGAACGTGTAGAACGATTAGAGGTTTGTTAAATATTCACGTACATATATATAAAATTTGGATATCCTCACCGAAAACAGGGAATATATTTGAAGAAGGTTGGACAAAATTCATTTCATGATATTTTATGTCAAAAGGAGCATATGTTCGCAAGGTCTGTCTAGTAGAGATAGGAATTCGAATTCAAATTTCGACTTTTTATGATCTCATTCACGTACACCGAAAAAAAAAATATCATCAACATTTTTCCAATTAAATTGTAAGTGATTAAAAAAAAATTTTTTTTAATTGGAACAATTAATTTATTAATTGACTGATTGTTACTATCATTTCATTTGATAGATTGGATCAATTGATTAATTTCGTGATTGACGACAAAAAATATTTTTTCACACAGAAAAAATATCATCAACGTTTTTCCAATTAAAATTTTAATTAATTTAAAAAAAGTATTCAATTAAAAATGTAATTGGTTGAACAAAATTTTTAATTGAAATAAAAATCAATCACAAGAATTAATTGTATCACTTAATTTTTTAATTGGAACAATTAATTTTTTAATTGACTTATTGATACTATCATTTCATTTGATTGATTGATTGATTGACTGATTGATACTATAATTTCTGCGATTGAATACATTTCAATTAAAATCAATTGATTAATTTCGTGATTGAAGACAAAAAATATTTTTTTCACACAGAAAAAATATCATCAACATCTTTCCAATTAAAATTTTAATTGATTTAAACAAAAACAAGTAAGGAAAGTCTGAAGTCGGGCGGGGCCGACTATATTATACACTGCACCACTTTTTAGATCTAAATTGTCGATACCATATCACATCCGTCAAATGTGTTGGGGGCTATATATAAAGGTTTGTCCCAAATACATACATTTAAATATCACTCGATGTGGGCAGAATTTGATAGACTTTTACAAAATCTATAGACTCATAATTTAAGTTGGCTAATGCACTAGGGTGGAACACAATTTTAGTAAAAAATATGGGAAACATTTAAATCTGAATCAATTTTAAGGAAACTTCGCAAAAGTTTATTTATGATTTATCGTTCGATATATATGTATTAGAAGTTTGGGAAAATTAGAGTCATTTTTACAACTTTTCGACTAAGCAGTGGCGATTTAACAAGGAAAATGTTGGTATTTTGACCATTTTTGTCGAAATCAGAAAAACATATATATGGGAGCTATATCTAAATCTGAACCGATTTCAATCAAATTTGGCACACATGACTATATTACTAATTGTACTCCTAGTGCAAAATTTCAACCAAATTGGGCAAAAACTCTGGCTTCTGGGGCCATATAAGTCCATATCGGGCGAAAAATATATATGGAAGCTATATCTAAATCTGAACCGATTTCAATCAAATTTGGCACACATGACTATACTACCAAATGTACTCCTTGTGCAAAATTTCAAGCTAATCGGGATAAAACTCTGGCTTCTGGGTCCATATAAGTGCATATCGGACGAAAGATATATATGGGAGCTATATCTAAATCTGAATCGATTAATTGTATCAATTAATTTTTTTAATTGAAACAATTAATTTTTTAATTGACTGATTGATACTATCATTTCATTTGATTGATTGATACTATATTTTCTGCGATTGAAGACATTTCAATTAAAAATTAATTGGATCAATTGATTAATTTCGTGATTGAATACAAAAAATAATTTTTTCCGTGTAAGAGTTGGCTGAACTCGAGTTCGAGTTCTATATTCATTTTATACAGTGTGACTTCAAGTTGCTATAATTTTGTATAGTGCTCGTCTGACAGCTGGTAGGTCTATTCCACTGACAGTTTATTTTATTGTTTACACACTTACAAAAGCATTTTGATCTATTGCATTCAGAAAAGTTATTCTTGATGAAATTCAAGTGTGAGAGTACGATTGCTTTATATTTGACTGGAAACCCACTAGTGGTTATCGTTAGAGCCCTCCAGTATTTAAATGTGAATAAATCTTTTATTACTCGCAATGTTGCTAGTTACTGTGATACTGGTAGTGTTGCCGTTCCGCGTCTTAAATGCGGGCGAAAAAACGGTAACAACATCACAAATGATTAAAAACATAGCCCATAGCACCGGAGAAGAGACCTCCCACGGCAGACAGCCGCCTCAATTCCCACTTATCAGTGATTGATAAGTGGGAATTGAGGCGGCTGACGTGTGTCCCATCTGTGACCAAGGGCCACATGACACTCGTCAGCTTTTTGCTTGCCCAGCTAAACCTACCCGACTCACTACCAGATTACTCTGGACGCACTAGTTGAAGTACCAAAGCATAAAACAAAATGGATGAAATTGCATTAAAAACAGTTACAACAACATTAGAAACATGGCTCTGGCCAGCTTTAATCGAAATCCAGGCCGCAGTGGTAGAAAACTTGTTCATGTGCTGAATGGTGACAGTTTATTTTATTATTTACCAAAGCATTTTGATATATTGCATTCTGAACTAAAGTTATTCGTCGTGGAATTCAAGTGTGATTGCTTAATATTTGCTGTCCAGCATTTACATCGTGTCCTAAAAGCGAGCGAAAAAAACGATAATAACACCAGAAAAGTGGCTCCGGCCAGATTTGATCGAAATCCACGTCACTAGAAAACATGCACGTGAGCTGACCTTATTGCGAGAACTGAAAATTAGCTTGGACTAAGGTCATTGAAGTTCCAAAAAGTACATGTGCAAGTTAGGCTTGAAAGGGTCCAGAATTTGCTTCGCTTCCAGTTACCGAATTTGGGTTTCTCCAATGGGAAGCCATTCCAAATTGAGCTATTTGTGAACAAACAAAATGATCGGATTTCGTTGCCAAAGAGGTCCACTGAAAATGTACACAATAGATTGGCCACCAGAACCAGGAGTAAAAAAACGAATTTAACGAAAAAATGCCCTAAAGATAGTATTGAAGACAAACAGGTGTTTGGACGAAACTGGGATTGAACTCTTGACTCTTTGTATGCAAGGCACGGTGGCTCCCAAGTTGTTGGATTTTTGCGTCTGAGCCATTTGGGACAGTAAGTTTAACAGCAAAAATACCAAAATGTCGATGATCTCAAGACGTCGCTTCGTAATAAATGGGCCAAAATACCGCTGAGCTACTTTCGTGTAGTGTGTGATGGCTTTGTCGGCCGTTTGGTGGCCACAATTCGTGACAAAGGTAGCCAATTCGAACAAATTCTAACTGATTCTAAAATTTGAAGACAAGACAAACATTTCGGTTGCAGACCATGGATGTTCGAACAGCTCTTAGCAACATCACACTCAGCACGCGTCAACCAAGAATGGCTTAAAACGGAGGTTGCCGCTCGAAGGACATTAACATCTCGAGATCTCAAACCGTTGGACTATTCGCTTGGGACATTGTGGTGATTAAGTCAAAGGCACTAAAATACTAAAGTGTCGATCATTTGAAGACGACGCCAACGACCAAAATACCGCAGAGCCATTTCCTAAGTTGATTCTAAAAGTTGAAGCACTGATTGATTTTTGCATCTGAACCCTTTTGACAGTAAGGTTGACAGCAAAAATACCAAAATGTCGATGATCTCAAGACGTCGCTTCGTAGAGAATGGGCCAAAATACCGCTGAGCTACTTTCGTGTAGTGTGTGATGGCTTTGTCGGCCGTTTGGAGGTCACAATTCGTGACAATGGTAGACAATTCGAATAAATTTTAACTGATTCTAAAATTTGAAGACAAGAGCAGAAAAAATATTTCGGTTGCAGGCCATGGATGTTGGAACATGTCTTAGCAACATCGCACTCAGCACGCGTCAACCAAGAATGGCTTAAAACGGAGGTTCCTCATTTCATTTGTACCGCTCGAAGGGCATTAAAATCTCCAGATCTCAAACCGTTGGACTATTCGCTTGGGGTATTGTGGAGATTAAGGTAAAGGCACTAAAATACTAAAGTGTCGATCATTTGAAGACGACGCCAACGACCAAAATACCGCAGAGCCATTTCCTAAATTGATTCTAAAAGTTAAAGCACTGATGGATTTTTGCGTCTGAGCCATTTTGGACAGTAAGGTTGACAGCAAAAATACCAAAATGTTGATGATCTCAAGACGTCGCTTCGTAGAAAGTGGGCCAAAATACCGCGGAGCTACTTTCGTGTAGTGCGTGATGGCTTTGTCGGCCGTTTGGAGGCCACAATTCGTGACAATGGTAGACAATTCGAATAAATTTTAACTGGTTCTAAAATTTGAAGCCAAGAGCAGAAATATTATTTCGGTTGCAGACCATGGATGTTCGAACAGGTCTAGCAACATCGCACTCAGTACGTGTCAACCAAGAATGGCTTAAAACGGAGGTTCCTCCTTTCATTTGTACCGCACGAAAGGTACAAAAATCTCCGGACTATTCGCTTGGGGTATTGTGGAGATTAAGGTAAAGACACTAAAATACCAAAGTGTCGATCATTGGACGCCAACGACCAAAATACCGCAGAGCTAAATTGATACTAAAAAGTTGAAGCACTGAGGAGATAAACATTTCGGCTGCAAACCGTGGACATTCCAAAATGGTTCATGATGCTCGAATTCAGCATGCGTCAACCAAGAATGCGCCTGAGTCGTTTTGTAAAGTTTTCGATCTTCTCAAGACGTAGATTCGTCGGGAATGAGCCAAAATACTGCAGAGCCACTTTCGTGTAGTGTATGAAGGCTTTTTCGGCCGTTTGAAGATCACAATTCGTGTCTAAGGTAGCCAATTCAAATAAAATAAAATAACAAATCTAGTCTCATTCTAAAATTTGACGTTATTTCCGACTTTTGTGTTTAACAATAAAATAAAAAAATTAAAAAATAGATCTTTTCATTTTTGCATTATGCCAATTATGCCAGGGAAATCTAAGCAAATGAGCTAACATGCTTAGGTATCGCCCGGAATATTGCTGGCAAACTTGCTGATAACTGATTACTGTAATTATGGGTCGTTGGCCGATGAAGGAATTTAAACAAACGGCTCGGATGAAGTACAATGACTAATGGACAGATCAAAAAAACTGTTAGTTACAATAAATTTACGATACTTCGACTTAGATAGGTCTTTGTCGGATATTTTCCCTGTGGTGAAGGCATATTTAGGTCAACTTGTCTTGCTTCTTCGGTTATGGAATAATAATTAAATTCTTTCCCCATATTTTCAGAATGCTCAAAAGGATTTTAATAATTTAACTGCAACACTGGAAGGTGAACGTTATAGAGCCGAAGGTTTAGAAGAACAAATCAATGATTTAACGGAACTTCATCAGGTGAGATTAAATTTAATAAAAAAAAACAGTTAAAATTTCATAATAAATGAATTCATACAATTTTTGTAAATGTTATTGTCCATATTTTAGAATTTTAAAAAATTCTTTCTTGGAAAGAAATTCAACTTTAATGTTTTTTTTTTTAACACAAAAAATTTAATCAATCTCTTTGTTTTTTTCTTCCTTGTTTTCAGAATGAAATTCAAAACCTAAAACAAACCATTGCCGATATGGAAGAAAAAGTCCAATACCAAAGTGATGAACGTCTACAGGATGTTAATGAAGTTTTAGAAAATTGTCAAACTAGAGTAAGTTTTAAAATAAGAAATGATCTTCATTTCAATACAAAAAAAAACATATGACCTAATGAATTTTATCAAAATTTTCAGATATCAAAAATGGAACATCTATCCCAGCAACAATATGTAACTGTTGAAGGTATTGACAATTCAAATGCCCGCGCTTTAGTTGTGAAATTAATAAATGTTGTGCTGACTATACTGCAAGTGGTACTACTGCTGGTGGCGACAGCGGCGGGCATTATAATGCCATTTTTGAAAACGAGGTAAACTTTTTATATATTATAAAAAATAGGGAAGGTTGTACCAGTTGTGAAACCAAGGAAAACAGGCACATCTTGGAGACTCGTAGAGACCAACTACTCTTCATTCGCCCGTCACGAAGGTGCTTGAAGCTATTTTACTAATCAACTTCACAGAACATCTAATGTTGGCAGAATATCAGCATGGTTTTCGCTCGGGCAGGAGAACGACCGCGGCGTTATGTTAATTAATAGCCAAAATTGGGATTGGGGGATTGAATAGTAATAGACCGCATAAACGTTTGATTCTCGTGGCATTGGACTTCGATGCACCTTCTTAATAGATATTTTAGAAACTTCCCTCCCTAATAATCTTAAGAGATGGTTGACAAACTATATGGCTAGCAGACAATCTTATGTGGAATTTAGAGGAAAAGCATTTTCGCCCAGGAGGAATAAAATTTTGACAAAATTGTCTATAGAAATAAAATTTTGGCAAAAATTTCTATAGAAATAAAATTTTGACAAAATTTTCTATAGAAATAAAATATTGACAAAATTTGCTATAGAAAAAAATGTTCACAAAATTTTTTATGAAAAAAAAATTTTTTTGACAACATTTTCTATAGAAATAAAATTTTGACAAAGTTTTCTACAGAAATAAAATATTGACAAAATTTTCTATAGAAATAAAATTTTGACAAAATTTTCTATAGAAATAAAATGTTGACAAAACTTTCTATAGAAATAAAATTTTGACAAAATTTTCTATAGAAATAAAATTTAGACACAATGTTCTATAGTTGACAAAATTTTCTATAGAAATAAGATTTTGACAAAATTTTCTATAGAAATAAAATGTTGACAAAATTTTCTACAGAAATAAAATATTGACAAAATTTTCTATAGAAATAAAATTTTCACAAAATTTTCTATAGAAATAAAATTTTGACAAAATTGTCTGTAGAAATAAAATTTTCTATAGAAGTAAAATTTTGACAAAATTTTCTATAGAAATAAAATTTTGACAAAATTTTCTATAGAAATAAAATTTAGACAAAATGTTCTATAGTTGACAAAATTTTCTATAGAAATAAGATTTTGACAAAATTTTCTATAGAAATAAAATGTTGACAAAATTTTCTACAGAAATAAAATATTGACAAAATTTTCTATAGAAATAAAATTTTCACAAAATTTTTTATAGAAATAAAATTTTGACAAAATTTTCTATAAAAATAAAATTTTGACAAAATGTTCTATACCTCAAGGCGGCTCCTCTTCTATCATCAGATGTCCACCTGATAACCTATACGGATGACTGTTCAATAGTTACATCAGGTAGAGACAGCAAAGACCTTGAGGTGAGAAATCTTTATGTGCAGAAATGTAGTCATTAACACCACCCTGCACATAGAGATTGCTTTGCGAGCAGGAATCTGAAACTTTTTTGCTTCTTAGTCGACGGCAACCATTTTCACATCGTGGACCAATGAATTGAACCTAGAGCTTGATATCCACATTGTTGGCCAGAGCATCCCCACATGCAAGAACTACAAGTTTTTTGTGGGACGTTTTGATGCTTTGTTCCTTTTTGGAAAACATGCGCAAATCGTTGGCGAGTAGAAGCAAAATATTGAAAGCATTGGTTGGTATCACATGTGGGAAAGATAAGGAGACAATTCAAAAGACCTATGAGTCTATTGGTCGTCCCCTTATCGATTATATGGTCACCGTTTGGACTCACTGTAAAAGCGATACCTATTGGAGAAATCGTCAAACGATACAAAATACTCCGTTGCGGTTTGCCCCTGTATGTCACTTTAAAACACCAGAAGAGCATCTGCTGTATGAGTCAAAATGATCTCGTTGAGGCAACATTGCGATCTCCTCACCCACCAGCACCTAATAAAGTGCAGAGGGGCAAACCACCATCAAGAGGGCACCAATCTGAACGAGCCAAGCCCATCCAGTTGGATTTCAGAAAAGACCTAAATTCAATTGACTACTTGATCGGCGATGACAGTGATGAGGGAATAAGGATGGCATTGAGGACGGCACACACTTGTGGGTGGAAGATCACCACCTTTCTACGATGACGTGAGACGACTGCTTAGAGAAGCCAGGTCGTTGCTATTTCAGCTAACATCTGGTATCTCCTGGTATTTGAACAGTTTACCTCTTCCTTCTGAACATTCGCCGACATTCGAAAAGTTTGTCAAAATCTTATTTCTATAGAAAATTTTGTCAAAATTTTATTTCTATAGAAAATTTTGTCAAAATTTTATTTCTATAGAAAATTTTGTCAATGCTTTATTTCTATCGAAAATTTTGTCAACATTCTATTTCTGTAGAAAATTTTGTCAACTTTTTATTTCTATAGAAAATTTTGTCAAAATATTTCTATCGAAAATATTGTCAAAATTTTATTTCTATAGAAAATTTTGTCCAAATTTTATTTCTATAGAAAATTGTGTCACAAAATTTTATTTGTATAGAAAATTTTGTCAAAATTTTATTTCTATAGAAAATTTTGTCAATACTTTATTTCTATCGAAAATTTTGTCAAAATTTTATTTCTATAGAAAATTTTGTCACAAAATTTTATTTCTATAGAAAATGTTGTCAAAATTTTATTTTTATAGAAAATTTTGTCAAAATTTTATTTCTATAGAAAAGTTTGTCAAAATTTCATTTGTATAGAAAATTTTGTCACAAAATTTTATTTCTACCCGTGTAAAAATTGGGTGATCTGATTTGATATGGTTAGATCTGAGCCAAGATATGGTCAGATCTGAGCAGATCCGAAAAATGGTTATATCTGGTCAGATCTAAATACTATGAAATTGGATCTGATCAGATCTCAAAAATGAGACAGATCTAATCAGATCTAATTTGATATAATTGTATATTATTTGATACAATTGTATCTTTCAACACATAATGTTTTATTTAATAATACAGACAAAAAGTATGTGCATAATAAATATGTTTAATTTAAATTGATCCATCAAAGCTATTTAAGAGTATTGACAGTTGAGTTAGAGTGTTGTCCAAGGGTTTTTTCGTTTGTTTCTTCTGCTTTGGACTTAGACACGCGACTAAAGTATTACAGCGTTAAGGCAATCTGCAATGAAATTAAGTAAAAAAACAATTATTAAACAAATATAGGAATAAACAAATATGGGAACATATTGAACTATCTAAGCAAGTATTAGTATTGTTTTGGATCATTCTTCTTTAAGTTGCAATAAAAATTGCCATATAATTTTATGTTGCTTTTAATACTCACATTTAAAGTGTATTCGGGATTAGGTTAGGTATAGCGATAGGCTGTTATTTTAGGCTCATACATACTATTCAGACCATCATGACATCACAGTGATCAACATCTCACTTATCACTGACTGCTGCTCGATTCAATAATTAGCTCAATAACATGGGACCTCCTTGCTATAATCGAGTCCTATCGGCATTTCACGTTGCGCTGAAACAACTTAGAGAATCTTTGAAGCAGAAATGTCACCAACATTACTGCGAGGAGATAATCCACCGCCGAAATAATTTTTGGTGTTGGTCGGAACTGGGATTGAACCCGTGACCTTTTGAATGCAAGGCGGGCATGTTAACCAGTACACCACTGAGGTTTCCTTTTCTTCCAAATCTAGACAATAGTAAAACAATATGAAAATGACTATTAAGGAAATAACAAATACAATCTACTTACCTACATAATCTCCGCAATAAAGGAAACGATATACACTTTATCAAAGGAACACATTTAAAACAATTATATTAAATTTCTTAATTTTCTCAGCTAGTCTGGCGTTAAATTTGTTTAGAAGTGATGCCCCTGACGGCGTTGACATTTGACATAATGGCATTGAGGTTTAGACGTGTATTTCAAAAATCTTTTTAACTTGTTCATGATTTTTTTTATTATATTTTGGACCGTATTTAACCCCATATATAGTCAGATATGATGTTATATCTACCATATCTTATTAGATATAGTGCTATATATGGTCCTATCCAAGCATATATTATTAGATATGCCAGATATAATTAGATATTATACTATATATGATGAGATCTGCAATTATATCTAACCAGATCTAGAACCATATATAGCATATCTGTGCATATCTAATTATGTATGAACCAATATCTGAACAGATCCAATTAGATCCAATTTGATATTATTAGATAGGATTGGATCCTCCAATTTTTACACGGGTATAGAAAATCTTGTCAAAATTTTATTTCTATAGAAAATTTTGTCAAAATATTATTTCTATCGAAAATTTTGTCAAAATTTTATTTCTATAGAAAATTTTGTCCAAATTTTATTTCTATAGAAAATTGTGTCACAAAATTTTATTTTTATAGAAAATTTTGTGAAAATTTTATTTATTTCCATTTGCTAAAGCCTCCATATACGAGTAGACCGATTTCACTTTTTGAGGGTGTAAAAAGCGCACTGATCATGAAAATTGCTTGAAACTGAATGTAAGATTTTTCTTCTCGTAATCATTTAAATAATGGGGGTAAAAATCTAAAGATTTTAGATTTGAAATCAAGGCGTTATTTCATCATTTCCTTGCACACATACAAGAGATGTTTATCATTCCTCTAAAATTCAAACAAAAATCGATCTTATCAATAAAATCTTTCAATTTATCTTCGGGAAGCGTACACCCAGAGAAGGATTATGATCACCTCAAACATGTTTTAAGAGCAAAATGTTATTTTTGGGTGGTAACCATGTCAAATGGTTTTCGCAACCATGTTATTTTCTCGGAAATCATGTATCTGATTTCGGCAAGCAGGTTATATTTGACGAGAAAATAACATTTTAGCGACAAACATGTTACATGATCACCATACAAAGATAACATTTTGCTCTTGAAACATGTTTGAGGTGATCATATCCCTTCCCTGCGTGTACTGGTTGAAGTGATCTCCTTGGGAGAATATCTGTCATCAACCCTGAAATTTTCAATGAAAACTATAATATTTGATTCATGGTGGTGGGTATTTAAGATTTGGCCCGGTCGACCTTACGGCCGTATATACTTGTTGATTATCACTTGTTCCGATCGATGACGCATGACCTGACTGATCAGCATTTTCGTTAATATGAGAATGGCAATAATTGGTTCGATTCGAGGATTGAGACAAGTGTTTTTTTTTCGTAGCGGTATCCGTATATCAGAATGATGGGAAGCAGTGGTGGCTAGAGATGGACAATACTTCCCGATTGATTAGTTTTTTACAATTTTTTTTCGGAATGAATTCTCAAACATCACAGATTTTTAATTTGCGTTGTCAATATTTTTATACAAATTAAATTATCCCCGAAAAATAATTCTGCTCGATTATGTTATTTAATGCTTAAGAATTGTTTATTTAAATCTCTAAAATTAAAAAAAAATTGATTCTATAATCTTTTTTTTCTTATTAACATTTCAGAGTGCGTGTGCTGACGACATTCTTCTCGATATTCATTATAATTTGTGTGATACGTCAATGGCCCGATGTTCAGGACATTGGCGCTGGTTTATTGCGTCATTTAAAACAGTCTTTGGTTGTTAAATAAATTAATATAGAATATATAAACGTATATACGTATTTATATATATATATATGTGTGTATGTGTTAATTCATATATATTGTATATGTAAGGAACCCTGTTTTTTTACGCTGTATATACAAATACGATATATATGTGTATAGGATAACATATATATGTATATGTTTAATATTATATAAATAGCGCATACCTATATAAATTTATATTTATTATAATAATATAGTATGTTTTGTAGCTTAAAATACTATTATTAGTACGATATATATTTTTTGTATTTAAGACATTTTAGGCCTTATCCAAATATCCAAAAAAATCGAAACTGAAAACAAAAATTATGAACAAAAATCCTCCCGAAATATAAGAGAAAATAAGAAAAAAACATTAACCATACACATGTATCTTTAAGTTCATCCCATAAACAAATAGATGATGGTCATGATGATCATGATGATGCAAATGCACGACGAAGAAGATTAAGATTTTCAGACAAACTAACCTAACCTGCATTAACGACGGTGTACGTTGAACAATAGCTTGCTAGACGGAGAAAATAACTATTCCTATATAAGGTCAAAGTGTGGAATTTAATGTAAATTTAAATTCTAACATTATTTTCTAACTATGTACCATGATAAACTATTTATATATACATATAAATATATATATACATAAATACATACTACTATTAGATAATAGATTTATATATATTATCCACATTTGTAAATATGACGCATGTATGTCAATTATTTTCATGTTTTTTTTTGGTGAATTGAAAACAAAAAAAAAGAAACTTTAATTGACATCTCCTGATTTCAAGTTATGTTTAGTAATAAACTTTGTAATGTATTTTAAATTGAAAATGGTTTCGATGTTTTTATTTTTGGATTTCATTGGCATGAATTGTCTTTAGTCGAATTGAGACTTTTGGAGTCCAAAGTGGGCTAACGCGAACCCAAATTGTTAAAGGTGGCCGAATTTGACAACATTTTCTATAGAAATAAAATTTTGACAAAATTTTCAATAGAAATCAAATTTAAACAAAATTTTCTTAAAGAAATACAATTTTGACAAAAATTTCTTCAGAATTAAATTTTTAACAAATTTTTTTATAGAAAGAAAATTGTGACAAAATTTTCTATAGAAATAAAATGTTGACAAAATGTTCTATAGAAATAAAATTTTCACAAAATATTCTATACAAATAAAACTTTGGCTCGGTTTAGGGACTGTTTCCAGCGGACAGAGTCTAAATTGAACTAATGCCAACCCAAAGTGGGTTAGGTGACCGGCCTTTGGGCTCAGAAAATTTTCTATAGAAATAAAATTTTGACAAATTTTTGTATAGAAATAACATTTTAACAAAATTTTCTATAGAAATAAAATTTTGACAAAATTTTCTATAGAAATATATTTTTGACAAAATTTTCTATAGAAATAAAATTTTGACATTTTCTATAGAAATAAAATTTTGACAAAATTTTCCTATAGAAATTAAATTTTGACAAAATTTTCTATAGAAACTAAATTTTGACAAAATTTTCCTATAGAAAAGCAATTTTGACAAAATTTTCTATAGACATAAAATTTTGATAAAATTTTCTATAGAAATAAAATTCTGAAAAAATTTTCTATAGAAATAAAAATTAGACAAAATTTTCTATAGAAAAAAAATTTTGGTAAAATTTTCTTAAGAAATACAATTTTGACAAAATTTTCTATAGAATTAAAATTTTGACAAAATTTCCTAAAAACAAAAAATTTTGACAAAATTTTCTATAGAAATAAAATTTTAACAAAATTTTTAATAAAAATTTTGTATAGAAATGAAATGTTGACAAAATTTTCTATAGAAATAAAATTTGGAGAAAAATTTCTACAGAAATAAAATTTTGACAAAATTTCCTATAAAAATAAAATTTGGACAAAAATTTCTACAGAAATAAAATTTTAACAAAATTTTTTATAGAAAGAAAATTGTGACAAAATTTCTATAGAAATAAAATTTTGGCTCGGTTTAGGAACTGTTTTCAGCGGACAGAGTCCAAATTGAACTAAAGCCAACCGAAAGTGGGTTAAGTGACAGGCCTTTGGGCTCAGCAAATTTTCTATAGAAATAAAATGTTTGTATAGAAATAAAATTTTAACAAAATTTTCTATAAAAATAAAAATTTTCTATAGATATAAAATTTTGACCAAATTTTCTATAGAAATAAAATTTTGACACAATTTTCCTTTAGAAATAAAATGTTGACACAATTTTCTATGGGAATAAAAGTTTTAAAAAATTTTCTATAGAAATAAAATTTTGACAAAATTTTCTATAGAAATAAAGTTTTGACAAAATTTTCTATAGAAATAAAGTTTTGACAAAATTTTCTATAAACATAAAATTTTGACAAAATTTTCTATAGAAAGAAAATTTTGAAAAAATTTTCTATAGAAATAAAATTTTGAAAAAATTTTCTATAGAAATAAAATTTTGAGAAAATTTTCCTATAGCAATAAAATTTTGAAAAAATTTTCTATAGAAATAAAATGTTGACAACATTTTCCTATAGAAATAAGATTGTGACAAAATGTTCTATAGAAATAAAATGTTGACAAAACTTTTTATAGAAATAAAATTTTAATTATATTTGCTTAGTTCGGCTTGAGGTCATGTGAATAAAAACAGATGTTGTTGTTTTTTGAGTTGTATTTTTATATTTAAAATTTTCCAATATTTCGAGACATCTCCGATGCTCGTCTTCAGGGAAATTACTTTAAACAAAAAGAAAAAACATTTAACACATTAACAAAAAAAATATACCATTACATGAAAAACACAGATAATTACATTTAAATTTAAAGAACAGTGAACTTCTTTACAAGGGAGTATATTTACAACTAAAAGCTAATCTGTCTTTCTATATTTTTGTACAATATTTCTATAAATATGTGCACAATGGTCCGTATCAGTCTTAAAATTCATTCGTCTTTCTGCAGGTACATTTATAATATGTAGCATCTCCTGCAGAAAGACGAATGAATTTTAAGACTGATACGGACCATTGTGCACATATTTATAGAAATATTGTACAAAAATATAGAAAGACAGATTAGCTTTTAGTTGTAAATATACTCCCTTGTAAAGAAGTTCACTGTTCTTTAAATTTAAATGTAATTATCTGTGTTTTTCATGTAATGGTATATTTTTTTTGTTAATGTGTTAAATGTTTTTTCTTTTTGTTTAAAGTAATTTCCCTGAAGACGAGCATCGGAGATGTCTCGAAATATTGGAAAATTTTAAATATAAAAATACAACTCAAAAAACAACAACATCTGTTTTTATTCACATGACCTCAAGCCGAACTAAGCAAATATAATTAAAAGTTTAAAGGTCAACTAATTAAAACAACGAAATAAAATTTTGACAAAATTTTCCTATAGAAATAAAATGTTGACAAAATGTTCTATAGAAATAAAATGTTGACAAAACTTTTATAGAAATAAAATTGTGACAAAATTTTCCTATAGAAATAAATTGTTGACAAAATTTTCTATAGAAATAAAATTTTGACAAAATTTTCTATAGAATAAAATTTTGACAGAAAAAAATGTTGACATTTTCTATATAAATAAAATTTTGATAAAATTTTCTATAGAAATAAAGTTTTGACAAATTTTTCTATAGAAATAAAGTTTTGACAAAATTTTCTATAGAAATAAAATTTTGACAAAACTTTTTATAGATATAAAATTTTACCAAAAATTTTCCTATAGAAATAAAATGTTGAAAAATTTTTCTATAGAAATAAAATGTTGACAACATTTTTTATAGAAATAAAATGTTGAAAAAATTTTCTATGGAAATAAAATGTTGACAAATTTTTTTATAGAAATAAAATTTTGACAAAATTTTCTATAAAACTAAAATTTTGTCATAATTTTCTATAAAAATAAAATTCTGGCAAAATTTTCTATAGAAATAAAATGTTTATGAAATTTTCTATAGAAATAAAATTTTGAAAATTGATCTAATGCCAACCCAAAGTGGGTTAGGTGACCCGCCTTTGGGCTCAGCAAAGTTTCTATAAAAATAAAATTTTGACAAAATTTTCTGTAGAATTACAATTTGGAAAAATTTTCTATAGAATTAAAGGTTTGACAAAATTTTCTATAGAAATAAAATTTTGACAAAATTTTCTATAGAAATAAAATTTTGACAAAATTTTCTATAGAAATAAAATTTTGACAAAATTTTCTATAGAAATAAAATTTTGACAAAATTTTCTATAGAAGTAAATTTTTAACAAAATTTTCTATAAAAATAAAATTGTAACCAAAATTTTCTATAGCAGTAAAATTTTGACAAAATTTTCTATAGAAATAAAATTTTGATATTTTCTATGGAAATAAAATTTTAACAAAATTTTCTATAGAAATAAAATTTTATTTTTGGTTTTAGTCCAACTCAAGGTCATTAATGAAAAAACTCCAGATATTTTTCATTAATGACCTTGAGCTGGACGTTGAGCTGGAGTAAAACCAAAAATATAGTTAAACTCAGGTCAAAAATCCAAATGAAATAAAATTTTGACAATATTTTATATAGAAGTAAACTGTTGACAAAATTTTCTATGGGAATAAAATTTTGACAACATTTTCTATAGAAATAAAATTTTAACAAATTTTTCTATAGAAATAAAATTTTGACAAATAAAAATTCTAGAGAAAACAAATTTTCTATAGAACTAAAAATATTGAAAAAAAAAAATTCTATGGAAATAAAATTTTGACAAAATTTTCTATGGAAATAAAATTGTGACAAAATTTTCTATGGGAATAAAAGTTTTAAAAATTTTCTATAGAAATAAAATTTTGACAGAAAAAAATGTTGACAACATTTTCTATAGAAACAAAATTTTGAAAAAATTCTATATATAAATAAAATTTTGACAAAATTTTCTAAAGGAATAAAATTTTGATAAAATTTTCTATGGAAATAAAATTTTCCTATAGAAATAAAATTTTGACAAATTTTTCCTAAAGAAATAAAATTTTGACAACATTTTCTGTAGAAAAAAAGTTTGACAAAATTTTCTATAGAAAAAAAAAATTTGACAAAATTTTCTATAGAAATAAATTTGTGACAACATTTTCTACAGAAATAAAAAGTTGACAAAATTTTCTATAGAAAAAAAATTTGAAAATGTTTCTATAGAAAAAACAAAACATTTAACAAAATTTTCTATAGAAATAAAATTTTGACAAAATTTTCTATAGAAATAATATTTTGACAAAATTTTCTATAGAAATAAAATTTGACAAAATTTTCTATAAAAATACAATTTTGAGAAAATATTCCATAGAAATAAAATTTTGAGAAAATTTTCCTATAGAAATAAAATTTTGACAAAATTTTCTGTAGAATTACAATTTTGACAAAATTTTCTGTAGAATTACAATTTTGACAAAATTTTCTATAGAAATAAAAAAATTTTGTTTTGTTCGTTTCCTTTAATTTTTTTATTGTACATACAATTTTCTATATCATGTTCATTTTATTTAAAACAAAAATACATTAAAAATTAATAGCAATAAATACCAAAATGTTATACGTGATTTTTCTTCGAAACAAAAATACCGGTTGAATAAATAAAATATATACCCAATATTTATTAAATAAAAAAAGATTAAAAGCCAATTTCTCATTTCGGAAATGAATGATTTCGATTCAATGTTTTTGGCATTTCAGTTGAAAGAAATCTATAGTTTCGGTTATGAGAAATGGATAGTAAATTATGGTTTTCCCCTACCAACTGTTGTTAAAATATCTACCCAATTACCTATCTCAAAGAAAATATCTAACAATAATTGAAACGGATTAATTTGCCATATACTCAAATCAATAATCTGCAATTATTTTTTTTTAATATAAAGAAAAATGTGAGCAAAAATGATCAAGAATAAAACTATTAAACTTTTTTTATTTATGGGTCATTTAGAGAATTAAAAATTGATAAAAAAAAGCTTCAAATATAGGAAAAACTTATTTTGAGGATTTTATATTCTTGGTTTAAGGCCCTTCAAGTTTAATAAAAATTAAACAAAAAAATTTATTTTTACGTTATTTTATGCAATTTTTTTACCTTAATAATAAAAACCCATTTTAAATTATTTTTATTTTTTCGGTTGGTTAACCGCTTCTGGGCCAAATAGAAACCGAAAGATGGCTTTTTAAAAATTTTGGATTTTCTGATAAATTGAAAACAGAAAAAAATAAGTTTTGGACACCCCCGTCATTAATCGATCCATTTCATTAGAAAATTTTAATAAATAAAACTCAATAATTTATTAATCAAATTACATAAGAAATTTTTATTTGAAATTATTTTGTTTTTGTGTGTTGCGAAAACCTGAAAGTGATAAAATATTATAGAAAGTCTGCAATATAGTGGCTGAAATAAAAAGAAATTATTTTACTTCGAGAACATTTTATTTAATATTTTCTTTAAAAATATTTAAATTAAAAGAGAAATATTTTATATAATACTAAAGGTTTTTATAAGTTTTAATTACAATTTAATTCATCAATTAATATAAGTTAAAATTAAAATATAAATTTAAGTTTTAAAAAAATTATTTAATTTCTACTAAATAAAAAAAAAATATAAAAACCAATACGCATATATAAGTAGTAAATAAAATGAGATTTACAAAAAATAAATTGTGTAATAAAAATAAAACTTGTAAAGATTATTAATATTTATTTATATATTTTTATTCGTATTTTTTTTAATATTCATTTAGTAATATTTAGTTTAAAGGAGAAATATTTAATATAATGCAATATTTTCGTATTAGTTTTAATTACAATTTAATTAATCAATTTATATCAAATAAAATTAAATAATAATTTAAAGTTTCAAAAGAATGATTTAATTGTTGTTTTTTATATTCAAAATGAAAACAATAAAAATACGTATATATAAAAATAGTAAATAAAATTAGTTCTATAATAAATTTGTGTAATACAAATGAAACTTGTAAAGATTATTTTTTATTCAAATTATTTTTAATATTCTTATTTATATTTTTAAACAAACAAAACTGAATAGTATCAGAAAAGAAACCATCGTAAATAAAAAATCTAAAATATTAAAATTTAAATCTAACATTTGTGTTTTCACTCAATTCAATTATAAACATTAAAAAAAAAAACAATAAATAAAAAAATAATTGCATTGGATAGGTGGCCTAAAATTCAGTTGCTTTTCGGTCGGCTTTCGATCTCAAGGACAATATATAAATAATCCAATCCTGTTGTTGTGGCTGTTGTAACAGCCTTCTGTGATTTCATCAATGTATTGTTCTATGCTTTGGTACATTATCCTGGTATCCAGATCTAGAAACTCTGCGATTAGAATGGGGTGTGTCCAGAGCAAAAACGTCACACGTGCCATGTGGCCCTTAGTTGCAGATGGGATACACGTAAGCTACCAAAATTTGGAGAAAATTAAACCAAAAACTACCAAAAAAATTATGTCCAAATTTTATTTCTATAAAAAACCACTAGCGTAACACGGCTCGCTTCGCTGCTCCACCCGAACCATATTTTTGTTAACTTAGTCAACCATATCCTTCGATCTGAAAACAAATTCGAAAACATTTGAACTCCTTTAAAGAGTAGGGTCAGGGGAAGTCTGGCACAAAAACTGAAATAAAATTTTGACAAAATTTTCTCTAGAAATACAATTTTGACAGAATTTTCTATAGAAATAAAATTTTGCAAAATTTTCTATAGAAATACAATTTTGACAAAATTTTCTATAGAAATAAAATTTTGACAAACTTTTCTATAGAAATAAAATTTTGACAAAATTTTCTATATAGAAATAAAATTTACACAAAATTTTCTTTAGAAATAAAATTTTGATAAAATATTCTGTAGAAATAAAATTTTGACAAAATTTTCTATAGAAACAAAATTTTGACAAAATTTTCTATAGAAATAAAATTTTGAAAAAATTTTCTATAGAAATAAAATTTTGACAAAATTTTCTATAGAAATAAAATTTTGACAAAATTTTCTATAGAAATAAATAGTTGACAAAATTTTCTATAGAAATAAATAGATGACAAAATTTTCTATAGAAATAAAATTTTGACAAAATTTTCTATAGATATAAAGTTTTGACAAAATTTTCTATAGAAATAAAATTTTGACAAAATTTTCTATAGAAATAAAATTTTATTGTTGGCTTCTCTTCAATCGTTATTGTTGTTTTTGATCTCAGCTTAAAGCCATGCATTGACTAAACTACAAGTGTAGCTTAACCAATAGAGGAAAAGTATGCTTGTCAAATTTATTTGGGCAAAGCCCTATAGACTGCAAGATGGTTGGATGTACAGCTGTTTCGGAATTACCACATTCCTCATCAGCATCCTCTACTTGCAGCAAAACTATCAACCAATTATCAGAATAAATTCGGGTAATTCACTCAACCCAAAGTGAACTACACTTGAACCTCCCGAAAAAGGGTTTGATAGTCGGCTAAACCTAAACAAATTTGCAAGCATATCTCTTTTCCTTTGCCAAACTCAAATCATCGATTTGAATGTATATGGCTGGGTTTGTTTTTGAGCGTGCTTCCTCTATCTTCATTCGTTTTGTTTGTTATTGTTGGCTTATCTTCAATCGTTATTGTTGTTTTTGATCTCAGCTTAAAGCCATGCATTGACTAAAGCAACACTGAAATGACTTGCTAAAGTTTTTTTTATCGTCCCAGTTTATAACATAAAAAACATTAATAAACAGCGATAAAAGGAGTTTAATTAATGAGGAACTACTTGTGTAGAGTTTATTTTGTCTGCGTGCGCTGAAGATTTATTGATTAATTCGTTGGATATTGTTGCGCATTACAAACTATAAATAGAGTCATTTGGCAACAACAATTCTTGCAGTTTGATAGAGGAAGAAGAAGAACTGCATTGCGCCGACATATTGAAGTGTGCTGGAGTAAAGTCAAAAGAGAACTGACATCTGGAACATAATTTAGCCGTTGGGCGACAAGTAATTGCTTTTGCTTTGAGCTTGTGATTTTGGATTTTGGTTGTCTCGCTCATTCTGTTCGCGCTAAGCTGTTGGTGTCACACTTATTCTCTTCCCTGTGTGTTGTTGGTGTGTGTGATCTACTGTCTGCTTGTTTACATCTTTGTATGTTGGAAAACTGATTCTCAATAACATCTATGAGATCTCCACTTTGTTGGCAGAAATTTACACAGGATTACAAATATGTCACAGCAAAAGGAAACATTTTCATGTCCAGCTTGTCGCAAGGCCGTGAAGAACAGTCAATATAGTGTAGGATGCGGCATTTGTGGCTTATTTTTCCATATTGATTGTGTTAACGTATCTAAGGAACAACATGCGTTCTTGTATAAAAACCGAAAAAGCAAAATGTTCCAGTTTAAATGCCCTACATGTGTCGAAGAAGGTTCGATTGTCTGTTCTATGAGTCAAATTAGCCCAGTAGAAGCTTCTGGCCAACTGAATGAGGAGGAGGACATACGTTCGCACGTTAAATTAAATGGTGTCCTTAGTAAAATGCGTGATGAGTTTGAGCAACGAATTACTAAAGTGGAGGATGCTGTAGAAAATTGTTATGCTGTCGTAAGGCAGTTTGAAAAAACATATGGTAACAACATAAAAGAAATTCAAACTCATTGTGAGGTCTCTCAAAGAAGGTCAAACAGATCCAACATCATAGTAAATGGCTTGCCAAAAGGAATAAAGCATCTGAGAGAACCCGTAATAAAAATAGCTCAGTTGTGTGACGTTAACCTGAAAAATATTGATATTCGACACTGCTGTTATATTTCCAATGGGAAAGCAGTACTTGTGAAGTTTAATTCTGTGTACGCCAGAGACGAAATAATGAGATCTTACCACAAGCGTGAACCCCTCTTGTTGGGTGATGTAGTTGGCGGTGGACACAGAAGCCGGGTATATTTGAATGACCACCTCAACCGAACAGCTTCGAAATTAATGTACGTTTGTAGGAAGCTTTGGAAACTAAAGAAGATTCGTAAGTACAAGCTGTTTAATGCGGACAGGCCTGTTGCGATAATCACACATAATGATGACATGGAAAGAGAGCACGATTTAAATGAGTGCGTAAACATGCTCGAGGGAGTTGTAGATTGCTCAATTAACTCCCCAGGCAGTTCATCAAGTAGTTAACATTTTCATGCAGTATTATAACATTTATATATTTAGTTCGTATAAAATTTATATTCATTTAGTTATTTATGCTTTTTTATGTTTTAGTTCTGGGATAGCGATAGATCTAATGAAATGAATTTGTCAACTAATTTAGGCGATGTTGTTAATGACAACAGATATCTATCAACTAAATTATCGAGGTTCAAAAATAACCTAAATATTGGGCATATTAACCTTCGTAGCTTTAAGCTTAATAGCAATTCCTTTAAAATACATGAGCTAAGAGCTATAATGGAAACTAAGGATTTAGATGTTCTTGGTATAACGGAGACCTGGTTGAAACCCTGGATTGCAACGAATGCAATAAAGATTTCTAATTATATTTGTTATAGGAACGACCGTTCTGAGGGTAGAGGCGGTGGTGTGGCGTTGTATATATCGCCGCATATAAAGCACAAGGTTGTATGCAGGAGTATCTCTCTTGGTGTTGAATTTATATTTTGTGAATTGACTTTCAATAACAATTCCGTATTAGTGGGAGTAGTTTATTTGCCCCATGGTAATATTTTAGCCATGGAGGAACTTATTTCAGACTTGATGGTAAGTTACGACAATATTATCATCATGGGGGATTTTAACAATGATATGTTCGATGTTTCCAAGAGTGTTGTCGTTCGTAGTGTCTGCAGGAGGTTAAACCTTAGCGTTGTTCATAACTCTATTCCTACTCGTTATGATATAGTACATGGATCGACTTCGCTTTTGGATATGTTTTTATTGTCCTGTCCAGCGTTACTTAAGTTTTCGGACCAATTCTCTTGCCCTGGAATTTCTGACCATTCATTCATTTTTTTATCGATTGAGGTATTATCTTCTCGTGTTCGTCAGTTTTATGAATTTCCTGACTATAGTGCTATTTGTCCCATTTCCTTGGAAAGTGTAATAGATTCATGTTTATTTGATAGTATGTATTTAACGTCTGATGTTGATGTGCAATTGTCTGTGTTGAATGCTAATCTTCGTCGAATTCATGCTATAGTTCCTGTTAGAAGGTGCTTGGTGAAGGATGGAATTGATGATTGGTTCCATTGCGATGAAATACAGTATCATCTTTCACTAAGGGAGATGGCCTTTAGGAATTATATGCAGGACAAAAGTTTGGTTAACTGGCAGTGCTATTGTCGTAGTCGGAACCGGGCGAAGCGTGTCATTAGGAGGATAAAAAGGGCGGAACATAATAAAAGGTTTGATAATAAAACCTCGCGGGAGATATGGGGAATTCTAAGGAAGAATGGTGTTTGTGATGATAATGACGATAATAGTGTTATTTGTGATGATGTTGAACGTCTAAATCGAGAATTTGTATCTAATCAGTCTAATGATATAGTTGATGTCTCATGTGTTCCTCGTGATGTTTATGAAGGTTTTTCTTTTCGTACAGTGACTTTCCTGGAAATGACTGAGGCATTCAATATGATTAAGTCTAATGCTGTAGGTCACGATGGATTCAATTTACGTTTTTTGGGCATTGTTTTTCCCCTTGTTGGTAAACACATTCTACACCTTGTTAACACATTACTGACAACGTCGAAGTATCCCCGGGAATGGAAGATAGGCAAGGTAATTCCTATACCAAAGTGCAAATATGTGAATGAATTTAGGCCGATCTCTATTATGCCGATTTTATCAAAAATGGTTGAGCCTGTAATGAAAGTGCAAATTCTTGAACATGTGGAGAAATTGTCTTTGTTACATGACAGCCAATGTGGGTTCCGCCGTGGTCGTAGCACAACAGCTCTCCTTGTCGGGTTGACTGATAATGTAAGAGAGAGGGTTAGCAATGGGGGCTGTTGTGTTCTACTATCACTTGATTTGGAAAAGGCATTTGATAAAATCAATTATGGTATAATGATCGAGAAGCTACATGGTGAGTTTGGCTTTTCTACACCTGCTTGTAGACTGATGCTTTCTTATTTAAGTGATCGGACACAGTATGTAAGTTGTAGTGGTTCTGTGTCTAGCGTTTGTCCCGTCTATAGTGGTGTGCCGCAAGGTTCTGTTCTGGGGCCTTTATTGTTCATAATGTACATAAATGATTTGTTTAGTTGTATTAGTTCCAGGAATTGCTTAACCTTTGCGTTTGCTGATGATGTCCAGATTTTGTTCAAGGGTGACCCAGTCTTTGTGGATGTTTTACAAAGCATCATTGACTTTGCAGTAAATGTTTTAGTTACCTGGTTGGGGAAAAATAAGCTTTCTATTAATGTCAACAAGACAAAGGCAATGTTCTTTGGTAAGATACCGTCCGATGCTATTAATGTTTCCATTTATAGTGTACCTATAGATGTTGTAAGCAAAATTAAGTGTCTTGGGGTTTTACTTGATGGTGAACTGAGTTTTGAGGCGCATGTAAACTCGTTAATTTCAAGTGTCAACTTTACTTTGAGGAAGTTGTACAATTTGGATTTTTGTTTGCCACGCAGTATAAAGACCTGCGTGGTACATGCCATTGTAATGCCTAGATTTTTGTATGGTCTTGAAGTGTTTTCCGGAAGTCGTGGTTATGTTATTCGTAAGTTACGTCTTCTATTTCATCGTGTTTTGCGTTATGTGTTTGATGTTAAGTGGTATCAGCATATATCGCATTATGTTCTTGATTTTCTGGGTTGTACTTTTGAAGAGTATATTTGTATGAGAAGTTTGTTGTTGTTTTATAGGGTCACTAAATCTGGTTCACCAAGATTTTTAGCAGATTTATTTACCTTCTCCAAATCGTCGAGGAATCCGCAGATTATGATTCCAAAACTAACATCTGTATTAGAAAGATCATTCCAGGTGAGAATCGCCCGTACATACAACCGCCTACCCCTCTTTTTGAAACTATTTAATTGCAACTCGAAAACATATAAAAGTAAACTCCAAGAATACCTTATTCTTAATGATTTGTAATTGATATCTCATGTTTTTTTAGTAGTTGTTATCTGGGATTAATAATAAATAAAATCAATTCATTTCATTACATCGGTAAAAGTATTAGTACAAATATAATTAAATTCATTATCTTCAAAAGTAATTGCCATAATTCTTTAATGTACACAATTGTTATTTATGCCCAATAATTTTTTAAATAAATTTTTAAATTTTTAGTTTTAGTTTATTAATGACTTAATTGTTTTTTTTTTCAATTGTTTATTAGTTTAATAATTTAGTGTCATGTAATCAAAATGTTTGTTTGTATTTTTATTATCATTGTTATTATTTTTACTTTTAGAAACTTAGTAGTTTACATTAACGGTCTCATTAAATTTTTTTTAAGTTAAAATTGATTTGTCGGTAGGATATAGAGATACGTTATAGATATCATATTTATTTAATTTTTAATTATTATTATTAGTGTTTAAGAAATATTTGAAGTTTAACCAATAATATATTTTGTAACGAATAGGGCCTCTATGAGGCTATGTTACTAATAAAGTTGAAATAAATAAATAAACAGCTGTACATCCAACCATCTTGCAGTCTATAGGGCTTTGCCCAAATAAATTTGACAAGCATACTTTTCCTCTATTGGTTAAGCTACACTTGTAGTTTAGTCAATGCATGGCTTTAAGCTGAGATCAAAAACAACAATAACGATTGAAGAGAAGCCAACAATAAAATTTTATTTCTATAGAAAATTTTGTCAAAATTTTATTTCTATAGAAAATTTTGTCAAAACTATATCTATAGAAAATTTTGTCAAAATTTTATTTCTATAGAAAATTTTGTCATCTATTTATTTCTATAGAAAATTTTGTCAACTATTTATTTCTATAGAAAATTTTGTCAAAATTTTATTTCTATAGAAAATTTTGTCAAAATTTTATTTCTATAGAAAATTTTTTCAAAATTTAATTTCTATAGAAAATTTTGTCAAAATTTTGTTTCTATAGAAAATTTTGTCAAAATTTTATTTCTACAGAATATTTTATCAAAATTTTATTTCTAAAGAAAATTTTGTGTAAATTTTATTTCTATATAGAAAATTTTGTCAAAATTTTATTTCTATTGAAAAGTTTGTCAAAATTTTATTTCTATAGAAAATTTTGTCAAAATTGTATTTCTATAGAAAATTTTGCAAAATTTTATTTCTATAGAAAATTCTGTCAAAATTGTATTTCTAGAGAAAATTTTGTCAAAATTTTATTTCTATAGAAAATTTTGTCAACATTTTATTTCTATAGAAAATTTAGCAAAAGAATTCTACTAACAGTGGTATCCATAGTGGTGGTTGCCTATCCTCAAATTGGCGATTTTTATGGTTACTGCGATAACAACTCAAGAGATATTTCCCCAGCCTTGTGGAGAAATTTCCAGCTGCATCCATCAGAAATAAAATTTTAGCAACATCTATCTACAGAAATAAAATTTTGACAATATTTCCTATAAAACTAAAATTTTGGCAAAATTATCTACAGAAATAAAATTTTGGCAAAATTTTCTATAGAAAAGAAATTTTGATAAAATTTTCTATAAAAATAAAATTTTGACAAAATTTTGTATAGCAATAAAATTATGGCATTTTCTTTAGAAATAAAATTTTGGAAAATTTTTTTATAGAAATAATTTTTGTTTTGGTTTCAGCTTAAAACCATGCATTGACTAAACTACGAGAGAAGCTTAACGAACAGAGAAAAAGAATGTTTGTCAAATTTATTTGGGCAAAGCCCTATAGACTGCAAGATGGTTGGATGGACGCACGTTTCGGAATTTATGATAGCCGGCCTTTGGCGAAATAAATTTGTACAAATATATCTCTTTTCCTTGTGCAGTAGCTGGGTTTATTTTTAGCGTTTTTCCTCTTACTTCCTTCATTCGTTTTGTGTTGTTATTGTTGGTTTTGTTCTTTAATCATTGTTGTTGTTTTTTTATTTCAGCTTAAAAACTTTCTGCGAAAGCTTCAAGTGTGGTTCATTGTTGGGTTTAATGAACTGCCTGAATTTATTCTGATAATTGGTTGATAGTTTTGCTGCAAGTAGAGGATGCTGATGAGGAATGTGGTAATTCCGAAACGTGCGTCCATCCAACCATCTTGCAGTCCATATGGCTTTGCCCAAATAAATTTGGCAAACATTATTTTTCTCTGTTGGTTAAGCTACACTTGTAGTTTAGTCAATGCATGGTTTTAAGCTGAAATCAAAAAAAAAAAAAAATCAACAACAATGATTAAAGAACAAAAACCAACAATAACAAAACAAAACGAAAATTTTATTTCTACAGAAAATTTAGTCAGCATTTTATTTCTATAGAAAATTTTGTCAACATTTTATTTCTATAGATAATTTTGTCAAAATTTTATTTCTATAGAAAATTTTGTCAAAATTTCTTTTATATCGAAAATTTTGTCAAAATTTTATTTCTATAGAAAATTTTGTCAAAATTTTATTTCTATAGAAAGTTTTGTGAAAATTTTATTTATACAGAATATTTAGTCAAATTTTTATTTCTATATAGATAATGTTGTCAAAATTTTATTTGTATATAGAAAATTTAGTCAAATTTTTATTTATATATAAAAATGTTTGTCAAAATTTTATATCTATAGAAAATTTTGTCAACATTTTATTTCTATAGAAAATTTTGTCAAAATGTTATTTCTATATAAAAAATTTAGTCAACATTTTATTTCTATAGAAAATTTTGTCAAAATTTTATTTCTATAGAAAATTTTGTGAAAATTTTATTTCTACAGAATATGTAGTCAAATTTTTATTTCTATATAGAAAATTTTGTCAAAATTTTTTTTCTATAGAAAATTTTGTCAAAATTTTATTTCTATAGAAAATTTTGTCAAAATTTTGTTTCTATATAAAAAATTTAGTCAACAATTTATTTCTATAGAAAATTTTGTGAAAATTTATTTCTACAGAATATTTAGTCAAATTTTTATTTCTATATAGAAAATTTTGTCAAAATTTTATTTGTATATAGAAAGTTTAATCAAATTTTTATTTATATATAAAAAAGTTTGTCAAAATTTTATTTCTATAGAAAATTTTGTCAAAACTTTATTTCTATATAGAAAATCTTGTCAAAATTTTATTTCTATAGAAAATTTTGTGAAAAATTTATTTATATTGAAAATTTTGTCAAAATTTTATTTCTATAGAAAATTTTTTCAAAATTTTATTTAGATAGAAAATTTTTTCAAAATTTTATTTCGATAGAAAATGTTGTCAAAATTTTATTTCTATAGAAAATATTTTCAAAATTTTATTTCTATAGAAAATTTTGTCAAAATGTTATTTCGATAGAAAATTTTGTCAAAATTTTATTTCTATAGAAAATTTTGTCAAAATTTTATTTCTATTGAAAAATTAGTCAACATTTTATATCTATAGAAAGTTTTGTCAAAATTTTATTTCTATAGAAAGTTTTGTCAAAATTTTATTTCTATATAAAAAAATTTAGTCAACATTTTATTTCTATAGAAAATTTTGTCAAAATTTTATTTCTACAGAAAATTTTGTCAACATTTTATTTCTATATAGAAAATCTTGTCAAAATTTTATTTCTATAGAAAGTTTTGTCAAAATTTTATTTCTATATAAAAAATTTTACCAACATTTTATTCCTATAGAAAATTTTGTCAAAATTTTATTTCTACAGAAAATTTTGTCAACATTTTATTTCTATAGAACATTTTGTGAAAATTTTATTTCTACAGAATATTTAGTCAAATTTTTATTTCTAGATAGAAAATTTTGTCAAAATTTTATTTGTATAAAGAAAATTTAGTGAAATTTTTATTTATATATAGAAAATTTAGTCAAAAAATTTTACAATAAGAATTTATTTATTTGGCAAAATATCATAAAATTTTTCAATTCACATCCACAATACTGGATTCGGATCCCACCTTAAGAAGTGATGCAAATTCAATCCTGTTATAGACCTGTTATTGTGAATTTGCTCAAAACATAAATAAACCATACCGAATTCATTATTCTATGTTTCTTCATTTATGGCGAATCTCATTCACCTGGATCCAAATTCGTGGATCTCATTGACCTGGATAGACAATTTGCCGTTGCCAGCATATACGCGACTCTATCAGAGTATATTTCAATAATGAATATTTTCAGTTTGTATACATCTTAAAAAAAAAAAAGAATCCTAAATAAATGTTAATAAATAATTACTAATAAAGGGTGATTCTTTTGAGGTTAGGATTTTCATGCATTAGTATTTGACAGATCACGTGGGATTTCAGACATGGTGTCAAAGAGAAAGATGCTCAGTATGCTTTGACATTTCATCATGAATAGACTTACTAACGAGCCACAACGTCGAATTTTCAGTGAATGGGCCCTAGAAAAGTTGGCAGAAAATCCGCTTTTTTATCGACAAATTTTGTTCAGCGATGAGGCTCATTTCTGGTTGAATGGCTACGTAAATAAGCAAAATTGCCGCATTTGGAGTGAAGAGCAACCAGAAGCCGTTCAAGAACTGCCCATGCATCCCGAAAAATGCACTGTTTGGTGTGGTTTGTACGCTGGTGGAATCATTGGACCGTATTTTTTCAAAGATGCTGTTGGACGCAACGTTACGGTGAATGGCGATCGCTATCGTTCGATGCTAACAAACTTTTTGTTGCCAAAAATGGAAGAACTGAACTTGGTTGACATGTGGTTTCAACAAGATGGCGCTACATGCCACACAGCTCGCGATTCTATGGCCATTTTGAGGGAAAACTTCGGAGAACAATTCATCTCAAGAAATGGACCGGTAAGTTGGCCACCAAGATCATGCGATTTGACGCCTTTAGACTATTTTTTGTGGGGCTACGTCAAGTCTAAAGTCTACAGAAATAAGCCAGCAACTATTCCAGCTTTGGAAGACAACATTTCCGAAGAAATTCGGGCTATTCCGGCCGAAATGCTCGAAAAAGTTGCCCAAAATTGGACTTTCCGAATGGACCACCTAAGACGCAGCCGCGGTCAACATTTAAATGAAATTATCTTCAAAAAGTAAATGTCATGGACCAATCTAACGTTTCAAATAAAGAACCGATGAGATTTTGCAAATTTTATGCGTTTTTTTTTAAAAAAAAGTTATCAAGCTCTTAACAAATCACCCTTTATTATACTTAACCAACCTATTGCATTTGGAATAAAAAATAACTACGTTTCAAATTTTATTTTGAGAAAATTTTACATTCGGGCTTTTTATTTGTATTTTTTGTTTTATTGATTTGTTTATGCGTTTTTCAAACGTTGTACATCAAACTAAGCATTTTTTTTGTTTTTATTGAAAACGGAGTTTTTCTTCTTTGGTTTTATAAATATTTTTAAGCGGTTTGCTATTACAATATATTTAGCTTTTCGTTTTTTTTTTTTGGTATATATGAAGATATATATTTTTATTATGTGGTATATATATAAATATATGTTTTGGTTTGTAAAGAGCATTATTGCATATTTATTTGCAATTAATTTTATTAAATGGGTATTAGGGGGAAGGGAGTGGACTTAAGATTTGTTTACAGACAAAAATCGTTTTAAATGCTATAAATATATATATTTGTTTTGTATATAATTTTTTTTAATATTAGTTTTGAGTTTCATTTGTTTAAATTTGTGTGTAGCCCAATATATCCTTTACATTTTTTACTAATTTATTGTATTATATGTAAAACTAAATGTAGAGTAAAATTTATAAAAATAAAAAAGATATAAAAAACTAAAACTAATGAAAATTATTTAAAAAATAACAGATATGTAAATTCAGTAGCAAATTATTATAATGGATTTTTCTAGATGCAAAGACCACCTGTACGTATGCTTTTCTTTGTACAGCTTTTTTGTATGTTAATCATACGCTCCATAGTCGAGTAGAATTAATAATACTTATACATCACAAGGTTTCCTAGGCTTGAAAAATTATTGCAATATATTTAATAGCATAGTTTTCCATAGAATTATATACCCACAAGGGATCAGATGTCCAATTTATTTACTGCTTACTCAATATTACTGTTTTAACGAACATGTATTATAAAATAATTTTAAAACCGACGAATTTAGTAGAAAATTATTGTAATGTGTTATTTCAAGGACCACCTGTGCGTATGCTTTTTTTGCAAAGCAATTTCATATGTAACTCATACGCACCACAGGCGAGTATAATGAACCCTCTAATGCCCCAATTTTTTTGTCAGCTGATTAAATATTCAATCTTCACGACACAAAAGCAAGAAAACTACTCAAGACAAATGTATGCGGTAAAATTCAGTATATGCTGCTGAGGCTCTTGAAAAGGTTCAACTAAGTTTTCTTTTTATTTTATTCATTTTTGTTGTCTAAAGGTGTGTTTTACTAAAAGCTTTCTTATTTAATGAAGCCCGCCTAAAGGCGGGATTGGGCATTAGAGGGTTAATATTACTTATACATTACAGGGTTTTCTAGAGTTGAAAATTTATTGCCTTAGATTTAATCGCATTGTTTTCCATAGAAATCTAGACGACATAATCTCTCTGGAAGGTAAGTACTGGTCAGAAGACGAGACGAGCGAATTCAAATATACATTTGGGTTTCTAGTATTCAACTCTAAATAAATTCGAGGGTCTCAATTTATAAGATTCTGGCGAGGCCAATAGCCGGAATAGATTTGGAGCTGTCGATTATTTGATTTCCAGATTTGTCTGCCTAAAAACATTTTGGAGATGTATATTTGCCATAAGATTCTGTTCGATATTTAATTTTTGTTTCTCATTTCTAACTATCATACGATAGGCACTCTAACGAATATTCCAATTAATTTCAAAAATATTGCATATGCAAATTTAGCTGCAAATTAATATAAAATATTTTTCCATAGACAAAGACCATATGTACGTATGCTTTTTTTGTACAGCAATTTCATATATAACTCATACGCTCCATAGTCGAGTAGAATTAATATTACTTATACATCACATAGTTTTCTGGCTTGAAAATTCATTAAAATGGCTTTAATGGCATAGTTTTCGATTACTGTCCCTACTGAAACCTATAAAATGTAACATTACGATCAGAGTCAATATTCCCCTATGGGAAAATAGTACAAATTGCCACTAATGGATCCATTACAGGACTGGTACTAGTGCTACAGTTTATCAACATTTTAATTGTCATATAATTTATTGATTTTTATACACACTTGATATTAAAATCTTATTGAATCCACACTTTTACTACAATACAACTATCAGAATTATTTATTGTTCAACATATTAGTTTCTGGTGCGATACGGATGGAAACATGGTCATAAAAGTCTGTCCCAGACTGTTTCATGAGCAGTTGTCTATGGGGTAGTCCTACTAAGTTGTTCCACGACGTGTCCTTTGGGATGAGTCCAAGTCCATACGCTTGAACCAGAACTGTGACTGCTCCATACACACCAGGGACTAACCCTGTACGGGTCCTGGGGTTGATCCATTTCCCGTAGGGTCAGTTTAATGTTTACGGGAGATAGCTCCGAGCTACTCGCACGAAAAGCTGGCAAAATCGCTAAAAGTTGCCAAATCAACCGTTACAAATGTAATTAAAGTGTTTGGGGAACGTTTGTCGACAGCCAGGAAGTTTGGATCGGGGGGAGATCGAAAACCGGAAGCCGCTGAGACGACAAAGAGAGTTGCCGGTAGTTTCAAGCGAAACCCTAACCTCTCTCTCCGAGATGCCGCAAATAAGCTGGGTGTATCGTCTACAACAGTGCATCGAGCCAAAAAACCAGCCGGACTATCGACTTACAAGAAGGTAGTGACTCCAAATCGCGATGATATACAAAATACGACGGCCAAAGCGCGATCCCGGAGGCTGTACACGACCATGCTGACAAAGTTTGACTGCGTGGTAATGGACGACGAAACCTACGTCAAAGCCGACTACAAGCAGCTTCCGGGACAGGAGTTTTATACGGCAAAAGGAAGGGGAAAGGTAGCAGATATTTTCAAGCACATAAAACTGTCAAAGTTCGCAAAGAAATATCTGGTACCTGTGGCTTGAAAAGCAGCATTTTCATAGCTTCCGGAAATGTCGACCAAGAAATTTACGTGAAACAGTGTTTGAATAAACGTCTGCTGCCTTTCCTGAAGAATCACGGTTGTTCCGTACTGTTTTGGCCGGATTTGGCATCTTGCCATTACGGTAAAAAGGCCATGGAGTGGTACGCCGCCAACAACGTGCAGGTGGTTCCCAAGGACAAGAACCCTCCCAACACGCCAGAGCTCCGCCCAATTGAGAAATACTGGGCTATTGTCAAGCGGAACCTAAAGAAGACAAAACAAGTATATACGGCCGTAAGTTCGGCCAGGCCGAATCTTATGTACCCTCCACCATGGATTGCGTAGGAACTTTTACTAAAGGCTGTCATCCACAATCGAATTATTTGGGTTGCGATAACACTTGCCGATGGCAAGGTATCGTAAAACTTTTTAATACTGTCTTCTAAATTGTAAGTTAGCCCATACGGGGTATATATTAAACAAAAAAAGGCCGATTAAATACGTATATAATATAGTTTGACAAAATTTTCTATAGAAATGAAAACTTGACAAAATTTTCTATAGAAATAAAATGTTGACAAAATTTTCTATGGAAGTAAAATGTTGACAAAATTTTGTATAGAAATAAAATGTTGACAAAATTTTCTACAGAAATAAATTTTTTACAAAATTTTCTATAAAAATAAAATTTTGACAAAACTTTCTATGGAAATAAAATTTTGACAAACATTTCTATAGAAATAAACGTTTGACAAAACTTTCTATAGAAATGAAATTTTGACACAACTTTCTATAGTAATAAAATTTGACAAAATTTTCTATGGAAATAAAGTTTTGGTAGATTATTTTTGGCGATATGGACCAATTTTTGTGTAATAAGTCATCGGCTATATATAACTAAAGACCGATATTGACCAATTTTTACATGGCTGTTAGAGGCCATATATTGACAAAATGTACCAAATTTCAACCGCATCGGATGACTTTTGCTATATATAATTATGGACCGATATGGACCAATTTTTGCATGGTTGTTAGATACCATATACTAACACCATGTACCAAATTTCAACTGGATCGGATGAATTTCGCTCCTCCAAGAGGCTCCTGAGGTCAAATCTGGGGATCGGTTTATATGGGAGCTATATATAATTATGAACCGATATGGACCAATTTTTGCATGGTTGTTAGAGGCCGTATACTAACATCAGGTACCAAATTTCAACAGGATCGGATAAATTTTGCCCCTCGAAGAGGCTCCGGAGGTCAAATATGGGGATCGGTTTATATGGGGGCTATATATAATTATGGACCGATATGGACCAATTTTTGCATGGTTGTTAGAGACCGTATACTAACATCAGGTACCACATTTCAACCGGATCGGATGAATTTTTCCCCTCCAAGATGCTCCGGAGGTCAAATCTGGGGATCGGTTTATATGGGGGCTATATATAATTATGGACCGACATGGACCAATTTTTGCATGGGTATTAGAGACCGTATACTAAGACCACGTACTAAATTTCAACCGGATCGGATGAATTTTGCTCCTCCAAGAGGCTCCGGAGGTCAAATCTGAGGATCGGTTTATATGGACCTCCTCCAAGAGGCTCCGGAGGTCAAATCTGGGGATCGGTTTATATGGACCAATTTTTGCATGGTTGTTAGAGGCCGTATACTAACATCAGGTACCAAATTTCAACCGGATCGGATGAATTTTGCTGCTCCGGGAGGCTCCCCAAGCCAAATTTGGGGATCGGTTTATATGGGGGCTATACGTAAACGTGGTCCGATATGGCCGATTTTCAATACCATCCGACCTACATCAATAACAACTACTTGTGCCAAGTTTCAAGTCGATAGCTTGTTTCGTTCGGAAGTTAGCGTGATTTCCACAGACGGACGGACAGCCGGACAGACGGACGGACGGACGGACATGCTTAGATCGACTCAGAATTTCACCACGACCCAGAATATATATACTTTATGGGGTCTTAGAGCAATATTTCGATGTGTTACAAACGGAATGACAAAGTTAATATACTCCCATCCTATGGTGGAGGGTATAAAAACTGCTAAGGACGAGCAGCAGTTCAAAGCAAACTGGCTTTCTGCGGCGAAGAAGGTGGACAAGGTGGCTGTACAAAATCTGATGGCAGGTGTCAAGCGTGAGGCCCGGCAATTCGGATTTGCAAAAGCGAAAGCCTAACTGAATATTTTTCCTGAATTTTATTCTAATTGAACTTGAAAAAGGAAATTAATTTGATTTTTTAAATAAACGATTTCACCGATTTACACGCGTTTTCCCTTGACCAAATTTTGACCGTATCACCCTTTAGATTATGTGTATCGAAATCATGATCTCTTTGTAACTTACAAACTGGCATGACAAATATTTCGTATTTTTCTCGAATTTATTACTGATTTTCAAAAGCAGAACCTATTTCTTTATTATAATTATCTCTTTTTTCATAAAAGTGGATTGGGGATTTTTGTGGGGAATTTCAATTAAAAGTAGGGGCAATAGCCTGAAAAATACTGTTAAAACGGATTCTAAATAAAGTGTGTACCATGGGTGCGTATGATTCTAAATAATATGGGTCCATTGATGCGTATGCATAATAATTGTATATATACATAAATCATACGATCTCATGTACATTACATTTTTCAATTACTATGAATTATACGCCACTATGATTTATATTAACGAACTATAGGGGAATAATTCTTTGCCTTTGAAAAAAAAAAACGATTCCGATATGAAAAATCAAAAACCATAATATAACTAAATTTTCTAGTTTCTTTTTTCTAAAATAACAATAAAACATACGAAACCCTTTATCTCAAATTCCTGTTTAGTTTTAATACAGAATATTTTATAGGTGCGATACTAAAAAAATATTTGATGAATCTCCTTTTTATAAATATTACCCAGTTTTTCGAAATAAAAAAAAATTATATATTTTTGTTTTAAAATAAATTTTAATATTTTTTTTCGTGACTTCAACAAAATTATTCATAAAAACATATTTTTTAAACATAAAATTATGAAGAAATCTTACAAATAAAGTAAAAAACAAACACAATATATATATATATGTAACACAGTAGCTGATAAAGAATATTAAAAAAATAAAATAACAGATTTATAAAAAGACAAAACACAGGCACACTCAAAAAAAAAAAGAAAAAAAAACATAAAATTCTTAAAGTAACTAACAATTTCTGATTTGATTTTCTAAAAATAATAAACGGTTAACTAATCTTTCTAAATTGTATAGATGATAATTTGTAATGTTTTTTTTTTCATTGATCTTAGAATTAAATGATACAAATTAAACAATAATTGATTGATATATGGATTTATAATCGAATGATAGATAGTATAGATTTTTTTAATAAAATTAAATTTATAGATATACCATTATTATTTTTAATTATATCATAATTTAATAATACATAATATTGTAATAGTTGTAATTATAATTGTGACTAAAGTTTTGTTCTTTGTTTTTTTTGCTTGTTTGCTTGGGATTTCTTTGTGACTACAGTGTCATTTAAAGGACTTTTTTTAAATTTTTTTCCTTTAGATTTGTTTTCAAGGGGACATCTTTGTTATAGAGATGGCAATTTATATTTATTTAAAGGTGTTTTTTTATTTTTCTTGAAGTATATAATTTGATTTAATATTTAGTTTATTATTTTACACTAGTCGACGACATTAATTTACACATTTAATTATTTGTGATTTTTTTTTTTTTTTGGGAGAGTTTTTGGTAAGCAAACATTTTTTTCTGTAAAGAATTTTTGAATGTTTTTCATTGTCTAGACTTTTTTTGGGGGATTTTTTTTGTTTAAATAATATACAGATTTTAGACTTTATTTTTTTGTTTTTCTTGATTTTTTGTTTGTTTTGTAAATATGTATGAATATGGCAACAAACATTTAATTTTTTTTTGTGCGGTTTTTTATTATTATTGAATTCAAAAAGAAATCGAAGTTGTTTTCAGGCATTATTAAGGTGTGATAGAAGTGAACAAGAACGCGGAAAACATTATTTGTTTTTTAAAATTGTATTATTAAAAGTTAATTTTTTAAATTGTACAAAATTAAAAATTGTAAAATATATATTTTAATAATAATATATATTTTTTTATAAATTAAAAAAGAAAAAATCTTGTTATAAAAAATTCTCAAAATTTTAGATGAGTTAGGTTAGGTATAATAGCAGCCTGATATTTCAGTGGACACATAATTTTAGTAAAAAAATATAGGAAACATTTAAATCTGAAGCAATTTTAAGGAAACTTCGCAAAAGTTTATTTATGATTTATTGCTCGATATATATGTATTAGAAGTTTAGGAAAATTAGAGTCATTTTTACAACTTTTTGACTAAGCAGTGGCGATTTAACAAGGAAAATGATGTTATTTTGACCATTTTTGTCGAAATCAGAAAAACATATATATGGGAGCTATATCTAAATCTGAACCGATTTCGATCAAATTTGGCACACATGACTATATTACTAATTGTACTCCTAGTGCAAAATTTCAAACAAATTGGGCAAAAACTCTGGCTTCTGGGGCCATATAAGTCCATATCGGGCGAAAAATATATATGGAAGCTATATCTAAATCTGAACCAATGGAAGCTATATCTAAATCTGAACCAATTTCAATCAAATTTGGCACACATGACTATACTACCAATTGTACTCCTTGTGCAAAATTTCAAGCTCATCGGAATAAAACTCTGGCTTCTGGGTCCATATAAGTGCATATCGGGCGAAAGATATATATGGGAGCTATATCTAAATCTGAATCGATTTCAACCAAATTTGGCACGCATAGCTACAATGCTAAATCTACTCCCTGTGCAAAATTTTAACCAAATTGGGCCAAAAATCTGGCTTTTAGGACCATATTAGTCCATATCGGGCGAAAGATATATATGGGAGCTATATCTAAATCTGAAGCGATTTCAATCAAATTTTGCACACTTGACTATACTACTAATTGTACTCCTAGTGCAAAATTTCAAACAAATTCGGCCAAAAATCTGGCTTCTGGGGCCATATAAGTCCATATCGGGCGAAAGATATATATGGAGCTATATCTAAATCTGAACCGATTTCAATCAAATTTTGTACACTTGACTATACGACCAAGTGTTATGTTTGTACAAAATTTCAAGCAAATCGGTATAAAACTCTGGCTGCTGGGTCCATATTAGTGCATATCGGGCGAAAGATATATATGGGAGTTATATCTAAATCTGAACCGATTTCTTCCAAAATCAATAGGGTTCTACTCTGACCCAAATTAGGAACATGTGCCAAATTTGAAGGCGATTGGACTTAATTTGCGACCTAAACTTTGATCACAAAAATGTGTTCACAGACAGACGGACGGACGGACAGACGGACATGGTTATATCGACTCAGGGACCCACCCTGAGCATTATTGCCAAAGACACCATGTATCTATCTCGTCTTCTTCTGGGTGTTACAAACATATGCACTAACTTATAATACCCTGTTCCACAGTGTGGCGCAGGGTATAAAAATAACATTTGTTACAATCCTATTTTCTTTACGTTTCGTGACGCCGATGCAAACTGTATGATATTAGAGAAATTTTCCTCAAGACTGCCACCTACTGACGCAGTGGTGAATTTCAAATCTGTTGGCGTAGCTTTCCAACACAAATTATTCTTTAATAATTTCATGCTCTACAAAATGAACGATTTTTATTAATAATTCGAAAAAAAAAAATTTTTTTGACTCCTAATATTCGGCAGTCTGAAAATGGGCCCTAGGAAAAGCCCAAATGAAACAGTCACAAATGTAGGGCGATGTTTCATAGTGAATATAAGCCCCAACAAAATGTAATTGATACATAAAAATCGACCCCAAAATAAGATTAGGGCTCATTTTCTCTATTGACCATGTGGAAATTAACCCCAACTTATGGCAGAAATATGAAGTTTGAAAAAAAAAAATATGTGTTACTCAGTACGAATCTCTTGGACTCTGCCCGGCCAAATGCCTGCCACACAAAACCCAAACGTGAAGCGATAGTACAACCTGCACAGAAAGAAGAGTTTTCTTTTCTTTTCTGAGGAACGAAATTTTAGACAAGCAAAGTTTTCTTTTGACGCTAAAAAAATATTATTTTAAAGCAAATAAAAACTATCATAGGCAATCGTAGAATAGCTTATCACAAATTCGAGTTTATTTGCTCCAAACGAAAATACATTATAGGAAAGGGGAATTTCGTTTGTCTAAAATTTCGTTCCGGAGGAAAGTATTTTTTCTTTGCGTGTGTGTATACATCCAGAGTAGGAATATGATTACCTCCTAGAGCAAAATATGTTTTTTTTTTCGACTGTAAACATGTAACATGTTTGTCGCAACCATGTCATTTTATCGGACATTAACTATTTTATTTTTATATTTAACTATTTTATTTTTGGCGAGAAAAGAAAATTTCTGAAGACAAATGTTTCATTTTGCTCTAGGAGGTGTTCATACACACAAAAAAAAATTTTCTGATTCAATCACGAAATTAATTGATCCAATTAATTTTTAATTGAAATGTCTTCAATCACAGAAATGATAGTATCAATTAAAAAATTAATTAAAAATTAAAAAAGTTAATTGATCCAATTAAAAAATTAACTGATACTATTATTCTTGTGATTGATTTTTGTTTCAATTAAAAAATTAGTTGAATCAATTAAATTTTTAATTGAATATTTTTTAAAACTCAATTAAAATTTTAATTGGAAAAATTTTTGTGTGTATTGCTCCTCTGCGTGCAGTTGCAAACATTGTGAAATCCCTGAAAGGGGAAATGGACCCTTTTGAAAACAAGGTATAATCCCAAAAACGAAATTGGGGTTTATTTTCATAATGCAAATGGTTCCCACAAATAAAATGAAGTTACTAAAACAAAAGAAAATAATAATAACAAAAAATTAAGTAAATTTTTTGGTCCTACTTCATTTAGGTTTTTGGGGCTAATTTTCATGGAGTTCATAGCGCGTTCCAAAAATGAAATTGCGGTTCATTTTCATAGTGCAAATTGTCCCCACAAAAAAGTAATTTACTCAAAAAAAAAAAAAAAAATAAATAAATAAATAAAAAATAAAATTTAAATAATTTAGGCATTTGGGTTAATATTCATAGCGCCTTAATACTCACATATGAGCTAAAGAGTAAAAGAGTACATGTGTGAGCGCCATCTGTTAGCCCCTACTTTCATCATTCACATCTGGCAACATCTCAAAACTATGCCAATAGAGCCACAGTGAAGCTTCTCAAACGTCTCATGAAAATCGCCAACTATTGAGAGCTGCTTGCTCTTTGGGATGGTGCTTTGTTTACTATTTTCGTTTTCTGCGATTTGAAAATGACGGTCTTTTGTTGTTCCCAATAGCATTGTATTGCAAAAGATTTGATATGGATGGCGAAGATGAAGCCTTTCTCCTATAGATGGATCCAAAGTGGTCTAAGGCGAACATGTAACGAAAGGGTGAACAGCCCTCTACCGTGGTTCAAGTTTTTCTCCTATTGACACTGTCCAAAGTGGGCTAACGCGATTGCAAAGTGATATAAGTGGCAGGCCTTCGGTCGCGATTTAAGATTTTCTCCTAATGACAGCGTGCTAACGCGATTCCGGGCTGTTATAAATTTAAGCCTTTCTACAACGGACATAATCCAAAGAGGGTTAGGACTGAGTGACACAGCAACATATAACACACAGTGGTTCTAAGAGATCTAATATCGAACCTTTTCGATTTTCTAAAATAAAACAAAATTTTCCATTAGTGTAAAATCGGATTAAAATTCTGCCCTAGGAGGTGTTCATATTGCTCCTCTGCGTGCAGTTGCAAACATTATCAAATCCCAGAAAGGGAAAATGGACCCTTTTGAAAACAAAACACAATTCCAAAAACTAAATTGGGGTTTATTTTCATAATGTAAATGGTTCCCACAAATAAAATGAAGTTACTCAGACTGAGTGACACAGTAACATACAACACACAGTGATTCTAAAGAGATCAAATATGGAGCCTTTTCGATTTTCTAAAATAAAACAAAATTTTCCATTAGTGTAAAATCGGATTAAAATTCTGCCCTAGGAGGTGTTCATATTGCTCCTCTGCGTGCAGTTGCAAACATTATCAAATCCAAGAAAGGGAAAATGGACCCTTTTGAAAACAAAGCACAACCCAAAAAAGAAATTGGGGTTTATTTTCATAATGCAAATGGTCCTCACAAATAAAATGAAGTTACTCAGACTGAGTGACACAGTAACATACAACACACAGTGGTTCTAAAGAAATAAAATATGGAGCCTTTTCGATTTTTTAAAATAGAAACAATTTTCCATTAGTGTAAAATCAGATTAAAATTCTGCCCTTCAAGTAGTCAACTCTAGGCAAATTATGAAATACAAAGGCCGAAAATCTTTTTTTTCGATTTTTTGTTAAAAAGTCGATAAATCAAAGTTTTCGATTTTAAAATTTTTCGATTTTTAAATTTTTAAATCGATATAAGATTTTTTGTATGAGTCATAGGCTAATCGATTTTCTTATAATTTCAGCGAACAATCAAGAAATCGTCTTTGAATTTAAAAACGTTTGTAGAGTAGCTCATTTTTGGGCTAGCACCACTCTATCAAAAGTAGAGTGATAAAAAACCGGTGACAAAAACCATTGATCCGGTTTATATTTTTACACAGATTGTCGCTTTTGTTGAAAATGTTTTTTTGGTGGAGCGGTAGACCGTTGTTTATAAGGCCCCAAAACCCGGTTTCGGCTTTTGCAATTTCAGTGCCAAATTTCCAATTTAATGCCAAATACAAAGAAAGGCCAAGATTTGGGAGAATTCTATGATTTTTTTATACTGGAGCGATTGAGGCCTTGGACCAATTGTTAGACTCTTTCCTTTCTAGCAGTACTAATCTGTTTGGAGCCGGTAGGTCCAAGCAGAGAATGATACAATTGAGATATAAAAGGGAGGAAAATATTTTTGATATATATTTTTCTATTATTGAATTATTTCTTTTTTCATCAAGTTCCACGGCACCGGCCCCCCGAACTGAATTGAATTGCTTGCAACCCAAGGTTAGGTGGCAGCCCGATGTATCAGGCTCACTTAGACTATTCAGTACATTGCGATACCATATTGGTGAACTTCTCTCTTATCACTGAGTGCTGCCCGATTCCATGTTAAGCTCTATGACAAGGGACCTTCTTTTTATAGCCGAGTCCGAACGGCGTTCCACATTGCAGTGAAACCACTTAGAGAAGCTTTGAAACCCCTCAGAAATTCTTGGAACCCCTCACTTAGGCTATTTAGTCCATTGTGATACCACATTGGTGAACTTCTCTCTTATCACTGAGTGCTGTCCGATTCCATGTTAAGCTCTATGACAAGGGACCTTCTTTTTATAGCCGAGTCCGAACGGCGTTCCACATTGCAGTGAAACCACTTAGAGAAGCTTGGAACCCCTCAGAAATGTCACCAGCATTACTGAGGTGGGAAATCCACCGCTGAAAAACTTTTTGGTGTTCGGTCGAAGCAGGAATCGAACCCACGACCTTGTGTATGCAAGGCAGACATGCTAACCATTGCACCACGGTGGCTCCCAATGGCCAGAGACTGACAAATCTGTGTATTGCCCAATATTTTGTGCTAGATGGTGGTTAATCTTGGGAAACTTTTTCCGTATACGTCTGCAGAGAAAAGTTTCGGCGGAAATCCGTTTCGGTTTTTTTGTGATTTCAATGATAAATTTCCAATTTAATACCAAATGCACAGAAAAAAAATTCACCAAAATATTTCCAATTAAAATTTTAATTGAATTTTCAAAAATTAAAATTAGTTGAATTTAATTGATTCAACATTTTTTTTAATTAAAACAAAATTAATTGATTGTGATTGATACTATCATTTCTGTGATTGAAGACATTTCATTTAAAAATGAATTGGATCCATTAATTTCGTGATTGAATACAAAAATTATTTTTTTGTGTGTAGGTAGCTACACCCGAATATAGCAATTTTCTCGAAATAAATGCTACGTACGTACGTGTTCATCTTTTAGTAAATTATTGAATTATTACTTACGTTGATTTCTATGAAAATTAAATTAGATTTGTTTCTTTCCAAATTACGCTTTAAACAGATTTTCGCGAAAACCGATTGAACCGTTAATGCCGGTTGTTTGTTTCGTGGTGAGCAGTACCAGTCTCGGAAAATAGGACTTTTATGTAAAATCGAGAAAACTCTACTAACCAAATAAACTGATTTTTTTGATCACTCATGGCCAAAAGTTAATTTTTCCATAATAACAAATTTGGGTAGTGGACATTTGCAAAAATGTAAATTACCGATGTAATTCTACAGTATAAGATTCTTGCAGTAAATGTTGCTGTCTCTCTCTCTCTTTAACATGCCGTTAAAGTTCCCCTATAAGAAAGAGATTACTAAGAATTGAGAGAGAGAGAGAGAGAGAGAAAAAAAAATAATCAGCTCAAAGCAACTATAATTTTTTGATAAATTTTTTATGTAAAATCGAGAAAACTCTACTAACCAAATAAACTGCTATTTTGATCATTCATGGCCAATAGTCAACTTTTCCATAATCACAAATTTGGGCAGTAGACAAAAATATAAAGAGTCCAAAAATCACTGTTACCGATGTAATTCGACAGTATATGATTCTTACAGTAAATGTTGCTCTCTCTCTCTCTTCCTTTGACATGCCGTTAAAGCTCCATTACAAGAAAGAAATCAATAAGAATTGAGAGAACGAAAAATAACCAGATCAAAGCCATTATGCCTTTTTGTCGGCGTTCTATTTCAATGCTTGTCAATCTATAATATTTACATAAATCTCATAGTCAAAATGTTTTTCATATCAGGTTTCAAAATTAATCGATCGATAACCATAAACGATTCTTGTCACTTCTATCACACTCTAAGGGTATATCATTTTTCTTTATATAACGTAGTTTTTATATATATTTGTTTTTTTTTTTATTTACCTTAACAATAAATTGAAGCATATCTGTTTATGGGGGCTTTAGTTTAACATTAAGCTCAGGTTTTTGTTTTTGTTTCTGTTCTCTTCGTTTTCCATTGTTTTTTTGTGGTTTTTGTATGCGGATACTATTATGGGCTATCCGACTGTGTATTAATGTATGTAAGATTTTCTCAAAATCTATTTGGGTTTTCTTGGGCTATCTTCAGCATTGCATGAACGGAAAATTTTACTAAATACTTTTGTTTGGAGTAGGGGGCGAGAGAGGCAAACCTCTGTTGCTGTTGGCTCTCATCCAATTCAATAGAAGCTACGTAAGAACTTCGTTATAAATCAAAACCGTTAGCTTGTACTCGAGCCGCTAACATTCTGTGACATTTCTGTTAACGCTAAGGGATGTGAGCTTGTTGCCGACATATTTGGAGATGCTTCAGTTTCCGGACTACTGGCCATCGAAATCGTTGAAGCATTAGATGTGGTCTTTACATAGTGTACGGGTTTAATCGATTTCAGTTGAGTGGTACCATTAAAACGTACATTCACCTCTCCCACCATACTCAAAGGATGCATTGGTTCTTCGGTTTTATTTAATTCCGGCAATGTAGCCTCTGACTGATTGGCCAAGGCTGCCTTGGATGGAGATGTTGTGAGTAGAGTCTCTGTGGCGATACCATTGCCATAGATTTGGCGACTAGCTTGAGGTGAAAATACAGCCGGTGGATTCTTGTAGCCCATGCGACTGAAAATACTGCCAGTACTTAAGGAACTACTTTGACTGCTATTGCTACTGGTACTGGGTGGACTGAGAGGTGTACCCACCCCACTATCAACTTCCAAAGGACTCTTAATGTTGGCCATAAAACGATCAACATGTTCGGGTAATTTTAAGTCATCCAAACGGCTTTGCATTGCTTCCAAATCGGGTAAACCTTTGTCATCGTACAAACGATTGGGTCTTTGTTGTATATGCTGGCGTTGCGTTGCCTTCGAAAGCTCAGGCGATAATGGTGCAGCGCCTAGACGTGTGGGCGATAGGGAGCCACCATCGCTATTGCTTGTCATGAGTAGTGTGGGACCACCGCCACCACCACTATCCAAACGATTCATTTTCTGTTGCCTTAGCTGCTCATAGGATTTCTCAAAATAAGGTGTCTTCTTGGTTTTTTGGGGCGAACCATGTTCTTCTTTTTCGTTCAACTCTTCGAGGACTTTGAGTGGAAACCCCAAATGACTATTGACTGAAATTGATTTGCCTATTTTACGTTCTGTGAATAAGGGACGGCGTCGTTGCCTATCGAGATCATCCAGCTGTTGTAGAACCCGGCGTACCTCTTGTGGTATCTCCAAGTCGGTATTTCGTTCTACAATTTGGCCTACAAAACGACCCAATGTTTGTATTGTCAATTCAAGAGATTGCACTTGCGATTGTAAATTGGTTATTTGCGATTGTTGTGAGGAGCGTGTCTTTTCCAATTGCACTATAGATGATTGAGCAAACTGTAGGGCGAGAAGACGAAATATGTGATTATTAGGATCAACTCAAAGAAAAGCATTTGGGGAATAGATAGCATTACCTGTAATTGCTGTTCCAAATGTTGATTTCGAGATTTTTCTTGATTCAACATATCCAAGTGATGATTTGTGGAACTTATCTCCTCTTGCAGTACATTGTATTCAACATTATATTCCATTAATTGTTTGTTGATATCCAAAGTGAATACCTGCAAGAAAGGGAGAGACCATATTAGTGCAAATATTAGGCTACACAAAAAGAACATCCGTATGTGTAATCTATTGATTATATGTTTTCCAGGAAAGTTAAGGACAAAATCATCAAATTCCACGGCATTGGGTCAAAATGTTATTTCTATAGGAAAATTTGTAAATTTTTTTTCTGTAAAAATTTTGGCAATATTTTATTTCTATAGAAAATTTTGTCAAAATTTTATTTCTTATATTTCATGTTAGCCTGATACCGAAACAGGCAATTGACGTCCAAATGCATTATATCTAATTATACAATTATTTTTCGAGCTTTATGGACAGATATAGATTAAGGAACATGGTTAATAGAGCCATTGAAAAGAAAACGCCAGATACAAATCTATACACGCCTGGACTGTACATGTTTCGGTTCGGGCGAATGAACCTTTCCACAGCCTTTAGTATAGATCTGGCTGGGAGAGATAACTCAATTTTGGGCCCTTTATGCTAACTCCTTATGGAGAAAACATTTGGGAAATTTCCTCTTACAAATTGAATCATCTTTTCTCCCACTGTACATCATCTTTTCATATAACTTACATGAAATGTAATAAGCAACGATGAGCCCGTCGTAAAACTAGGAAAAACACGACAAATGTACGCGTTAGAATTGTTGTTGTATCCTGGAAACCAGTTTCTGTAAGTTGTCACATATTGTTGTAGTTGACTGTAGAAACAATAAGCATTGTTCGACTGTTCCTTAATCTATATCTGTCCATAAAGCTCGAAAAATAATTGTATAATTAAATTTTATTTCTATAGAAAATTTGGTAAAAATTTTATTTCTATAGAATTTTATATCTATAGAAAAATTTCTCAAACTTTTATTTCAATACAGAATTTTCTCAAAATGTTGTTTCTGAAGAAAATTTTCTCAAAATTTTATTTCTATAAAAATTTTTCTCAAAATATAATTTCTATAGAAAATTTTCTCAATATTTTACTTCTAAAGAAAATTTTCTCAAAATTTTATTTCTATAGATAAATTTCTCAAAATTTTATTTATAACATTTTATTGCTATAGAAAAAAATTTTCAATTTTCTTTCTATAGAAAATTTTATCAAAATACACTTTGACAGTTTAAGACCTTAGTTGTCATAGCCATTAAATTTTTTTAAGTTATCAATTTTAATTGTAGCTTAATAATGAATAAATAAATAAAATAAAATTTTTTCAAATTTTTTCAAAATTTTATTTCTATAGAAAATTTTCTCAAAATTTTTTTTCTATGGAAAATTTGTCATTGTCAAATTTTATTTCTATACAAAATTTTTTTTCAATACAGAATTTTCTCAAAAATTTTACTTCCAGAGAAAATTTTCTCAACATTTTATTTAGAAAATTTTCTCAACATTTTATTTCTATACAGGATTTTCCCAAAATTTTGTTTCTGTAGAAAATTTTCTCAAAATTTTATTTCTATAAAAAATTTTCTCAAAATGTTATTTCTATAGAAAATTTTCTCAAAATTTTACTTCCAATGAAAATTTTCTCAAAATTTTATTTCTATAAAAAAAATGTTTAAATTTTTTTTCTGAAGAAAATTTTGTCAACATTTTATTTTTATGGAAAATTTCAAAATTTTATTTCTATAGAAAATTTCAAAATTTTATTTCCAAAAAATTTTTTATAGCTATAGAAAATTTTCTCAAAATTTTATTTAGAAAATTTTCTCAAAATATTATTTCTATAGAAAATTTTCTCAATTTTTTTTTTTTCAAAATTTTGTTTCTGTACAAAATTTTCTCAAAATTGTACTTCCAAAGAAAATGTTCAAAAAATTTTATTCCCATAGAAAAATTTGTAAATTTTTTTTCTGAAGAAAATTTTGTCAACATTTTATTTTTATAGAAAATTTCAAAATTTTATTTCTATAGAAATTTTGGTAAAAAATTTGTCAACATTTTATTTCTATAGAATTTTATATCTATAGAACATTTTCTCAAAGTTTTTTTTATGCAGAATTTTCTCAATTTTTTTTTTCTGTAGACAATTTTCTCAAAATTTTATATGTATAAAAAATTTTCTCAAGATGTTATTTCTATAGAAAATTTTCTCAAAATTTTACTTCTAAATAAATTTTTTGAAAATTTTATTTCTATAGAAAAATTTCTCAAAGTTTTATTTCTATAGAAAATTTTGTCAACATTTCTATAGAAAATTTTGTCAACATTTTATTTCTATAGCAAAGTTTGTCAAAATTTTATTTCTGTAAAAAATTTTGTCAAAATTTTATTTCGTTTTGTTTTGTTATTTCTTGGTTTTGTTCTTTAAGCTTAAGCTACACTTGTAGTTTAGTCAATGTATGTTTTTAAGCTGAGATGAAAAAACAACAACAAAATATTATTTCTATACAAAATTTTGTAAAAATGTTATTTCTATACAAAATTTTGTCAACATTTTATTTCTATAGCAAATTTAGTCAAAATACAGCTTGAGAACTTAAGACTTTAGTTGTCATAGCCATTAAACATTTTTAAGTTATCAATTTCAATTATAACTTAATAATGAATAAATAAATAAAATAACATTTTGTCAAAATTTTATTTCTATAGAAATTTTTGTCTTTGTAAAATTTTATTTCTGTTGAAAATTTTGTCAAAATTTTATTTCTATACAGAATTTTCTCAAAATTGTATCTTTGTAGAAATTTTTGTCAAAATTATATTTCTATAGAAATTTTTGTTAAAATTTTATTTCTATAGAAAATTTTGTCAAAATTTTATTTCTATAGAAAATTTTATCAAAATTTTTACACCTATAGAAAATTTTGTCAAAATTTTATTTCTATAAAAAATTTTTGTCAAAATTTTGTTTCTATAGAAAATTGTGTCAAAATTTTATTTCTACAGAAAAAGTTCTCAAAATTCTATAGAAACTTATATTTTCTTGTACACTTCTTCCGTTTGTTAGATTTTATGTATGTCGCTATGCCGTTTCTCTCTTTGTTCTTCTTTCTCGTTGATCTCTCGTAGCAGTATCGCTATACTCTACGTTATTGTTTCTTCTCATTTTTATCGTACGGTTCGCACAGATTCGCACTTCTTGTCGTCGTTTTTTTTTTTTTGTTTTTTTTTTGTTTCTCTTCACCTTTGAAAGTTCGTTTCTTTCTACTCGTAGTGTGTTCTCGCTTCGTCGTAGTTCTTGTTTTCGTCTCTCTTCGTTGTAGTCCTCTTCGTTTTCCTCTTCGTTATATTATTCGTTCTTTTCTTCTTCGTCTCCTTCTTCTCACTCCTATTTGCTTTTTTCGCTCTCGTTTTTCTTCTGGTTTCTTCGTAGAGGGATTGTTCTTCTGCTTCGTTCTACTCTTTGACGTAGAAAAAATTTCGTAGGGAAATGAATGCTCTCTTCTGTTCTCTGAAGTTTACAGCTGTGAGACGTATAGTCATGTCTTCATTCGTTGTCTTCTTACCTTCTTGATAGCCTCCCTAACTTCCTCCTCTGTAGTGAGCGCATCGAGATCTTGAAACTCTATGGTGGCATTTGATCAGTAATGATCTGTACCACTGTTTCGTCCTTCAGAGTACCCGTAATAGTTTCCCGGCAGGTTTTTTGATTCCACCTTTCCCCATTACTAATGTATAGCGGATCCATACATTAGTAATGGGGAAAGTTTGTTTTCCTGACTGTTTGGACAGCTACCCCAGCCTCACTTGGATTTACTTTCTCCCTAAAACTCCTTAGTAACAGGTTGGCTGATTTCCGAGAAAATAACATTTCTAACAAAGAAAAACACATTCTTTTGTCAAGATTCGTTTTTATTATTCAACATAGTTCCCTTCAAGAGCGATACAACGATTATAACGACCTTCCAATTTTTTGATACCATTTTGGTAGTACTCCTTCGGTTTTGCCTCAAAATATGCCTCAGTTTCGGCGATCACCTCTTCATTGCAGCTAAATTTTTCCCTGCGAGCATCCTTTTGAGGTCTGAGAACAAGAAAAAGCCGCTGGGGGCCAGATCTGGAGAATACGGTGGGTGGGGAAGCAATTCGAAGCCCAATTCATGAATATTTGCCATCGTTCTCAATGACTTGTGGCACGGTGCGTTGTCTTGGTGGAACAACACTTTTTTCTTCTTCATATGGGGCCGTTTTGCCGCGATTTCGACCTTCAAACGCTCCAATAACGCCATATAATAGTCACTGTTGATGATTTTTCCCTTCACGAGATAATCGATAACAATTATTCCATGCGCATCCCAAAAAACAGAGGCCATTACTTTGCCAGCGGACTTTTGAGTCTTTCCACGCTTCGGAGACGGTTCACCGGTCGCTGTCCACTCAGCCGACTGTCGATTGGACTCAGGAGTGTAGTGATGGAGCCATGTTTCACGAAATTCCTTTTTTCCATTTTTTTCACAATAAAAAAAATTTGCTTCACAAAAGACGCTCTATCTCAATTTTGACACGAATCATTTGGTAGTATATAAAAAGGTTGGTAGTAAAGGGTGATTTGTTAAGAGCTTGATAACTTTTTAAAAAAAAAAACGCATAAAATTTGCAAAATCTCATCGGTTCTTTATTTGAAACGTTAGATTGGTCCATGACATTTACTTTTTGAAGATAATTTCATTTAAATGTTGACCGCGGCTGCGTCTTAGGTGGTCCATTCGGAAAGTCCAATTTTGGGCAACTTTTTCGAGCATTTCGGCCGGAATAGCCCGAATTTCTTCGGAAATGTTGTCTTCCAAAGCTGGAATAGTTGCTGGCTTATTTCTGTAGACTTTAGACTTGACGTAGCCCCACAAAAAATAGTCTAAAGGCGTCAAATCGCATGATCTTGGTGGCCAACTTACCGGTCCATTTCTTGAGATGAATTGTTCTCCGAAGTTTTCCCTCAAAATGGCCATAGAATCGCGAGCTGTGTGGCATGTAGCGCCATCTTGTTGAAACCACATGTCAACCAAGTTCAGTTCTTCCATTTTTGGCAACAAAAAGTTTGTTAGCATCGAACGATAGCGATCGCCATTCACCGTAACGTTGCGTCCAACAGCATCTTTGAAAAAATACGGTCCAATGATTCCACCAGCGTACAAACCACACCAAACAGTGCATTTTTCGGGATGCATGGGCAGTTCTTGAACGGCTTCTGGTTGCTTTCACTCCAAATGCGGCAATTTTGCTTATTTACGTAGCCATTCAACCAGAAATGAGCCTCATCGCTGAACAAAATTTGTCGATAAAAAAGCGGATTTTCTGCCACTGATTTTGGTAATAAAATTCAATGATTTGCAAGCTTTGCTCGTTAGTAAGTCTATTCATGATGAAATGTCAAAGCATACTGAGCATCTTTCTCTTTGACACCATGTCTGAAATCCCACGTGATCTGTCAAATACTAATGCATGAAAATCCTAACCTCAAAAGAATCACCCTTTATATAAAAATAATATGCATTTAATACTAGCGACGCCATCTATGTGTCAGACCGGGGACTTATCAGCCAACCTGTTACATCGGCATAGCTATGTCCGTCATAAGGTTTTACGACAACGTCGATAGGTCGTTCCTTTATTCGTTTTATGTTTGATCTTCTTTTGGACTTCTCTTCTTTCCTTTCGGAGAAAGCTATTTCTAACGCCTTAGTGCTTTCTTTAGAAATTTGGGTGTCGTTTGCCTTCTTCTTCGGTTTCTTTTCGGGGTTTGTCTCGGCTGGGCTCGACACACTTCACTTGTTTTTGAGAGTTTGCACCGTTCGAATTTCTAGGGTAAGATCCTGTTGCCTCCTTTTCGGTATGTTGGACTCTCTTTCATTCTCTGCCGTCTACCAGTTTCTTCGATAGTTGTCGATTTTGTTCATCAATTTCGGATACTCCGTTTTAAACATCCTTTTGCCTGTCTATCATTGTTTTCATCTTCCGACGTGCTGACTGACATTTCGCTAGGGCCTCATCTTCTGATAGTCTCATTTTTCCCTATGTACTCCTGTTTTGGCGAGCAATAGCTAGAAAAGATCCTCGCGGAATCATTTACTTCTATGTCATCTCTTGAGTTGTTCGAAGTTTCACAGTGTCTGGTACCACAATAATACTCCGAGGCGTATCTACTCCTGTTTCTTCTTCTTTCGTCGACTTGCGGCGCACCGAAATTGTCGGCGAACGAAGTATCTTAGAGCTTCTTCCAAAGATAGACTCTATTCTCTCGTCTGCGATATGAGTCCCAAATTGGAGCCGTTATCTGTGTCCGATAATGTAGTTGTCCTTTGGAGTGACCCCTGAGTGGTCCCTATGCAAGCAGTGAGGTCCTCGCAAGAGTTGACATAAGACCTTATGGGCGTTCAGAGCCAGGTTGGCCGCTAATCTGGATGTCGTATCAACAGATCCTACCTTGCCAACTACCAGTGCAGCTCTCTGATATATGGATGGAAGACCACCACCTGTCAGCGATGAAGACCACCACCTGTCAGCAGATCGGTGCTATCTCAGCTACGATCCGGCATCCACTCACTTCTGGACATTCGCCTCTCATCACGAGGCATCTCTACACATGTCCTGTGAACCTAATAGACCTTACACCTACCTAACCTAATCTCCTATTTCGCAACATATAAGTTACCATCGATATTAATTTCCCTTACATTTTATAGACTTTCAGCTTGCGGATACCTCTCCCAATGTTAATAATCTTCTCGTTCCACTTACCATTTTCAAAACTTTCTCCATTGTCTTAGCATCAATTTTTGGTACGACGGTCTTCAAATAATCCATAATCTCCTCGAAATTATCACGGGCCAGCAATTCCGTTTCATGGACAGTAAGTAAAGCGATGGCAAATTTAAAAATCACCTCTGATGATTCCAAAAACATTAAATCAAAGACCCGAGCAACAAAACCCAATGGAAATTGTGAACTGAAAACAGTCAAAATCCACGGGGCAGCATACAAAGTGGGAGAGACATCATTTTGATCGAGCCAAACATAAAGATTGGGTAAATGATCTTTAACCAAGCGAGACAATTGATACAATTGCAATTGGAACTTTTTCATATCGGGTAAATATTTGGTACGCATTTGACGATGAAACATTAAATGTTTCAATAGCTGGAAGGCTTCAGCCTCTTCACACTGGAAAAGAAACAATGAAATTTGGTTAGAATTTTTTTTTTCGAGGATATGTTTGTTTTCGTCTCTGATACTTACATGCAAGAGCAGAATACCACAAATAAAACCTAAACCTTGACAATAACCCAATTCAGGATCCAATATTGAATAGGCCTTCAAGAGATTAAATAAAGACAACTGACCCAAGCCCAAGGGATCCTTATAGAATTTATGATTGGGAAATGTTCTTCCCAAATCTATGAAGATGGCATGTTGATGCTCGGTAAGATTTTTCAAGAGAGCATGATAGGGCGTATTGAAATTGGGAAATTTCTTTGTATCCACTGGTGCTGTATACATGGAATGTTGTTCGGCCAAAAAGGACCAGACTTCACCACGCTTGGATCGTGGAACTCCAGTCTTAATGGCCTGAGCCAAAACTTTGGGATCCTTTTTATTGCCTATTTTCATGGAGTCACGCTCAATGAACATTTCCCAACGATCGATTAATTGTTTATCGCATGGCACTATCTCCTCATAGTCCAATTTCATGCGTTTCAATTCATTCTCGTTTTGTCGGACTTGTAGCATGGCATTTTCCGTTTCCATGCGATTGAGCAAAATGGTTTGACGTATAGCGGTTTTCCAAAGTTCTCGCAATTCTTCACGGGTCCTCTTACCAATTTTGGGTTCTAAAAAAACAATTTCAAAATAGCATTAAGGAGGGAAGTTGCACGAAATTTTGAATTCATCCAACTTACGTGTTATCCTCATGGGTGATAAATATTCCGATTGGCCATCGGCATTATCCATACCCTTGGAGGGGGTAACGACACTGTTAAGCATGGCTTGACGCCAAGAACCCTGATGGGCTTCTGCTTCCTTGGGACTATTGCCAACTTTCATGAATCTAAAACGAAAACGAAAACCAATGAATCTTCCTCTTTGTCATCTCTTCTCCTCTCATCTACTACTCACATATCCATCATGGGTGATTTTAATTGTTCCGCTTGTGGCTTACTGGGACTAGTGCCGCCTACAGTATTGGATCTTGAACGAAAACCTTCTGGCGGTGAGGCATCACCTCCTGTACTCTCTAATTTAGGATCAGCTGAACTCTCCCTTATCTTGTGGTCCTTGGTTTGTAACGAATTGCCTCCCATATCATCGCGCGATGCCTTGCGCTTGAGTAAATGATCAAATGAATTGGTCAGTGATCGTTTAGCCTTCATAAATATGGTACTGCCACCCAAATATTGATTTAGAAACTCGGATCTATTCTCTGCCGTATCATGGACATGTCTCTGTTGCCGTGATTCACAGTGGGCCCTCAATAGCATCATTAGGAATTGATTTTGTTCCTGCAATGGGGCTGTCATTTTCTCCGATCCATAGAATTTCGCCCATATGGTATCTTGTTCATCATCGCTCAGAGTCTCTATGCGTCTAAAGATCATACTCTGAGTTTTCTTTTCACTCAAACCCTCAACATCGGCACATAGTTTGTGATACCACAACATCGGGCAATGATCACAAGAGAAGATCTGGGTCGCTTCTTTTTTCTTCTGCTCGGCACAGGTGACAAAGGCCTGCGATATGGCCGCCACTATATCATCGCATACATGATCCGATTGACATTTGAAGACATAACCAATATAGCCATCATTATGAGCTTCACGGCATATAATACCAAAATGATCGGCATTCTTTTGCCCTTGGGCACAACTGGCCACATCTTTGAAATCCTTGTAGAGTAAGACTTGTTTGCGATCGGGTGAGATTAGGCGAAGATCTGAGCGACCCACCAGAAATACCATAGTGCGATTCTGTTCAACATAGGGTGGTATGCAGCCATATGAAGCCGAGCGATCACGTTGCTTGGGCAAGCTAAAATATGACATGGGGGAAAAAGGAAAATTATTAACAAAAAAATCAAAATAGAGCAGAGGTTCTACCAAAAATGACAACGAAAAAATTTTCCCAAAAAGGTTTATTAAGCAAAACAAAACTCCATTAGCTTACCTTGAGAAAAACTAAAAGTGAATAAAAACATCTCTACTTCAAATAGAAATAAACATTAGAAATTTGTTTGATTTCACTATGAACTCAAAGAGTGCATATCTATGCTAGGTAAATTCACACATTTTTCAAATATTTACGTTTGCAACACTATCACTAAAATCAAAGGATAAGTAAGATTCGAAGATAAAGAATCCAGTTCTATAGCTTTATATGAAAAATAATACGTGTATGAAAATTCTATGTAATATTAATAAAAAAATAATAACAATAACTAAAGTGATTATATGCTTATAAAACAAAAAATTTGAAATGCCTTTTAGCGCTAAAATAATAATACTTAGGGCCAGTTTCTCAATGTCTTGTTATTATTTATCGTGTCGATAAAACAGCTGATCCCATACAAAAATTTTACTAACCGGAGGTCTATCCACCGGTTAAAATTAATCGGAGGATGAGAAACTGGCCATTATTCTTGTTATAAATCATATAGTTTTAATTTATAGCCCTAGTTTTAATTCATTTTCTTTTATTTTAAATTTCAATTTTAATTTTAAATTCAGTTTTAATTTAATTTAAAATTAAAATATTTTCACATAAAACTATGTATTACTGGAATCTCTTTAATATAATTTTCTCATAGGAAATATAAACATGCTAGGAAAAAAAAATAAGAGTGTTAGCTAAAATATTGCTATATAATCTCATCAACTCAAGGCAACCAAAAATTACAACAATTCTCTCGAAAAAAATTTTCAAAAGAAACTAAAACAAAAGCAGGCAAACATACACACACAGGAAAAACCCTATGAACATCTCATCGTTTTACTCACTTATCCAAAAGTGAATAAAAACAACTCTACTTCAAATAGAAATAAACATTAGAAATTTGTTTGAATTCACTATGAACTCAAAGAGTGCATATTTATGCTAGGTAAATTCACACATTTTTCAAATATTTACGTTTGCAACACTATCACAAAAATCAAAGGGTATAAACATAAGGGAGATTCGAAGATAAAGAATCCAGTTCTATAGCTTTATATGAAAAATAATACGTATATGAAAATTCTATGTAATATTAAAAAAAAAAGTAATAATAACTTATATGCTTATAAAACAAAATAAAAAATATTTGAAATGCCTTTTAGCGCTAAAATAATAACACTTACGGCCATTTTCATGTAGCTCCGTTATGCTTTAACTGCCAGTTAACAGAAAGAAAATTGCAAACATCTTCTCTCCGGTTAACTTTAACTGAAAAATTTTCGTCAGTTAAGTTCCTAACTGGCCTATGGAATATAAACGCAAGATGACAGCTTCGTCTATAATACGGTTTAAAAGTTGGTTAGTTAACGGAACACTAACGGAGCTTTATGAAAATGGGGGTTATTCTTATTATAAATCATATAGTTTTAATTTATAGCCCTAGTTTTAATTCATTTTCTTTTATTTTAAATTTCAATTTTAATTTTAAATTCAGTTTTAATTTAATTTAAAATTAAAATATTTTCACATAAAACTATGGATTACTGGAATCTCTTTAATATAATTTTCTCATAGGAAATATAAACATGCTAGGAAAAAAATAAAAGTGTTAGCTATAATATTGCTATATAATATCGTCAGCTCAATGCAACCAAAAATTACAACAATTCTCTCCAAAAAAAATTGTCAAAAAAAACTAAAACAAAAGCAGGCAAACATACAGACACAGGAAAAAACCTATGAACATCACATCGTTTTACTCACTTATCCAAACCGTAGTTAGGATGTAATTGTTGTTGCTGTTGTAGTGTAGAATTATTTTGTGATTGTTGTTGTGTCGTTGTAGTTGTTGCTGTTGTAGTTATTATAACCGGAGTCATAGGTTGTTCCTGATCTTGTTCTTGTCGTGGTGGTGAAGGGTGCTTATTGATTATAACATTACTGGGTAACGGTTCATTTTCATCAATAGTCTGAGATTCATTTGAATTCTCATTATCTCTGAGTTTAGTTGTAAGATATAAATATACGTAGTGGAAAGAGAAAACATAACGAGAGTGGAAAGAGAAGATATAACGAGAGATCATATTAGAAGTTTGATTGTCATTGAATTGTATTACCAGACCAAAAAAAAACGTACCAAGAACCCAACGTACACAAAAGAAATGCAATTATTTTTTTTAATTAAAAAATTATTGATACGATGATGATTATTTTTATTAAGAAATGTATTCTATGTTAAAAAATATTCAATGATTTTTTTAATTATTTGATTCGATTAATTTGTAAAAGTATTGATTTAATCAAAAAAATTTTTTTTTAAATTAATTCAATCAATATATTAATCTAAAAAAATCAATCTCATAAATTGTTAAAACAATTAATTTTCTTATTACGAGAATATTTAATAATATCACCTCCGTGATTGAAGCAATTAAAATTGATTGAATTAATTGAATTGATTAATCCCGTGATTGAAGCCAATAAATTGTTTGTGTAGTCATATTATTGGAGAAATTTTATAGCTCTTTGCAGTTTTCAAACACAAAAAAAAAATATTTTGTTTTGATTTCAATTAATAAATTGGTCCACTAAATTCAATTCAAAATTTTTCAATCGCGAATTTTAATAAAAAAATTAAATGGTTCAATTAATTGCTCTTTTTGATTTGATTAAAAAATAAATTTAAGCAATTTAAATTTTATTGACATTTCTTCAACTATTAAAACGTATGGCGATTATTTTTTAGACAAAACCGAGGGGCACAAGCACCATAAACCCCAGTTGTGTTGGTAAAACAAGCTGAAGTTACAAAATTGAAAGGGCTTGAAAGCACTCGAGCCCAATCTACAAAAATTTGGAGAAAGATTTTATTTCTATAGAAAATTTTGTCAAAATTTTATTTCTATAGAAAATTTTTTTAAAATTTTATTTCTATAGAAAATTTTTTTAAAATTTTGTTTCTGTAGAATATTTTGCCAAAAATTTTGTTTCTATAGAAAATTTTGTCAAAATTTTATTTCTATAACAAATTTGTCAGAATTTTATTTCTATGGAAAATGTCAAAATTTGATTCCTATATAAAATTTTGTCAACATTTTATTTCTTAGAATATTTTGCCAAAATTTTGTTTTTATAGAAAATTTTGTAAATTTTTTTAATGAAACACAATTTTAATTTCTATAAAAAATTACAATTATATTTCTATAGAAAATTTTGTTAACATTTTATTTCTTAGAATATTTTGCTAAAATTTTGTTTACTATAGAAAGTTTTGTCAAAATTTTATTTCTTAGAATATTTTGCCAAAATTTTATTTCTTAGAATATTTTGCCAAAAATTTTTTTATATAGAACATTTTGTCAAAATTTTATTTATATAGAAAATTTTGTCAAAATTTTGTTTCTGTAGAAAATTTTGTAAAAATTTTATTTCTATAGGAAATTTTTGTCAAAATTTCAGTCTATTAAAAATGTTGGGTTTCCAAAAATAAATCGCATCATTTTCTGTCTCGGGGAAAACGATTATCAAGAATCTATAACATTCGATCAAAATTTAATTGACAGATTTGATATGGAGTCTTTTAGAAAGACCACAAACACCTCTAAAAATATGACAGATAAATTGATGCATAGAAATCTGACAAATTACTACAAATACAGATTCTGTGCTAAACTATTGCCCATGGCTGTTGTAAGCCTTTCAATGAGATGGTTCGTATTCAGTCGTGGTATTGGGGATCAAAAAAAGTTTTGGGATTCCATCTCAGTCGTGAAAAAATATCTATTACGGGATTTAGTTCCGTAAACAGCGACATGGCAGGAATTAGTGTGTCTTTAAAAATTTCTTTAGTAAGTCATACGAAAGACCAACTCCGCACGAAATATCTGTCAATGATGTCTACTCAAATTGCTACTTACTCTCTTTTAACTGGAATATCCAATTGACTAATGCCACGCAATAAACGTGATTTAGGTGATTTATTTTCCTTATTATTTTCCTCGGATTGTTTGTTGTTGGAGTCAACCTCACTACTGAGATCAGCTTCGGTAGATTCAACATCACCCTCTACAGCAGTCGATCGCGATGGCGCTGATACAAAAACGTCATCTTTATCCTCCTCTAAACGTTTGGCATCTTCTCGCTCGGCAGCCTCTTCATCTTCTTCCTTGACATCGTTGTCTTTAAGGGGACCGTTTTTCAAATCCATAGGACCACCAGTGGCACTAACAAAAGTCCCCTCACTAGTCATGGACATTTTACGATTTGATGACATTTGCATTAAACGTTGCCGTTGTGCATCGTAAGCCTTAAATTTCGGCAATGCATCATCGATAAAGGAGTACGGTACACGTTTGTGAGATACACGAATTTTACCCACATACATAACCTCAAAGAAATGTGTGTGATTTGGCGAAATATCGGCAAGAAGTGAGAGGTTACTTTGAGCTGAGGTAGATGTTGGAATGTTTACCTATAATGGGTACGAGGATTAGCTTTGTCAATCTCTTATTCTAAAACAAATTTTTAATTTACCGTTCCTGCGGAATTACTGAGACCATGTGTATAGGATTTTGACGATTTCATCTTGGATGATGATGATGATGCCAAATTTGGACTAGCTTCACGTTGTGCTTGACGCATGGCTTCTGCCATTTTAAGATTTGTTGCTGGTGTTGTGTGTACTCCTCCATTACTGGCCAAAACTTTTTGCATCGACAAATCACCTCCTGTATTATTATTGGCTACCAGAGTCTGTGGTATACTGCCTACAGATCCACCCAAGGTATGAGCTGGATCACGCATTTGATGCATAAGTTCAGCCATCTGTAAAACAAAAAGAAGAAAGATATTGATGACTTTATATTAAATATACAAGATGATGGCATATAATATATAATAAAAACATTGATAAATATTGGTACATATATGAAATATCATTTTAACAAGGTTTCCTATAGGAAATAAAAATTTAGTAAATTTTTCTATAGAAATAAAATTTTGAGAAAATTTTCCATACAAATAAAAATTTGAGAACATTTTCTATGGAAATAAAATTTTGCGAAAAATTTCTATAGAAATACAATTTTGCAAAAATTTTCTGTAGAAATAAAATTTTCAGAAAATTTTCCATAGAAATAAAATTTTGAGAACATTTTCCATAGAAATAAAATTTTGAGAAATTTTCTATAGAAATCAAATTTTGTGAAAATTTACTATATCAATCAAATTTTGCTATAAATTTTCTATCGAATTAAAACTTTACAAAAATTTTCTGTAGAAATAAAATTTTTCCAAAAATTTATATAGAAATAAAATTTTGTCAAAATTTTCCATAGATATAGGTTAGGTATAGTGGCAGCCCGACATTTCAGGCTCGCTTGTCGTGAACTTCTCTCTTAGCACTGAGTGCTGCCCGAGTCTATGTTAATGACAAGGAATCTCCTTTTATATCCGAGTACGAACGGCGTTCCACATTGCAGTGAAACCACTTAGAGAAGCTTTGAAGCTTTTGACAACATTTTCTAAAGAAAAAAATTTTGATACAATTTTCTATAGAAATAAAATATTGACCAAATTTTCTATAGAAATAAAATTTTGACAAAATTTTCTATAGAAATAAAATTTTAAGAAAATTTTCTATAGAAATAAAATGTTAAGACATTTTTGAGTAAATTTTCTATACAAATAAACTGTTGAAAAAAATTTTCTATAGAAATAAAATTTTGACAAAATTTTCTATTGAAATAAAATTTTGATAAAATTTTCTATAGTAATAAAATGTTGACAAAAATTTTTATAGAAATAAAATTTTGACAAAATTTTCCATAGAAATAAAATTTTGACAAAATTTGCTATAGATATATAATTTTGACAACATTTTCTATAAATATAAAATTTCGACAAAATTTTCTAAAGAAAAAAAATGTTCATACAATTTTCTACAGAAATAAAATTTAGACAAAATTTTCTATAGAAATAAAATTTTGACAAAATTTTCTATAGAAATAAAATTTTGACAAAATTTTCTATAGAATTAAAATTTTGACAAAATTTTCTATAGTAATAAAATATTTAGAAAATTTTTTATAGAAATAACATTTTGCGAAAATTTTCTATAGAAAAAAAATTGTGAGAAAATTTTCTATAGAAATAAAATTTTGAGAAAATTTTCTACAGAAATAGGTTAGGTTAGGTATAGTGGCAGCACGATATTTCGGATTCACTTGGACTATTCAGTCCATTGCGATACCACAGTGGTGAGCTAAATCTATAGAAATACAATTTCGCGAAAATTTTCTATGGAAATAATATTTGCAAAAAAAAAATCTATAGAAATAAAATTTTGACAAAATTTTCTATAGAAATAAAATTTTGACAAAATTTTCTATAGAAATAAAATTTTGAAAACATTTTCTTAGAAATAAGAACATTTCCTATAGCAATAAATTTTTGAAAAAAATTCCGTATAAATAAAATTTTGCGAAATTTTCTATAGATTAAAATGCAAACACTTTCTATAGAAATAAAATTTTGAAAAAAAAACTTCAATAGAAATACAATTGGACAAAATTGCTGTAACAAATTGAATTATAGTTAAATTTTCTTTAAGAAAAAAATGTTGACAAACTTTTTTGTAGAAATATTGTAAATTTTTTTTAGAAATACAATTTTGCGAAAATTTTCTATAGAAATAACATTTTGTGAAAATTTTCTTTAGAAATAAAATTAAAAAAAAATATATATAGAAATAAAATTTTAACAAAATTTGCTATAGAAATAAAAATTTGACAAAATTTTCTTAAGAAATAAAATTTTGCAAAAATGTTATATAGAAATGAAATTCTGACAAAATTTCCTAAAAAAATGAAATTTTAACAAGATTTTTTATAGAAATAAAATGTTGAGAAATTTTTCTATATAAATAAAATTTTGGAAAATTTTTCTACAGAAATAAAAATTTGAGAAAATTTTCTATAAAAATAAAATTTTGAGAAAATTTTCTATAGAAATAAAATTTTGAGAAATTTTTCTATAGAAATAAAATTTTGACGAAATTTTTTATAGAAATAAAATTTTGACGAAATTTTTCTATAGAAATAAAATTTTGACGAAAATTTTCTATAGAAATAAAATTTTGAGAAATTTTTCTATAGAAATACAATTTTGACGAAATTTTTCTATAGAGATAAAATTTTGACGAATTTTTTTCTATAGAAATAAAAATTTTACAAAATGTTTTTAAGAAATAAAATTTTGCAAAAATGTTATATAGAAATGAAATTGTGACAAAATTTCCTAAATAAAAAATAAATTTTGACAAGATTTTTTATAGAAATAAAATGTTGAGAAATTTTCTATAGAAATAAAATTTTGAGAAATTTTTCTATAGAAATAAAATTTTGACGAAATTTTTTATAGAAATAAAATTGTGACGAAATTTTTCTATAGAAATAAAATTTTGACGAAATTTTTCTATAGAAATAAAATTTTGACGAAATTTTTCTATAGAAATAAAATTTTGACGAAATTTGTCTATAGAAATAAAATTTTGACGAAATATTTCTATAGAAATACAAATATGACCAAATTTTCTTAAGAAATAAAATTTTGCAAAAATGTTATATAAAGGGTGATTTGTTAAGAGCTTGATAACTTTTTAAAAAAAAAAACGCCTAAAATTTGCAAAATCTCATCGGTTCTTTATTTGAAACGTTAGATTGGTCCATGACATTTACTTTTTGAAGATAATTTCATTTAAATGTTGACCGCGGCTGCGTCTTAGGTGGTCCATTCGGAAAGTCCAATTTTGGGCAACTTTTTCGAGCATTTCGGCCGGAATAGCCCGAATTTCTTCGGAAATGTTGTCTTCCAAAGCTGGAATAGTTGCTGGCTTATTTCTGTAGACTTTAGACTTGACGTAGCCCCACAAAAAATAGTCTAAAGGCGTCAAATCGCATGATCGTGGTGGCCAACTTACCGGTCCATTTCTTGAGATGAATTGTTCTCCGAAGTTTTCCCTCAAAATGGCCATAGAATCGCGAGCTGTGTGGCATGTAGCGCCATCTCGTTGAAACCACATGTCAACCAAGTTCAGTTCTTCCATTTTTGGCAACAAAAAGTTTGTTAGCATCGAACGATAGCGATCGCCATTCACCGTAACGTTGCGTCCAACAGCATCTTTGAAAAAATACGGTCCAATGATTCCACCAGCGTACAAACCACACCAAACAGTGCATTTTTCGGGATGCATGGGCAGTTCTTGAACGGCTTCTGGTTGCTCTTCACTCCAAATGCGGCAATTTTGCTTATTTACGTAGCCATTCAACCAGAAATGAGCCTCATCGCTGAACAAAATTTGTCGATAAAAAAGCGGATTTTCTGCCAACTTTTCTAGGGCCCATTCACTGAAAATTCGACGTTGTGGCAGATCGTTCGGCTTCAGTTCTTGCACGAGCTGTATTTTATACGGTTTTACACCAAGATCTTTGCGTAAAATCTTCCATGTGGTCGAATAACACAAACCCAATTGCTGCGAACGGCGACGAATCGACATTTCACGGTCTTCAGCAACACTCTCAGAAACAGACGCAATATTCTCTTCTGTACGCACTGTACGCATTCGTGTGGTTGGTTTAATGTCCAATAAAGTAAACTGAGTGCGAAACTTGGTCACAATCGCATTAATTGTTTGCTCACTTGGTCGATTATGTAGACCATAAATCGGACGTAAAACGCGAAACACATTTCGAACCGAACACTGATTTTGGTAATAAAATTCAATGATTTGCAAGCGTTGCTCGTTAGTAAGTCTATTCATGATGAAATGTCAAAGCATACTGAGCATCTTTCTCTTTGACACCATGTCTGAAATCCCACGTGATCTGTCAAATACTAATGCATGAAAATCCTAACCTCAAAAGAATCACCCTTTAGAAATGAAATTCTGACAAAATTTACTAAAAAAAAAGAAATTTTGACAAGATTTTTTTATAGAAATAAAATGTTGAGAAAATTTTCTATATAAATAAAATTTTGGAAAATTTTTCTACAGAAATAAAATTTTGAGAAAATTTTCTATAGAAATACAATTTTGAGGAATTTTTCCATAGAAATAAAATTTTAACGAAATTTTCTATAGAAATAAAATTTTGACGAAATTTTTCTATAGAAATAAAATTGTGACGAAATTTTTCTATAGAAACAAAATTTTGACGAAATTTTTCTATAGAAATAAAATTTTGACGAAATTTTTCTATAGAAATACAATTTTGACGAAATTTTGCTATAGAAATACAATTTTGACGAAATAAAAATTTGACAAAATTTTCTTAAGAAATAAAATTTTGCAAAAATGTTATATAGAAATGAAATTCTGACAAAATTTAAAAAAAAAATTTTTTTGACAAGATTTTTTTATAGAAATAAAATGTTGAGAAATTTTTCTATATAAATACAATTTTTTGAAAATTTTTCTACAGAAATAAAATTTTGAGAAAATTTTCTATAGAAATATAATTTTGAGAAATTTTTCTATAGAAATAAAATGTTGAGAAAAAATTTTGACGAAATTTTTCTTTAGAAATAAAATTTTGAAGAAATTTGTCTATAGAAATAAAATGTTGGCGAAATTTTCTACAAGAAATAAAATTTTGAAATTTTTTAAAAGAAATAAAATTTTTATAAAATATCGAATCACGCGAATATACGTATGGCGTCACTGTAAACTAATATGATAGTTATTAAGATATTACCGGAATTGCAATAACACATGCACTTCAGATACATTCATGATAATTCCTATTTAAATTCTTCAATTGTTTAATAAGAATGAAAAATAGTAACAATGATATGTCTGTCCGTGTAAATCGCCAGTAATTCTGTATTCATTATTAAGCACGTTAGTTCTTATGATCGTTACAGGTTTTCTAATGATCAAATTTAATAATGGATGTGAACTTTTAGTTGTAGTTTTCAAATGTTAATATCCCCTAATGATAGTGTGGTCTCACTGGGATATTGTAACGAAAATAGTACTTAAAGTCTAATAAAGTTAAATACTGGATTTTTTATAATTTGCCAAGCATTAGTAGATATTTTGTATGAATGAAATGTGTGTTTATACAACAATAATTTGGTGAAACACGTGGCTTTAAATTTTGAACTATATTTTTTTTAAGTGATAATTATATTAGTAATGAGAAAATAAAGTATATTTAATTTTGTGGAATTGAAATGAATTCATATACATACATCATGAATATATCAAGAAATTGGGTAACATATTAGGCCCTGAGCAAATAGAAAAATCCCTCCCAAATCAATTTTTTTGTTTCAAAATCGGGTTTCCAGTTTCACGCCAATGAGCAACGAAATCTCCTCAAAGGCAAAAAAAAATTTAATTATGGTACCAGTTGACATGTTTGGGATACCCAATTTTCTCTATAAATCAAATTTTGACAAAATTTTCTATAGAAATAAAATTTTGGCAAATTGTCTATTGAAATAAAATTTAAACAATTTGCTATAGAAATACAACATTTTCTATAGAAAAAATGTCATATAAAAAATAAAATTTTGGCAAACATTCTATGGAAATAAAATTCAAAAAATTTCCTGTAGATATAATATTTTATTAAAATTTCTTATAGAAATAAGATTTTGATAACAATTGCTATATTAAATATTATGAACGTTTCTATAGATATAAAATTTTAAGAAAACTTTTTATTGGAAAAAAAAATTTTTTAAAAAATATTTTATGGAAATAAAATTTTGAGAAATTTTTTTTCTGTTAACACATGAGGCTTGGCCAGACCCACTATGTATTTTAATGTATTTATATGGAAAATATGGTATTTTGTTGATATTATTACATTATTACTGTCGTATTTTCCGTCCTGATTTTTTCACACATCGATAGGTAATAAAATTTTAGGAGGGTCCCTGAAGTTTCAAGTCTCTAGCTATATTATAAATGTATTTTAAATACAATTAGAGTGGAAAAAGGTCTGGCCAGACTCATGTGTCTGTTCGAGGGTTAATCAAATTTTGACAAAATTTCCTATTAGAAATAAAATTTTGATAAATTTTTCTACAAAATTGATATTTTGATTTCATTTCCTGTAGAAATGAATTTAGGACAAAATAAAGTATCATACTCCATCTAATCCGATGGGAAAATAAGCAGGATTCAAAGCTTTTTACATTTTCTAAAAATCTATGGAAAATTTAATACTTGTTTTTGTGAATTTTTTATAAGATGGTTTTCCGGATTATGGAAAATAAATTAAAACAATAATGTTGAAAAAATTTCCTATAAGTAATACAATGTTGGCAAATTTTCTATGGAAATAAAATTAAAAAAAAATTCTTATAGAAAAACTACTTTAACAAAATTTCTTATAGAAATAAAATTTTGACAACATTTACTATAAAAATAAAATTTTATGAAAATTTTCTATAGATATACAATTTTAAGAAAATTTTTCATTGAAGAAAAATTTTATGAAAAGAAATAAAAGTTAAAAAAAAAAAAATTATTGAAAAAAAAAAATAAGAAAATATTTTATGGAAATAAAATTTTGAGAAATTTTCTCTATAAATCAAATTTTCATACAATTTTCTATAAAAATAAAATTTTGACAAAATTTTTTTATAGAAATAATATTTTGGAAAATTTTTTCTATAGAAATACAATTTTAAGAAGATTTTCTATAGAAAAAATTTCCTATAAGAAATAAAATTTTGGCAAACATTCTATGGAAATAAAATTCAAAAAATTAAAAAAAAAAATTTTAAAGTTTAAGAAAAAATTTTTATTGAAAAAAAAAATGAGAAAATATTTTATGGAAATAAAATTTTGAGAAATTTTCTCTATAAATCAAATTTTGATAAAATTTTCTATAAAAATAAAATTTTGACAAAATTTTTTATAGAAATAATATTTTGGAAAATTTTTTCTATAGAAATACAATTTTAAGAAAATTTTCTATAGAAAAAAATTCCTATAAGAAATTAAATTTTGGCAAACATTCTATGGAAATAAAATTAACAAAATTTCTTATAGAAAGAACATTTTATGAAAATTTCCTATAGATAAAAAAAGATTTTTTTTAATCTATGAAAATTTTCTATAGAATTAAAATTCTAAGAATTTTTTTTATAAAAAAAAATTGAGAAAATATTTTAAGGAAATAAAATTTTGAGAAAATTTTCTATAGAAATAAAATTTTGACAAAATTTTCTTAAAGTTTAAGAAAAATTTTTTATTGAAAAAAAAATTGAGAAAATATTTTATGGAAATAAAATTTTGAGAAATTTTCTCTATAAATCAAATTTTGATACAATTTTCTATAAAAATAAAATTTTGACAAAATTTTTTTATAGAAATAATATTTTGGAAAATTTTTTCTATAGAAATACAATTTTAAGAAAATTTTCTATAGAAAAAATTTCCTATAAGTAATACAATTTTGGCAAACATTCTATGGAAATAAAATTCAAAAAATTTAAAAAAAAATAAAAGTTTAAGAAAAATTTTTTATTGAAAAAAAAAAAATGAGAAAATATTTTATGGAAATAAAATTTTGAGAAATTTTCTCTATAAATCAAATTTTGATAAAATTTTCTATAAAAATAAAATTTTGACAAAATTTTTTATAGAAATAATATTTTGGAAAATTTTTCCTATAGAAATACAATTTTAAGAAAATTTTCTATAGAAAAAATTTCCTATAAATAAAATTTTGGCAAACTTTCTATGGAAATAAAATTAACAAAATTTCTTATAGAAATAACATTTTATGAAAATTTCCTATGGATAAAAAAAAGATTTTTTTTTTTAATTTATGAAAATTTTCTATAGAAATACAATTTTAAGAATTTTTTTTATTGAAAAAAAAATGAGAAATTATTTTTATGAAATAAAATTTTGAGAAAATTTTCTATAGAAATAAAATTTTGAGAAAATTTTCTATAGAAATAAAACTTTGAGAAAATTTTCTATAGAAATAAAAATTTGACAAAATTTTCTATAGAAATCGAATTTTGACAAATTTTCCTATAGAATTTAAGTTTTATTTCATTTCCTATAGAAATAAAATTTTTGCGAATTTCTATGGAAATAAAATTAAAAAAAAATCCTATAGAAAATTATTTTAACAAAATTTCTTATAGAAATAAAATGTTGACAACATTTGCTATAAAAATAAAACTTTATGAAAATTTTCTATAGATATACAATTTTAAGATATTTTTTAATTAAAAAATAGAAATAAAATTTAAAAAAAAAAAATCTATATAAATATATATTAAAAAAATTTTTTTTTGAACAAAAAAAATGAGAAATAATTTTATGGAAATAAAATTTTGAGAAAAATTTCTCTGTTAATCAAATTTTGACAAAATTTCCTATTCGAAATAAAATTTTGACAAATTTTCCTATAGAATTTAAGTTTGATTTAATTTGCTATAGAAATGAAATTTTGACAAAATAAAGTCTCACCATCTACGAGTACCTAACCCGATAATGGGAAAATCAGCAGGATTTAAAGCTTTTACATTTTTTAAAAATCTATGGAAAATTTAATACTTGTTTTTGTGAATTTTTTTTATACGATTGTTTGCTTTAACTTGTAAGCTGATTATGGAAAATAAATTAAAACAATTTTATAAAACAAAAAATTTAGTTCAACTATTTTCAATAGGAATTTTTTGTAAACAATAAAATTTTCCATTTGCTGTGATGAAAAACACAATGTTTTTCCAGTGATATAAAAACATTTCATAGTAGTTTACAATCCGATTATATTATGACATCCCGCAATAGCGGAATACAATTTATAAAGAGTATTTAGGAATTATTTGGTGTTTTCCTGATTATGAAATGAATTGACTTTATGTATTTTACATTTATAAAAGCGGATGGTAATAAAAAAAAACTTATTTATCTTTATTTTTAGAATAGTCGTTTTCCATTATTCTTTATATGGAATTGAAAACAGCATCGAAAACATATGCAATAAATTTTTTTGTGCATTTACTCTTTAGTTATTTATTTTATTGGTCTTATGATTTGACCAAAATTCTATTAAGAAAACGTTGCTTTATATTTGGCCTTGGTGACCTATAATTAATATAAATTATTTTGGCCCAGAATACGTATGTGTAATGTCATTTCGAATGCCAAAGAGTAACATAATTTTTATATCGTCTAAGCAATAATAAAAGCCTCCAAAAGGCATTTAATTTGATGATCACTATTTGATCTTTCATAGAATAAATTTACTCATTATCCTTCAATTCAAAAAAGTGATATTTTTAATTTATTTTACGTTAATGATATATACTAATAACAAACCATTCGATTGTAAAAGTGTCCGGAATTGAAAATTAAAAAAAAAAATGCTTATGTATTAAAAAGGATCGTGGTTTTATTTTACATATACAACTTTTTTAGATTCTCAAAATTCTCTAAAGGATACGATTTTCTTTCAATAGATTTGAGATTCATTTTGTTCGGATTTATGTTTCCATTATCTACAATATTAATATAATATTTCTGTACCCCAATTATATTTTGCTTTACTAATTTTCCTTAAAAAAAAAACTTAGTATATTAACCACATGGCTATCTAAAATAAATTTGTCTAATTTTCTGTCCTTGGTGACCTATAATTAATATCAATTATTTTGGCCTGGGGTGCGAATGAATAATGGAATTTTATGTAGCGTATACGCAATATCATGATAATAGATACCAATTAGAAATAAATTGACTGCAATGTTCTTTGAAAATTGAAAACACAAACAATTTCTTATCCCTCAAATAATGCCAAATGCCACGCAATTCATTAGATGATATTTACTAGATCGTAGACAGAAAAGCGTCTTCAAATATTTTATATTGTGTATTATGTTTTATTTTATAGAGAAATAAGTGCATTGGCCTTGAGGTACTGGCCCTCAAGCAGAACAATGTGAATGCTTCCTTTTCAAAATTTTTTTTGGCATATTTGCCAAAAATTAGGGGGAGGTAAAATGATTAAAGTGAAGAAAAAAAAAAAAAACAAAACACACAAAAAATTTGTTTTGGTATCACGTTTGAGCCTAATGATCGTTTAGTGGTTCTTTCCCCCTTGTTATTTATCATTATCGGTGGGGGGATGTTTTTATAAAATTAAATTATGTGTCATGGCCTTCGTAAATGATAGTAAATGTAACATATATACGTCACTATTTTTTCTGTTTTTCAGATGTGACATATTCAATATTTAAAAATAACCAGAAATGTTCATTAAATCATTGTTGACATAGTAGTTGAGGTAGAAGATTTTTTCCTTTTACGATTTCGCATTTATTATTGCCGCGTTCTTTATTCATGGTTTGATTGGGATATTGGTAGCGCTGGTTCATCCAATTTTTGCTGGCAAAGGAAATTGTTGATAATTTATTTCTATTTCAGTCATAAAGATTTAAATGTTCACGAGCTCTTCGAGTGATTCCCTTTTGTGTTTTTAGTTTTAGGTTAGATTTCGTAAAAGGCATTTCTACCATTTCCTAATTTTGGCTAATTTTATATTTCAAAATTTAGTTTGGGGATTTTCTTTTATTTGCAGATATAAGATCAAAATCTAATATTGGCCAAGAGATTTAAAGGAATACAAAACATTGAAGGGAATATGAAGCAACTTATTTCTATAGAAAAATTTGTCAACATTTTATTTGTATAGAAAATTTTATGTATGTAGAAAATTCTTTAAAAAAATTTATTTTTTATAGAAAGTGTTGTAAAAATTTTATTTCTATAAAAGATGTTGCAAAAATTTTATTTCTATAGAAAGTGTTGTAAAAATTTTATTACTATAGAAAATTTTATAAAAATTTTATTTCTATAGAAAATTTTGTCAAAATTTTATTTTATAGAAAATTTTGTCACAATTTTATTTTCTTTCTATAGAAAATTTTGTCAAAATTTTAGTTCTACAGAAAATTTTCTCAAAATTTTATTTCTATAGAAAATTTTGTCAAAATTTTATTTCTATAGATAAATTTGTCAAAATTTTATTTTTTATAGAAAATGTTGTAAAATATTTATGTTTTATAGAATTTTTTTTCAGAATGGTATTTCAATAGAATAATTTGACAAAATTTTATTTTTGTAGAAATTTTTATTTTTATAGAACATTTTTTCAAAATTGTATTTCTAAACAAAATTTTGCAAAAATGTTATTTCTGTACAAAATTTTATCAAAATTTTATTTCTATGGAAAATTTAGTCAAATTTTTATTTCTAAAGAAAATTTTGTCAAACTATAGAAGATTTTGTCAAAATTTTATTTTTATAGAAAAATTTTTATTTCTATAGAAAAATTTCCCAACATTTTATTTCTATAGAAAATTTTGTCAAAATTTTATATATATTGTCGAAATTGTATTTCTATAGAAAATTTTGTCAAAAAAAAAAAATTTTATAGAAAATTTTATCAAAATTTTATTTCTATAGAAAATTTTGTCAAAATTTTATTTCTGTAGAAAATTTTTCAAAATTTTATTTCTATAGAAAATTTTGTCAAAATTTTATTCCTATAGAAAATTTTGTCAAAATTTTATTTCTATAGAAAATTTTGTCCAAATTTTATTTCTATAGAAAATTTTGTCAAAATTTTATTTCTATAGAAAATTTTGTCAAATTTTTATTCTATAAAAAATTTTGTCAAAATTTTATTTCTATAGAAAATTTTGTCAACATTTTATTTCTTTAGAAAATTTTGTCAAAATTTTATTCCTATAGAAAATTTTTTTCAAAATTTTAGTATTTATAGAATTTTTTTTTTAAATTTTAGTTTTTATATAAAATTTTTTTAAAATTGTATTTCTAAAGAAAACTTTGCAAAAATTTTATTTCTGTACAAAATTTTATCAAAATTTTATTTCTATAGAAAATTTTGTCAAATTTTTATTTCTATAGAAGATTTTGTCAACTTTTTATTTCTGTAGAAAATTTTGTCAAAATTTTATTTCTATAAAAAAAATTGGCCACAAATTTTATTTCTAGAGAAAATTTTGTCAAAACTTTATTTCTAGAGAAAATTTTGTCAAATTTTTATTTCTATAGAAAAACTTGTCAAAATTTTATTTCTATAGAAAATTTTTTCAAAATTTTATTTCTATAGAAAATTTTGTCAAAATTTTATTTCTATAGAAAATTTTTTCAACATTTTATTTCTATAGAAAATTTTGTCAAAATTTTATTTCTATAGAAAATTTTGTCAAAATTTTATTTCTATAGAAAATTTTGTCAAAATTTTATTTCTATAAAAAATTTTGTAAATTTTTATTTCTATAGAAAATTTTGTCAAAATTTTATTTCTATAGAAAATTTTGTCAAAATTTTACTTCGATAGAAAATTTTGTCAAAATTTTATTTCTATAGAAAATTTTGTCAAAATTTTACTTCGATAGAAAATTTTGTCAAAATTTTATTTCGATAGAAAATTTTGTCAAAATTTTATTCCTATAGAAAATTTAGTCAAAATTTTATTTCTATAGAAAATTTTGTCAAAATTTTATTTCTGTAGAAAATTTCAATAGAACATTTTTTCAAAATTGTATTTCTAAAGAAAATTTTGTCAAATTTTATTTCTATAAAAAATTTTATCGAAATTTTATTTCTATAGAAGTCTTATCAAAATTTTATTTCTATAGAAAATTTTTCAAAAATGTTATTTCTATAGAACATTTTTTCAAAATTATGTTTCTACAGAAAATGTTGTCAAAATTTCATTTCTATAGAAAATTTTGTCAAAATTTTATTTCTATAGAGTTTTCTCCAAAATTTTATTTCTATAGAAAATTTTGTCAAACTTTTATTTCTATAGAAGATTTTGTCATAATTTTATTTCTATAGAAAATTTTGTCAAAATTTTATTTTTATAGAAAATTTGGTCACAATTTTATTTTCTTTCTATACAAATTTTGTCAAAATTTTATTTCCATAGAAAATTTTGTCAAAATTTTATTTCTATAGAAAATTCTGCCAAAATTTTATTTCTATAGAAAATTTTTGTCAAAATTTTATTTCTATTGAAAATTTTTTCAAAATTTTATTTCTATACATAACTTTGTCAAAATTTTATTTATATAGAACATTTTGTCAGCATATAAAGAATTCTACCAAACAGAAAAAAAATTATTTCTGCAGAAAATTAGAATCATTACTATTTTTGACAAAATTTTATTTCTATAGAAAATTTTGTCTAAATTTTAATTCTATAGAAAATTTTGTCAAACTTTTATTTCTAAAGAAAATTTTGTCAAAATTTTATTTCTATAGAAAATTTTCCCAACATTGTATTTCTATAGAAAATTTTGTCAAACTTTTATTTCTATAGAAGATTTTGTCATAATTTTATTTCGATAGAATTTTTTTTTCAAAATTTTAGGTTTATAGAAAATTTTGTAAAATTTTATTTCGATAGAAAATTTTGTCAACATTGAAATTCTATAGAAAATTTTCTCAACATTTTATTTCTATAGAAAATTTTCCCAACATTTTATTTCTATAGAAAATTTTGTCAAAACTTTATGTCTATAGAAAATTTTCTCAGAATTTTATTTCTATAGAAAATTTTGTCAACATTTTATTTCTATAGAAAATTTTGTCAACATTTTATTTCTGTAGAAAATATTTTCAAAATTTTATTTCTATAGATAACTTTCTCAAAATTTTTTTTTTTATAAAAAATGTTGTAAAATATTTATTTTTTATAGATGTTCTTTTTGAAAATGTTGACAAAACTTTATTTTTGTAGAAAACTTTGTAGAAAATTTTTTTCAAAATTTTATTTTGTTTAGAAATTTTGTACATTTTTTTATAGAAGTACCTCTTTGTTGGAGAAAAATATTTGGCAAAATGTACCAAACAGTAAAAAATCTACCATTTTTGGTAGAATTCTACCAACTGTGGCAACCGTGAATCGGACACGAATCGGCCTTTGGCGTCACGAGATTACGTGAAGCCGAAGCTTTTTCATTAGCATTCCGTTGTTTTTAAACTAAATACAACTGTTTTCAACAATTTTAGTTTAAAAAATATTGATATTGAGCAATGTAATATCTGCTTTTTAACATTTAAGACCATTGGCAATAACATATTTAAACGTCCCGAGAAATGTGGCCAGAGAATAATTGTTCAGTGAAGCGGAATTTTTTCCGCGGAACTACTGAATTTTGAATACTTGGACTGAATTGAAACTTTAATATTGTTTTTTATATTTAGTTCAATAAAATATGCTGATATTGAAGTAAAACACACCAAACTTTTTTAATAACAAATTTTAGGAAGCCGAATGTCTTCGGTCGGTTATTGATTTTTTACCGATCACGGGCTTCGGCCAAAAGAACCCACTTCAGTCGAGCTCTAGTGTATAGACTTTGAACAAACAATGAGAGCATATGAGCAAAAATTCCCTTCAGCTTATTTATGTTATTTATGTATGGAAAGCAGAAAATGCAAGAGAGAGAGAGAGAGTATGCATGGTGGAATAGATTTGGTGAGTTGAGTATATGGATCGAAGAAGTATTTGATCTCTGTGTTATTCAATCCTATATGAGTTAATATTGGGATATACTCTCCGGGGAGCACAATTTTTTATTCTGGATATCTAGAAGCTTTTGTCTCGTTAAAGAACTGCCTATAGAATTTCTGCCAGCCTTTATATATTATTGGAGTCATAACATTACCACCCTTTGAAAACTTTGCTCCCAAATTAAAAGAATAATTCATTGGCCTTTGTCGGAAATTGAAATTAGTCAAAATTCCTATGCCATTATCTTTTATTCTTATGCCGAATCATCCTTGTAATTGAGATATAAAGCTCTGCGAAAATCATAAATCATTAAAACCCGTTTCATATTGTCCTTAATTTATGCCCAAAATTCCACCTGGGTATGTGTGTGTGTGAACACACTCGCTTGCACTGCTAAAGTGGGCTGAAATCCAGATGAATTCACATTTCATTCAACCCACAGAAAATCCAGCTAAATGAAAAGTTGCTCCCTGTATATGTAGCACGGGGGATGCATAACAATTACTTAATGACCATAATGGTTGGATCCAAAAGGATACTCATGTTCCTCGTAGTTGGGGATCATTTACGCAGGATTCACCTACAATTTGGGTGAGAGAATTACAGGATGGATGGATGGATGAGTGGGATGTATGGTCTGATTGGATGCCGGGCCGGGACTAAATTGTTGCGGTTTAAACAACTATGACTACAAAGAATCCTGACGACGCCAAGGTGTGAGTTGAGCATAGTATTTTTATAGCTGCCAGTAGCACAGAGTTATATTGCCTTTTGTGAACTTGTTGCCATTTAATGACTCTTCGTTTTTATTTTCTTTGTTTTTTGGCAAACATTTTAAATATTTCCCTTGCCCATGTTGGCCATGCAATCAGGGCTGCCAATAAAATTTCAAGAAAAATCGTCACTTTTTTCGATAAAAATCGTCATAGTCGGCACTTGCATTTTAAAAATCGTCAAAAAACCGAAAATGTAAATAATATTGAAATCAAATATTTTTTGGGTAAACACAAGACAACAACAAAAAAGAAAATTAATGTACACAACAATGCATTTTCATAAAAAAACTTAACGAAGTCAGTTTTGTATAACAATAAGATTAACATAAAATTCATTTTCTAAAACAAACAAAACAAAATATTTCGTAATTTTTGTATAAAAAACACTATTTTTCTAAAATATTGTTATTAATTCAGCAACATTTTTATTTAAAAATAAAATATTGTGAAACTCAAGAAAAACTTCCGTGTTTTCCAAAGCAGGTGATTTGTACTGTACTAGATATTTTTTTTGTACTGTACTAGATAGTAAAAGTTTCTATTGCACATTCTGAGTAAATCATTGTGGAGGAATCATGATTATTTGTACGAAATTTGACAAAACTCGCAAACCCAAAATAGTTTTATTTCCGAAATTTTTTTGTCAAAAATTTTCAAATTTATTTTAATATTTTCAAAAGTTTCTTCATAATGTAAAAAGTTGAACTCCTTAAACTATGTGTCTAAAGAACGAAGCTAATATTGTCAAAATCGGAAAAAAATCGGAGTTGTCCATTTTTTGAGTAAAAAATCGTCAAAATGCCGATAAATCGGCAAAATTGGCAGCCCTGCATGCAATCCAGTGGAGTGGATTTAATCGTTATGTTCGTCCCATTGCAGCAACACAAAATACTCTCTCTCTCTCATTCACTCTCTCTCCTCATTTAAAATGCTCCAATAAACATTTACGAGTATGAATTAATTATTTATTCCAGCAATATGGTAGGTGTTTATGGAAATACTACAAAAAAACCAACCACTCCCAGGGAATCGTGGAATCGTTTAAAAACATAGTAGTAATCGAAATAATGACTGTAACAACAACAACAGCATCATCATAATGACCATGTCCGAGCTCCTTAAACAAAATATGCCCAGAATAAAGCCATGTACTGAGTATTCAATGAGTCCATATGGTGATGAGCTGCTATTGTTTTGCCAATGTTAAAGCGAAACCTAGCCCCCGTCCCATTGTAGCCTTGTATTATTTTTCACTCCATTGAATTTTCGAGAGTATCGGTGGAGTAATAAAAATTATTCTCTACAATGGTGAACAATGGTGGTATGGGCCATTCATTCTGAAAATGATTATGTGCGTTTTGTCGCAAAATGTTTTGTGAAATGATCATTGTTATGGCTTGGGCAAAAAATAAGGACATAAGAAATTTATGATAAGTTATTTTTATTATTTTTTTGTTCAAGGCTCCTCCTTCTAAAATTAGAGTAAAAAACTAAACTTCTCCGTATTACTTGAAATTTAAAGAGATCGTGGGGGGGTGCCATATAAATTATATATGGTGCCTGATATTCGATAGTTGGTTGGAGTGGATGACCCTCCTTTTACCTTGTTGCAAATTGACTATATCTAAATCTGAACCGATTTCTTCCAAAATCAATTGGATTCTATTCTGGCCTAAAAAGCATACTTGTGTCAAATTTGACTAGACTTTGACAACAAAAACTTATGGGGCGACCCTGAGAATAATTGTCGTCTTATTCTGGCTGTTGCAAACATATGCACTAATCTATTCCACAAAACTTGGACTGAAATTGGAAAGCAACAATTGCTTTTTACATTTTTTGTCCAATAAAATATGCTAATATTGAAGTAAAATTTTTTACTTTTTATTACAAATTTTAGGAAGCCTTCGGTCAGTTATTGCTTTCTTTGCCGAACATTGGCTTCGCCCGAAAATCAAACCGCTTCGGTGAAGCTCTACTGTATAGACTTTGAATAACAATTAGAGCATATGAGCAAAATTTCCCTTCAGCGTATTTATGTTGTTTATATGTGGAAAGCAGAAAATGCAAAGGAGAGAGAGAGAGAGTATGCATGGTGGAATAGATTTGTTATGTTGAGTATATGCATCAAAGAAGTGTTTGCTCTCTGTGATATTCAATCCAATATGAGTTACCTATTCCACAGAGTGGTGCAGGGTATATAAAAAGTAATATAATTCACTTGAATTTTACACGAAAAAAAAGTTTAATTGATTTCAAAAATTTTGATCTTTCTTTAAGGATTTTTCAAAGACACATATGTTGCTTCTTTGGAATATAGACATTTTTCAATGAGCTATTCCAAACTATCTGCGGGTCACCGTGATGCAATGATGAGCATGCTCGCCTTGCATACAAAGGGTTATAGGTTCTATCCTAGTTTCCTACCACACACCAAAAAGTTTTTCATCGGTGGATTACCCCCTCTCAGCAATGTTGGTGACTTTTCATGTCCTTCATGGACATAATAATAAAGTTAACTTTAAAATTTACGTTAACATTGCCTTCTTACTGAACATTGTTCTGTTAGCGTTAGCAGATCTTTGACAGAGCTGTGTTAAGTGCTTAACAGAGGAAAACATAAAGTTAACTTAAAAAAAAGAGTAACAAGTTAAAATACAAAAGCGACAATTGTGAAAAATAAACTATAGATGGGGGCGGTATACACTCCTATACCAAATTTTAGAGCTTAATGAGCTGAATCTAATTCAGAAATAATTACATCAGGTTCTTTGCCAGAATTCGAGATATTTTTACTTTAACATTTAACTTTAAAATACAAAAGCTACCACTGTGCAAAAACTATAGAGGGGGCGGTATAGACCCATATACTAAATTTTAAGGCTTGATTAGCTAAAACTGTGCATCAATATAACTATTCACGTACAAATAAATGTCGGATACTTCGAACTGAAAAATATTTTCTTAATATATAAAAAAAAAACAATATCAAAAAATCCTTAAAATAGATCTTAGCCAATTTTTTAGATCCTTTTTATCTTTAATCTTAAAATTCCATATCTCAGTTAATTTAAAGACGTTTTTCCTTCAATGCTGGCTGCCTTTTCTTTCAAATTAATTACTTTACATATTACTACAATTTTAATACCGGCTTATTGGACTTGAAGATTAAGGAATTTGCGTTATTGGAAAGAAAATGCCAGATACCAATCTCCACAAACTTGACTATACAAATGTTTCATCGCTGGCTAAGTCGAATTTCCATAGTCTTGAGTTTAGATCTGTTGTGGTGGGTGAGATTATTCAATTTGGGTTTTACATCGCTCGTTAAATACAAAAAATATCAAAAATGATTTTTTTTTGCGTAAAATGATTCCATAATTTTTTAAAAATGACGCTCCTGTATAATGTTCTTAAATTGACTTGTGCTCTCACTCAAAAATATCACCAGCATTACTGAGAGGGTATAATCCGCCGCTGAAAAACTTTCTGGTTTTCGGTCGAAAATTGGGTTGAACCCACGTTATAAAATTTCATATTTTGAAAAAAAAAAAAAAAAAAAAATTAATTAAAAATTGTTCAAATTTCTAGACAGATATAAATAACTTAAGTAAAATTTACTGATTTGAGCATTTGTAGTTCACGTTATTTAAGTAAGAAAGAATAATTAAAATTAGAAAAAAAATTTTCAAAGTTGGAAAAATTTAACTAAATTCAACAAATTTTCATTTTCAAGAACTAAAATAAAGTTAAATTGAGTATAAAAATTGCCATTGTATTTTTTCTGGGGGTACAATCCCTTAATATATATATATATATATATATATATATATATATATATATATATATATATATATATATATATATATATATATATATATATATATATATATATATATATATATATATATATATATATATATATATATATATATATATATATATATATATATATATATATATATATATATATATATATATATATATATATATATATATATATATATATATATATATATATATATATATATATATATATATATATATATATATATATATATATATATATATATATATATATATATATATATATATATATATATATATATATATATATATATATATATATATATATATATATATATATATATATATATATATATATATATAATATATATATATATATATATATATATATATATATAAATAGCAAAAAATAATTAAAATTCAATTTTTTTCAAATTTGGCAAAATAGAACTACAATCAACAAATTTTCATTTTCATTAATGAAAATTAAGTTAAATCGGCTATAAAAATTTTCATTGTATTTTTTCTGGGGTACAGTCCCTTAATATAATGTTTCCTACTTCAAAACCATACGTCTTTAACGAAAGGACGTAACTTTCAAATATTGATAATGAACAAATTTTTTAAATCAATGAAAATGAATTTTCCTTTAATTAAAATAAATATTGTGCAAATTACATGTCCTAAATTTTAGATTGCCTAATAATTCACTATGTTTTTTTTTTCAGTGTATGGTATAGAAAAATCGATTTTTATATTAAGGACATATAATCTTTGTATTTACATTTTTGAAATCCCTTTCACAGTCACAAACGATGAAATATCCTCATTCGTATTGCATTTGACAGAAGATTACAAGACAAATAACCTTCATAAATATTCTGTCTAATATCAAAAACAAAAAAAAAAATACTGTGTTTAGTTCCGCTTATTTGGTAAACATTTATCTGTAGTTAATTATATGCAATTTGAAAAAACAAATGGAAATGTCTATATTTGCTTTTGTATGTCTATTTCTGCTGAGACATGTAACCGAGCAGTAGTTAAATAAGACAGATCATAAAGCCAACAAATACCATACACCTCTCAAACCTTGGTCATTAAAAACGGAAATATTTATGAGCCCATATATTGGGTGTGTCCTTTGGAGAATGTGTAAATAACAATTTCTTTGCTGCTAAGCTGAATAAAACAAAAATAAATAAATTTTGTTTTTTCACTGCATCTTTAAACGAAATCTTTAGGTCATAAATTTTATTTAGAAACGCATGAAAGTCTGTTTTTTTATTTAGTTTGAAATTGATATTTGTTTTAATATCAAGAAAACAAATAATAATAACAACAACAACAAATCAAATATACAAAGGACAAGGACAAGTTTGCTTATGTCAGAGCTAAACTAAATAAACAGATATATTAAAAGGTTGGCATCATTGGTGGGTCAAAATTGGTCCAAAAAATTACTAATTTTTAAATTTGGTCCGATGGCCGGACCAACTAGACGTTGGTTGATTTTCGTCAAATCGCCAATTTTTTATAATTTTAAAAAGAAAAAAAAATTGGCAAAATTTTCGGTATAGATACAAAATTATGCAAAATTTTTTTTTACGAAGAAAATTTTATAAAAATTGTATATGGAAATGAAATTTTGCAATAATTAATAACATTTTGACGAAATTTTCTATAGGTATGAAATCTTAACAAAATTTTCCATAGAAATAAAATTTGGACAAAATTTTCTACAGAAATAAAATTTTGACAAAATATCCTATAGAAATAAAAAATATAGAAATAATTTTTTTTTATAGAAATAAAACTTTGGCGACATTTGCTATAGAAATAAAATTTTAACAAAATTTTCTATAGAAATATTTTGACAAAATTTTCTATAGAAATAAAATTTTGACAAAATTTTGTATAGAAATAAAATATTGACAAAATTTTCTATAGAAATAAAATTTTAACAAAGTTTTCAACAGAAATAAAATTTTGACAAAATTTTCTATAGAAATAAAATTTTGACAAAATTTTCTATAGAAATAAAATTGTGACAAAATTTTCTATAGAAATAATATTTTCAAAAAATTTTCTATAGAAATAAAATTTTGACAACATTTTCTATAGATATAATATTTTGACAACATTTTCTATAGATATAATATTTTGACAAAATTTTCTATAGAAATAAATTTTGACAAAATTTTCTATAGAAATAAATTTTGACAAAATTTTCTATAGAAATAAAATTTTGACAAAATTTTCTATAGAAATAAAATTTTGATAAAATTTCTATAGAAATAATATTTTGACAAAATTTTCTATAGAAATTAAATTTTGACAAAATTTTCTATAGAAATAAAATTTTGACAAAATTTTCTATAGAAATAAAATTTTGATAAAATTTTCTATAGAAATAATATTTTGACAAAATTTTCTATAGAAATAAAATTTTGATAAAATTTTCTATAGAAATAATATTTTGACAAAATTTTCTATAGAAATTAAATTTTGACAAAATTTTCTATGGAAATAACTAAATTTCTACAAAAATAAAATTTTGACCAAATTTTCTATAGAAATAAAATTTTGATAAAATTTTCTATAGAAATAATATTTTGACAAAATTTTCTATAGAAATAAAATTTTGACAAAATTAAGACAGATCATAAAGCCAACAAATACCATACACCTCTCAACTCTTGGTCATTAAAAACGGAAATATTTATGAGCCCATATATTGGGTGTGTCCTTAGGAGAATGTGTAAATAACATTTTTTTTTGCTGCTAAGCTGAATAAAACAAAAATAAATAAATTTTGTTTTTTCACTGCATCTTTAAAAGAAATCTTTAGGTCATAAATTTTATTTGTAAACGCATGAAAGTCTGTTTTTTTTTCTTTATTTTGAAATTGATATTTGTATTAATTTCAAGAAAACAAATAATAATAACAACAACAAATCAAATATACAAAGGACAAGGACAAGTTTGCTTATGTCAGAGCTAAACTAAATAAACAGATATATTAAAAGGTTGGCATCATTGGTGGGTCAAAATTGGTCCAAAAAATTACTAATTTTTAAATTTGGTCCGATGGTCGGACCAACTAGACAGACGTTGGTTGATTTTGGTCGATTTTCGTCAAATCGCCAATTTTTTCATAATTTTATACAGAAAAAAAAAAATTGGCAAAATTTTCTGTATAGATACAAAATTATGCAAAATTTTTATTTTAGGAAGAAAATTATATAAAAATTGTATGTGGAAATGAAATTTTGCGATAATTAATAACATTTTGCAAAATTTTCTATAGGTATGAAATCTTAACAAAATTTTCCATAGAAATAAAATTTCGACAAAATTTTCTACAGAAATAAAATTTTGACAAAATATTCTATAGAAATAAAAAATATAGAAATAAATTTTTTTTATAGAAATAAAACTTTGGCGACATTTTCCATAGAAATAAAATTTTAACAAAATTTTCTATAGAAATATTTTGACAAAATTTTCTATAGAAATAAAATTTTGACAAAATTTTGTATAGAAATAAAATATTGACAAAATTTTCTATAGAAATAAAATTTTAACAAAGTTTTCAACAGAAATAAAATTTTGACAAAATTTTCTATAGAAATAAAATTTTGACAAAATTTTCTATAGAAATAAAATTTTCTATAGAAATAAAATTTTGACAAAATTTTTTATAGAAATAATATTTTCAAAAAATTTTCTATAGAAATAAAATTTTGACAACATTTTCTATAGATATAATATTTTGACAAAATTTTCTATAGAAATAAATTTTGACAAAATTTTCTATAGAAATAAAATTTTGACAAAATTTTCTATAGAAATAAAATTTTGACAAAATTTTCTATAGAAATAAAATTTTGACAAAGTTTTCTATAGAAATAAAATTTTGACAAAATTTTCTATAGAAATAAAATTTTGATAAAATTTTCTATAGAAATAATATTTTGACAAAATTTTCTATAGAAATTAAATTTTGACAAAATTTTCTATAGAAATAAATAAATTTCTACAAAAATAAAATTTTGACCAAATTTTCTATAGAAATAAAATTTTGATAAAATTTTCTATAGAAATAATATTTTGACAAAATTTTCTATAGAAATAAAATTTTGACAAAATTTTCTATAGAAATAAAAGTTTGATAAAATTTTTTATAGAAATAATATTTTGACAAAATTTTCTATAGAAATAATATTTTGACAAAATTTTCTATAGAAATAATATTTTGAAAAAAATTTCTATAGAAATAAAATTTTGACAAAATTTTCTATAGAAATAAAATGTTGATAAAATTTTCTATAGAAATAATATTTTCACAAAATTTTCTATAGAAATAAAATTTTGACAAAATTTTCTATAGAAATAAAATTTTGAAAAAATTTTCTACAGAAATACAATTTTGACAAAATTTTCTATAGAAATAATATTTTCACAAAATTTTCTATAGAAATAAAATTTTGAAAAAATTGCTATAGAAATAATATTTTGATAAAATTTTCTATAGAAATAAATTTTCTATAGAAATAAAATTTGGACAAAATTTTCTATAGAAATAAAATTTTGAAAAAATTTTCTACTGAAATACAATTTTGACAAAATTTTCTATAGAAATAAAATGTTGACAGAATTTTCTATAGAAATAATATTTTCACAAAATTTTCTATAGAAATAAAATTTTGAAAAAATTTGCTATAGAAATAATATTTTGATAAAATTTTCTATAGAAATAAATTTTCTATAGAAATAAAATTTGGACAAAATTTTCTATAGAAATAAAATGTTGACAAAATTTTCTATAGAAATATTATTTTGACAAAATTTTCTATAGAAATAAAATTTTGTTAAAATTTTCTATTTTCTATAGAAATAAAATTTCGACAAAATTTTCTTTAGAAATAATATTTCGACAAAATTTTCTATAAAAATAAAATGTTGACAAAATTTTCTATAGAAATAAAATTTTGATAAAATTTTCTATAGAAATAATATTTTGACAAAATTTTCTATAGAAATAACATTTTGACAAAATTTTCTACAGAAATAAAATTTTGACAAAATTTTCTATAGAAATAAAACTTTGACAAAATTTTCTATAGAAATAATATTTTGACAAAATTTTCTATAGAAATAAAATTTAGACAAAATTTTCTATAGAAATAAAATTTTGACAAAATTTTTTATAGAAATAAAATTTTGAAAAAATTTTCTATAGAAATAAAATTTTGTACAGAAATCAAATTTTGACAAAATTTTTTATAGAAATAAAATTTTGACAAAATTTTATATAGAAAAAATATTTGACAAAATTTTGTATAGAAATAAAATTTTGATTAAATTTTCTATAGAAATAAAATTTTGACAAAATTTTCTATAGAAATAAATTTTTACCAAAGTTTTCCACAGAAATAAAATTTTGTCAATTTTTTTCTATAGAAGTAAAATTTTGACAAAATTTTCTATAGAAATAAAATGTTGACAAAATTTTCAATTGAAATAAAATTTTGACAAAATTTTCTATAGAAATAAAATTTTTATAAAATTTTCTAAAATTTTAACAAAATTTTCTATAGAAATAATATTTTGACAAAATTTTCTATAGAAATAAAAATTTGACAAAATTTTCTATCGAAGTAAAATTTTTGACAAATTTTAACTTTTAAATTATATTAATTTAATTTGGAAAAATCGTCCGCTGGTACGAAGTTTGGTCTTATTATGGAAAAAAGTTGGGTCAAAATAAAAATACATTGTGTCAACGCTGTTTGAGAGTGTTATAATACCTCTTTAAGCTTTAAAAATAATCGAGTTTACCGGTCAAATACTATATTTCCTTTTCATACTATAGCATTTTATTTTGGACGCTTAGACCGCTTTAAAATATGCAAAGAACATTTTCTCATAGTAGGTACATCTGGTTGCTCCCCGGAGAAGTCAATCTCTAGGAGTGATTATGAAAGAACTTGAGATAAATTCTTAGCGAAAAGACTGTTTGGGCCACTGTATATACATAGTTGCGTGTACTATAGCTGTAATTGGAGTTAGCTAGTTAATAATTCGATATTTTTAACATGGTGAACCCACAACCCTTAATCAAACCTTTAAGATAATAGTAAACACACACACTCACACATACACCTTTACAATTGTGGCTCAATTTCTCTGAACTCACAAAAAAAAAACATACACGCACACACCCTCTCGGGATCTGTCTCTCTATAATTTGTTCTCTTTTTTAATTGATTTTAAATTGCACATGTGTCGTTGTTGTTTATTGCTTTCAACCAAATGGACAAGAGTCAATTGTTTTGTTTTGATTTTGGTATTATTATTAATTTCTATTTTCAGAATTTAATCGTTTTTTGTATGGTGCAGGTAAAAAGAGGCGTGAAAACTGGTCACACGAATGAACGTCACGTAAAATACGATATTTTGCTAATTTAAATAACCCGGATGTTTTTTTTATTGTGAATGGAAAAATTTTTTTCCAATACCACTATAGTTAAAGGGAAATGTCATTTCCTCTTTACCGGTTAACAAAAAAAATAGGAATCAAACCACATATCTATTTAAAACTATTTCATATTTTTTTTTTCATTTCTAATCCATAAATGAAATTATGACATGTTGTTAATCAGGTTTTATGATCAAGTAATAAAACAAAAGAGTTTAGTTTTTATACGTACGGCACGAGTTCTGGGTAATACAGAGGCATCACTTAATGATGCCGTTAAAATGTTATCGCGATAACAGGGTATGGTAAACATGATGGCAACTCTGTACTACTTAAACTGTTGTTATGATTTAAAGGTTGATTAAGATAGTATCGTTAATTGCACTTGATTTTATTAATATGTAGAACACAATTAGTTGGTTTTGTTTTAGAAATTAATGATTGTCTCTGTGAAAATGGTATAACAATATTTATTTAATTTTTTATCGGATACACTTACGGAACTGACCAAGTCTATTATATAAAAAATTAAAACAAAAAATTATAAATTCTTGCGACTACAAATACCGGAACATTGGGGTATATTTTTCTCTCTTCTGACTGTGACATAATCCCACATAGCTGTACAGCTAAAAACTAGTGAAGCCAACATAAAAGCAATTCTACGTTTATTTTACAAAATGTTTTATTAATAGCAACATGATGCGAATAAGTTAATACTTTTTAGCAAATTGAAGAAAACTTATTAAAAATAATATTTTTTCTGTTGTTAAAATTTTTCTTTAAATTGTTAAAATGTATTAAAAAGTATATACGGCCGTAAGTTCGGCCAGGCCAAAGCTTATGTACCCTCCACCATGGAATGTGTAGAAACTTCTTCTAAACACTGCCATCCACAATCGAATTACTTGAGTTGCGGTAACGCTTGCCGATGGCAATGTATTTAAGACACCTCCTAACACCGTCTTCTAAATTGTATGTTAAATAAATCCATACGTGGTATATATTAAATTAAAAATGACCGATTAAATAAGTATATAATTCAGTTTGACAAAATTTTCTATAGAAATGAAATTTTAACAAAATTTATTATAGAAGTAAAATTTTGACAAAATTTTCTATAGAAATAAAATTTTAACAAAATTTATTATAGAAATAAAATTTTGACAAAATTTTCTATAGAAATAAAATTTTAACAAAATTTTCTATAGAAATAAAATTTTGACAAAATTTTCTATAGAAATGAAATTTTAATAAAATTTTCTATAGAAATGAAATTTTAACAAAATTTATTATAGAAGTAAAATTTTGACAAAATTTTCTATAGAAATAAAATTTTGATAAAATTTTGTACAGAAATAAAATTTTTGCAAAGTTTTCTTTAGAAATACAATTTTAAAAAAAATTTTATATAAAAACTAAAATTTAAAAAAAAAAATTCTATAAATACTAAAATTTTGAAAAAAATTTTCTATAGGAATAAAATTTTGACAAAATTTTCTAAAGAAATAAAATGTTGACAAAATTTTCTATAGAAATAAAATTTTGACAAAATTTTTTATAGAATAAAAATTTGACAAAATTTTCTATAGAAATAAAATTTTGACAAAATTTTCTATAGAAATAAAATTTGGACAAAATTTTCTATAGAAATAAAATTTTAACAAAATTTTCTATAGAAATAAAATTTTAACAAACTTTTCTATAGAAATAAAATTTTAACAAAATTTTCTATAGAAATAAAATTTTAACAAAATTTTCTATAGAAATAAAATTTTAACAAAATTTTCTATAGAAATAAAATGTTGACAAAATTTTCTATAGAAATCAAATTTTGGTAGATTATTTTTGGCTCGAGTGGCAACCATGATTATGAACCGCTATGGACCAATCGGCTATATAACTATAGACCGATATGGACCAATTTTGGTATGGTTGTTAGCGGCCATATACTAACACCACGTTCCAAATTTGAACCGGATCGGATGAATTTTGCTGCTCCAAGAGGCTCCGGTGTTCAAATCTGGAGAACGGTTTATATGTGGGCTATACAGAGTTATGGACTGATATGGACCAATTCTCGCACGGTTGTTAGAGACCATATACTAACACCATGTACCAAATTCCAGCCGGATCGGATGAAATTTGCTTCTCTTTGAGGCTCCGCAAGCCAAATCTGAGGGTCCGTTTATATGGGGGCTATATATAATTATGGACCGATGTGGACCAATTTTTGCATGGTTGTTAGAGACCATATACCAACACCATGTACCAAATTGGAGCAGGATCGTATGAAATTTGCTACTCTTTGAGGCTCCGCAAGCCAAATCTGGGGATCGGTTTACATGGGGGCTATATATAATTATGGACCGATGTGGACCAATTTTTGCATGGTTGTTAGAGACCATATACCAACACCATGTACCAAATTTCAGCCGGATCGGATGAAATATGCTTCTCTTAGATGCTCCGCAAGCCAATCTGAGGGTCCGTTTATATGGGGGCTATACGTGAAAGTGGACCAATATGGACCATTTGCAATACCATCTGACCTACATCAATAACAACTACTTGTGCCAAGTTTCAAGTGGATAGCTTGTTTCGTTCGGAAGTTAGCGTGATTTCAACAGACGGACGGACGGACGGATGGACATGCTTAGATCGACTCAGAATTTCACCACGACCCAGAATATATATAATTTATGGGGTCTTAGAGCAATATTTCGATGTGTTACAAACGGAATGACAAAGTTAATATACCCCCCATCCTATGGTGGGGCTATAAAAAGTCGTTTTTCCCTAAAGTTTTAAAAGTTGAAATATTTAAATTCTCTAATTTGGAAAAAACCGAAAAGGCGTTGTTTTTTTTTTAATTTTGATTTTTTTTTGGAAAATTGTGAAAAAATTTACATTGGAAAAAGTTATAAGAAAATTTAAATTTGGAAACCGTTAAAAATCATCATTTTCAAATTAAACAAATATATTTTTTTTATTTTCAAATTAAAAAAGATTTAAATGTCGACATTTTACAAATTTTAAATTTTCACTTTTTGATTCTTCGTAAATTGAACTTATAATAAAATTCAATTAAGATTTTTTTAGTTGGCGTCAGAGATTGAACACGGCACTTTGTGTTAGCTAATGTGTTGTATGCATGGTAGAGCCGAAAATAATGTATCAAAATATGGAGAAAATATTTCCAAAAACTGCCAAACAAAAAACTTATTTTCAAAAATTTTATTTCGATAGAAAATTTTGCCAAAATTTTATTTCGATAGAAAATTTTGTCAAAATTTTATTTCTATAGAAAATTGTTTCAAAATTTTATTTCGATAGACAATTGTTTCAAAATTTTATTTCGATAGAAAATTTTGTCAAAATTTTATTTCTATAGAAAATTTTGTCAAAATTTTATTTCTATAAAAAATTTTGTCAAAATTTTATTTCGCTAGAAAATGTTGTCAAAATTTTATTCCGATAGAAAATTTTGTCAAAATCATATTTCTAAAGAAAATTTTGCCAACATTTTATTTCGATAGAAAACTTTTGTCATAATTTTATTTCGATAGAAAATTTTGTCAAAATTTTATGTCGATAGAACATTTTGTCAAAATTTTATGTCGATAGAAAATTTTGTCAAAATTTTATTTCTATTGAAAATTTGTTAAAATTATATTTCTAGAGAAAATTTTGCCAAAATTTTATTTTGATAGAAAATTTTGTCAAAATTTTAATTCTACAGAAAATTTTGTGAACATTTTATGTCGATAGAAAATTTTGTCAAAATTTTGTTTCTATAGAAAATTTTGTCAAAAATTTATTTCAATAGAAAATTTTGTCAAAATTTTATTACGATAGAAAATTTTGTCAAAATTTTATGTCGATAGAAAATGTTGTCAAAATTTTATTTCTATAGAAAATTTTGTCAAAATTTTTTTCCGATAGAAAATTTTGTCAAAATTTTATTTCTAAAGAAAATTTGTCCAAATTTTATTTCTATGGAAAATTTTGTCAAAATTTTATCACAATTTTATTTCTATAGAAAATTTTGTCAAAATTTTGTTTACATAGAAAAATTTGTCAATATTTTATCAAAATTTTATTTCTATAGAATTTTTTGTCAAAATTTTATCAAAATTTTATTTTATAGAAAATTTTTTCAAAATTTTATTTCGATAGAAAATTTTGTCAAAATTGTATTTCTATAGAAAATTTTGTCAACAGTTGATCAAAATTTTATTTCTATAGAAAATTTTGTCAAAACTTTATTTCTATAGAAAATTTTGTAAAAGTTTTATTTCGATAGAAAATTTTGTCAAAATTTTATTTCTATAGAAAATTTTGTCAACATTTTATTTCCATAGAAAATTTTGTCAAAATTTAATTTCGATAGAAAATTTTGTCAAAATTTTATTTCTATAGACAATTTTGTCAAAATTTTATTTCTGTAGAAAATTTTGTCAAAATTTTATTTCTATAGAAAATTTGTTTAAATTTTATTTCTAAAGAAAATTTTTCAAAATTTTATTTCGATAGAAAATTTTGTCAAAATTTTATTTCTATGGAAAATTTGTTCAAATTTTATTTCTATAGACAATTTTGTCAAAATTTTATTTCTATAGAAAATTTGTTCAAATTTTATTTCTATAGAAAATTTTTTCAACATTTTATTTCTATAGAAAATTTTGTCAAAATTTTATTTCTATAGAAAATTTTGTCAAAATTTTATTTCGATAGAAAATTTTGTCAAATTTTTTTTCGTGTGGAAAATTTTGTCAAAATTTTATTTCTATAGAAAATTTTGTCAAAATTTTATTTCTATAGAAAATTTTGTCAAAATTTTATTACGATAGAAACTTTTGTCAAAATTTTATTTTTGTTATTGATATTGTTGACCTTTTCATTTTAATTTTTATGATTTTTTATCTCATAATCTCGGCTATGGGTCTATAAACTAAACTTGTAATTGTCAAGTTTTCAAGGATTTTTTCCGCTGTCTTGTTACTTCGTTGTCTGTTTTTCTACTGAAAAATTTTATTTCTATATATAATTTTGTCAAAATTTGATATAATTTTGTCAAAATTTTATCAAAATTTTATTTCTATATAAAATTTTGTCAAAATTTTATTCCGATAGAAAATTTTGTCAAAATTTTATTTCTATAGAAAATTTGTCCAAATTTTATTTCTATAGAAAATTTTGTCAAAATTTTATTCCGATAGAAAATTTTGTCAAAATTTTATTCCGATAGAAAATTTTGTCAAAATTTTATTTCTATAGAAAATTTGTCCAAATTTTATTTCTATGGAAAATTTTGTCAAAATTTTATTTCTATAGAAAATTTGTCCAAATTTTATTCCGATAGAAAATTTTGTCAAAATTTTATTCCGATAGAAAATTTTGTAAAAATTTTATTCCGATTGTTTTTGTTGTTTTCGTTCAGTCGTTTTGTTTTTAAATGCATATATCATCTGTGATGCGTATTTAGACTGATTGTCTGTACGAGGTACACATAGTGTACCGTAGTACATGTAATGATATAATGGCATTATTTATTAGCCTATCATTTTTTTTGTCAAAATTTTATTTCTATAGAAAATTTTATCAAAATATTATTTCTTAGAAAATTTTGTCAAAATTTTATTTCTGTAGAAATTTTTGTCAAAATTTTATTTCTATAGAAACTTTTGCCAAAATTTTATTTCGATAGAAAATTTTGGCAAAATTTTATTTCTATAAAAAATTTTGTTAGTTGGAGTGAAATAGTTTGCAAAATCTACCAAAACAACAAGAATTCTACCAAATAGTAAAAAATCTACCATTTTTAGTAGAATTATACCAACTGTAGCAACCGTGGTTGTAGGTCACAGCTCCAATAAGTTAATCAAGTAAACTGGTCTCCACGTTTAATTTACATTATTATTTAAATTTTTTGTTTATTATTTTAAATATTTTTATTATATTTTTATTAATTTATTTTATTCCGTTCCAAATTTAATAAATTAAATTAAATAAATTTCATTTAATACAAAATTCAATTATCATATTCAAATATTAGGCCTTTTAATCACTAATGACGTCATACTATAGACAATAGAATTGGTCAGTTATTATTTATTTCGAAATAAAATTGTGTATCCATATATGATAAAAAATATTAATGCCAACAAAATTGAGAATATTTAATGTCTGGTAGCAATTGTTCGATAAGATTAATGGTATCATAATAAAACTTTTTCACACTTTATATTGTAAATTGATTTTTGTTTTTTTTTTGCTTTAATTGCTACAATTTCGTTTTATAATCATTTCTGTTTAATTAAAAAAAATTTTAGCTCTTTTGAAATATTTATGAATTAATTTATTTCGCTATTATTAAGAAATTTTTTTGATTTCCAGCATATTATTATCACATTTCAAGCATTTAGATAATAAAATTCAAGATAATTATCATAAATAATTTACTTATATGTTTACTTTTTCGTTTTCAAATATTTTGTGTGTTTTTCAATGCTTTTTTATTATAGCCTTTTTTTTTAAAGAAAAATCACATTTTTTTCTAGTAACCACTCTTTTTTTTTTGTCTCAATATTTTTGAAGCATGAGATTTTAATTTTTCATATCTTTTTTGCTTAATGATTTGCTATAATACTATAATATTTTTTTTCACTTTTTGTTTAAGAAAAATTAGAATTAATTATTATATGTATTTTTTTTCGTTTTATTCTTCACTAGCTTTTCACCGTTTCATGTTAACCATTAATTAGAACATTTTCAACTGAATGCATTTAACAAGATTTTATGGGATTTCTAATTTTTCTCTGGTATTTGTTTTGTGTGAGTTTTTTCATTTTATTTGCAAATGAAAAAATTTGCAGTGAGATTGATTTTGGTTGATCATCAGGCAAAAGAGAGCACTCAAATGCATTTTTAAACAGAAAAAAAAGACGAAACTTACAAGAAATCAAATGGATGCCAGAGATGTGCAAGTGACTCTAAATTGGCATTGAATACGAAAATTTTGCGGCACTCATGGTACCCTTAATAGTAATAGGAGTATACGTGTGAGTTACTGTGTAAACACCATTATGTTGAATAGTCATAGGGAGACATGTTTTCGCGACGGAACAATACAAGAACCTTGTTGCACAAATTTTACGGCCTATATCCTAAAAAAAATACGTTAATTAGATTGAAAAGTCTGATTTTTCTTTATAAATTAAGCCTGCTTAGATGAACGAAAGTATTCGCTTCGGTTATGAGAAATTGGTCGTCAATATGCTCTTAGTCGTTTTAATCCAAATTCAAGAGAAATAAAAATATGCAATTTTTTTGTCTTTCGTTTTTTTTTTTTTAAGTTGAAAAAAGTGCCAGGTGTCAAAGCAGTCCTAACCCCTAGTGATGAATTTAAAACTGTAACAAACATTGGCAACACTATGTCATTTACCTGAAAAGAACTGAAATCGATTTTAAGTTGCCGATAGCCTACCAGTCAATACCCAGATTTTTAAGTCTCTATAGTTTTAATTTTTAATTATCCGAATTCGACTATAGTAAAAATATGATTGAATGTCGAGTTGTTTATCGTTTTATTTTAAGATAAAATAATTACCATGTGGCAACCGCCAAGCCTAATGGTGTGTTTAAAACATAATCAATCATTGGCAACACTAAGTCATTTACCAACAAGGAATTTCAATAGATTTTAATTGAGCGACTTTGAACTTCTCATAAAAAATACACATAACAGAAGTTAGTGTTGGCCCATCAACTATCGTGATGGATGTGTTTAAACACTTAACCCACTGTTATGGTTTGTCAACGTAAATTTGTGTGTGCGTGTGAAAAATTTCCCACGCCACACTGACAATTAGCAAATCAAAAAAAAAAAAAAAAAATTGGCAACAAGATTCAATGTAATCTCAACATGATGAGCCAAGTGAAATTGAAGAGACATGTATAACATGATAAAATAAAGTGTTGGTAAGTGAGAGAGAGAGAGTGACAGAGAATATACATTTTGTATTAGTATCTCAGTATGGTAGACTATAAGAAAAACAATTTTGAAATTTTTTTTTAAGAAGAGACAACCAATGCACTCCCTCTCCGCTACTTTTATATCTATTGAGAATACCATAGATCAACATTATGTAAACAAATGACGAAAATCCAATGCATTTAATACGATTTCATTGGGGAACATCTTGAATAATAGCTTTTCGAAAACCTATTACTTTGATATCATGTTACTCGTAATTATTGCTATAGTTTTGCAATAATAATCGATGATTAGCTAATAGATATAAAGTTTTGTTATTGTTTATTACGTTCAATTAATATGGTATTTCATAACAATCTAATTAAGCATATATTACAAACCAATATTTAATTGAGGTCGTTCTAATGATAATTCGAGGGGAAAACATTTCCAAATTCAAGAGAAAAGATGATGTACAGTGAGAGAAAAGATGATTCAATTTGTAAGAGGAAAATTCCCAAATGTTTTCTCCACAAAAAGTTAGCATAAAGGGCCCACAATTGAGTTATCTATCCCAGCCAGATCTATACTAAAGGCTGTGGAAAAGTTCATTCGCCCGAACTTAAACATGTACAGTCTAGGCGTGTATAGATTTGTATCTGGCGTTTTCTTTTCAATGGTTCTATTGATCAAGTTCCTAAATCTACTAATTAATTAATTGTAAATTAAGTTATCATGCATTTGGACGTTAATCGCCTGTTTCAGTATCAGGCTAACATGAAAAATAATTTTAATTTAATTTTGAAGAATTAAAGGAAAGGATGATTGGCCAAAACTTGCTCTATGAAAGAAAGAAATAAAATTTTTGCAAAATTTTTGCAAAATTTTATTTCTTTCTATATAAAATTTTAGCAATAATTTATTTCTATAGGAATTTTTTCAAAAATTTAGTTTTATACAAAATTTGTACAAAATGTTATTGCTATAAAAAATTTTGTCAAAATTATGTTTCTGTAGAAAATTTTTACAAAATTTTATTTTTATAGAAATTTTTGCAATTTTTTTTTTTACTGTAGAATATTTTTAAATTTTATTTCCATAGATAGGGTTGGCAACATTTTATTTCTTATAGAAAATTTGATCAAAATTTTATTTCTTAAAGAATTGTTTTTCCACAGCTGTTTTCTTATGGAAAATGTTGTTAAAATTTTATTTCTATAGAAAAATTGACTCGAAAGAATTGACGCGAGTCAAAGAGTCGAAAGAAAGAAATCAAATTTTTGCAAAATTTTATTTCTTTCTATAAAAAATTTTAGCAATAATTTATTTCTATAGAATTTTTTTGCAAAAGTTAATTTCTATAGAAAATTTGAAAGAAATTTTTGCAAAATTTTATTTCTGTCTATAAAAAATTTTAGCAATAATTTATTTCTATAGAAATTTTTTGAAAAATTTAATTTCTGTAGAAAATTTGAAAGAAAGAAATCAAATTTTTGCAAAATTTTATTTCTGCCTATAAAAAATTTTAGCAATAATTTATTTCTATAGAAATTTTTTGAAAAATTTAATTTGTGTAGAAAATTTTGTCAAAATTTTATTTCTGTAGAAAATTTTCGCAAAATTGTATTACTGTAGAAAATTGTTGCAAAATTTTATTACTATAGAATATTTTTGCAAAATTTTATATGTATATTTTATATACAAATTTTTTGCAAAAATTTATTTTTATACAAAATTTTTACAAAAATTTTATTTCTATAGAAAATTTTGTCAACATTTAGTTTCTGTAGAAAATTTTCGCAAAATTTTATTACTGTAGAACATTTTTGCAAAATTTTTTTACTGTAGAATATTTTTAAATTTTATTTCCATAGAAAGTTTTGCCAACATTTTATGTCTTATAGAAAATGTTTTCAAAATTTTATTTCTTAAAGAATTTTTTTTCCAAAGATTTTTTCTTATAGAAAATTTTGTTAAAATTTTATTTCCATAGAAAATTACGAGTCAAAGAGTCGAAAGAAAGAAATCAATTTTTTTTTTATTTCTATAAAAATTTTCATTCTATAGAAAATTTTAGAAATAATTTATTTCTATAGAAATTTTTTGGAAAATTTTATTTCTATAGACATCTTTGTCAACATTTTATTTCTGTGGAAAATTTTCGCAAAATTTTACTTCTGTAGAAAATTTTTGGAAAATTTTATTTCTATAGAAAAATTTTGCAAACATTTTATTTCTACAGAAAATGTTTACAAAAATTTTATTTCTATATAAAATTTTTGCAAAATTTTATTTCTTTAGAAGATTTTTTTTAGAATTAAAAGAAAGGATGATTGGTCAAAACTTGTTTTATGACTCTTTCGAGTCGCAAAAAACAAATCAAATTTTTGCAAAATTTAATTTCTTTATATAAAAATTTTCTTTCTATAGAAAATTTTGGCAATAATTTATTTCTATGGAATTTTTTGCAAAATTTTATTTCTATAGAAAATTTTGTCTAAATATTATTTCTGTAGAAAATTTTCGCAAAATTTTATTAAAGTAGAAAATTTTTGAAAAATTTTATTACTACAGAATATTTTTAAATTTTATTTCCATAGAAAGTTTTGTCAACATTTTATTTCTTATAGAAACTGTTTTAAAAATTTTATTTCTATAGAAAATTTTTGCAGAATTTTATTTCTGTAGACAATTTTTGCAAAATTTTATTTATATAGGAAATTTCTTCAATATTTTAATTCTATAGGAAATTTTCTCAAAATTTTGTTTCTATAGAAAATTTTTGCAAATTTTTATTTATATAGGAAATTTCCTCAATATTTTATTTCTATAGAAAATTTTTGCAACATTTTATTTCTAAAGAAATTTTTTGCAACATTTTATTTCTATAGAAAATTTTTGCAAATTTTATTTTTATAGAAAATGTTTGCAAGAATTTTATTTCTATAGAAAATGTCCATAAAATTGTATTTATGCAGACATTTTTGTCAACATTTCTATAAAAATTGTGTCAAAATTTTATTTCTGTAGGAAATTTTCGCAAAATTTTTTTACTGTAGAAAATTTTATTTTTATAGAAAATGTTTGCAAGAATTTTATTTCTATAGAAAATGTCCATAAAATTGTATTTATGCAGACATTTTTGTCAACATTTTATTTCTAGAGCAATTTTTGCAAAATTTTATTTCTATAAAAATTGTGTCAAAACTTTATTTCTGTAGGAAATTTTCGCAAAATTTTTTTACTGTAGAAAATTTTTGCAAAATTTTATTTCCATGGAATTTTTTGTCAAAATTTTATTTCTATAGAAATTTTTGTAAAAATTTTATTTTTATAGAAAATTTTTATAAATTTGTTTATTATATTTTCTGAAAATTCTATTTCTAATGAAATCTTTTGTAAAATTTTTTTGCAAAATTTTATTTCTATAGAAAATTTGTCCAAAATTTTATTTCAATAGAAAATTTTTTTTTATTACTGTAGAAAATTTTTATTCCATAATTTTATTTCTATAGAATTTTTTGCCAAAATTTTATTTCATTAGAAATTTATGTACAAATTTTATTTTTATAGAAAATTTTATCAAAAATTTATTTCTATACAAAATTTTTGCGAAATTTTATTTCTATAGAAATTTTTTCCAAAATTTTTATTTCCATAGAATTTTTTTGTCAAAATTTTATTTCATTAGAAAATGTTATCAACGTTTTTTTCTATGTAAAATTATTTCTATAGAAAATTTCCTCACAATTTTATTTCTATAGATTTTTTTTTTGCAACATTTTATTCCTATAGAAATTGTTTACAATATTTTCACACAATTTTATTTCTATAGAAAATTTTGTCAAAATGTTATTTCTATAGAAAACTTTGTCAAAATTTTATTTCTATAGACAATTCTTTCCAAAATTTATTTCTATAGAAAATTTTCTCCAAATTTTATTTCTAAAGAAAAGTTTTGCAAAATTTGATTTCTATAGAATTTTTTTTCAATATTTTAGTTTTATAACAAATTTTCACAAAATTGCATTTCTATAGAAAATTTTGTCAAAATGTTATTTCTACAGAAAATTTTCTCAAAATTTTATTTCTATAGAAAAATTTCTCAAATTTTGGAAAAATTTATTTCTATAGAATTTTTTCGAAATTTTATTCCCATACAAATTTTTTCTCAAAATTTTAAAATTTTGTTTAAATTTTCTTGGTATGGAAAATTTTTGTCAAAATATAATTTCTTTTGTAATTTTTCCCAAAATTTTATGTCTACAGGAAAATTTGTCTATTTTGGTCTTAATTTTATCTTTTTCTGCGTGTTTTATTGCTTTATTAAAAATGATCGAAATATCTTATTTCGGAATACTGTGCATTGTGCGCACTTCTATCTAATAAATCATAAAATATATTGTCAAAATTCATTACCATAGCCAATAAAAAATTTATTTGCCAAATCAGGTTTTATTTATATTATAAATATTTTTTAAACAAAAATTTTAGCTTTTTTTCGATACGTGGGATAGGAGGGGCTAAGAGTTAGTGTGAAACAAAAACACTTCCAAGTATTGCACTTAAACTTAAATTAAATATATAAACAAATGAATGAATAACAATTTTGCGAAAGGTCTGGTGTTAAAATGTATTTGTATTTTTTCCAGTTTTTTTGTGATTTTTTTAATAGCGTCAAAATGTAAACACATGACTATCGTGCTTACAAATGAACACAACAAGTGCAACGGCAATTGCTGTATGATTGATGCACCTCCTATTGCTAAACATTCACATGAATTTGTGCAAATATGAATAAAAATTCAATGGAAAATAAATAAAAATTCGAAATTATTCATAGACGTTGTGCATGCTGCTGAAGTCACTTCTCGTTGTATTGAACGATGTGAGAATACACTTTGAATAATGTAAATGTTATAAAAAAAACGATATGAGAAGAGTCTAATTGATAAGGGTAAACATTTTTGGACTTCAAGACGGTAAAAATTTTACTTGTAAAGCAAAATTTTCTAAAGAAAATTTTTCCAAAATTCAATTTCTGTAGACAATTTTTTCAAAATTTTATTCTTATAGAAAATTTTATTGCTTTGCAAAAATTACTCAAAATTTAATTTCTATAGAAAAATTTCTCAAAATTGTATCTCTATAATAATTTTATTTCAACTATTATTACATTAAAAAATATTTTTTTAAATTTTATTTCCATAGACAATTTCTCACAATTTAATTTGTATAGAAAATATTTTATAATTTTTTCTCAATAGAAAACTTCCTCAAAATTGTATTTCTATAAGAAAATTTTCTCAAAATTTTGGTTCCATCAAAAATCTTCATAAAATTTTATTTCTGTAGAAAACATTTCAATTTGTCAATCTGAGCTTCGTATATAAAAATGTTTTATTCACTTTTGATATTTCTTCCAGTATTTATAGCATGGACAATAAATTTTGATGAGCCATATTTTACATTGGATATTCACTTTGCAAAGGAGATCAAGTATTTCCAGTCCACTCGTATCATCGCCGATTGTTTGTCAACTATTGGGAATAATTTTATTGGACATTGACATTACAATTGATCGAAGTACAAAAGAGATCATAGTGAACCACAACTAATCGCTTGAATCCAAAACACAAAAATCACGTGTTGAATGTGGTACGTCAATCGGTTGGAAGATTGTTTCTTTTGTCTTCATTGAATGGCGAAAGTCAGGGTTAAGGAGCTTCACAACAAGCAATTGACCACAAGCTCTGGTTTAATGCAATATTAAACAGCACAACCAAAGCTTTATATTTTGATTAAAAATTTAAAACCAATTTAAAGTTTAACAAATGTCTTCAGTGGAGTTTTTTTATATGTTTTGTATTATTTTTTTAATATACTAAATTTTATATTCGTTTCATTTCATTTTATTTTAATTTTTTTTTATTTTATTTTATTTTTTTCATTTCATTTCATTTCATTTCATTTCATTTCATTTCATTTCATTTCATTTCATTTCATTTCATTTCATTTCATTTCATTTCATTTCATTTCATTTCATTTCATTTCATTTCATTTCATTTCATTTCATTTCATTTCATTTCATTTCATTTCATTTCATTTCATTTCATTTCATTTCATTTCATTTCATTTCATTTCATTTCATTTCATTTCATTTCATTTCATTTCATTTCATTTCATTTCATTTCATTTCATTTCATTTCATTTCATTTCATTTCATTTCATTTCATTTCATTTCATTTCATTTCATTTCATTTCATTTCATTTCATTTCATTTCATTTCATTTCATTTCATTTCATTTCATTTCATTTCATTTCATTTCATTTCATTTCATTTCATTTCATTTCATTTCATTTAATTTAATTTAATTTAATTTAATTTAATTTAATTTAATTTAATTTAATTTAATTTAATTTAATTTAATTTAATTTAATTTAATTTAATTTAATTTAATTTAATTTAATTTAATTTAATTTAATTTAATTTAATTTAATTTAATTTAATTTAATTTAATTTAATTTAATTTAATTTAATTTAATTTAATTTAATTTAATTTAATTTAATTTAATTTAATTTAATTTAATTTAATTTAATTTAATTTAATTTAATTTAATTTAATTTAATTTAATTTAATTTAATTTAATTTAATTTAATTTAATTTAATTTAATTTAATTTAATTTAATTTAATTTAATTTAATTTAATTTAATTTAATTTAATTTAATTTAATTTAATTTAATTTAATTTAATTTAATTTAATTTAATTTAATTTAATTTAATTTAATTTAATTTAATTTAATTTAATTTAATTTAATTTAATTTAATTTAATTTAATTTAATTTAATTTAATTTAATTTAATTTAATTTAATTTAATTTAATTTAATTTAATTTAATTTAATTTAATTTAATTTAATTTAATTTAATTTAATTTAATTTAATTTAATTTAATTTAATTTAATTTAATTTAATTTAATTTAATTTAATTTAATTTAATTTAATTTAATTTAATTTAATTTAATTTAATTTAATTTAATTTAATTTAATTTAATTTAATTTAATTTAATTTAATTTAATTTAATTTAATTTAATTTAATTTAATTTAATTTAATTTAATTTAATTTAATTTAATTTAATTTAATTTAATTTAATTTAATTTAATTTAATTTAATTTAATTTAATTTAATTTAATTTAATTTAATTTAATTTAATTTAATTTTTTAGTGCAATTTTAAGTAATTATTACTTAATAAGAAATTAAAAAAATTTTAAATGTGGTCATACCTTAAGTAGTGTTCAGTTAATGTAACGAATCAGATGGTTTATCTAAATAGTTATCCAAGGCCTAGCTGTATTTTTCAGTTTCCTAACAAGGATGATTGATGGATGTCACGGCATAGAGGTTGTTCACATTAAAATCAGTTACACCATTGCTTCTCCTTGGACATTGCATCGCACAAGCCAAAATAAACAAAAATCCAAATTTGTGATTTGATGATAGCGGTTGCATACAATTCTATAGACACATTAAAACAATTAGCTATAAGCCAACCAGCTAGCTGTATTAGTCGAGGGTGGATAAAGAATTGTTTCTTTACAAGGTTCACTTATTCACTTTTTTTTTTTAAATCACAGTTTGTTTGTAAAGAAATCGTGAGGAATTTTTTATAAAATCAAAGCCAAAGAAAAAATGCGTTTTTTTTTTAAATACGCATGACCTTTATTACTTTTAGCTTTTCTTATTTTTTTGGGCCACGGTGGCGATGTACGAGCGATATATTTTCACATGTTAAGTTCACTAGCACTTTGCCAATGTCTTGTGTATTGGCTTTTATGTTAGCTTTCTATTGAATATCAATCAACGTTGTATATATATTTTTTTTCGTTTTAAAACATTTTTTAATAATTTCTTTTTTTTTGTATTTCTTTTATTTTTGGTTTGGTTTCATTAAAGCAACCATTTGTTACACTAACATTGAAATTTACTAACAATAAAGTTTTTGTTTTGTTGTTGTTGTTGTTGCTGTTGAAGGCAGGGAACAACTTTGCAATTGCAACTACTCGTACATATTGATGACCGTTATTTGAGGCCGTTTGTTAACAACTGAATTTGCATCTTTCACATATCAAAGATATGAATTTTCGTAATCAAGCTCTCACTCCCTCTCTCATTCTCTTACCATAATACAAGAGAGACGTATTCAACGATCAGTTATTATAAATCAGCTGTTTGTTATTGTTTGCTGTGGTGGTTGTATGGTATGGTGAATTTTTAACTTACTCAACACATGAGTAACATGTATTAAAGACCTCTCACAACAATATTGTATAAGGGGTGTATACAATACAAAGAAAGAAACATATGCAATACACATATGTACATATATATTGCTTATTAACTGATTATACGAGGGAGTTATATTTATTAGTAGTAATTATTAATCAAAACTATTATGTTATATAGTCGAATGTTATGTTGATATTATGTTACTTGGACATACGTGAAAATGTTGATTTAGTTTAAAACAAAGTCTTCTCTTAACTGAATGGACTGGCTTCCGATCAGGGTTGCCACACAAGTAAAAAATTGGTCCACCAAAATTTGAAGAAAAATCTACCATAAGTCTTCTGATTTAAATTTAAACTTTGTGATCAAATTTCGAGGGTTGAAAGAAAGTTTTTTGAAGAAGTCATATAAAATTTCAAAAAAATTTTAAAATTGTCATTATTAACAAGTTATTTTAATTTGACGATTTTAGATGGAAGCAATAAAGCAATGTTGCTACTAGGATGCCTTACCATGTGCTATGTATCAAAAGAGAGCCAAATCTATCTAACACCAGAAATTAATATTTTTGGAGGTATTGGCTAAATATAATTGAGAAGCACCCTTAGGAAGCGGTGCAAAAATCCAAGGCTGCATTGACAGCCCCAAAAAATCTCCATCCGAACATAGTTATCATTCCATATGAATATTGTGGAAATTATATGAATGCTATAGAAATTGAATTTATAAAAGAGATATTGATCTACATTTTCTTTGATGAGGGAATATTTTGAAAATTTTAACAAAACGCTAAGAATTTTACATTTCTACCAAACAATACAAAATCTATAATTTTTGGTAGATATCTACTATCTGTGGCAACCGTGCTTGTGATACTTTAACTGTTTTAACTGTTCAAAAAATAGTGATTTCGATTCCGATTTAATTAAATTTTCAAATTTGTATTCTATTCAAATTTATCATTATTTTTTTTTTTCGCGGCTACTAAATATTCCATGTCCACCATTTCGCATACTTAATGTGGTGGCCATGATTTTGCATGTTCATAATATTAAACATACGCTTTGGTGACCTCTAAAAGGCATGCATAGTTAATTCATACTCATCATACGCACCAAGGATTCTCTAAAAAAATAAAAATTGTTTAAAATATTCCAAAAAATATTAAAAAAAGAAAAAGTTAAATGAATTACCAAAAGCCCTTGTAATGGCACAAAAACATTTAACTATGAAAAAACACACTCAGGCGATAACATAAAAAACTACTAATTTGGATTTACTAGAAATTCCGATAGTGGCCGTTTTTGGAAATAAGCAACTTGATAATATCATCAATTGCTCTTGAGATAATCCTGTTCAGGCCATAAGTCTAAGTACTTGGCCTATCAACCTGGTAGCCAACAGACGATGGTGAAGCTTGAAAACCAAAAAAGTTAAATTTGGAAATGTTTAGTTTTTTAGTAGCCTTGAATTTAAATTTATCATTATTTTTTTTTTTCGCGGCTACTAAATATTCCATGTCCACCATTGCGCATACTTAATATGGTGGCCATGATTTTGCATGTTCATAATATTAAACATACGCATGGGTGACCTCTTAAAGTCATGCATAGTTAATTCATATTCATCATACGCACCAAGGGATTCTCTAAAAAAATTGTTAAAAATATTCCAAAAAATATTAAAAAATTAAAAAAAGAAAAAGTCAAATGAAATACCAAAAGCCCTTGTAATGGCACAAAAACATTTAACTATGAAAAAAAAAAACACACTCAGGTGATGACATAAAAAACTACGAATTTGGATCTGATAGAAATTTCGATAGTGGCCGTTTATGGAAATAAGCAACTTGATAATATCATCAATTGCTCTTTAGATAATCCTGTGCAGGCCATAAATCTAAGTACTTGGCCTATCAACCTGGTAGTCAACAGACGATGGTGAAGCTCGAAAACCAAAAAAGTTAAATTTGCAAATTTTTAGTTTGTTAGTAGCCTTGAATTTAAATTTATCATTAATTTTTTGTTTTTTTTTTCGCGGCTACTAAATATTCCATGTCCACCATTGCTCATGTTTTATATGGTGATCATGACTTTGCATGTTCATAATATTAAACATACGCATGGGTGACCTCTTAAAGACATGCATAATTAATTCATATTCATCATACGCATCAAGGGATTCTCTAAAAAATCTGTTAAATATATTTCAAAAAAATTTAAAAATTAAAAAAGAAAGTTCTTTATTGGCACAATACGTCTCTGGAACACTCTACCACCCGATATACAATGCATCAGCAACGCATCATCTTTTAAGAAGAGTATTCAAAATTTATTTCAAAATTAGAATATTTCATTAAAAATTTGCTTGTATATATAATATAGTATCACAATTTCAATTTCAATCATCAATAATACAATGCAATTGAATATTAAAAGTAATTTCTATATATATATATATATATTTTTCTATTATTATTAATACAATTTTTATTTATTCTAATTTTAATTTATTTTCTTTTTATCTTTAAATTTAATTACTGTACTAATTATTAATCGGAGATGTTTTAACATTTATAATCCTGCACTGTAATTATAAGATTTTAATCTTGTTGTGTAGGTACCCAATAAAATGAAATGAATGAAAAAAATAATAAATGAATTACCAAAAGTCCTTGTAATGGCACAAAAACATTTAACTATGAAAAAAACACACTCAGGCGATAACATAAAAACTACGAATTTGGATTTACTAGAAATTTCGATAGTGGCCGTTTTTGGAAATAAGCAACTTGATAATATCATCAATTGCTCTTGAGATAATCCTGTTCAGGCCATAAGTCTAAGTTCTTGGCCTATCAACCTGGTAGCCAACAAACGAGGGTGAAGCTTGAAAACCAAAAAAGTTAAATTTGCAAATTTTTAGTTTTTTAGTAGCCTTGAATTTAAATTTATCATTAATTTTTTTTTTTCGCGACTACTAAATATTCCATGTCCACCATTGCGCATACTTAATATGGTGATCATGATTTTGCATGTTCATAATATTAAACATACGCATGGGTGACCTCTTACAGGCATGCATAATTAATTCATATTTATCATACGCACCAAGGGATTCTGTAAAAAAAAAATTGTTAAATAAAAGAAAAAATAATAAATGAAATATCATAAGCCCTTGTAGTGGCAAATAACTTTAAAATACAACGATGATGGCGATAACATACAAAACTACGAATTTGGATCTGATAGAAATTTCGATAGTGGCCGTTTATGGAAATAAGCAATACGATAATATCATCAATTGCTCTTGAAATACTTCTGATCCCGGGGTGAGAGTAAGTATTTGTCCTATCAACCACGTACCTATCACACAATGGTGAAGCGTGTAAAAACCAAAAAGCTAAAATTACAAATTTGTATTCTGTTAGTAGTCTTGAATCAGTTTTTCAACTTGAAACTCGAACTTATCAAGAATGTTTAATTTCTTATTTCTTGTTTCGCAGTTAATAAATATTCCATGTCCACTATTTCGCATACTTAATATGGTGGATATGATTTACCATATTCCATAATATTAAACATACGCATGGGTGACCCATAATTTATTCATATTCATCATACGCACCAAGGGATTCTCTAAAAATCTATTTATAATACAGTATACATGAACAAAAACAAAACAAGTATATACGGCCGTAAGTTCGGCCAGGCCGAAGCTTATGTACCCTCCACCATGGATTGCGTAGAAACTTCTACTGAAGCCGATGGCAAGGTATTTTAAAACTTCCTAACACCGTAATATATACCACATAGTCCATACATGGTATATATTAAACTAAAAAAGGCCGATTAATAATGTATATAACTAAGTTTAAAGTTTCTTAAAGTTTAACAAAATAAAATTTTGACAACATTTTCTATAGAAGTAAAATTTTGACTAAATTTTCTATAGAAATAAAATTTTGACAAAATTTTCTATAGAAATAAAATTTTGACAAAATTTTCTGTAGAAATGACATTTTGACAATGTTTTCTATAAAAATAAAATTTTGGTAGATTATTTTTTGCTCGAGTGGCAACCATGACTATGAACCGATATGGACCAATTTTTGTGTGATTGGGGATCGGCTATATATAACTATAGACCGATATGGACCAATTTTGGCATGGTTCGGATCGGATGAATTTTGCTCCTCCAAGAGGCTCCGGAAATCAAATCTGGAGAACGGTTTATATGGGGGCTATATATAATTATGGACCGATATGGACCAATTCTTGCGTGTTTGTTAGAGACCACATTCTAACACCACGTTGCAAATTTCAACCGGATCGGATGAATTTTGCTCATCCAAGAGGCTCCGGAGATCAAATCTGGGGAACGGTTTATATAGGGGCTATATATCATTATGGACCGATATGGACCAATTCTTGCGTGTTTGTTAGAGACCACATTCTAACACCATGTTCCAAATTTCAACCGGATCGGATGAAGTTTGCTCCTCCAAGAGGCTCCGGAGGACAAATCTGGGGATCGATTTATATGGGGGCTATATATAATTATGGAACGATGTGGACCAATTTTTGCATGGTTGTTAGAGACCATATAATAACACCATGTACCAAATTTCAACCGGATCGGATGAATTTTGCTCCTCTAAGAGGCTCCGGAGGTCAAATCTGGGGATCGATTTATATGGGGGCTATATATAATTAAGGACCGATATGGACCAATTCTTGCATGGTTGTTAGAGACCATATACTAACACCATGTACCAAATTTCAGCCGGATCGGATGAAATTTGCTTCTCTTAGAGCAATCACAAGCCAAATTTGGGGGTCCGTTTATATGGGGGCTATACGTAAAAGTGGACCGATATGGACCAATTTTTGCATGGTTGTTAGAGACCATATACGACCACCATGTACCGAATTTCAGCCTGATCGGATGAAATTTGCTTCTTTTAGAGCAATCGCAAGCCAAATTTGGGGGTCCGTTTATCTGGGGGCTATACGTAAAAGTGGACCGATATGGACCAATTTTTGCATGGTTGTTACAGACCATATACTAACACCATGTACCAAATTTCAGCCGGATCGGATGAAATTTGCTTCTTTTAGAGCAATCACAAGCCAAATTTGGGGTTCCGTTTATATGGGGGCTATACGTAAAAGTGGACCGATATGGCCCATTTGCAATACCATCCGACCTACATCAATAACAACTACTTGTGCCAAGTTTCAAGTAGATAGCTTGTTTCGTTCGGAAGTTAGCGTGATTTCAACAGACGGACGGACGGACGGACGGACGGACGGACATGCTCAGATCGACTCAGAATTTCACCACGACCCAGAATATATATACTTTATGGGGTCTTAGAGCAATATTTCGATGTGTTACAAACGGAATGACAAAGTTAATATACCCCCCATCCTATGGTGGAGGGTATAAAAAAACCAAAAAAAAAGAAAATAATTAAAGTCTATACCAAAAATCCTTTTAATGCGAAACAAATTAAAAATACAACAACAAAAAACGCACACAAAATAATCCCCTTCAGTGCTAAGGTGAATTAATGATTTTTTTTTTCAAATTCTTTAATTAAAGACCACAACATTTTTTAAGTCCATACTTAAACATACATGAATATCAGATTACTCACTTCATTCCTTTGGCTCTTATTCTTTAAATATCTGAGGATATTGTTAAAGTCTACAACCTACAACGACCATTGATAAATGGCTAAGGGAGCAATGAAGACGAACAAAGGGAAGACCCTACATTGAAGGATAGAACATTAAATTCACCTGGTATAAATAAATCAACCCTCATTTCATCATTTGAAAATAAGTTGTAGGAAAATTCTTCTTACTAAGGATTCGAAATCAATGTGAGGGAAGAAGAAATATTTAATTGTTTATTTTCGTATGGTTGGTATGGAGAATAAACTGATTCTTGATGAAAATCACAGAATACATATTACCCAAGTGGAAACGAGTATGCCTGTGTGAAAATTGTTTTCAGATTTATGTAGGTGTATATGAAGTTCTTAATGACAATTTCAATTATGAATAGCAAGAGAAATCTTCTAGAGACCAAGTAAATTGGGTAGAAATTCAACAAGTCCCTCGTTATGTACAAGAACTTTTAAAATAATTTTTTTTAATTTGAGAATTTCTAAAAAGTACTTCGAAATGGTCAATGGTATAAAAAATTACACTGTTCCCCATAATGAAAATAAAATTTTGACAAAATTTACTATAGAAATAAAATTTAGACAAAATTTTCTATTAAAAAAAAAATTGACAAAATTTTTTGTATAACTAACATTTCGACAAAATTTCCTATAGAAATAAAATTTTAACAAAATTTCCTATAGAAATAAAATTTTGACAAAATTTTCTATATAACTAAAATTTTGACATAATTTTCTATAGAAATAAAATTTTGACAAAATTTTCTATAGAAATAAAATTTTGACAAAATTTTCTATAGAAATAAAATTTTGACAAAATTTTCTGTAGAATTAAAATTTTGACAAAATTTTCAATAAAAATAAAATTTTGACAAAATTTTCAATTGAAATAAAATTTTGGCGAAATTTTCTGTATAATTAAAATTTTTACAAAATTTTGTATAGAAATAAAATTTTGACCAAATTTTCTGTAGAATTAAAATTTTAACAAAATTTTCTGTAGAATTAAAATTTTAACAAAATTTTCTGTAGAATTAAAATTTTAACAAAATTTTCTGTAGAATTAAAATTTTGACAAAATTTTCTATAGAAATAAGATTTTGACAAATCTTTTTATATAAATAACATTTTGACAAAATTTTCTATAGAAATAAAATTTTGGACAAAAATTTCGCTAGAAATAACATTTTGACAAAATTTTCTATCTAACTAAAATTTGACAAAATTTTCTATCTAACAAAAATTTGACAAAATTTTCTATAGAAAAAAATTTTGACAAAAATTTTTATAGAAATAAAATTTTGACAAAATTTTCTATAAAAAAATTTTTTGGCAAAATTTTCTATAGAAATAAAATTTTGACAAAATTTTCTGTAGAATTAAAATTTTGACAACATTTTGTAGAATTAAAATGTTGACAAAATTTTCTATAGAAATAAGATTTTGACAAAATGTTCTATAGAAATAAGATTTCGACAAAATTTTCTATAGAAATTAGATTTTGACAAAGCTTTCTATATAAATAAAATTTTGACAAAATTTTCTATAGAAATAAAAATTTTGGACAAAACTTTCGATAGAAATAAAATGTTGACAAAATTTTCTGTAGAATTAAAATTTTGACTAATTTTTTCTTACATAAATAACTAAAATTTGACAAAATTTTCTATATAACAAAAATTTTGACAAAATTTTCTATAGAAATATAATGTTGACAAAATTGTCTATAGAAATAAAATTTTGTCAAAATTTTCTACAGAAATAAAGATTTCTTTACAAATGAAATTTTGACAAAATTTTGTATAGAAATAAAATTTTGTCAAAATTTTCTATAGAAATTAAATTTTGGACAAAACTTTCGATAGAAATAAAATGTTGACAAAATTTTCTATAGAAATAAAAATTTTACAAAATTTTCTGTAGAATTAAAAATTTGACACAATTTTCTATAGAAATAAAATTTTGACAAAATTTTCCTATAGAATTAAATTTTTTACAAAACTTTCCTATTGAATTAAAATTTTGAAAAAATTTTCTATAGAAATAAGATTTTGACAAAATGTTCTATAGAAATAAGATTTCGACAAAATTTTCTATAGAAATTAGATTTTGACAAAGCTTTCTATATAAATAAAATTTTGACAAAATTTTCTATAGAAATAAAAATTTTGGACAAAACTTTCGATAGAAATAAAATGTTGACAAAATTTTCTGTAGAATTAAAATTTTGACTAATTTTTTCTTACATAAATAACTAAAATTTGACAAAATTTTCTATATAACAAAAATTTTGACAAAATTTTCTATAGAAATATAATGTTGACAAAATTGTCTATAGAAATAAAATTTTGTCAAAATTTTCTACAGAAATAAAGTTTTCTTTACAAATGAAATTTTGACAAAATTTTGTATAGAAATAAAATTTTGTCAAAATTTTCTATAGAAATTAAATTTTGGACAAAACTTTCGATAGAAATAAAATGTTGACAAAATTTTCTATAGAAATAAAAATTTTACAAAATTTTCTGTAGAATTAAAAATTTGACACAATTTTCTATAGAAATAAAATTTTGACAAAATTTTCCTATAGAATTAAATTTTTTACAAAACTTTCCTATTGAATTAAAATTTTGAAAAAATTTTCTATAGAAATAAAATTTTGACAAAATTTTCTGTAGAATTAACATTTTGACAAAATTTTCTATAGAAATAAAATTTTTGACAAAACTTTTTATAGAAATAAAATTTTGGACAAAACTTTCGATAGAAATAAAATGTTGACAAAATTTTCTGTGGAATTAAAATTTTGACAAAATTTTCTATAGAAATAAAATTTTGGACAAAATTTTCTATAAAAATAAAAATTTGACAAAATTTTCTATATAACTAAAATTTTGACATAATTGTCTATAGAAATAAAATTTTGACAAAATTTTCTATAGAAATAAAATTTTGGACATAACTTTCGATAGAAATAAAATGTTGACAAAATTTTCTGTGGAATTAAAATTTTGACAAAATTTTCTATATAACTAAAATGTGACAAAATTTTCTATATAACTAAAATTTGACAAAATTTTTTATATAAATAAAATTTTGACAAATTTTTCTATAGATATAAAATTTTGACAAAATTTTCGATAGAAATAAAAATTTTACAAAATTGTCTGTAGAATTACAATTTTACAAAATTTTCTGTAGAATTAAAATTTTGACACAATTTTTTATAGAAATAAAATTTTGACAAAATTTTCCTATAGAATTAAAATTTTGACAAAATTTTCTATAGAAATAAAATTTTGGACAAAACTTTTTTAGAAATAAAATTTTGACAAAATTTTCTGTGAAATTAAATTTTTGGCAATTTTTTTTCTAACATATATAACTAAAATTTGACAAAATTTCCTATATAACAAACATTTTGACAAAATTTTCTATAGAAATATAATATCGACAAAATTGTTTATAGAATTAAAATTTCTTATTTTTATCTTATTTCTAAAGAAATAAAGTTTTCTTTACAAAAGAAATTTTGACAAAATTTCTTATAGAAAAAAAGATTTTGACAAAATTTTGTATAGAAATAAAATTTTGTAAAAATTTTCTATAGAAATTAAATTTTGGGCAAAACTTTCGATAGAAATAAAATGTTGACAAAATTTTCTGTGGAAATAAAATGTTGACAAAATTTTCTGTGGAAATAAAATTTAAGAAAATTTTCTATATAACTAAAATTTTACAAAATTTTCTATATAACAAAAATTTTAACAAATTTTTCTATAGAAATAAAATTTTGACAAAATATTCTATAAAAATAAAAATTTTACAAAATTTTCTGTAGAATTAAAATTTTGACACAATTTTTTATATAAATAAAATTTTGAAAAACTTTTCTTATAGAATTAAAATTTTCCTATTGAATTAAAATTTTGACAAAATTAAAATTTTGAAAAAATTTCTGTGAGAATTAAAATTTTGACAAAATTTTCTATAGAAATAAAATTTTGGACAAAACTTTCTATATAAATAAAATTTTGGATAAAACTTTCGATAGAAATAATATTTTGGACAAAACTTTCGATAGAAATAAAATTTTGGACAAAACTTTTGATAGAAATAAAATTTTGGACAAAACTTTCTATAGAAATAAAATTTTGGATAAAACTTTCGATAGAAATAATATTTTGGACAAAACTTTCGTTAGAAATAAAATTTTGGACAAAACTTTTTATAGTAATAAAATTTTGGCAAATTTTCTATATAACTAAAATGTTAAAAAATGTTCTATATAACAAAAATTTTGACAAAATTTTCTATAGAAATATAATTTTGACAAAATTGTCTATAGAAATAAAATTTTGACAAAATTTTCTATAGAAATAAGGTTTTCTTTTCAAATGAAATTTTGACAAAATTTCTTATGGAAATAAAATTTTGACAACATTTTCTATAGAAAAAAAATTTTGACAAAATTTTCTATGGAACTAAAATTTTGACAAAATTTTCTATAGAAATAAAATTTTGACAAAATTTTCTATAGAAATAAAATTTTGACAAAATTTTCTATAGAAATTAGATTTTGACAAAAAGGTGAATATTTGTTGTTGTTGAAGATAGGAAAATATCTACCGTCTATCGTCATTCGTAGAGAGAGCTATACTCTCTACACTCTCATTAGAATGTGCGACATTAGTTTCTCCAACTAATTTTAAGCTTCCATTAAATATGCCCGTCCATTTAAAAGATAACAATAACGTTATTTTGCCATACGATACGTTCATACTAATCCATCTATCCATTATCTTTAACAATCATGGCTTCACTACTACTATCTAACATCGGTCAGAACAATAACAACATCGGCAATATTAATGCCACTATTTTTGGCGCCTGTTGTTGACAAGCAACTAAAAACTAATCAAGTGCCCAAAGGATATCCAAATAGGTGACATTTCAATGGACAACAAACTCTATTTGAGTTCAGAGCAAAAACAGTAACAGCAAACAATAAGCAAAAATGGCAAAAATAAATCGGCTTTAAACCAATAGGGATGTTGTATGGTAGGTACATACATTCAAATATGTGCATGTCAACCAAATAACAACAGCAACAACAACAGTAAACCCTAAAGTACTGTTATGTCACTTGTTAGTATGTACCATACCCTCTCTATGCATATGTGAAGGAGAATACTAAAGAGCTAGCATGTTGACGTCAATATTTATAACAGACAAGCATTCTACCAACATCCTGTAAAGTGTTGGGGCCAACACACACACACACATTCATATGTAAACATATAGAGAAAGTATTCAAAAGAGCCAGAGAGCCATATAAATTTTATGTAAGTATGTTTGTTGGGTGTTGTTTATGAGTTTGTTGGAGCGTGAATGTTAATCTACAGTACTTCACAATAATTACACTCTCAATAAACGAAATGTACTTTCTCACATACATACATAAAAATGAATTTATATTTAAAAATACTTGTGTATGTATTTATCCTTGTTGATTATGGTATGTAAAATGGTGACGATTTTTGCATCACCTCTCCCCTCCCATAGTCCTGAAAAAAATATAAAATAGGAGAATAATTATATAAACACATGTGCAAAAATACAAGTTCCAGGCGGTTATGAATTTGAAATATACTTTTTTTTTTAATTATTGACAGCTGTTATGGCCCTTTTCGCTATATTGATGTTGTAGAGAAAAAAGGGGCGAGAATGAAAGCCTAGTAAAGATCTGTTTAATGAATGTGCCATGAAAATTTAATTATGAAAAGTAAACTTATGGGTCGTTCACATTTAAAGATTAATTGTGGGAAATTATGTTTGTGGCATAATAAATATTTATATTTATTCCAATTGACAAATTGAGATAAAAGTATTAATAGCGTTATAGACCCTGAGAAAATAGTCAGTGAATCTTGCTAAAACCTATTTAAATTTATTTTTAGTTCATTAAAATTATTAGATTTAATTAATTTGTGCCGAAGGCGAGACTTTTTTCTTTATATTCTTTATTTTTTTCATGAACTAAAAGTGATAACAGAAAATTTTATACAATTTTGTTAAATTTTTAATATCATACAACATTTCATATTTTTCTAAAATGTGTGCACACAAAATAATATTATAATTTTTGAACTTACAATACATTGTTGTTAAAGACAATTTTTAAGTTCAACAAAATTTTTGTTACTATAACAAAATTGGTTGCTAATGTGACAAAATATTATTAAGATCGTAATTGTATTTACAAATTACGTTGTTAGGTCAAATTTAAACATAATTTTAATTGTATTGACAAGAAAATTCATTCATTTTTTTTTGTGTAAATTTTATTTAATTTATTTTATTGTATTTATTTATTATATTGACATGATTCTAAACAGAGTGAATTTAGTTAAACGTGTATGTCGAAGTATAACGATTCGATAGACGCATAAATAATTTTTAACTCCAATTTTTTTCCTTCAAAATAATAAATTTTCTTAAAAAAACAGAAAAAGAATATTATATTTAATAAAGTATTAACATATTTGTATTAATATGTTACAATTATTAAAATATCTTATTTAAAATTATCTAAACTAAACCTACATATTCTTTCGTGGTAGGTTAATTTTTTTGGGGTGGAAAAAAATTACAGTTCTACCATGTCCTGTAGAATAATTTGCCTATTTCCTCTGTAGTAACAGCTTATGTTAAAGTCCAGCATTTTCGTAATGTCAAACGTATTTATTATAGAGGTAACAGAGAACGGCTCAATTTGGATAGTGATATTGAGCAGTAAATGATGTAGTGAGAGAGTTGGTTTCATTTTACATTGGGAGAGAGAATGTTTCCCTTTTACAGCAGCAAGCAAGCAATAAATGCATGTACTCATATTTCGCAGGTAGAATTAAAACAAACAGTGCAAAATAAGAGTAATGATACGATCTCCAATGTGGGTTTCATGTTATATTGAGAGAGAGCATCTCTTTTACAGCAGCAAAAGAACTATAAAGGTATGTAAGTTACTAATGTTTTACAGGTGGAAATCAAGACTAACAGTGCACAATAAGAATAATGGATACAATCTCCAATAAGGGAAAACATAAACAAAGACGTATGACCACACGCATACACATATGCATCTACAAAAATTATCACAGAGCTGTAAAAAGCGAGTTTTAAGTACCAAGACCTCTGTGGCCGTATAGTGTACTTTGAAAGAGATTTTGTTGAAATCCACCAAGAAAAAAGTTCATATTTCCCAAATTCAAATGTTCTGAAATCAATTGAGATTATAAATGGAACAGTAAATATTTTTTTTTAATATTTCCAGTAAAAACTTTCAAGAGAGTAAAAATATATTTTGTTCTCTTTACGAAATTTAAAAGAATTATGTCGAACGTCTTACAATCACGGTTGCCACAGTTGGTAGAATTCAATCCAAATTTGTAGATTTTTACTGCTTGATAAATTGGAAGAGTTCTTGATGGTCAAGGCCGAGTTTACTCCAAGCCGAATTTGATGGTCGTCGAAAATCAGTCGTTGTTCATTGATGCTGTGCGCCAACTGATATTGCAAAATCTATCATGAGATTGAGACAGCCTTAGGCATTAGTGGGAACATCATACACAATTTTATTTCGATAGAATTTTTTTCTCAAAATGTTACTTCCATAGAAAATTTTGTCAAAATTTTATTTGGTGTTTTAGCAAAATATTCCCCTTCAACTAAGAGATACTTCACAAATTTTCTATAGAATAAACTTCAGCAAAATTTTGCAAAATTTTCTGTAGAAATAAAATTTTGACAAAATTTTCTTAAAGAAATAAAATTAAAAAAAAATCTTAAAGAAATAAATTTGAACAACATTTTCTATGGACTTAAAATCTTGATGACATTTTCTTAAAGAAATAAAATGTTGAAAAAATTTTCTATAGAAATAAAATTTTGCAATATTTTCTATAGAAATAAAATTTTGACTGAATTTTCCTAAAGAAATAAAATGTTGAAAAAATTTTCTATAGAAATAAAATTTTGACTGAATTTTCCTAAAGAAATAAAATTTTGACAAAATTTTCTATAGAAATAAAATTTTGACAAAATTTTCTATGGAAATAAAATTTTGACAAAATTTTGTATAGAAATAAAATTTTGCAACAATTTTCTATGGAAATAAAATTTTGAGAAAATTTTCTATAGAAATACATTTTTGAGAAACTTTTCTACAGAAATAAAATTTTGAAAAAAATTTGCTATACAAATAAAATTTTGACAAAATTTTCTTAAAGAAATAAAATTTTGACAAAATTTTCTTAAATAAATAAAATTTTGACAAAATTTTCTATAGAAATAAAAATTTACTGATTAACTTTGGAACGTTTTTGCAAAACAACCCAACAAAAAAATTTGGAAGTCTTCTTAAAGCACAACTTTTAAAGCACATCCAAAAATGCCCTCCCAAAGATGTTCTTTATTTTAACTGCACAGGAAGTTCATTTGAGTCAATTTTTTATAATTCACTTTTTTTCATATTTTTAATGGGAAATTTAAAACTTTATTGTTTCAAATGGGTTAAAAACAGATTAAAAATTAATAAAATAGTACAAATTATAAAAATGCTAAATCCTTTCTAGACAAGTTGTGAATTTTTGAAAATATTTAATGTCAAACGTTCCAAACAAGCGTTATAATGCATTAAATATCATAAAAAATTTTAAAAATTATTTATTCGTCAAAAAATTGCAAAATTTCTTTATTCACATCCGAATCACTGGATTTGCATTACACCTTAAGAAGTGATGCAAATTCCGTGCAACGGCTGTTGAAATTGTGGACATCCGTCCTATGACAAGCCCATGTTAAAATCATCACTTCTGCGCCAATTTTGCACCACTTCCGGATCCAAAAAGAACATTTTCACTACTTTTTTGGCGACGCTTTTTTTGCTGGGAAAATAAGTGGTGAGCTATTTCATTGATGCCTTAACGTTGAATTACACACCATGCGTCAATCCGTACGTTGATGGGAAGGGTTGATTTTTTCTGTTTGCGGCAGACTATTCGAGCTTTGATTTCATATTCGAGTTTTTGATCAAAGAAAAATTTCAACTCTTCAATCATCGGACGCATTGAACGCTTGGTATGTAATTCTACCTTTATTTTTGTTCTTAAGTTTACTTGAAATTTTTGTTATCGTATTAAAAGCACTGTGCTTTTGAATGACATTCATATCCATTTCATATGAAATTCTTTAGATTTTTTCAAAAGGAATTTTGATGTTTGCCCGAGAGAAATTTCCATACCAAAGATGTCTAAAGGGGGAAATTTATATACTCACATATGTGAGTATGCAAGCGTGGGTTTAGTTGGGTTTATGTGTTTTTGGTGTCATCCATATGAAATGGATCGAAATACATATTCTCATAATAATATTTATTGTAAAGCTAAAATTGTACTCAAAAGTACATGTGACATGTACATATACATATACAAAATAAATATACATATTCCTAATGGTATTGCAATGGACTGAATAGTCTTAGGGAGGCTGATATAAGGGACTGTCACTATACCTAACCTAATTAGATTCATAGTTTTTTGTAAAGAGTATATCTTGGCGAAAGTTACTACTTCAAGAACAAGGAAGAACTTACTCACAATGGACTTTGATAGTATGAATTATATTAAAATTTTTAAAGATATTGAATTTATAAAAAAATTTTGCCAATTTTTTATTTCCATAGAAAAATGTTGTCAAAATTTTATTTCTATAGAAAATTTTCTCAAAATGTTATTTCTATAGAAAATTTTTGTAAAATTTTATTTCTAAAGAAACTTTTATTTCTATAGAAAATTTTGTCAAAATTTTATTTTTATAGAATATTTTGTCAAAATTTTATTTATATAGAAAATTTTGTTAAAATTTTATTTCTATAAAAAAATTTTTTCAAAATTTTATTTATATAGAAAATTTTGTCAAAAATTTATTTATATAGATACTTATGTCAAAATTTTATTTATATAGAAAAGATAGCCAAAATTTTTTATCTATAGTAAATTTTCTCGAATTTTATTTCTAGAGAAAATGTGATCAAAATTCTATTTCTATAAAATATTTTCTTAAAATTATATTTCTGTAGAAAATTTTCTCAACATTCTATTTCTATAGAAAATTTTCTCAAAATTCTATTTCTATAGAAAATTTTCTCACAATTTTATATCTATAGAAAATTTTCTCAAAATTTTATTTCTATTGAAAATTTTTGCAAAATTTTATTTCTTTCGAAAATTTTGTCAAAATTTTATTTCTATAGAAAATTTTGTAAAACTTTTATTTCTATAGAAAATTTTGTCCAAATTTTATTTCTATAGAAAATTTTCTCAAAAATTTATTTCTATAGAAAATTTTCTCAAAATTCTTTTTCTGTAGAAAATTATCTCAACATTGTATTTCTATAGAAAATTTTCTCAAAATTCTATTTCTAAAGAAAAATTTTTCTCAAAATTTTATGTCTATAGGAAATTTTCTCAACATTTTATTTCTATTGAAAATTTTTGCAAAATTTTATTTCTAAAGAAACTTTTATTACTATAGAAAATTTTCTCAATGTTCAATTTCTATAGAAAATTTTCTCAAAATTTTATTTCTAGAGAAAATTTTCTCAAAATTCTATTTCTAAAGAACATTTTATCAAAATTTTACTTCTTTAGAAAATTTTCTCAAATTCTATTTCTAAAGAAAATTTTGTCAAAATTGTTTATCTATAAAATTTTTTCAAAATTTTATTTCCATAGAAAATTTTACCAAAATTTTATTTCTAGAGAAAATTTTGTCAAAATTTTATTTCTATAGAAAATTTTTTCAAAATTTTATTTCCATAGAAAATTTTGTAAAAATTTTATTTCTATAGAAACTTTTGTCAAAATTTTATTTCTATAGGAAAATTTTGTCAAAATTTTATTTCTATAGAAAATTTTGTCAAAATTTTATTTCTATAGAAAATTTTCTCACAATTTTATTTTTAGAGAAAATTTTCTCAAAATTCTTTTTCTGTAGAAAATTATCTCAACATTGTATTTCTATAGAAAATTTTCTCAAAATTCTATTTCTAAAGAAAAATTTTCTCAAAATTTTATGTCTTAGGAAATTTTCTCAACATTTTATTTCTATTGAAAATTTTTGCAAAATTTTGTTTCTAAAGAAACTTTTATTTCTATAGAAAATTTTCTCAATGTTCAATTTCTATAGAAAATTTTCTCAAAATTTTATTTCTAGAGAAAATTTTCTCAAAATTCTATTTCTAAAGAAAATTTTATCAAAATTTTACTTCTTTAGAAAATTTTCTCAAATTCTATTTCTAAAGAAAATTTTGTCAAAATTTTTTTCTATAAAATTTTTTCAAAATTTTATTTCCATAGAAAATTTTCTCAAAATTTTATTTCTAGAGACAATTTTGTCAAAATTTTATTTCTATAGAAAATTTTGTCGAAATTTTATTTCCATAGAAAATTTTGTCAAAATTTTATTTCTATAGAAAATTTTGTCAAAATTTTATTTCTATCGAAAATTTTGTCAAAATTTTATTTCTATAAAAAATTTTGGTAACATTTTATTTCTATAGACAATTTTGCCAAAATTTTTTATCTATAGAAAATTTTGTCAAAATTTTATTTCTAGAGAAAATTTTGTGAAACTTTTATTTCTATAGAAAATTTTGTCAAAATTTTATTGCTATAGAAAATTTTGTGAAACTTTTATTTCTATAGAAAATTTTCTTAAAATTTTATTTCTAGAGAAAATTTTGTCAAAATTTTATTTCTATAGAAAAATTTGTCCAAATTTTATTTCTATAGGAAATTTTGTCCAAATTGTATTTCCATAGAAAATTTTCTCAAAATTTTATTTCTATAGACAATTTTCTCAACATTCTACTTCTATAGAAAATTTTGTCAAAATTCTATTTCCATAGAAAATGTTTGCAAAATTTTATTTCTAAAGAAAATTTTGTTAAAATTTTAGTTTTATAGAAAATTTTCTAAAAATTTCAATAGAAAATTTTGTCAAAATATTGTTTGGATTGGAAAATTTCGCAACATTTTATTTCTATCGAAAATTTTGTCAAAATTTTATTTCTATCGAAAATTTTGTCAAAATTTTATTTCTATCAAAAATTTTGGTAACATTTTATTTCTATAGACAATTTTGACAAAATTTTTTATCTATAGAAAATTTTGTCAAAATTTTATTTCTAGAGAAAATTTTGTGAAACTTTTATTTCTATAGAAAATTTTGTCAAAATTTTATTGCTATAGAAAATTTTGTGAAACTTTTATTTCTATAGAAAATTTTCTCAAAATTTTATTTCTAGAGAAAATTTTGTCAAAATTTTATTTCTATAGAAAAATTTGTCCAAATTTTATTTCTATAGGAAATTTTGTCCAAATTTTATTTCCATAGAAAATTTTCTCAAAATGTTATTTCTATAGACAATTTTCTCAACATTCTACTTCTATAGAAAATTTTGTCAAAATTCTATTTCCATAGAAAATTTTTGCAAAATTTTATTTCTAAAGAAAATTTTGTTAAAATTTTATTTGTATAGAAAATTTTCTAAAAATTTTTATAGAACATTTTGTCAAAATATTGTTTGGATTGGAAAATTTCGCAACATTTTATTTCTATAGAAAATTTTGTCAAAATTTTATTTCTATAGAAATTTTTGGTAAAATTTTATTTCTATAGAAAATTTTGCCACAATTTTTTATCTATAGACAATTTGCTCCACATTCTACTTCTACAGAAAATTTTGTCAAAATCTATTTCCCTAGAAAATTTTTGCAAAATGTTATTCTAAAGATTTTTTGTTTTTTTTAATTTTATTTCTATTGAAAATTTTCTGAAAATTTTGTCAAAATATTGTTTGTATAAAAAATTTTTCGCATCTATATATCTATATATATATCTATAGAAAATTTTCTCAAAATTTTATTTTCATAGAAAATTTTCTCAAAATTTTATTTTCATAGAAAATTTTCTCAAAATTTTATTTCTAGGGAAAATTTTGTGAAACTTTTATTTCTATAGAAAATTTTGTCAAAATTTTATTTCTATAGAAAATTTTGTCAAAATTTTATTTCTATAGAAAAATTTCTGAACATTTTATTTCAATAGAAAATTTTATTTCTAGAGAAAATTTTGTCAAATTTTTATTTCTATAGAAAAATTTGTCGAAATTGTATTTCTATAGTAACTTTTCTGAAAATTTTATTTCTATAGAGACCTTTCCAAAAATTTTGTCAAAATTTTATTTTTTTTTATAGAAAATTTGATCAAACTTTTTGTTGTATAGACAATGTTTAACAAAATTTTATTTCTATAGAAAATTTTTGAAAAATTTTATTTCTATAGAAAATTTGTGCAAAATTTTATTTCTATAGAAAATTTGTGCAAAATTTTATTTCTATAGAAAATTTTGCCAACATTTTATTTCTATAGAATATTTTGTCAAAAATCTATTTCTATAGAAAATTTTGCCAATATTTTATTTCTATAGAATATTTTGACAAAATTTTATTTCTACAGAAAATTGTGCAAAAATTTTATTTCTATAGAAAATTTTGTCAAAATTTTATTGCGATATACAATTTTGTGAAATTTTTATTTCAATCGAAAATTTTGTCAAAATTTTATTTATGTAGAAAATTTTTGTCAATATTATATTTTTGTAGAAAATTTTATCAAAATTTTATTTCTATAGAAAATTTTATCAAAATTTTATTTCTATAGAAAATTTTATCAAAATTTTATTTCTATAGAAAATTTTGGCATTCCATTCAATTCAACTCTTAAAGCCATTTAATGAATTTCTTTAAGAGATAATACTGATATATTTTCTAGTCTACAATGCGAGTATGGCAATTTAGTTCTACATTATTTCTGTTTTCAGTGTTTCTTTGATTTTACAAGCAGGTTGCCGGCACTAAAAACCACTCTTGGCAATATTTGTTTCATCACCAACGAACCAACACAACAGACAATGGAAGCATTATCATTGTGCTAAATTGAAAATGTGTCTTTCTAAAAGCGGATATAGTACTCTCTCGCACACATATATGGCGATATATTCAAAGAAAAATGTTAGACGAACACATATATTTGAGAATAATTGTGTATGTGTATATGTGTGATTTCCTGTTTCCGTTCCATAACCTGATGTTGGTTATTTGAAAAGAGAAACCCAAGCAAACGAAAGCTATTTGAATACGTTTGTGTGTGAGAGGTGGGGGATACTCACTCACGTCTAAAAAAAGAGAGATAAATACAAATATTACAAGAGGGATACCATTATATCAGCAACTCTACTAACATGTTCTCCCTGCTTTCCAATACATTCTATTGGATCATGATAGAGGGGGACTTGTAATCCATTTAAATTTATGCATATTTTGTAGCAACCGCCATAAGGATATTCTCCATGGATTTCTTGGTGAATAAAACCCTTCAACAACGTGAATTTCTTATTCACAAATGTATTTTATTGTCAATTTGAAATTCATACTACAAACGAGATATGGAGATGAAGAGGACAACAAAACAAAAAAACCACCACATTGAAAAGAAATCCTAGCCAATATTTTATGCAGACACAAATATTTTCATAATTGATATAAAATGTAAGAGTTACAAAGGACACAGAGAAAATAACATAGAAGAAAAATCCCAAGTTTTCAAGATATGCAATATATAGGTTTACCGATCTATGTTCACATATCTTCCATTCGGTCCCTTACATACAAGACCTCTTTATGCTTCGCCCCTTTGCCATGGCAAATGACCCAAATATTTTTGTGTAAAATGCTGACGCTTCATGTTTTCCCTCGTTATTTGCCATTGGCCTCATAAAATCCACAACCATATTGGTTACGCTTTGCTCAATTGTGAGCTGTATTGAAACCCTTTTTTCTGGTTTAAAGTTAAATTTTTCCATGTCAAAATATGGTCGCAGTGTTAAACTAAGACTCATCCCAACAAATATCCAAGCAAATGTTCAAACAACTTTGGATAATGGACACACCATACCAAACGAGAGAGAGAGAGAGAGAGAGCGATAAAACTCCAGTCCATAAAAATGCAAAGCTTCCCTCAAAAAAAAAACCTCAGATTAACCAACTGCAAACACCAGCCTCGTTTGCCTATTGAGAATCTAATTTCTGTTGTGGCTTTTAGTGCTCTCGAAAAATAAATGGTTTCGTTTCGTTTCGTTCAACGTCAGTGCAATTTTCGATTATTTACCCTTCTGTGGGTTTTTGTCAGTCACCACAAGCGAATCAGTTCGCTTCCCCCGGCAGACCCGACCCGGCCGCTTGGCACAAATATCCCCTTATTTACGTACCAAACACAAAGGCAATTCTCTTAAAAATATTTTTTCAATGTTCATTTGAAAATACCACCAAAGTTCATTTAGTATAGCCAAAACTAATTGAGCTTTCTGAAAGGCTGGCGGGAAGGGGAGGGGGCCGAAATGTAAACAAAACGAACATCGTTTGAAAGGATATAAAGTGAGTACAAGTGCAATAATTGAAGTTTCAGGAGAATTTTCGTTGAAAAAATTCACATAAAACCTACATTTTTTTAATTTAAGAAATATTATAATTAAATAAAATTCTATCTATATTAAATTATATTTATTTATTTATTTAAATAAATAAATATAATTTTGTTAAATTTATCAAATATAATTTTCTATGAGATCATTTTTTTTATCTTAGAATCTAAAAAAATTCTGAGATAAAAAAATTGATCTCATAGAAAAATATATTTGATAAATTTAACAAAATTATATTTATTTATTTATTTATTTAAATTTATTTAATTTAACAAAATTATATTTATTTATTTATTTAAATAAATAAATATAATTTTGTTAAATTTATCAAATATATTTTTCTATGAGATCAATTTTTTTATCTTAGAATTTTTTTAGATTTATCTTAGAAATTTATGTTAGACAAAAATGTTAAAAAAAAATTTATCGTTTTTATTTATCTAAGAGAAAAATGTTTGAAATTTATGCAAGATAGAAACGTTTGAAAAAATTTTATCGTTTTTGTAAAATTTATCTAAGACAAAATTGTTTGGTCAAATTTATCGATAAGACAATTTTTTTGTAAAATTTTATCTATGAAATAATATGTTTGGTTGAGATATTTTTTTTCTTATATTTTATATATGAATTTGGAAATTTTGTTTGTAGAGCAAAAATATTTTTGTAATTTTTTTATGATTTTTTTTTTGTTGAAATTTATATAACAGATATGTTTTTTTTTTTTCTTTTCAAAATTCCCATATAATCTAAATCTGGTAAAGTAAGAAATATTATAAATAAATTTAACCTACTTTGGAAGGTGTACCTATGAGATAATCTATAAAATTTATATATAACAAAAAAGTTTGAAAATAATTGAGATACATTTTTTGCTAAATTTATCTAAGAGAAAAATGTTTGTCAAAATTAAAATTTTTTGTAAAATATTATCAAAATTGTAACTATGAGATACATTTTGTTATATATCTATGAAATTTATATACGACATAAACGTTAATTGAGACACATCTTTTGCGAAATTTTTCTAAGGTAAATTTTATCTATTAAGTTTAATAAATTTTTTTGTACCAAAAAAAACACATTTTTGTAAAATTTATTTATGAAAATTTTTGTTGAAATTTATCTTATCTATTAAGTTTAATAAATTTTTTTACCAAAAAAAAACAAATTTTTGTCAGTCATCCGGGGGGGCCTCTGAATAATATCTCTGATTGTGGATGGGAATTTTCCCCTGTTTGAGATATTTTTTTCTTATATTTTATCTATGAATTTTGAATTTTTTTTTGTAGAGCAAAAATATTTTTTTAATTTTTTATATGATTTTTTTTTGTTGAAATTTATATAACAGATATTTTTGTTTTCAAAATTCCCATATAATCTAAATCTGTTAAAGTAAGAAATATTATAAATAAATTTAACCTACTTTGGAAGGTGTACCTATGAGATAATCTATAAAATTTATATATAACAAAAAAGTTTGAAAATAATTGAGATACAGTTTTTTCTAAATTTTTCTAAGAGAAAAATGTTTGTCAAAATTAAAATTTTTTGTAAAATATTATCAAAATTGTAACTATGAGATACATTTTGTTATATATCTATGAAATTTATATACGACATAAACGTTAATTGAGACACATCTTTTGCGAAATTTATCTAAGGTAAATTTTATCTATTAAGTTTAATAATTTTTTTTTACCAAAAAAACACATTTTTGTACAATTCATTTATGAAAATTTTTGTTGAAATTTATCTAATCTATTAAGTTTAATAATTTTTTTTTACCAAAAAAACATATTTTTGTAAAATTTATTTATGAAAATTTTTGTTGAACAACAACAATTTTACAAAAATGTGTTTTTTTGGTAAAAAAAAAATATTAAACTTAAAAGATAAAATTTACCTTAGATAAATTTCGAAAAAGATGTGTCTCAATTAACGTTTATGTCGTATATAAATTTCATAGATATATTACAAAATGTATCTCATAGTTACAATTTTAAATTTGCGATAAATCAATTTTTTTATTTTTATAAATATTAAAAATACTTCAGGAATTATATCTATGAGGTAATAAATAAATGAGATACATTTGATGCAAAATTTATCTAAGAGAAAACCTTTTGTAAAAATTATGTATAAGATACATTTTTGTAAAATATATCCAGGAAGTAAAATTTTGTATGAGATATTTGTTTTTTTTTTTGTAAATTATGTCTATGATATTTAATAAATTTCTATAATTTATTTACAAGATAAAGTAGTATTGTAAAATTTGTATATGAAAATATTTGTTGAAATTTATCTATCAGGTATTTTTTTAAATCTTCATCTTCTTGTCCAATAAACTGGAATAAATATCATAATAATATGTAGTATGTATTTTTAAATTCTACTATTAGATTCATTTTTAAATTTATCTATTACATATTTTTTGCGAAATATATCTATCTTTCAATTATTTTGTAAAATATATCTATTAAATAATTTTTTGTGTGAATATTTATCTATCAGAAATATTTATCTTTTTATCTCGATTGCTTTGAAACCACAATTATAGATTAATAGTTTTTTTTTTCATATTTTATTAACACTCTACTTGCGTAGAACTCACGTAATTTTTTTATTTATTTCTGAGGTATATTTTTGTAAAATGTGTGTGGAAGATTTTTCTACCTATATTTATATGTATATATGAGATAAAATTAAGACAACTCTGATAAAAACTACGGTTTACAGAAGCCCAAAAGTCAAATTGGGAGATCGGTCTATATGGGCGCCTTGGGCCGATACCACGGTTGCCACTTGTAACTAAAACAACCTACGAACATTTCTTTAGAAAATTTTGTCAAAATTTTATTTCTTTAGAAAATTTTGTCAACATTTTATTTCTATAGAAAATGTTGTCAAAATTTTATTTCTATAGAAAATTTTGTCAAAACTTTATTTCTATAGAAAATTTTGTCAAAATTTTATTTCTATAGAAAATATTGTCAAAATTTTATTTCTATAGAAAATTTTGTCAAAATTTTATTTCTATAGAAAATTTTGTCAAAATTTTATTTCTATAGAAAAGTTTGTCAAAATTTTATTTCTATAGAAAAGTTTGTCAAAATTTTATTTCTATACAAAATTTTGTCAAAATTTTATTTCTATAGAAAATTTTGTCAAAATTTTATTTCTATAGAAAATTTTGTCAAAATTTTATTTCTATAGAAAATTTTGTCAAAATTTTATTTCTATAGAAAATTTTGTCAAAATTTTAGTTCCATAGAAAATTTTGTCAAAATTTTATTTCTATAGAAAATTTTGTCAAAATTTTATTTCTATAGAAAATTTTGTCAAAATTTTATTTCTATAGAAAATTTTGTCAAAATTTTATGTCTATAGAAAATTTCTTTTAGATCTACTTGCGCAGATCTCTCATAATTGATTTATTAACAATACATTATAATATAATTTATAATACATTATTTCTGTAAAAATTGTTTCTGATTTGTCAAAATTTTATTTCTATAGAAAATTTTGTTAAAATTTTACTTCTATAGAAAATTTTGTCAAAACTTTATTTATATAGAAAATGTTGTCAGAATTTTATTTCTATAGAAAATTTTGTCAAAATTTTATTTCTATAGAAAATTTTGTCAAAATTTTATTTCTATAGAAAATTTTGTCAAAGTTTGATTTCTATAGAAAATTTTTGCAAAATTTTATTTCCATAGAAAATTTTGTCAAAATTTTATTTCTATAGAAAATTTTGTCAAAATTTTATTTCTATGGAAAATTTTGTCAAAAATTTATTTCTATAGAAAATTTTGTCAAAATTTTATTTCTATAGAAAATTTTGTCAAAATTTTATTTCTATAGAAAATTTTGTCAAAATTTTATTTCTATAGAAAATCGTGTCAAAATTTTATTTCTATAGAAAATTTTGTCAAAATTTTATTTCTATAGAAAATTTTGTCAAAATTTTATTTCTATAGAAAATTTTGTCAAAATTTTATTTCTATCGAAAATGTTGTCATAATTTTATTTCTATCGAAAATGTTGTCATAATTTTATTTCTATAGAAAATGTTGTCAAAATTTTATTTCTATAGAAAATTTTGTCAAAATTTTATTTCTATAGAAAATTTTGTCGAAATTTTATTTCTGTAGAAAATTTTGTCAAAATTTTATTTCTATAGAAAATATTGTCAAATTTTATTTCAAAAATTTTGTTAGATCTAATTTTACAGATCTCTCACAATTTATTTATTTATCAAACAAAATTTCCGTAAAAATTATTTCTGAAATATATTTTTGTAAAATGTGTGTAGAAGATTTTTGTATCTATTCTATATGTATCTGTGAGATAAAATTTGTACCAAGCTCATTAATTACATTTTATTGTAAATGTAATTAATAGATAAATAAAAAAAATTTTACAATGTATCTATGAACATTTTGTAAAGTTTTTTTTTGTAAAATGTTTTTTGTATCAATGTATTTATGATTTTTTTCGTGGAATTTATCTAAGAGAAATATTAAAATTTAATTTAGAAAATTTTGTCAAAATTGTATGTCTATAGAAAAATTTTATTTCTATAGAAAATTTTGTTAAAATTTTACTTCTATAGAAAATTTTGTCAAAATTTTATTTCTATAGAAAATTTTGTCAAAATCTTATTTCTATAGAAAATTTTGTCAAAATTTTATTTCTATAGAAAATTTTGTCAAAATTTTATTTCTATAGAAAATTTTGTCAAAATTTTATGTCTATAGAAAATTTCTTTTAGATCTACTTGCGCAGATCTCTCATAATTGATTTATTAACAATACATTATAATATAATTTATAATACATTATTTCTGTAAAAATTGTTTCTGATTTGTCAAAATTTTATTTCTATAGAAAATTTTGTTAAAATTTTACTTCTATAGAAAATTTTGCCAAAATTTTATTTCTATAGAAAATTTTGTCAAAACTTTATTTATATAGATAATGTTGTCAGAATTTTATTTCTATAGAAAATTTTGTCAAAATTTTATTTCTATAGAAAATTTTGTCAAAATTTTATTTCTATAGAAAATTTTGTCAAAATTTGATTTCTATAGAAAATTTTTGCAAAATTTTATTTCCATAGAAAATTTTGTCAAAATTTTATTTCTATAGAAAATTTTGTCAAAATTTTATTTCTATGGAAAATTTTGTCAAAAATTTATTTCTATAGAAAATTTTGTCAAAATTTTATTTCTATAGAAAATTTTGTCAAAATTTTATTTCTATAGAAAATTTTGTCAAAATTTTATTTCTATAGAAAATCGTGTCAAAATTTTATTTCTATAGAAAATTTTGTCAAAATTTTATTTCTATAGAAAATTTTGTCAAAAATTTATTTCTATAGAAAATTTTGTCAAAATTTTATTTCTATAGAAAATTTTGTCAAAATTTTATTTCTATAGAAAATTTTGTCAAAATTTTAGTTCCATAGAAAATTTTGTCAAAATTTTATTTCTATAGAAAATTTTGTCAAAATTTTATTTCTATAGAAAATTTTGTCAAAATTTTATTTCTATAGAAAATTTTGTCAAAATTTTATTTCTATAGAAAATTTTGTCAAAATTTTATTTCTATCGAAAATGTTGTCATAATTTTATTTCTATCGAAAATGTTGTCATAATTTTATTTCTATAGAAAATGTTGTCAAAATTTTATTTCTATAGAAAATTTTGTCAAAATTTTATTTCTATAGAAAATTTTGTCGAAATTTTATTTCTGTAGAAAATTTTGTCAAAATTTTATTTCTATAGAAAATATTGTCAAATTTTATTTCAAAAATTTTGTTAGATCTAATTTTACAGATCTCTCACAATTTATTTATTTATCAAACAAAATTTCCGTAAAAATTATTTCTGAAATATATTTTTGTAAAATGTGTGTAGAAGATTTTTGTATCTATTCTATATGTATCTGTGAGATAAAATTTGTACCAAGCTCATTAATTACATTTTATTGTAAATGTAATTAATAGATAAATAAAAAAAAATTTTACAATGTATCTATGAACATTTTGTAAAGTTTTTTTTTGTAAAATGTTTTTTGTATCAATGTATTTATGATTTTTTTCGTGGAATTTATCTAAGAGAAATATTAAAATTTAAGTATATCTATGAGCTACATTTTTGCAAAATTTATTTTTTTTGTAAATAAACATAAATAATTTTTTTTTGTTTGTAAAATTTGTATATGAAAATTTTTGGTAAAATGTATCTATCAGATAATTTTTTTCTAAGTTACTTATAGGATAAAATTGGGTAAAATTTATCCACCAGATAAAATTTTTAATATTTTATCAAAAATACTTTTTGTAAAATTTATCTGTGAGAAAATTTTAAAATCCAGATTTATCTATGAGTTACATTTTTGCAAAAGTTATCGGTTTGTAAATGAAAATAAAAAAATTGTAAAATTTGTGTATGAAAATTTTTGGTAAAATGTATCTATCAGATAATTTTTTTGGTAAAACTGACTATAGTATAAAATTTGGTAAAATTTATCCATCACATAAAATATGTAATATTTTATCTAAAACGCTTTTTTGTAAAATTTTAATTCAAATTTATCTATGAGCTAAATTTTTGCAAAATTTATTTTTTTATAAATAAAAATAAATATATTTTTATACCCACGACCATAGAATGGTGATGGGGGTATAATAAGTTTTTTTTTTTTGTAAAACTTGTGTATGAAAAATTTTCGTGCAATTTTTTCTATCAGATAAATCTTTTTGTATTTCATCCTATCCGGCTGAAATTTGGTACATGGTGTTAGTATATGGTCTCTAACAACTATGCAAAAATTGGTCCACATCGGTCAATAATTATATATAGCCCCCATATAAATCGATCCCCCGATTTGGCTTGCTGAGCCTCTAAAAGAAGCAAATTCCATCCGATCCGGCTGAAATTTGGTACATGGTGTAAATATACTGTCTCTAATGGCCATGCAAAAATCGAAATCGGTCCATAATTATATATAGCCCCCATATAAACCGATCCCCAGATTTGACCTCCGGAGCCCCTTCGAAGAGCAAAATTCATCCGATTCGGTTGAAATTTGGTACGTGATGTTAGTATATGGTATCCAACAACCATGCAGGAATTGGTTCATATCAGTCCATAATTATATATAGCCCCCATATAAGCCGATCCCAAGATTTGACCTCCGGAGCCTCTTAGGGGAGCAAAATTCATCCGATCCGGTTGAAATTTGGTACGTGGTGTTAGTATATGGTATCCAACAACCATGCAGGAATTGGTCCATATCGGTCCATAATTATATATAACCCCCATATAACTCGATCCCCATATTTGGCCCCATATTTTGGTATTTAATCGGCCTTTTTATACCCTCCACCATAGGATGGGGGTATATTAACTTTGTCATTCCGTTTGTAACACATCGAAATATTGCTCTAAGACCCCATAAAGTATATATATTCTGGGTCGTGGTGAAATTCTGAGTCGATCTGAGCATGTCCGTCCGTCCGTCCGTCCGTCCGTCCGTTTGTCTGTTGAAATCACGCTAACTTCCGAACGAAACAAGCTATCGACTTGAAACTTGGCACAAGTAGTTGTTATTGATGTAGGTCGGATGGTATTGCAAATGGGCCATATCGGTCCACTTTTACGTATAGCCCCCATATAAACGGACCCCTAAATTTGGCTTGCGATTGCTCTAAGAGAAGCAAATTTCATCCGATCCGGCTGAAATTTGGTACATGGTGTTAGTATGTGGTCTCTAACAACCATGCAAAAAATTGGTCCACATCGGTCCATAATTATATATAGCCCCCATATAAACCGATCCCCCGATTTGGCTTGCGGAGCCTCTAAGAGAAGCAAATTTCATCCGATCCGGCTGAAATTTGGTCAAAATTTTATTTCTATAGAAAATTTTGTCAAAATTTTATTTCTATAGAAAATTTTGTAAAAATTTTTTTCAAATTTTATTTCATAGAATTTTTTTTTCCAAATTTCACTTCTATAGAAAATGTTGTCAAAATTTTATTTTGTCAAAATTTTATTTCTATAGAAACTTTAAACTTAATTATATACGTATTTAATCGGCCTTTTTTAGTTTAATATATACTACGTATGGACTACCTTGTAATTTAGAAGACGATGTTAGGAAGTTTTAAGATACCTTGCCATCGGCAAGTGTTACCGCAATCCAAGTAATTCGATTGTGGATGACAGTCTTCAGTAGAAGTTTCTATGCAATCCATGGTGGAGGGTACATAAACTTCGGCCTGGCCGAACTTACGGCCGTATATACTTGTTTCTATTTATAATAAAAAAATAAAAAAATAGTCCTTAAAAAGTTATAGATTTTTCCCAAAAAAATAACATTCATACTTTTGCTACATTGGCCATTTATGCTAGTGACAGCAAAAATTTACCTCCTTGCTGGAAATATATACTATATTCACAGGTGTTCAGGGACACTCAATTTCTGTATCTGCTATGCGTCGTAACTCATAAATCTTAACCGACACACAGCAACTTACAAAACGACAAATCAAAGACTGCCAATTGTACTCACCTCTTCAACGGCATCGCACTCGAAAAGATAAATGTGCAGCAAGGGATCTTTGGGTTCTTTCATCAGATACACCAGACCCGTTATGGGTCCTGTGAACTCCATGAAATTATTGGGCACCCCATTATCCCCGGCATTATTGGCATCGTGGGCTAGCTGCTGTTGATGCTGCAATTGTTGCTGTTGGTATGAGGCTGCAGCACTTGAAGACAATGACCCATAAGAGGTGGATGTTTTCAATGTGGTCTTGAAACCATTGGACGACGTAGTTAGACCGGCATTATTACCATTCGATTGTGGTGCTATTGGCTGTTGTGGCGTCTTCAGCTGCATAAAACCATTGCCCACTTGTTTGCCACCCTGTTTGTGAACGATGCGACACATGCCAACAATGTTCTTGAGCGGATGGCTGAATTGCAATTCAAAGTCGGAATTGTAGGACTCCAGATTGCCATTTTCAATGCCAACAGAGAGCTGTAAAGAAAAACGTTAAAAAAAGGATAAGTGGAAATTTACGCATGAACAGGTATTAATAACAGGATAAAGGACAGACAGGATATCCTCTCCCCCAAAGGAGGGTGGGTATAAGTTATGCTGCAGTTGAAAGTAAAAAGTTTTCGAAAAAAATTTTCATTCTCCATATTATGGAGAATTGTCAGAAAGAGACATATTTATGAGTAGCTATAAGTTTGAGTTGCATATAACGAAAAGGAGCCGTTATATAGATAAATTTATACACAGAAAAAATTTTCACGAAAAGTTTTCCAATTAAAATTTTAATTGATTTTTAAAAATATTCAATTAAAATTTTAACAACAAATTCAACAATTTTTTTTGATTGAAATAAAAAACAATCACAAAAGTTAATAGTATCAATTAAATTTTTTAAGTGGATCAATTAATTTTTTAATAGACCTTCAATTAATTTTGATACTATCATTTCTGTGATTGAAGACATTTAAATTAAAAAATTAATTGGATCAATCAATTTCGTGATTGAATCAGAAAAAAAAATTTTGTTTGTAGCAGCGATAAAGTATAATTTGTTTGATTTTTTTTTCGTTTTCTTCCGAAAAAATCTTATTCTTTAGTTTTTGCTAAGAAGAAAAATTTATCTTTGCTATAATTTTTGAATCAGAAATTTTTTTTGTGTGTAGCAGCGATAAAGTATAATTTGTTTGAAATTTTTTTTTTCGTTTTCTTCGGAAAAAAATCTTATTTTTCAGTTTTTGCTAAGAAGAGAAATTTATCTTTGCTATAAAAATTTTTTTAATCCACTTTAATATTGCTATTCATTAATGAGTCGATTGTTGTTAATTGCACAATGGCTTGGTAGTTGCTATTGGCATTTAAGAATACACTTTTTTTATTATTTTTTTATAAAATAAATTTAAAACAAACAATACAATGGGCTGCCGACTTCACTCACAATTCACAATCATTACAAATGTCTAGCATGGGACAACATGGAATCTGTTATCAGAAAAAGAATTCTACGTATTTTTGTTTTCTATAAATATGCAAAAAACAACGAACAAATATTTCTGAATCATATATGGAAATGTGGTTTCGAAATCATTGTCATATTAATAACCACTAGCCTCATAAAATTTTTAAAACTGAGCGAAAACAATCTTGTAATCCAATCACATCAGTCAGTGGATATAGAACGTGTAAGAAATTCAAATATATTGAAGCGATATAATATCGATATGGAAAGGTTTATATTTTTACATGGATTTATACTATTTTCGTTTGCCACAACCGGTAAAAAAAAAACAAAAAGAACTAAAAAAAACAAAATTACTATTTATTGCATTTTTGTTTCATTTTGTTTGTAGGATTGGCTTTAAAATGCTATCAGTGCAAAAATATTCCAGATGCAAGATGTTATAGTCCCAAAAAGCATAACGAAATTACCCCAACACAATGTCCACCCGATACAACGAAATGTGCTACAGAAATTACAATGGGTAGTGTATAAATATATTATTTTATTTAGATTTTAATTTAATAATTAAAATCTAGAGCCAAAAATAGTCTACCAAAATTTTGAGAAAATATTCCCACAAAAACCTCTACACAAATCCTATTTTATTTCTATAGAAAACTTTGTCAAAATTTTATTTAAAAAATTTTGTGAAGAAAAATTTTATGAAAATTTTCTATAGAAAGAAAAATTTTATGAATATTTTGTATAGGAAGAAAAATTTTATGGAAATTTTCTATAGAAATAAAATTTTGACAAAATGTTCTATTGAAATAGATTCTGACAAAATTTTCTATAGAAATAAAATTTTGTAGAAAATTTTGTCAAAATTTTATTGTATCAAAATTGACAAAATTTTCTATAAAAATAAAATTTTGTCAAAAAAGTCAAAATTTTCTATAAAAATAAAATTTTGTCAAAATTGACAAAATTTTCTATACAAATAAAATTTTGACAAAATTTTCTATAAAAATAAAATGTTGAAAAAATTTTCTATAGAAATAAAATTTTGTTAAAATTTTCTATAGAAATAAAATTTTGACAAAATTTTCTATAGAAAGAAAAATTTTGACAAAATCTTCAATAGAAAGAAACAATTTGACAACATTTTTTACAGAAAGAAGAATTTTGACAAATTTTCTATAAAAAGAAGAATTTTGGCAAAATTTTCTATAGAAATAAAATTTTGACAAAATTTTCCACTGAAATAAAATTTTGACAAAATTTTCTATAGAAATAAAATTTTGACAAAATTTTCTATAGAAATAAAATTTTGATAAAATTTTCTATAGAAATAAAATTTTGATAAAATTTTCTATAGCAATAAAATTTTGGCAAAATTTTCTAAAAAAATAAAATTTTGACATAATTTTCAATAGAAATAAAATTTTTACAAAATTTTCTATAGAAAGAAGAATTTTGACAAAATTTTCTATAGAAATAAAATTTTGACAAAATTTTCTATTGAAATGAAGAATTTTGACAAAATTTTCTATAGAAATAAAATTTTGACAAAATTTTTCTATAGGAATAAAATTTTGACAAAATTTTCTATAGAAATAAAATTTTGTTGTTGTTTTTGATTTCAGCTTAAAACCATGCATTGACTAAACTACAAGTGTAGCTTAACCAACAGAGGAAAAGGCGAAAAGAAGAAATCAAAAACAACAACAATTATTAAAGAACAAAACCAACAATAACAAAACAAAACGAATGAAATAAAATTTTGACAAAATTTTCTATAGAAAGAAAAATTTTGACAACATTTTCTATAGAAAGAAAAATTTTGACAAAATTTTCTATAGAAATGAACTTTTGACAAAATTTTCTATAGAAATGAAATTTTGACAAAATTTTCTATAGAAATGAACTTTTGACAAAATTTTCTAAAGGAGCAAAGTTTTGACAAAATTTTCTGTAGAAAAAACAATTTGACAAAATTTTCTATAGAAAGAACAATTTTGACAAAATTTTCTGTAGAAAAAACAATTTGACAAAATTTTCTATAGAAAGAACAATTTTGACAAAATTTTCTGTAGAAAAAACAATTTGACAAAATTTTCTATAGAAAGAAAAATTTTGACAAAATTTTCTATAGAAATGAAATTTTGATAAAATTTTCTATAGAAATGAACTTTTGACATAAAATGTTAACAAAATTTTCTATAGAAATTAACTTTCGACAAAATTTTCTATAGAAATTAACTTTCGACAAAATTTTCTATAGAAATAAAATATTAACAAAATTTTCTAAAGAAACAAAGTTTTGAAATATTTTCTGTACAAAGAAAAATGTTGACAAAATTTTCTATAGAAAGAAAGATTTTGACGAAATTTTCTATAGAAAAAAAATTGACAAAACTTTCTATAGAAATAAAATTATGACAAAATTTTCTATAGAAATAAAATTTTAACAAAATTTTCTATAGAAAAAAAAATTTTGACAAAATTTTCTATAGAAATAAAATTTTGACAAAATTTTCTATAGAAAAAAAATTGACAAATTTTCTATAGAAATAAAATTTTAACAAAATTTTCTATAGAAATAAAATTTTTACAAAGTTTTCTATAAAAATAAAATTGTGACAAAAAAAATTTTTGACAAAATTTTCTATAGAAAGAAGAATTTTGACACAATTTTCTTTAGAAATAAAATTTTGACAAAATTTTCTATAGAAAATAAATTTTGACAAAATTTTTTATAGAAATGAAATTTTGACAAAATTTTCTATAGAAATGAACTTTTGACAAAATGTTCTTTTGAAATAAAATTTTAACAAAATTTTCTAAAGAAACAAAATTTTGACAAAATTTTCTGTAGAAAGAAAAATTTTGACAAAATTTTCTATAGAAAAAAAAGATTGACAAAATTTTCTATAGAAATAAAATTATGACAAAATTTTCCATAGAAATAAAATTTTGACAAAATTTTCTATAAAAATAAAATTTTGACAAAATTTTCTATAGAAGGAAGAATTTTGACAAAATGTTATATAGAAATAAAATTTTGACAAAATTTTCTATAGAAATAAAATTTTGACAAAATTTTCTATAGAAAAAAATTTTGACAAAATTTTCTATAGAAAAAAATTTTGACAAAATTTTCTATAGAAATAAAATAATTACAAAATTTTCTATAGAAATAAAATTTTAACAAACTTTTCTATAGAAATAAAATTTTAACAAAATTTTCTATAGAAATAAAATTTTGACAAAATTTTCAATAGAAAGAAAAATGTTGACAACATTTTCTATAGAAAATAAATTTTGACAAAATTTTCTATAGAAATAAAATTTTAACAAAATTTTCTAAAGAAACAAAGTTTTGACAAAATTTTCTATAGAAATGAACTTTTGAGAAAATGTTCTATTGAAATAAAATTTTAACAAAATTTTCTAAAGAAACAAAGTTTTGACAAAATTTTCTGTAGAAAGAAACATTTTGACAACATTTTCTATAGAAAAAAAAGATTGACAAAATTTTCTATAGAAATAAAATTTTGACAAAATTTTCTATAGAAATAAAATTTTGATAAAATTTTGTATAAAAATAAAATTTTGACAAAATTTTCTATAGAAGGAAAAAATTTGACAAAATTTTCTATAGAAGGAAGAATTTTGACAAAATGTTATATAGAAATAAAATTTTGACAAAATTTTCTATAGAAATAAAATTTTAACAAAATTTTCTATAGAAAAAAAATTTTGACAAAATTTTCTATAGAAATAAAATAATTACAAAATTTTCTATAGAAATAAAATTTTAAAAAACTTTTCTATAAAAATAAAATTTTAACAAAACTTTCTATAGAAATAAAATTTTGACAAAATTTTCAATAGAAAGAAAAATGTTGACAACATTTTCTATAGAAAATAAATTTTGACAAAATTTTCTATAGAAATGAAATTTTGACAAAATTTTCTATAGAAATGATCTTTTGACAAAACTTTCTATAGAAATAAAATTTTAACAAAATTTTCTAAAGAAACAAAGTTTTGACAAAATTTTCTGTAGAAAGAAAAATATTTACAAAATTTTCTATAGAAAAAAAAAATTGACACAATCTTCTATAGAAATAGATTTCTGACAAAATTTTCTATAGAAATAAAATTTTAACAAAATTTTCTATAGAAATAAAATTTTGACAAAATTTTCTATAGAAAGAAAAGTTTTGACAAAATTTTCAATAGAAAGAAAAGTTTTGGCAAAATCTTCTATAGAAAGAAAAATTTTGACAAAATTTTCTATAGAAATAAAATTTTTCGTTTTGTTTTGTTATTGCTGGTTTGTACTTCAATCATATTTGTTGTTTTGATCTCAGCTTAAAAAACCATTGCGTTGACTAAACTACAAGAGTAGCTTAACCAACAGCGGAAAAGAATGTTTATCAAATTTGTTTGGGCAAAGCCTAAGCCTAAAAGCTATAGACTGCAAGATGGTTGGATGGACGCACGTTTCGGAATTACCACATTCCTCATCAGCATCCTCTACATGCAGCAAAACTATCAACCAATTATCAGAAAAAATTCTGGTAGTTCACCAAACCCAAAGTGAACCACACTTGAACCTTCCGAAAAAAGGTTTATGATAGTGGGCTTTTGCCGAAATAATTCTTAGATGTTAGCTGAGATCAAAACAACAAATATGAGATAAAATTTTGACAAAATTTTCTATAGAAAGAAAAATTTTAACAAACTTTTCTGTAGAAAAAAATTTTGACAAAATTTTCTATAGAAATAAAATTTTAACAAACTTTTCTATAGAAATAAAATGTTAACTAAATTTTCTATAGAAATAAAATGTTAACAAAATTTTCTATAGAAATAAAATTTTAACAAAATTTTCTATAGAAAGACAAATTTTGACAAAATTTTTTATAGAAAGAAGAATTTTGACAAAATTTTTTATAAAAAGAATAATTTTTGCCAAATTTTCTATAGAAATAAAATTTTGACAAAATTTTTTATAGAAATAAAATTTTGACAAAATTTTTCATAGAAATGAATTTGCGACAAAATTTTCTATAGAAATAAATTTTGACAAAATTTTTTATAGAAATATTATATAGAAATAAAATTTTGACATTTTTTATAGAAACAAAAATTTTGTAGAAACTTTATTTCTATAAGAAAATTTTATGATAATTTTATTCCTATAGAAAATTTTGTAAAAATTTCATTTCTATAGAAAATTTTGTCGCAAATTTTATTTCTACAGATCATTTTTCAAAATTTTATGTTTTATTTCCATAGAAAATTTTGTCGAAATTTTAGATCCATAGAAAATTTGGTCAAAATTTTTTTTCTATAAAAAATTTTGTCAAAATTTTATTTCTATAGAAAATTTTGTCAAAATTTTATTTCTATAGAAAATTTTGTCTTTACCAGTTCTTCTTTAGCATTTATTTTATTTTTTTATTTTATTTAAATTAATTTACAAAATATCTTTGATTTCAGTAAGTTCTATAGAAAAAGTCGTTCGCAGTTGTATATCCACTCAATGGGCATGTAAAGGTGATTGTTATACATGTTCCTCTGATGGTTGCAATCATCATAATGATGTCCAGAATGACAATGACGACACAGAATATTCGCCTCCTCTAAGCGATTATGTTAAAGGAAATATGTTGGTCATTTCAGCCATTGGGCTAATTACTGGTCTTCTGGTGATATGGTGTTCAATTCGTTTGTGTTGCAATGGCAAAGATTCTGATGATGAGTATGAAGGTGAGGATTACTATGAGGAAGATGATAACGATGACAATGGTGATGATGATGATGGATACAATGATTATGATAGAGATGATGATGATGATGATGATTACAATTCCATAGAAAAAGAGTATGCAGAATATGCCAAAACAGCTGAAGAATCATATGAGCATTTGAAAGGACATACTATTGTGCATATGTAATAAATGATATTGCTTTTTATAACAAACAAAAAATTAATTTTATTGTAATTAAAACCAAAAATAATGTTTAGCAATGGCAAAGATTCTGATGATGAGTATGAAAATGAGGATTACTATGAGGAAGATGATAACGATGACAATGGCGATGGTGATGATGGATACAATGATTATGATGGAGATGATAATTAAAATTCCATAGAAAAAGAGTAAACAAGCTGAAGAATCATATGAGCAATGAAGAGGACATACTGTTATACATATGTAATAATTGATATTATTTTATATAGCCAAACAAAAAATTATTTCAATAATTTTATTGTAATTAAAAAAAAAACATAATATTTAGCTAAATCAAAAAATATTTTATGGTTCAATTACAAAATTTGTTGAAAATACTGGAATCCATAATATGATAGTACTAAATACCGATAATATGATAGTACAAAATACCGATGATTTTGTCAAAATTTTATTTCTATAGAAAATGTTGTCAAAATTTTATTTCTATAGAAAATTTTGTCAAACTTTTATTTTTATAGAAAATTTTGTCAAAATTTTATTTCTATAGAAAATTTTGTCAATATTTTATCTCTATAATTTTTGTCAAAATTTTATTTCTTTTATTTTGTCCATATTCTATTTCTTTAAAAAATTTTGTCCAAATTTTATTTCTTTAGAAAATTTTGTCAAAATTTTATTTCTATAGAAAATTTTGTCCAAATTTTATTTCTACAGAAAATTTTGTCAAAACTTTATTTCTATAGAAAATTTTGTCAATATTTTATTTATATAGACAATTTTGTCAAAATTTTATTTCTATAAAAAATTTTGTCAATATTTTATTTATATAGAAAATTTTGTCAAAATTTTATTTCTATAGAAAATTTTGTCAAAATTTTATTTCTATAGAAAATTTTGTCAAAACTTTTCTTCTATAGAAAATTTTGTCAATAGTTTATTTATATAGAAAATTTTGTCAAAATTTTATTTCTATAGAAAATGTTGTCAAAATTTTATTTCTATAGAAGATTTTATCAAAATTTTATTTCTATAGAAAATATTCTCAAAACTTTATTTCTATAGAAAATTTTGTCAATATTTTATTTATATAGAAAATTTTGTCAAAATTTTATTTCTATAGAACATTTTGTCAAAATTTTATTTCTATAAAAATGTTTGTCAATATTTTATCTCTATAATTTTTGTCAAAATTTTATTTCTTTTATTTTGTCCAAATTCTATTTCTTTAAAAAATTTTGTCCAAATTTTATTTCTTTAGAAAATTTTGTCAAAATTTTATTTCTATAGAAAATTTTGTCAATATTTTATTTATATAGAAAATTTTGTCAAAATTTTATTTCTATAGAAAATTTTGTCAATATTTTATTTATATAGAAAATTTTGTCAAAATTTTATTTCTATAAAAATTTCTGTCAATATTTTATTTCTATAAAAATTGTTGTCAATATTTTATTCCTATAGAAAATTTTGTCAATATTTTATTCCTATAGAAAATTTTGTCAAAATTGTATTTCTTTTATTTTGTTCAAATTCTATTTCTTTAGAAAATTTTGTCCAAATTCTATTTATTTAGAAAATTTTCTCCAAATTCTATTTCTTTAGAAAATTTTGTCAAAATTTTATTTCTATAGAAAATTTTATCAAAATTTTATTTCTATAGAAAATTTTGTCAAAATTGTATTTCTATAGAAAATTTTGTCAAAACTTTATTTCTATAGAAAATTTTGTCAATATTTTATTTATATAGAAAATTGTGTCAGCATTTTATTTCTTATTTTATTTATTTTGTCAAAATTTTATTTCTTTTATTTTGTCCAAATTCTATTTCTTTAAAAAATGTTATCCAAATTTTATTTCTTTAGAAAATTTTGTCAAAATTTTATTTCGTTAAGAAAATTTTATTAAAAATTTATTTCTTTAAGCAAATTTTGTCAAAATTTCTCTAGATAATTTTGTCAAAATTTTAAAACATACCATAGTAAACAAGTAGTAAAAAATGTACTATTTTTTGGTAGAATTCTACCAACTGTGGCAACCGTGCTTAGGAATCGCTTGCTGCAGTTCTTAAGATCTGCCTGTGTCTTAGCGATTATTATACCCTGCGCCACACTGTGGAACAGGGTTTTATAAGTTAGTGCATATGTTTGCAACACCCATGAGATAGACACATGGTGCCTTTGGAAAAAATGCTCAGGGTGGGCTCCTGAGTCCGTCTGTTTGTCTGTGAACACATTTTTGTGATCAAAGTCTAGGTCGCAATTTTGGTCCAATCGAGCCACCGTGGTGCAATGGTTAGCATGCCCGCCTTGCATACACAAGGTCGTGGGTTCGATTCCTGCTTCGACCGAACACCAAAAAGTTTTTCAGCGGTAGATTATCCCACCTCAGTAATGCTGGTGACATTTCTGAGGGTTTCAAAGCTTCTCTAAGTGGTTTCACTGTAATGTGGAACGCCGTTCGGACTCGGCTATAAAAAGGAGGTCCCTTGTCATTGAGCTTAACATGGAATCGGGCAGCACTCAGTGATAAGAGAGAAGTTCACCAATGTGGTATCACAATGGACTGAATAGTCTAAGTGAGCCTGATACACCGGGCTGCCACCTAACCTAACCTAGTACAATCGACTTCAAATTTGGCACAAGTATGTGTTTTGGCTCAGAATAGGACCCTATTGATTTTTGAGAAGAAATCGGTACAGATTTAGATATAGCTCCCATATATATCTTTCGCCCGATATAGACTTAAATGGCCCCAGAATTAACATTCGAACTATCTATACTAAATTTGGAAAATTTTTTACTCCGATTTAGGAAAATTTTTTACTCCGATTTAGTAGAAATTTTGCACAGGGAGTACAATTTGCATTGTAGCTATGCTTGCCAAATTTGGTTGAAATCGGTTCAGATTTAGATATAGCTCCCATATATATGTTTTTCTGATTTCGACAAATATGGTCAAAATACCAACATTTTCCTTGTAAAATCGCCACTGCTTAGTCGAAAAGTTGTAAAAAGGACTCTAATTTTCCTAAACTTCTAATACATATACATATATCGAGCGATAAATCATAAATAAACTTTTGCGAAGTTTCCTTAAAATTGCTTCAGATTTAAATGTTTCCCAAATTTTTTTACTAACATTGTGTTCCACCCTAGTGCATTAGCCAACTTAAATTTTGAGTCTATAGATTTTGTAAAAGTCTATCAAATTCTGTCTAGATCGAGTGATATTTAAATGTATTTATTTGGAACAAACCTTTATATATAGCAACCAACACATTTGACGGATGTGATATGGTCTCGAAAATTTAGATATACAAAGTGGTGCAGGGTATAATATAGTCGGCCCCGCCCGACTTTAGACTTTCCTTACTTGTTTTTTTTTTTTTTTATTTTGTTTTTAGCCTTCACAAAGAAAATATGAGCTTGGGTTTTGTTCTGGCTTTATTATTTCACTTTTCGATTAGAATTATGTTACAATCTCAATACTTCCTACCATTAAACTTCTCGTCAAATTTGAGTATGTAATGTAATGTTGCACTGAGTGATTGAGTATATGTTGCTGTTGATATTTAACAGATAATTGAATGTAGAGAGCGAGAGAGCAAGGAAGTATATATTGAATTTATATGGAGTGCTATAAATTCAACATATACTCTGTCTCTTACTCTCTCTCTCTCTTCATTCAATTAACTGTTAAATACCATTATCAATATGTACTAAACTAAACAAGAGAAATAATTAGTTGTTCAATGAATGTTAATATTTAGTCATGAAATATATATGAATAAAACATAATAAATTTAAATTTAAACTCCTTGAAAATTCTTTTTTATACATAATTTTCAGACTGGCTTAATTGACCAACGCCTTCCGCCTTCTTTCCTATAGGATATATGTACAGCATTTATTTTCTATTTATTTGCAATTTTACGACTTTATTTTGTGTTTTTCTAATAATAAGTAAAGACAAAGTAATTGCATCTCATGACAATATACTTTTGCAAATTTGTTTGACAACTTAATTAGTGTAATGGATATATCTAAGAAACTTCGCAACGAACAAACAATTTATATTCGCTTCAAGACTTCAATGCTATTCCCCCATATTGTTTAACATTATTTTCCATGTCATTTATTTTTTGTTTTCTTATCCATTCACAAATCTTTGCTTGCAGAACAAGAGAATCCAATTAAGGCATATAAGAAAAGGATTTTTTTTTTATTTTTGCAATTGGGAAACAAGAAACAATGATGACAAATAATTTAAAGCTGCTTGGTAGTAAAAGTAATTGGAGAAAATATGGTCAAATTGAATAGAACAATTAAATAAAGGTTAAAAAAAAAATTTTAAATAAAATAGAAAAATATTGAACTATTGATGAAAATTTAATTTGAATAAAACAACTTTTACATAATTTCAATTCAATTATAAATTGAATAGAAATTCTTAGTAAGAGTGTAGAAAAAGGGTCAAAGAGTAGCCTGCAACAACGCCAGTAGGATAATTGTCTCCTATCCTGAGAATATCTATGCATTAATATTATACCAAACTCATTTCAATGTAGGGCGACTATAAAATTATTGACATGCAATTGTTTACAGGGTTGATTCTTTTTTTCCATTCCACAAAATGTAATAATACATTTTTATTATTTTGTCAAATACACATAATGTTATTAACCTTTCAAAAAAAAAAACAGTAACAAAAACAAAATAACCTATGTAATAACAATTTAGAAATTCTACATCATATTTATATGAATTCGCGTGACTGAAAGGTTTTAAGTAAATTCCCAAGAGTACATGACAATTGCAATTATCATTGCAATATATGGTCACTGCAATTTAATTTACATTTCTGATGATACCAAATGGAAAGAAATTCTCTAGTGTCTAGGCATTGGATAATTGCTTATGAATATGTCAATATTTATGAAAATTTTTTGCTTTATGAAGACATTATGAATCAATATTACTGATGGGTATTAAAAATGTAACATAATATATAGTCCCTCTTATAATTTATTTTGCATTCATATATTTATGTTTTTAATGTTAAATCGCGTTTATCAGAGATCATTGATGTTATCTACTCATTCGAATGTTAAATATTCATGGCTATGTTAGTAATCATTTACACTAATGAAATCATTAACTCTCTTATTCTCATTAGAGCTTATCATAGACCTTATATCATAGACCATATATACATAGATGAGCCATGGGTGTCAAACTGTGTTTGACAGTTCCGAAGATTAAGAATAAACGAGAAAAATAAGAGCACGCTTACAATCTCTTTCGTTTTGCTTTTTGTAGTTTGCCAATTTTACCCAAAATTAGAACGTTTATGATGCAACAGAGGATTTATAAATACATTAATATATTAAAAGTTCATATTTGAACAAAAAATTGTGACCAAAACCGCGAAAATACGAAATTTAATTTTGAGCAGCATTGCTCTTTACGAACAACACAAAAGCAAGTGCGCGAAAATTAATGTTTGGGACTGACTCTTTACGAAAAAATCAAAACGAAATGTCAGAAAATTAATTTTTGGAACTGACACATTGTTTTTAAAGAGAATAGTGGATCATCTATCTAAAGTCTATAGTCTATGATCATTTACACTAATGAAATCATTAACTCTCTTATTCTCATTAGAGCTTATCATAGACCTTATAATACATAGATGAGCCATGGGTGTCAAACTGTGTTTGACAGTTCCGAAGATTAAGAATAAACGAGAAAAATAAGAGCACGCTTACAATCTCTTTCGTTTTCCTTTCTGTAGTTTGCCAATTTTACACAAAATTAGAACGTTTATGATGTACCAGAGGATTTATAAATAAATTAATATATTAAAAGTTCATATTTGAACAAAAAATTGTGACCAAAACCGCGAAAATACGAAATTTAATTTTGAGCAGCATTGCTCTTTACGAACAACACAAAAGCAAGTGCGCGAAAATTAATGTTTGGGACTGACTCTTTACGAAAAAATCAAAACGAAATATCAGAAAATTAATTTTTAAAGAGAATAGTGGATCATCTATGTATTATAAGGTCTATGGAGCTTATTAACATAACTCTAATGTGTTATACATATCGGTTATGAGAGCATTAGTTTAATTCAATATCAATACTTAGAGGATTTTTCACTACGGTTGCCACAAATTGTAAATTTTTTGCGTCTTGGTAGATTGGTAGAATTCTTGATGTTTTGGTAGATTTTGTAAAATATTCCCAACTAAAAAGTACTTCACAAATTTTCTATAGAAATAATATTTTAACAACATTTTATATAGAAATAAAATTTTGACAAAATTTTTTTAAAGAAATAAAATGTTAACAAAATTTTCTATGAAAGCATTATTTTAATTCAATACTTTTTCACCACGGTTGCCACAAATTGTAAATTTTTTGCGTTTTGGTAGATTGGTAGAATTCTTGATGTTTTGGCAGATTTTGTACAATATTCCCAACTAAAAGGTACTTCATAAAATTTTCTATAGAAATAACATTTTAACAAAATTTTCTATAGAAATAAAATGTTGGTACATTTTTCTATAGAAATAAAATATTGACAAAATTTTGTTAAAGAAATAAAATTTTGACAAATTCTTTTTAAAGAAGTAAAATTTTTACAAAATTGTCTATAGAAATAAAATTTGGTATAGAAATAAAATTTTGACAAAACTTTGTGTAAAAATAAAATTTTGACAAAATTGTTTATAGAAATAAAATTTTGACAAAATTTTCTTAAAGAAATAAAATTTTGACAAAATTTTCCTATAGAAAAAAAAATTCTGAAAGAAATAAAATTTTGACATAATTTTCTATAGAAATTAAAATTTGACAAATTTTTTTATTTTGATTCAATACTTTTTCACCACGGTTGCCACAAATTGTAAATTTTTTGCATTTTGGTAGACTGGTAGAATTCTTGATGTTTTGGCAGATTTTGTACAATATTCCCAACTAAAAGGCACTTCATAAAATGTTCTATAGAAATAAAATGTTGGTACAATTTTCTATAGAAATAAAATTTTGACAAAATTATCTTAAAGAAATAAAATTTTGACAAATTCTTTTTAAAGAAGTAAAATTTTGACAAAATTGTCTATAGAAATAAAATTTGTTATAGAAATAAAATTTTGACAAAACTTTGTGTAAAAATAAAATTTTGACAAAATTGTCTATAGAAATAAAATTTTGACAAAATTTTCTTAAAGAAATAAAATTTTGACAAAATTTTCCTATAGAAAAAAAATTCTGAAAGAAATAAAATTTTGACAAAATTTTCCTATAGAAAAAAAATCTGAAAGAAATAAAATTTGACAAAATTTTCTATAGAAATAAAATTTCGACAAAATTTTCTATAGACATAAAATTTTAATAAAATTTTCTTAAAGAAATAAAATTTAGACAAACTTTTCTATAGAAAAAATATTTTGAAAAAATTTTCGTAAAGGAATAAAATTTTGACAAAATTTTCTTAACGAAATAAAATTTTGACAAAATTTTCCTCTAGCAATAAAATGTTGACAAAATTTTCTATAGAAATAAAATATTGCATAAATTTTCCTATAAAAAAAATTCTATAGGAATAAAATTTTGAAAAAACTTCTATAGAAACAAATTTTCTTAAAGAAATAAAATTTTGACAAAATTTTCCTATAGAAATATAATTTTGACAAAATTTTGCTATAGAAAAAAATTTCGACAAAATTTTCTATGGAAGTAAGACTTTGACAAATATTTCCTAAAGAACTAAAATTTTGACAAAATTTTCTTAAATAAATAATATTTTGACAAAATTTCTTAAAGAAATTAAATTTTGACAAATTCTTTTTAAAGAAATAAAATTTTGACATTTTCTTAAAGAAATAAAATTTTGACAAATTTTCTATAGAAATAAAATTTTAACAAAATTTTATGTAGAAATAAATTTTTGACAAAATTTTCCATAGTAATACATTTTTTACAAAATTTTTTTAAAGAAATAAAATTAAAAAAACAAAATGTCTATAGAAATACAATTTTGACAAAATTGTCTATAGAAATGATATTTTGACAAAATTTTCTTAAAGAAATAAAATTTTAACAAAATTTTCTTAAAGAAATAAAATTTTAACAAAATTTTCTATAGAAATAAAATTTCGGCAAAATTTTCTATAGACATAAGTTTTTAATAAAATTTTCTTAAAGAAATAAAATTTTAACAAAATGTTCTATAGAAATATAATTTCGGCAAAATTTTCTATAGATATAAGTTTTTAATAAAATTTTCTTAAAGAAATAAAATTTAGACAAAATTTTCTATAGAAATAAAATGTTGACAAAATTTGCCTCTAGAAATAAAATTTTGAAATTTTTTAAAGAAATAAAATTTTGACAAAAAAAAATCTACAGAAATAAAATTTTGATAAAATTTTCTTAAAGAAATAAATCTTTGACAAAATCTTCTTAAAGAAATAAAATTTTGACAAAATTTTCTATATATGTAAATAAAGTTTTGACAAAATTTTCTATAGAAATAAAATTTTGACAAAATTTTCTGAAAGATATAAAATTTTGAAAAAAATTTCTTAAGGAAATAGAATTTTGACAAAACTTTCTTAAAGAAATAAAATTTTGAAAAATTTTTCTAAGGAAATAGAATTTTGACAAAACTTTCTTAAAGAAATAAAATTTTTAAAATTTTTTCTTAAGGAAATAGAATTTTGATAAAATTTTCTTAATGAAATAAAACTTTCACAAAATTCTCTTAACGAAATAAAATTTTCACACAATTTTCTTAACGAAATAAAATTTTGACAAAATTTTCTTAACGAAGTAAAATTTTGAAAAGTTTCCTATAGAAATAAAATGTTGACAACATTTTCTTAAAGAAATAAAATTTTGACAAAATTTTCTATAGAAATAAAATTTTGACAAAATTTTCTATAGAAATTAAATTTTGACAAAATTTTCTGTAGAAATTAAATTTTGACAAAATTTTTAATAGAAAAAAATTGTACAAAATTTGCTATAGAATTAAAACTTTGACAAACTTTTCTATAGAAATACAATTTTGAGAAAATTTTCTAAAGAAATAAAATTTTGACAAAATTTTCTTAAAGAAATAACACTTTAACAAAATTTTCTATAGAAATAAAATTTTTAAGAGAATTTTCGATTTTCCCAACCCATAGAATTTCATGGCCTAATTGTATGGTCCTTCGAGTCCATGCTTCAACATCACACTGCAACTCAAACACAACATTGATGGCATTTAAGTGTAGCGTTTTGTTTTGCTTTAGTTTTACGCTAAACGAAGCACATTAACCATGTTAAAAAACTAATTGTCCAAGGATTTGGAACAATAATGGCAACAAATATCATCCTTGGTATGGCCACACCA